>NC_136067.1:794098855-795298855 GCF_964261635.1 Lissotriton helveticus | reverse complement strand
CCAAGGACATGCGTGTGTGTAAATTGCAACTTTCAAAAATGCATTTTTGTGCATGTTTGAAGGTTTTCGGTAAATTAGCATGAGGTTTAACCTCATGCTAATTTACCACTTCCTAATTGCCAATTCGCAATTTAAAAATGATCATGCATTGCATTTAAGAAATCTGAAATTGCGATTTCTTAAATGCAATCGCAATTTTAGAAATCGCATGCATTCCAATTTTGATAATTGCATTTGCAAACGGCCGAAAATTGCGATTCGCACCGTTTGCGAATGCAATTATCGTTGATGCATGTGCCTGGTAACCTCGACACAGTCACAAAAAAGTAACATGATGAATCTGTAAATTATGTAAAGCAATATGGAATGCTGAGGCAGAGTAACATTATCAAAGCTCACCAACTATAAGTTGTACAATTTGAAATAAAAACGTCTGTTAAAGCCATGTTTGTTTAATTTCGGGCTAAAGATGAACAACAAAAAAGAAGAGTCAGAAACTGCGAAAGATTCTGAGATATCTCTCACAAGCAAAGGAATCTGAAGCGGACTCCGTAGGCAACTGTAGAGAACAGTCAGGCGTGTAAATGAAGGTAGCATTAGGGTGAAATAGAATTCATTGCACAGTACAGCATATTTGCATTGTTGCCCTTGTTTATGGCATACCTAAGGAATTGGTGAATCGTTATCTGCAAACTAAATAACCTGTGTCATTCAAACTCTTTTTTGAACCAATTTTTCAAGTTTGCAAAATAACAATATTGAGGAAGTCCTATTTGTAGTCCATCTTTCTTCAAAATTGTCCC
Organism: Lissotriton helveticus; assembly: GCF_964261635.1. Lineage (NCBI taxonomy): Eukaryota > Metazoa > Chordata > Amphibia > Caudata > Salamandridae > Lissotriton > Lissotriton helveticus. Next base: position 795,298,052 of record NC_136067.1, on the reverse strand, counting down.
TCCTGGACATGCATTTAATTACAATCCAAAATGTTCTTTTCATTACAAACATGAACAACATGCCATACTGGTAGGGAAGTGGAAGACACGTCTTTTAAAGTATATAAAAATCAAGGGCCAGATGTACAAAATATAATTTCTGCCATTTACTAATTGCGATTTTTAGCGAATCACAACTAGGAAATCGCAAAATGTCATGTACATAAAATGGCCTGGTCAAATTGCCCTAAAATAGGATATCATTCGTTGGATTACCAATCCGGTTGCAATTAGAGAATGCCGTCGCAATAAGCAAACTCATTGAAAAAAACAGCGATTACGCTTGCTTCCAGGTTCAGGGAGATGACCCCTGAAAGAGAGGTGCAGGATACCTGCAGCCAGGAAGGGCTCTAGAGAGAGGCTATAAAAATTAAGGGCACATGCAGTGATATGAGGATCCCAAACAACAGTCACCCAAAACCAGGAATGGCCAGCCACTTTCAGGGAAAGGAGGCAGGGGATAAAGAGAAAATTAAAGTTGTCAGAGCAGGACTTTGCGATTCTCACTGAGGAGTGTTGCAATAACCACAACTTCCTGTTTGGCCGTCCATTCATGACTCTGCCAGAGACAGAGAAACACAAGAAATGGAACGGGATGCAGCCGAGGATAAATACAGTCAGTGTGACACAACGCTCTGTTGAATGGTTTGGCAAGAGGTGGTACAACCTCCTTTCATGCATGAAGGAAAGGGTTGCAACACGCCTAAGTGAGTCTAGTGCCACAGGAGGCAGACTGTGGTGATGTGTATTGCGCAACTTGGAACCATCCTATGTCACTGTGAATATTCCATGTACAGTGTTCCAGTTGGGGCAGTTATTTCCCTTCCCATCGACCTGCCTGCTGGGATGGCTCTCCTTTCCCTCTGCAATAAACTACACTTGAAGAACATATTTCCTGTGTCCAATCACCATCATTTCACTGGCGAGTGAGGACGGGATCTACACTACGACGATTCATCCGCTCTACAAAAAAAAAAGAACATTCCAATTTTTTTTGCCGTTTTTTTCTCTCCTATATGTTGTCATCCTGTGAAAGTTGTAATTAACAACACCAAACCGTGAGTACATTTTCAAACTTATTCTACTGGGATTGACTTGGGAGAGCCGTGCCCACTCTGAGACCTACGCTTACACGGTCCAACCGTCCTACCCTCACTGCACAAAAAACTAACAAAGGGAAAACCTGAGGAAACCCATCTGTTTCCTACCCAAAATCTCCTAGGTATTCGACCTGTCGAGGAGTTTCCCCGCTTTTTGGAGCACTAAAAGGGCTACATTTCTTACCGTGCTTCACGGAGCTCACGGAACCTTCCGCTCTGGCTGCAATAACCACTATGATGACGTGGTCGAGGCTTCCATGAGTGACGTGACCATCTGATGCGTGTAGTTGACCTATCACAGGCACGCTTTGACGTCTTCACACGCAGTGAAAGCATTTGCTTGTTTCAAATCTCCATGGCAGCTGACACACACAGCATCTACATGTGTTTGTCAAGCAATTAATTTTTTCATTTCACAGCGTTTGAAATGCAGAGTTTGTTTATTTGAACAAATTCTCACGCTGTCTCGGAATTCAAAGAAAAAGACAAGATTTTCTATCTCACGCTGCCATCTAGTGACAGAAGCTGGAACTAAACCAGAATTGGACAAAAAATTTTTCCTTTCTTCTTCATTTCTTCAAAACAACTCATTGCTTCTGTGATACACACACAATTATAACAGTGTGTACAATTTTTGCGGCATATTACTTCTGTGATATGCTCACATTTTTATAGGTGGAAGTAAATTCTGGGGATTTCAAAGCACATTTTTTATAACCAGTACATATCCTATTTTATTGAAGGTCTAGAACATGTCCTAATTTTCAAATAACTTTTATTGAAACTAATCCAAACTACCAAAATTAATCTACATTTCATCAATAACTATTCCATTTAACTATGCAAAGCGTCACCCCACCAGCTCCGTTCTTGCAGGTACCTGGTGATCCTCCATTGGAATGGAAGTTATGGGTCAGATCGTTCATGGCTTACTTGGGTGCCATTGATGGTCAAAGATATAGACCGGAGAGGAAAAAGAACCTCATGTACTACCATTTGGGAGTCGAAGGTCAAAATGTTTTTGACCATTTACCTCCATATGATCCACCTGAAGGTCAAGATCCTGATGAGTTTGAAATAGCTAAAGCAAAATTAGAGAAATATTTTACTAAAACAAAAAACTTAGTTGTACATAGGTATAAGTTCTTCACAAGGACACAAAAAAGTGATGAAAATATTGATACCTTTATAACTGCTTTAAAAATGTTAGCTGCAAATTGCGAATTTGACAATTTCACATCACAGCTTATTAGAGATCAACTTGTTGCACGTTGCTATTGTAAAGAAATTCAAAAGAAGTTACTAACGTGTAAAGACCCCTCATTAGATAAGGCGGTAGATATAGCTAAAAGCATAGAAACCTCTATGGACGATGTCAAACAGCTGGAAACAGCCTTGTCCAATACCACAATCTCTGTTGCTATGTCCAATACCACAATCTCTGGTGCTATTTCTAATTATCCTGCAACCAGAACTCCTTTTGTACCGCGTGGCAATTTCAGAAGACCCAATTTATCTAGAGGTGGTAGATTCAGACAGTATGACTCTAGAATGTTCTGCTATAGATGTGGTTCTTCCTCTCATGTTTCTTCCTTTAAGAACTGTCCTGCCGCCAACCAACAATGTGGACAGTGTGATAAAATGGGGCATTTTGCTAAGATATGCATGAGAGGCAGGAGAGGAGTCACAAGAGAAAATGTTCGATGTGTCATCAATGATGAAAGTATGAACGAAAATGGTGACAATTTTTCGTATGAGGGTGATCTTTCTCATGAGGACGTCATGCATCAAGAATATGTAGTAGTAGTCATGGATTCCCATTACAAAAGTATTTCCCATGACATTCCTGATCCCGAAGTTGATGTTATCATTGGAAAAGATCACGTTCAGTTGCTAGTCGACACTGGTGCACGCATAACCATTATTTCACAAGATAAATACACCAAATTTTGGCATAACAAGAGTTTATTACCCCCAGATATCCTTACTGTGGCCTTTGAAGGCAGTAGGATTAATTTACTTGGATTTTTCTGGGCCGACATCAATGTATTAGGAATAACCATCAAGGGGAAGGTGTATGTGGCCAAGAAAGGAATTAATGTTCTTGGTCTTATCCACCAAGCTGAAATAGGTCTAACTATCAAGCCAGGATTAGCTAATCCAGTTTTCATTGACAAACAGATTAAAGACACTCCTATTACCACGATTACTAATAATACACTATGCACTCATGCGCACAACACTTGGGAACAAAAGTTTAGTAGAATCTTCGAGAACCGTCTTGGAAAAATCACTAACTTTCAACATACCATCAGAGTAAAAGACAATGTTGTTCCCACCAAACACAAATTACGCAATGTACCTTTGAGCATCAGAAGCGATCTATCTAAACATTTGAAGGCTCTGTGTGATCAAGGGATCATCGAAAAAGTCGAATCTACTCTATGGCTTTCCCCCATTGTCTTAGCCAAGAAGAGGTCAGGAGATTTGAGAATGTGTGTTGACTTACGCACCCTAAATGAAGCCATTTGGGTTGATGGGTTTCCTTTGCCACGAATTGAAGACCTTATTGCCAAAGTGGGGTCATCTTCGTGGTTTACGAAACTCGATCTCAAAGCTGCCTATCATCAGGTAGAATTGCACCCTCAATCTAAACATCTCACTGCCTTCGTCACTCCTGATGGTGTTTTCCAGTTCCGTCGTCTCCCCTTTGGGCTGGCTTCAGCCGCAGCAGTCTTTCAAAGACTCATGTCGGAAATGTTTGCCCATAATCCCAATGTAGTTGTCTTTCAAGATGACATTCTCATCTTCACCAAAACAGAGAGTGAGCACGACCAAGCAATTAATGAAGTTTTCGAAGTTCTCGAGAATAGAGGTTTAACCCTGCAGAAATCTAAATGCATTTTCAAGGCCAAAGAAATAGAGTATATAGGACATATCATTTCAGAAAAAGGTATCAAGCCTAGGCCTGGTTTAGTTAAGAGTATTATTGAGGCACCGGCTCCTCAAAACAGGGAACAACTTTTGTCTTTCCTCGGCTTGTGTGAGTTTTATGCAAAATTCATGAAAGATTTTGCAAAAACTAGTGAATGCTTCAGGTCTTTACTAAAGAAAGGAGCTGTTTTCGAGTGGTCAGAAGAATGCATAAAAGGTTTCCAGATTATCAAAGATCATATACTTTCGGCTCCAGCTTTACAAGCATTTGTTGAAGGAAGACAAACTTTTGTCACGGTTGATGCATGCGAGTATGGTTTGGGTGCAGTTCTTTCTCAATGTTCTGGCGGGAAGGAGTATACAGTTGGTTTTGCCTCCCGCACCCTCCGTCCTGTGGAACGGAAATATTCCGTCATTGAAAAAGAACTTCTAGCATGCACATGGAGTGTGGAGAAATTCAAATCATATTTGTGGGGCAGGTCTTTTGTTCTCAGAACGGATCATCGACCTTTGGTTGATATCTTAAATGGAAAAAATGTCAAACGCACGACAGCTCGTTTAGCAAAGTTGTCCACGAAATTACTTGAATTCTCCTTCAGCGTGGAATACATACCTGGGGGAAGAAACAGCAGAGCTGACTGCCTTTCCAGGCTTCCCATAGCTGATAGTGATGAACAAGATTGGGAAACTGAGATAGAGGAGTGTTTTATTGCTAATGTCTGTCAAGAACCCATTTCTTTTCTAGAGGATGATTGGATCAAAGCACTAAGTAATGATGTAATCCTTAAAGAAGTTTCCTCTCTTATCAAAAAGGGGTGGCCGAAAGAGAAATGTCTTTCTCCCGATCTCCAAATGTTTTGGAAAATTAACACTGAGCTCTCAATGGAAAATAGTGTAATTGTCCGTGGTGACAAATTGGTTCCTCCATCATGTTTTAGAGAGAAAATTATTTTGGCAGCACATTCTGGCCATCTCGGTGCTACTATTACTAAAAGAAAAGTGAGATCTGATTTCTGGTGGCCAAAAATGGACTCTCAGATAGATGAGATGGTCAGACTATGTCCACGTTGTAATGCCAGTGACAAGGTATTAGTGTTGGAAGGCCTTGTTGAATCTAAGGTTTCTGTTCCAGGTCGTGCTTGGCAGAAGTTGGGAATGGACTTTTTGGGACCATTCCATGTTCTTCCCAACAACTCCAAATATTTTTTGGTCCTCATTGATCATTTGTCAAGGTGGGTCGAAGTTGAACCAATCAGTATACCAAATTCTAAAAGTGTCATTGATTGCTTGAATAGTATCTTTTTGAGAGAAGGTTATCCAGAGGAAATCTTAACCAAAAACGGAGTTCAATTCATCTCTCATGAAACTAACTCCTTTTTGAGGTCGTGTGGTATCACACACACCAGAACTCCTCTTTATCATCCGCAAAGCAATGGCAAGACTGAAAGATTTAACAGAGTTATTGTGGAATGTGTTCAATCTGGTTTCAAATCTAGAAGTTGTGTATTTAAAGCAGTTAAAGATCTTGTATGGTCCTACCGCACTTCCCCTCATTCTGCTACCAATTATACTCCTTTTGAACTTATGAGAGGGAGGAAAGCTTGTTCACAAGTATATCCTTTCTGGATGGTAAGAAATTTTCATCAAAGTGGCGACATGAGCAATATGTGGGATGCTGCTCATAGAAAATCCTATAACGTGTGTTCTAAACAGGATAAACCTGGAAAGAAAATGTCTCACAATATTCAGATTGGAGATTGGGTCAAAGTTAAAAATCCTGTTTCAGTTAGGAAAGGCCTTTCAAAGTTTTTAGATTCTCAGCAAGTAGTGGATACTCGCAAGAATGCGGTCAGATTGACCAATGGCAATTGGTGGTGTACTTCCCAAATCGCAAAAGATCCCTCTGGTTTTTCAAGTAATATCAACTTTAAAAATGTTTCAGAGGGGGATGGGGTTAGGAAAAGTACTAGAATGTCTGTCAGACCTAGCAAGCTGCGAGATTATGTTTAACCCTGTTATACTTTTCACTTGAATCCAACAAGCAGCGAAGTTATGTTCAACCCTATTGTATCCCTTATTTACTTTCCCATTATCTGTATTATACTTTCACTGTAATTGATGTTTTGGTGATTCTCTTTCCAAAAGAGGGGAGGTGTGGTGATGTGTATTGCGCAACTTGGAACCATCCTATGTCACTGTGAATGTTCCATGTACAGTGTTCCAGTTGGGGCAGTTATTTCCCTTCCCATCGACCTGCCTGCTGGGATGGCTCTCCTTTCCCTCTGCAATAAACTACACTTGAAGAACATATTTCCTGTGTCCAATCACCATCATTTCACAGACCCTCAAACGGAACCAGAGGTTGTCACTGCATTTGCCAATCTGTACATGTCTGCACCTGTACCAACATTTCTGAGCATGTATGTAAAGGAAACGTACACAGATATATCACTATGGGATTATTCCATGTCCAAAATAGCCCACATGGGGCATTATGGGACTACAGTGTAGTCAGTGTGAGACATTTGTATAATACGTTTGTACAACCAATGCGAAGGTGTTCCACACATAACATTTTTAATGTCATCTCTATTATCCAATTAGATGCACCTGGGAAACATTTTGAAGGCCCAGTTGATGAGGTTGAAGAGCAGGCACAGATGGTGGAGGAAGAAGCAGAAGTTCTGGAGAGTCTGCCCACTGCATCTGATGGACAATCTAGCAGTGTGCCATCCCCACAGCCACTTTCAGTAGAGGGTGAGGATGCCATACAGCCGCCCACTTCAACCCTATAGCCAGGTGCCAGGTCCCGACAGCAGCGCTCCACTATGCATTTCTGTAGATGCCACCACACTTCGCAGGCTTCTGGATCTCAGGCAACTGCCGAACAACAGGCGGTGTATGATGGATTTGAGGCGTCGATTCTGCAGGTTCAGTGCATGCAGCACAAACAGATGAGAATGGCCAACAGAAATTTACAGTCAATGCAACAGTCCATTACAGTTGGGGTCAACACAGTGGCCAATTAGTTGGCAATCAGGCCCGCATGGACACAAAAATGGGAAAAACGTACAAATGCCCTTGAAAAACTCTGCCGATATATGTTAGAGGACAGGAGCACTCAAAGCTGGAAGGAGAGGAGCAATGTTGTGCTGATGGATGCCATGACGAGGGCCATTGAAAGACTGCACACAGGCCACAACTATTGAAGCATATTGAGATGCTACAGGTGAAGATGGGCCACTTTAGTGGAGATGTCTTGAGGAGCCTTGGGCAGACAATTGCTGCAGAGGAGGCAATACAGACTATACAAATTGCCAGTGGTGTGGGTGCAGAGGCTCCTTACAGTAAGTTATCCAGCATTAGCAGGACCTCTGCTACAGATGCATGTGTGCTGCGACGCAGTACCTGCCGCACTCTTGCAACTCAACATGGTGGCACATCACACACTGGACGCACTCCAAAGAAATAATTGAGGGGCGCCAATCAGTGAGTGGCTATATTTGTTTTTTCTTTTGTTTTCCGTGCTGCAGCCAAACTGCATGTTGATTTCATGGTGTCAGAGTTATAGGTAACTACAGCTTGCCTGCCAACTGTAACACCGGTTGTTAAAAGTTGCTTTACTTTGAGCCATCAATCAATATGGAAATTCTTTCAACAATCTTTAACAAATACTCAACAATTATTTAATGGCACCTATATGTTTTTTAGGGGTCTTTGAAGACTCATTGCATTTCCAAAAGAAATTCACTGTGTATTTCAATTAATATATATATTGACCACATTCCTTAGGTCAACAAATTCACAATGTATTCCTGGTCATGGAGACCCTTTGTTAAGAGCATGCTTCCACCTAGAATCATCAGATCATGAAATCTGTCAATGGTGTGCTTTTTCACAGTGCATCTTGGGATTAGCAGATCTCTGCAATCAGCTGTTCTTTTATTTTTATCAACTGATTCTCATGTCACGTAGATGCATCTATTAGGCCTATACACATGGTGTTGAGATTGGCGACCCTACGCTGTACATCCCTTCCTGCAGGTCCTGCCCGAGCCTTTCTGAACTGCCCTGTGAACTAGACTGGGTGGCCACTGATGTAGTAAGGCATGGCTGCACAGCACATGCTATGTCAAGTGTTGTCACAGGAGCAAGAATAGGGGTGGTTACAGTTGTTGAGGGCGTGGGGACAAAGAAAGCTTGTGGGGGCACTGATGTAGGCAATGGAGAAAGTATTATGTTGAAGGTTGATGTTCAAGTAACCTCATGGAATGGGTGAGACCTTAGGTGCTGGCCTATCAAATCTGAGGCCCAGGCTGGTCTTCAAGATCATCCACATTCACAGGAGTGCGGCACCCAATGACTTCTTGCGATCTCCTACGCAGGCAACGTGGATAATGCAGTTGAGACTGTGAATATGAGCTTGCTGCATCACCTTGAAGACAAATTAGACAAAAATTAGAATATTGAATATTAGCCCCTGATTGATGTTTATAATGTCAGGGGGATCAACAATGATTTTTCTCGACCTACTGTTGAATTGAGGGGGCACATTTACATTTTAAGTCTTAGAACTGAAACAAGGTCAGCAAAATATGCATTCAGTTTAAAGTGAAATGATTTGGGAGTTCACAGGGCAGGCTGGCCTACTGTGTGTCAGTTGTGGAACCTAGGATTGTTTGAATCTCCAGGACAGGGTGCATAGAACTATGCCTTAGCAACACTGTGCAAAGTAGATTCCCTCAACAACTTGGATGTCATTCATCTTTTTTAAAAATCCTGGAAATATGGAGGTTAGTATGGGAATGTAGCACACACACACAAACATATAAACACACACACATACACACACACACACCCCCCCACACACACACACACACACACTTACAGGCTAGTGTGGATTAAAAATTGAGTTTCATAATTCCATGTGACTTGAAACAAATAAAATGGACAATATTGTCATATTTCTAAATTTCAAAAAATTCAATAATTTTCTGCTAGGAAATATGCAGGTGTGAATAAAAGACATCTAAGGTTGCTGAATCCCTAAAACTCAAACAAATCCCTTTTGAAGAATCTGTTCAATGAGCTCGATGCACAGATCATTGCAACACTAACCCTCAGTTCTTACGTACACTCTATGACAGTATTTGTTTCCTACAGACTGGCAATCTGTGGGCATCAGCTGCCAATGGTGTCTCCTCCACTTACAATCTATTGTTATCAGTGGTATAATTTGCCACAGTTGCATGAGACCATTGAATGAGTGCTGGTGAAATATTCCGTCCTGACCACACAATTGGTGGAATTATGTCCATTCGTCGCTACTCTTTAATGCAGAGTTCTTGCCAAATTCCACAAATCGCTGCGTGGCACATTTTTTCTCCTGTGAGGCTACAAAAATTGGGAGATGGTGAGCGTGAGCAACATTTGGAGTCTCCTAGCATGATTTTCTAATGCGGTCTGTCGCCGGAGTTCACAAGCAGTTGCATTCAGAGGGCTGCCATTTGAGTAGTTTGCTGCCGCTCGACTAGTTTCTCTACTCGAGCAGCAGCAAAAGCCACTTAAAAGGCCACACGCCCCTGTGAAATGCATGGGGCTAATCGCGCTGATATTCAGTGCTGATTGCACTACCAGTGGTAAACTGCAGCACAAGCTGCATATTTTTCACCCTTTGGTGGAATTCTCTGGGATTTCATGAGATTTGTTCTGTAACTCCTTGAGTTCTGCCCACCCCTACAATTCAACGACTCTGGGCACCAAAGATTACTTTGCAGAGCTCTTAATTAACATATATATACATGATGTCCATTTCAGTGTTCCATCCGGACAATACACCTCTCCGTAACATGGAATGAAGATGAGGGGCCTTGATGACCACCACCAGTTGCCAGAGCCTTTTGGTGTGCCCTGGAAGTGAAGGAACCAACTCTCCCCTGCAGCAAGTAATTTCACTGCCAGCGGATGTCTTCATGTGAGCGTCTGGTGTTGGAGACTGCTTTCACCATGTCAGCGGTTCTGGTCCAGATTTACATTCTCTGGCTTGTGGTTGTTACATGGACCTTCACTTCAAATGACTCTGGCTCAACCCTAACTATCTCACCACCAACACAGCTGACTTATTTTCTGAGATGTTGGATTTTCTTCTTTCAGACACTTTAATCAATATTTATTAAGTAGCTCTGCTGCTAGTGCTTCTTGTTGGGAATGATAAATGGTTTGTATGGTCTGAGGAGTTTCTTTTTTTCCAGATGCTGCTGGTGTTGTTTTTAATCAGGTGTTTGTTGAGGGACTCGGCTCACGAAGTTGACCTACTCCTCGCTGTCAGAAACCATGCCTTTTACTGCTATCTTCTATCGTGAGGGTCCCTCATACACAGTGTGATGGTGGCCAACTCTAAATATGGTGGGCAAATATCCTCCATACCAAATAATGATGGAAAATGTTATAGGATGGGGGACCATCAACAGAGTACTACCTACAGACCTTCCTCTGTCATGTTGAGTGGTGGGCTGTCAGACCAAATTCCAAGTACTGAGGCTGGATTACCGCCTGCTGACCATTTAATCCGATAAATGGTCAGCAGGCGGATTCAATAAGCCATGATGGAGGAACCATGGTGCATATGTCAAACTCTAGATCAGAGCTCAAGTTATCTTCCTATTTCATGAGGTATTCCTAATTTTACCACACTACTATAGCCCTAAAGAATATAGAGTGTAATCTTTGAAGTTACCATTTTTTAAATGAAGGTGTGTGCATAGCTAACGTTTCAGATGATCTCATTGTGCCACTGCACCTACCCTTTGGAAAGCACATTTTCAACTAATTTACACAGTGTAAAACATACCAGTTTGAATCCTAAAACGAATTGGTTTCCTTTTGCCAAATGGGACTTACCAGGAAAGCTACGTGGATTTGTAATGTCATGTCTGTGGGTGTGTTCTAAATTTGAGTTACTTTCTCTTCTCAAAAAGCTCAGATTGATAATTTGACATTTAGGCAACATGCAGTATTTGTATGCACTTAACAGTTTGCACCCAAAAATGTCAACTATTCCAGTGTAATAGCAAAAATTGTTTTAGTGGTATGAGGAAAGGAATATTCAGTGGGGGCAGTTTACCAGATTCTACCAGCCCAGGGGGTTTGAATACCAATTATTCAGAGTTCAAATATCAAAATGTTCCAGGGAAAATATATCATATAGATGGTTTCTTTATAGAAACCATCACATTTCCAGTTGTCCAACCCTGTATTAGTCAGTATAACTTCTTACCCTATTCCCTAACCATCAGTCCTTTATTGTTGTCAATTCATTCAGAACAGAGTTTGAGAATGACTACTGTGTTGCTATCCAAACGTCAGATTTTTTAATTTCTTCGTTTGGATGCAAAGGGAGTAAGTACTTTTTCGAAATATGAATAATTTTTGAAGTGATAGCACCTTAAGTAAATCTGCCTCAATTCTATTTTTAACCTCATTCCACCTAGCACACAATATACGGCCCAAATGTTTGACATGAGGCTTTGTATTCAAATATCTTGCCAGGGTTTATTTAAATACTAATTGTTAGCATGTATTCAGTATCCTGTGTTGTCTAAGATGGTGTATTAACTGAGGTTCACCATTGAAAGTAGGCCTCTGTGCGTTCTAACATAGGTAGAATGTAGAGATCCTATAACCAGCCGATCTGTATTACATCCAAGTTTTTATTATACTCCCTTTTCATCTTTTGGAAGGGAAAAACAGAAATAGAAGTAATGGGGTTTTGCTTGAGTAGATTGTGACATTAACATGTATGGAGATCTGAAAGTCACACAGAAATAAGGAAAACTTTAACCAGCTTAAAAATGTATTGTAATGTAACAACATTTGTATTGTACTTATATTACTAGCAGGGTGAGGATTATGTGTACTTGTGCAAGTGATTGGAGTGGTGAATAGATAGGGATGAAGAAGGTTAAAAGATTGATAGATTGCAGACACGTTAATTGATCACCAGATTGCCAGGATTTTGCCCCACATTAGACTGTCCCTGGGCATAACTAGGGCATCGCCAGTTCCTCCCTCACAGCACTCTTAGACCTGTGTAGATCAGGTGTCTGAAGAACCTGAAAGGAAACTGGACATTCTTGTCTTGAACTCAGGACACCAGAAGTGACCCCAGCATCAGTTTGCAGACTTCTCATTTGAGCTACAGTGACACAACATATTCAAGAGGCCGCTCTCCCTGGAACTGCGCAACTGACCAGTACCAACAGGACTTGCACTAGACCCTGCTGCTGGCCTCTGCTAGAGTGAATCCTAACCCCTTTAGGTCCTGGTCCCGCGGATGGTGTTGGATTGCATTTCTCTTGCCCACATTGCTATAGCTAAAACTTAGAAACGTGTTACCAGCTTTATTTCCAGAGAACCAGTGAAAGACATGGACTGCCATCGAACCAAATATGTTGAGATTGAATAACTGGTCAGATTCATCTTGATTGTCTGCCTCGCTTATTTAGAACTGTCTTCTGGAAAAGGTTTTAAGTCCAAATGTAGAGGACTCCATCGTGACCAAAGCCAAGCTGCAAGCCATCAATGTCGATGTCTTCCTGGGCACAGACATCAGACTTCTCTCACTTTGAAGCTTTCTCTTCGCCATCGGTGACCACACTGGTACCCTGCTCTTTAGCAGCAGGCTGCCCTTGTGCCCTGCTTTGGATCCTGAATGCAACTTGCCGTGTCAACAACTCGTCATTGACCACTTTTGCTCCAGAAAAGTTTCTAAGTCAGAAGGTAAACCATCCACTGGGATGACATTGGTCCATGTATATGACCCACACTTCATTTATGTTCTGGGCTGAATAGACCTGGGCTGCATTTAGAGTGGGGGAGGAGATATCCTTGCACCTGAATAGGCCTGGTCTGCCGTACACAATGATGTCTCCACCTCGTGCTGGGAAGTTGCACCAGAGAGGACAGAACTGGTTTTGGCTGGGCAAAGAGCTTCTCTGCCACCAGAGAACAAATGAATGTGTGCTATAAAAAGTGGGGCCCAGACCCCTGAACTTTAGACTACTTCTGGAATTCAGAAAGGAACATCTGCCAAGAAGAAGAGCTGGGAAAATCTGAAGCCTTGGCCTCACCGACGCTGTCTGGTTGATCGTCACCAAGCTGCTGCCTGCACCACGTCGTGACGGCAGGCACCCTGCACCGCTTTGAAAAGCAACTGCGAAGGTTGCCCCGACCGACTTGCAACAACGTGTCTGCCGGGAAAGGTACTGTTCACGAGTCTGTCAATGCTTTAGCTGGCCCGTACCAATGCAGTCAGCGGGAACTGTTAGACTCTTGTTTTTAGCATTGCGTAACCCCAGACAGAGCTACCGACTCACAAGATCTGTGTTTTGTGGACATTTCTACAAGTTTAAGGTTTTCTTGCAAACTGCATATTTTTCAGATCTGTATTGTGTATTTATATCTTTTTTGGCATTGTTTGGTTTAGATAAAGATTTGCTTATTTTTCAGAAACTGGTGCGGTGTCCATTTGTAGTATTTTTACTGTGTTACTGTATGCATGCACAAATGCTTTACACACTGCCTCTGAGAAAAGCCTGTCAGCTTGTGCCAAGCTACGAAGGAGGTAAGCAGGGGTTACTTTAGAAGTGTATCCCGCTTACCATGATGAGGAAGAAGGGTCCCATTGCAAACTAGAGACCCCCATTTCTAACAGTTGTGGTGAAGGAAGCTTGTTTTTGCTTGTATTGTTTGACTCAGAAATCCTTGGTGTTGGAGAGAAATGGGAGAAGTTTAGGTTAAGTGTAGGGCATAGTCTGTTTATGTAGGTTGGGTTAGAATTGAGTATGGTGGTGTAGGTGTGTAGAGAGTTAAGAGGAATGGAGGACTATCTGGCAAGAGAGTACTGTGATCACAAACATGAGAAGTGAGAAATTACAATAGTTTAGCAGTAGGAATAGAGAGAAGCGGTGCTCTCTGCCCACCTGATGCATCACTGTAATTGTGGTTACCTCTGATTGTCTGTTTTCTCTCATCCCATTATTGTGCATTGTCGTGTTTTATTTTCTTCTGCATCATTGTAATTGTATGCAATTACTTGGGGACCTCTGACAAGCCGGGCTGAAGACGGCTGAAATGCCAGAAACCGGTCCTCGGAAGCTTGTTTCCGGTCCAGGAAAGGCATGGCTTGGCAGTTCGGGCTGGACTGTTACCGTGAGGCACAGGGTGATTCTCTTTCCAAAAGAGGGGAGGTGTGGTGATGTGTATTGCGCAACTTGGAACCATCCTATGTCACTGTGAATGTTCCATGTACAGTGTTCCAGTTGGGGCAGTTATTTCCCTTCCCATCGACCTGCCTGCTGGGATGGCTCTCCTTTCCCTCTGCAATAAACTACACTTGAAGAACATATTTCCTGTGTCCAATCACCATCATTTCACAGACCCTCAAACGGAACCAGAGGTTGTCACTGCATTTGCCAATCTGTACATGTCTGCACCTGTACCAACATTTCTGAGCATGTATGTAAAGGAAACGTACACAGATATATCACTATGGGATTATTCCATGTCCAAAATAGCCCACATGGGGCATTATGGGACTACAGTGTAGTCAGTGTGAGACATTTGTATAATACGTTTGTACAACCAATGCGAAGGTGTTCCACACATAACATTTTTAATGTCATCTCTATTATCCAATTAGATGCACCTGGGAAACATTTTGAAGGCCCAGTTGATGAGGTTGAAGAGCAGGCACAGATGGTGGAGGAAGAAGCAGAAGTTCTGGAGAGTCTGCCCACTGCATCTGATGGACAATCTAGCAGTGTGCCATCCCCACAGCCACTTTCAGTAGAGGGTGAGGATGCCATACAGCCGCCCACTTCAACCCTATAGCCAGGTGCCAGGTCCCGACAGCAGCGCTCCACTATGCATTTCTGTAGATGCCACCACACTTCGCAGGCTTCTGGATCTCAGGCAACTGCCGAACAACAGGCGGTGTATGATGGATTTGAGGCGTCGATTCTGCAGGTTCAGTGCATGCAGCACAAACAGATGAGAATGGCCAACAGAAATTTACAGTCAATGCAACAGTCCATTACAGTTGGGGTCAACACAGTGGCCAATTAGTTGGCAATCAGGCCCGCATGGACACAAAAATGGGAAAAACGTACAAATGCCCTTGAAAAACTCTGCCGATATATGTTAGAGGACAGGAGCACTCAAAGCTGAAAGGAGAGGAGCAATGTTGTGCTGATGGATGCCATGACGAGGGCCATTGAAAGACTGCACACAGGCCACAACTATTGAAGCATATTGAGATGCTACAGGTGAAGATGGGCCACTTTAGTGGAGATGTCTTGAGGAGCCTTGGGCAGACAATTGCTGCAGAGGAGGCAATACAGACTATACAAATTGCCAGTGGTGTGGGTGCAGAGGCTCCTTACAGTAAGTTATACAGCATTAGCAGGACCTCTGCTACAGATGCATGTGTGCTGCGACGCAGTACCTGCCGCACTCTTGCAACTCAACATGGTGGCACATCACACACTGGACGCACTCCAAAGAAATAATTGAGGGGCGCCAATCAGTGAGTGGCTATATTTGTTTTTTCTTTTGTTTTCCGTGCTGCAGCCAAACTGCATGTTGATTTCATGGTGTCAGAGTTATAGGTAACTACAGCTTGCCTGCCAACTGTAACACCGGTTGTTAAAAGTTGCTTTACTTTGAGCCATCAATCAATATGGAAATTCTTTCAACAATCTTTAACAAATACTCAACAATTATTTAATGGCACCTATATGTTTTTTAGGGGTCTTTGAAGACTCATTGCATTTCCAAAAGAAATTCACTGTGTATTTCAATTAATATATATCTTGACCACATTCCTTAGGTCAACAAATTCACAATGTATTCCTGGTCATGGAGACCCTTTGTTAAGAGCATGCTTCCACCTAGAATCATCAGATCATGAAATCTGTCAATGGTGTGCTTTTTCACAGTGCATCTTGGGATTAGCAGATCTCTGCAATCAGCTGTTCTTTTATTTTTATCAACTGATTCTCATGTCACGTAGATGCATCTATTAGGCCTATACACATGGTGTTGAGATTGGCGACCCTACGCTGTACATCCCTTCCTGCAGGTCCTGCCCGAGCCTTTCTGAACTGCCCTGTGAACTAGACTGGGTGGCCACTGATGTAGTAAGGCATGGCTGCACAGCACATGCTATGTCAAGTGTTGTCACAGGAGCAAGAATAGGGGTGGTTACAGTTGTTGAGGGCGTGGGGACAAAGAAAGCTTGTGGGGGCACTGATGTAGGCAATGGAGAAAGTATTATGTTGAAGGTTGATGTTCAAGTAACCTCATGGAATGGGTGAGACCTTAGGTGCTGGCCTATCAAATCTGAGGCCCAGGCTGGTCTTCAAGATCATCCACATTCACAGGAGTGCGGCACCCAATGACTTCTTGCGATCTCCTACGCAGGCAACGTGGATAATGCAGTTGAGACTGTGAATATGAGCTTGCTGCATCACCTTGAAGACAAATTAGACAAAAATTAGAATATTGAATATTAGCCCCTGATTGATGTTTATAATGTCAGGGGGATCAACAATGATTTTTCTCGACCTACTGTTGAATTGAGGGGGCACATTTACATTTTAAGCCTTAGAACTGAAACAAGGTCAGCAAAATATGCATTCAGTTTAAAGTGAAATGATTTGGGAGTTCACAGGGCAGGCTGGCCTACTGTGTGTCAGTTGTGGAACCTAGGATTGTTTGAATCTCCAGGACAGGGTGCATAGAACTATGCCTTAGCAACACTGTGCAAAGTAGATTCCCTCAACAACTTGGATGTCATTCATCTTTTTTAAAAATCCTGGAAATATGGAGGTTAGTATGGGAATGTAGCACACACACACAAACATATAAACACACACACATACACACACACACCCCCCCCCACACACACACACACACACTTACAGGCTAGTGTGGATTAAAAATTGAGTTTCATAATTCCATGTGACTTGAAACAAATAAAATGGACAATATTGTCATATTTCTAAATTTCAAAAAATTCAATAATTTTCTGCTAGGAAATATGCAGGTGTGAATAAAAGACATCTAAGGTTGCTGAATCCCTAAAACTCAAACAAATCCCTTTTGAAGAATCTGTTCAATGAGCTCGATGCACAGATCATTGCAACACTAACCCTCAGTTCTTACGTACACTCTATGACAGTATTTGTTTCCTACAGACTGGCAATCTGTGGGCATCAGCTGCCAATGGTGTCTCCTCCACTTACAATCTATTGTTATCAGAGGTATAATTTGCCACAGTTGCATGAGACCATTGAATGAGTGCTGGTGAAATATTCCGTCCTGACCACACAATTGGTGGAATTATGTCCATTCGTCGCTACTCTTTAATGCAGAGTTCTTGCCAAATTCCACAAATCGCTGCGTGGCAGATTTTTTCTCCTGTGAGGCTACAAAAATTGGGAGATGGTGAGCGTGAGCAACATTTGGAGTCTCCTAGCATGATTTTCTAATGCGGTCTGTCGCCGGAGTTCACAAGCAGTTGCATTCAGAGGGCTGCCATTTGAGTAGTTTGCTGCCGCTCGACTAGTTTCTCTACTCGAGCAGCAGCAAAAACCACTTAAAAGGCCACACGCCCCTGTGAAATGGATGGGGCTAATCGCGCTGATATTCAGTGCTGATTGCACTACCAGTGGTAAACTGCAGCACAAGCTGCATATTTTTCACCCTTTGGTGGAATTCTCTGGGATTTCATGAGATTTGTTCTGTAACTCCTTGAGTTCTGCCCACCCCTACAATTCAACGACTCTGGGCACCAAAGATTACTTTGCAGAGCTCTTAATTAACATATATATACATGATGTCCATTTCAGTGTTCCATCCGGACAATACACCTCTCCGTAACATGGAATGAAGATGAGGGGCCTTGATGACCACCACCAGTTGCCAGAGCCTTTTGGTGTGCCCTGGAAGTGAAGGAACCAACTCTCCCCTGCAGCAAGTAATTTCACTGCCAGCGGATGTCTTCATGTGAGCGTCTGGTGTTGGAGACTGCTTTCACCATGTCAGCGGTTCTGGTCCAGATTTACATTCTCTGGCTTGTGGTTGTTACATGGACCTTCACTTCAAATGACTCTGGCTCAACCCTAACTATCTCACCACCAACACAGCTGACTTATTTTCTGAGATGTTGGATTTTCTTCTTTCAGACACTTTAATCAATATTTATTAAGTAGCTCTGCTGCTAGTGCTTCTTGTTGGGAATGATAAATGGTTTGTATGGTCTGAGGAGTTTCTTTTTTTCCAGATGCTGCTGGTGTTGTTTTTAATCAGGTGTTTGTTGAGGGACTCGGCTCACGAAGTTGACCTACTCCTCGCTGTCAGAAACCATGCCTTTCACTGCTATCTTCTATCGTGAGGGTCCCTCATACACAGTGTGATGGTGGCCAACTCTAAATATGGTGGGCAAATATCCTCCATACCAAATAATGATGGAAAATGTTATAGGATGGGGGACCATCAACAGAGTACTACCTACAGACCTTCCTCTGTCATGTTGAGTGGTGGGCTGTCAGACCAAATTCCAAGTACTGAGGCTGGATTACCGCCTGCTGACCATTTAATCCGATAAATGGTCAGCAGGCGGATTCAATAAGCCATGATGGAGGAACCATGGTGCATATGTCAAACTCTAGATCAGAGCTCAAGTTATCTTCCTATTTCATGAGGTATTCCTAATTTTACCACACTACTATAGCCCTAAAGAATATAGAGTGTAATCTTTGAAGTTACCATTTTTTAAATGAAGGTGTGTGCATAGCTAACGTTTCAGATGATCTCATTGTGCCACTGCACCTACCCTTTGGAAAGCACATTTTCAACTAATTTACACAGTGTAAAACATACCAGTTTGAATCCTAAAACGAATTGGTTTCCTTTTGCCAAATGGGACTTACCAGGAAAGCTACGTGGATTTGTAATGTCATGTCTGTGGGTGTGTTCTAAATTTGAGTTACTTTCTCTTCTCAAAAAGCTCAGATTGATAATTTGACATTTAGGCAACATGCAGTATTTGTATGCACTTAACAGTTTGCACCCAAAAATGTCAACTATTCCAGTGTAATAGCAAAAATTGTTTTAGTGGTATGAGGAAAGGAATATTCAGTGGGGGCAGTTTACCAGATTCTACCAGCCCAGGGGGTTTGAATACCAATTATTCAGAGTTCAAATATCAAAATGTTCCAGGGAAAATATATCATATAGATGGTTTCTTTATAGAAACCATCACATTTCCAGTTGTCCAACCCTGTATTAGTCAGTATAACTTCTTACCCTATTCCCTAACCATCAGTCCTTTATTGTTGTCAATTCATTCAGAACAGAGTTTGAGAATGACTACTGTGTTGCTATCCAAACGTCAGATTTTTTAATTTCTTCGTTTGGATGCAAAGGGAGTAAGTACTTTTTCGAAATATGAATAATTTTTGAAGTGATAGCACCTTAAGTAAATCTGCCTCAATTCTATTTTTAACCTCATTCCACCTAGCACACAATATACGGCCCAAATGTTTGACATGAGGCTTTGTATTCAAATATCTTGCCAGGGTTTATTTAAATACTAATTGTTAGCATGTATTCAGTATCCTGTGTTGTCTAAGACGGTGTATTAACTGAGGTTCACCATTGACAGTAGGCCTCTGTGCGTTCTAACATAGGTAGAATGTAGAGATCCTATAACCAGCCGATCTGTATTACATCCAAGTTTTTATTATACTCCCTTTTCATCTTTTGGAAGGGAAAAACAGAAATAGAAGTAATGGGGTTTTGCTTGAGTAGATTGTAACATTAACATGTATGGAGATCTGAAAGTCACACAGAAATAAGGAAAACTTTAACCAGCTTAAAAATGTATTGTAATGTAACAACATTTGTATTGTACTTATATTACTAGCAGGGTGAGGATTATGTGTACTTGTGCAAGTGATTGGAGTGGTGAATAGATAGGGATGAAGAAGGTTAAAAGATTGATAGATTGCAGACACGTTAATTGATCACCAGATTGCCAGGATTTTGCCCCACATTAGACTGTCCCTGGGCATAACTAGGGCATCGCCAGTTCCTCCCTCACAGCACTCTTAGACCTGTGTAGATCAGGTGTCTGAAGAACCTGAAAGGAAACTGGACATTCTTGTCTTGAACTCAGGACACCAGAAGTGACCCCAGCATCAGTTTGCAGACTTCTCATTTGAGCTACAGTGACACAACATATTCAAGAGGCCGCTCTCCCTGGAACTGCGCAACTGACCAGTACCAACAGGACTTGCACTAGACACTGCTGCTGGCCTCTGCTAGAGTGAATCCTAACCCCTTTAGGTCCTGGTCCCGCGGATGGTGTTGGATTGCATTTCTCTTGCCCACATTGCTATAGCTAAAACTTAGAAACGTGTTACCAGCTTTATTTCCAGAGAACCAGTGAAAGACATGGACTGCCATCGAACCAAATATGTTGAGATTGAATAACTGGTCAGATTCATCTTGATTGTCTGCCTCGCTTATTTAGGACTGTCTTCTGGAAAAGGTTTTAAGTCCAAATGTAGAGGACTCCATCGTGACCAAAGCCAAGCTGCAAGCCATCAATGTCGATGTCTTCCTGGGCACAGACATCAGACTTCTCTCACTTTGAAGCTTTCTCTTCGCCATCGGTGACAACACTGGTACCCTGCTCTTTAGCAGCAGGCTGCCCTTGTGCCCTGCTTTGGATCCAGAATGCAACTTGCCGTGTCAACAACTCGTCATTGACCACTTTTGCTCCAGAAAAGTTTCTAAGTCAGAAGGTAAACCATCCACTGGGATGACATTGGTCCATGTATATGACCCACACTTCATTTATGTTCTGGGCTGAATAGACCTGGGCTGCATTTAGAGTGGGGGAGGAGATATCCTTGCACCTGAATAGGCCTGGTCTGCCGTACACAATGATGTCTCCACCTCGTGCTGGGAAGTTGCACCAGAGAGGACAGAACTGGTTTTGGCTGGGCAAAGAGCTTCTCTGCCACCAGAGAACAAATGAATGTGTGCTATAAAAAGTGGGGCCCAGACCCCTGAACTTTAGACTACTTCTGGAATTCAGAAAGGAACATCTGCCAAGAAGAAGAGCTGGGAAAATCTGAAGCCTTGGCCTCACCGACGCTGTCTGGTTGATCGTCACCAAGCTGCTGCCTGCACCACGTCGTGACGGCAGGCACCCTGCACCGCTTTGAAAAGCAACTGCGAAGGTTGCCCCGACCGACTTGCAACAACGTGTCTGCCGGGAAAGGTACTGTTCACGAGTCTGTCAATGCTTTAGCTGGCCCGTACCAATGCAGTCAGCGGGAACTGTTAGACTCTGTTGTTTTTAGCATTGCGTAACCCCAGACAGAGCTACCGACTCACAAGATCTGTGTTTTGTGGACATTTCTACAAGTTTAAGGTTTTCTTGCAAACTGCATATTTTTCAGATCTGTATTGTGTATTTATATCTTTTTTGGCATTGTTTGGTTTAGATAAAGATTTGCTTATTTTTCAGAAACTGGTGCGGTGTCCATTTGTAGTATTTTTACTGTGTTACTGTATGCATGCACAAATGCTTTACACACTGCCTCTGAGAAAAGCCTGTCAGCTTGTGCCAAGCTACGAAGGAGGTGAGCAGGGGTTACTTTAGAAGTGTATCCCGCTTACCATGATGAGGAAGAAGGGTCCCATTGCAAACTAGAGACCCCCATTTCTAACAGTTGTGGTGAAGGAAGCTTGTTTTTGCTTGTATTGTTTGACTCAGAAATCCTTGGTGTTGGAGAGAAATGGGAGAAGTTTAGGTTAAGTGTAGGGCATAGTCTGTTTATGTAGGTTGGGTTAGAATTGAGTATGGTGGTGTAGGTGTGTAGAGAGTTAAGAGGAATGGAGGACTATCTGGCAAGAGAGTACTGTGATCACAAACATGAGAAGTGAGAAATTACAATAGTTTAGCAGTAGGAATAGAGAGAAGCGGTGCTCTCTGCCCACCTGATGCATCACTGTAATTGTGGTAACCTCTGATTGTCTGTTTTCTCTCATCCCATTATTGTGCATTGTCGTGTTTTATTTTCTTCTGCATCATTGTAATTGTATGCAATTACTTGGGGACCTCTGACAAGCCGGGCTGAAGACGGCTGAAATGCCAGAAACCGGTCCTCGGAAGCTTGTTTCCGGTCCAGGAAAGGCATGGCTTGGCAGTTCGGGCTGGACTGTTACCGTGAGGCACAGGGTGAGACCAGGTAGGTCGCCCCCCTAGCCACCGCGTGGTCCTCCCAGTGCTGTGTGCTGTTGCCGCGCTCTGCCCGCTGTTGGTCCATCGTTTTTCCTGGTAAACTTGTGCCTGTGTTAGCCATTTTCCCCCTCGTTCCCCTTTGCCTTCTGTAACCCGTGATTGTGATTGTTTTCTCCCTCTCGTTCCCCTTTGCCTTCTGTAACCCGTGATTGTGATTGTTTTCTCCCCCTCGTTCCCCTTTGCCTTCTGTAACCCGTGATTGTGATTGTTTTCTCCCCCTGGTTCCCCTTGCCTTCTGTAACCCGTGATTGTTTTCCCCTCGCTCCCCCTTGGCCTGCTGTGCCCCCCGCTTCCCGCCTCGCCCTCTGCTTCCCGCCGCTGCTCCCTGCGGCCCCGCCCCCCCGCCGTTCCCATTCGCCACCCTGCTTCCGCCTCCCAGCTGCTCCTCCCTCCCTCTGCCCCTCATATGGAGGCCGCACGGTGGTAAAGGGAGCGACCCTTGACCCTGTCACCAGGTAGGTTGCCCCCCTAGCCACCGCGTGGTCCTCCCCGTGCTGTGTGCAGTTGCCGCGCTCTGCCCACTGTTGGTCCTTCGTTTTTCCTGGTAAACTTGTGCCTATGTTAGCGGTTTTCCCCCTCGTTCCCCTTTGCCTTCTGTGACCCGTGATTGTGACTGTTTTCTCCCCCTCGTTCCCCTTTGCCTTCTGTAACCCGTGAGTGTGATTGTTTTCTCCCCCTCAATCCCCTTTGCCTTCTGTAACCCGTGACTGTGATTGTTTTCTGCCCCTCATTCCCCTTTGCCTTCTGTAACCCGTGATTGTTTTCCCCTCGCTCCCCCTTGGCCTGCCGAGCCCCCTCGCTTCCCGCCTCGCCCTGTGCTTCCCGCCGCTGCTCCCTGCGGCCCCACCCCCCCTCCGTTCCCATTCGCCACCCCGCTCCCGCCTCCCAGCTGCTCCTCCCTCCCTCTGCCCCTCATATGGAGGCTGCACGGCGAACGCGCATCGCTCACACTCCCGTCAGTGCCTGGCCCGCGCCCAGCGCCAGGACCCCTGGTCCCCAAGGAGGTCAGTCTGCGCGACGAACTTACGACGCCGCCACCCTCAACGCACTCAATGCCGGCCGGAACCCCGCCTGCTACCTAGCCAACCCGAAATGCACCCACGGACCCTTCGCCTGCCAAGCCTGCAAGTTCACCTGCCACCGGACCTGCACCGCACCCGAAAGACCAGGCATCAGCAACAACCACCTCAAGTGCATCCTGCTCAACACCCGCTCCGTCCACAGACACGCCGTCTAACTCTGGACCATGCTCGACTCAACATTACCAGACGTCGCATTCCTTACGGAAACCTGGATGAACGCCTCCTCAGCGCCCGACATAGCCATAGTCATCCCGGACGGATACAAGTTCACCCAGAGGGACCGTGTCAACCAAACCGGAGGAGGCATCGCCATCGTCCACAGGAACACCATCCGCATCACGACCAACTCCGAGGACACCTTCACCGCCGCTGAGCCCCTTCACTTCCAGATACACACCGACCCCAAGACCACCCTCAGAGGCAGTCTCATCTACAGACCCCTGGGACTACGCACACAATTCAGCGAAGACATTGCAGACTTCATCAGCTCGCACGCCCTCCCCTCCGCAGACTACATCCTCCTAGGGGACCTCAACTTCCACCTGGAGAACAACAAGGACGGCAACACCACCGCCCTGCTGGATAACCTCGCCAACCTCGGACTCAAGCAACTGGTGAACACCCCCACCCACTACGCCGGCCACACGCTTGACCCCGTCTTCTCCTCCAGAAAGCACATCTCCTTCAGCCACTCCACCGGACTTCATTGGACGGATCACAGCTGCGTCCACTTCCGCTTCAAAAGAACCACGACCCACCACCACCCGCAACAGGTTCCTCGCAGGAGCTGGAGCAAGATCACCGCCGACCAGCTCCCCACCTCCCTCAGCCAGAACCCTCCTGCCAGCGCAACAGACCCCAACGAAGCAGCTCGCACCTTCACACAGTGGCTCACCAACTGCGCCGACGACCTCGCACCACTGTAGAACCCTCCCAGCAGACCCGGCAGCAAGAAAGCCGCCTGGTTTACCAACGAACTCAAAACATCCAAGAAAAACTGCCGCACCATTGAAAAAGCCTGGCGCCACGACCAGACCACAGAAAACATGACTGCCCTCAAGAACGCCACCTGCAAACACCACCAGCTGATCCGCACCACCAAAAGGACAACATTCAAAGAACGACTGGACAACAACACCCACAACAGCAAGGAACTCTTCAGCATCGTCAAAGAGTTCTCCAACCCCAACGCCGGAAACAACAACATCACACCCTCGCAGGACCTTTGCGACTCACTCGCCACCTTCTTCCACCGGAAGATCGCCGACATGCACAACAGCTTCGGTGCACAGACCACGCACCCAACCACCGAACCAATGCCCCTCACCACCACCCTCTGCAACTGGACCCCGGTCAGCACCGAAGACACCACCCGCACGATGAACACCATCCACTCCGGATCACCAACCGACCCCTGCCCCCACCACGTCTTCAAAAAGGCCGACTCTTTCATCGCACCCCAACTCCGGGACATTATCAACATCTCCTTCAACACCGCCACCTTCCCGGAGAGCTGGAAGCACGCCGAGCTCAGCGCCCTCCTGAAGAAACCAACAGCGGACCCCACCGACCTCAAGAACTTCCGCCCCATCTCGCTCCTCCCCTTTCCTGCCAAAGTCATCGAGAAGACCGTCAACAAACAGCTTGCCGCCTTCCTCGAGACAAACGGATCCCTCTACCCTTCGCAGTCCGGCTTCCGAGCCAACCACAGCACCGAGACCGCCCTAATCGCAGCCACCGACGACATCAGATCCCTGCTCGACAACGGGGAAACAGCGGCCGTCATCCTCCTGGACCTCTCTGCAGCATTCGACACTGTCTGCCACCGCACCCTAACACGGCGTCTAAGCAACATCGGAATTCAAGAGAAGGCACTGGAGTGGATCATATCGTTGCTCGCCGGAATAACCCAGAGAGTCCGCCTCCCCCCGTTCAGATCCGAGGCCACCGAAGTGATCTGCGGCGTACCACAAGGATCCTCACTCAGCCCCACCCTCTTCAACGTCTACATGAGCCCCCTCGCAGCCATCGCACGCCAACACAACCTTAACATCATCTTCTACGCCGACGACACCCAGCTGATCCTCTCCCTCACCAACGACCCCGCCACCGCCAGAGCCAACCTACACGAAGGAATGAAAGACGTCGCCGAGTGGATGAAGAACAGCCGCCTGAAACAGAACTCCGACAAGACGGAAGTCCTCATCCTGGGATCATTGCCCTCCGCCTGGGATGACTAGTGGTGGCCCCCTGCCCTGGGCTCCACCCCCAAGCCTACGGACCACGCACAAAACCTGGGTTTCATCCTGGACTCCTCCCTCTTGATGACCAGACAAGTCAACGCCGTATCGTCATCGTGCTTCAACACCCTGCACATGCTGCGTAAGATCTTCCAATGGATCCGCACAGAAACCAGGAAGACAGTCACCCAGGCACTCGTCACCAGCCGACTTGACTACAGGAACACCCTCTACGCGGGAACCACTGCCAAACTACAGAAAAGACTCCAGCGCATGCAGAAGGCCTCCGCACGACTCATCCTGGACATCCCTCACCGCAGCCACATCTCTACCCACCTGAGAGACCTGCACTGGCTCCCTGTCAACAAGAGGATCACGTTCAGACTCCTCACCCACGCACACAAGGTTCTCCACGACATGGGCCCGAAGTACCTCAACAGCCGCCTCACTTTCTACACACCCACCCACCAGCTACAATCGGCCAGCCTCGCCCTCGCCGCCGTACCACGCATTCGCAGAGCCACCGCTGGAGGAAGATCCTTCTCCTACCTGGCGGACAAGACATGGAACTCCCTCCCCATCCACCTACGGCTGACCCAGGACCACCTCTCCTTCAGGAAACAACTCAAGACCTGGCTCTTTGAGCCGTAACGCACCCCTCCCCCCAGCACCTTGAGACCCGACTGGGTGAGTAGGACGCTATACAAATTATGATTGATTGATTGATTGTGTCTCGTGTACCATTTTGTGCATTATTGTGTTCTTTCTTATTCCGCTCCGTACTCGTTCTCGGGGCTTCACTGTTTTCCGCTGCCCCTCTCCCTCCCCTTGCCGTTCTCTTCTCCGTGGTTCCCACTGCTGCCGTCCTGCGGCCCCTCCCCCCTATCCTTGCCCGTTTCCCGCCTCCCTGTTGACCCTCCCCGCCCCTACATAATAAAGACCACTGCAGGGGAGCGCTTGTAAGACCTGGACCTCGGTCACAGGTCTGCACTCTCCCCAGCTGCTACACTCGCTCCGTTCACTGCCACCGAGCCCCCTCCCTGGGGATCGAGGCTGCTCTCTGCCCACCTGCTGGATCGTGGTAATTGTATTCAGGAATTGTATTCAATGCTTGGTGACCTCTGATTGTCTGTTTTCTCTCATCCCATTATTGTGCATTGGCGTGTTTTATTTTCTTCTGCATCATTGTAATTGTATTCAATTACTTGGTGACCTCTGACTGTCTGTGTCTCGTGTTCCATTTTGTGCATTATTGTGTTCTTTCTTATTCCACTCCGTACTTGTTCTCGCCGCTTCACTGTTTTCCCCTGCCCCTCTCCCTCCCCTTGCCAATTCCCTTCTCCATGGTTCCCGCCGCTGCAGCCCATGCGGCCCTGCCCCCCCCCGCACCCCCTCGCAGTCCCCCGCCTCCCGCCTCCCAGCTGCTCCTCCCTCCCTGCTCCCCTTAAAAAGGCCACTAACTGCGCGGCTGCGCAGCGGAAAGCCGCTGGTGCGCCTAAGGCAAGCCTGTCTGTGCCCGTCTGCGCCTGGACCATTCCCAGTGGCAGAACCCCTGGAACCCACGAACGCCACGACACCAGACTCCAGACTCCACTACGACACCTGCAGCCTCCACGCTGGACGAAACCACACCTGCTTCCAGGCCACCCCGAAACGGACCCATGGACCCTTCTCCTGCCGAACCTGCAGCTTCACCTGCAACATAACCACCAAACCTCCAAGGACTGGACCAAACCACCTCCGCTGTATACTCCTCAACACACGCTCCGCTCGCAAACACGCCAACGAGCTCTGGGATCTGCCCGACACCTCCGCCCCAGATGTGGCCTTCCGGACCGAGACCTGGTGGAATGACTCCTTGGTGCCCGACATCATCATAGCCTTGCCGCTGCTGGAGCAAAGTCACCAAAGACCGGCTGATCACCACCCTCGCCCAGAATCCACCCACCGACCCCACCAACCCAGACACCGCAGCCCGTAACCTCAGACAGTGGGTCGACAACTGCGCCAACACCCTCGCCCCGCTCAAGAAACCCTCCAACAGCCACGCCAGCAAGAGAGCCACCTGGTTCACCGACGAGCTCCAGACCTCCAAACGCACGTGCCGGAAACTGGAGAAAATATGGCTCCACGAACGCACACCGGACAACCACGCAACCCACAAGGACACCACCCACAGACATCCCACCTCATCAGATTAACCAAGAGATCCTCCATCAAAGACTGCTTGGACAACAACGCATACGACAGCAAAGAGCTCTTCAGCATCGTAAAGGAATTCTCCAACCCCAGCGCCAATGCCAACGATATCCCGCCCTCACAAGAACTGTGCGACTCACTAGCCATCTTCTTCCATCGCAAGATCGCTGACATCCACGACAGCTTCAACACCACAACCGCCCCGACTATGTCAGACTCCACCTCCCCTGCGAACACCACCAGCACCACCCGCCTGACCTCCTGGTCCAACGTCAATGACGACAAGACACACAAGGTCATGAACTCCATCCACTCAGGATCGCCGTCAGACCCGTGCCCACACCACGTATTCAACAAAGCAGACACAGCCATCGCACCCCAACTATGGAAGGTCATCAACATCTCCTTCGAAACAGTGACATTCCCAGAAAGCTGGAAGCACGCCGAAATCAACGCCCTCCTCAAGAAGACCAAGGCGGACCCCAAGGACCTCAAGAACTTCAGGCCCATCTCTCTGCTCCTGTTCCCAGCAAAGGTCATCGAGAAAATCATCAACAGGCAATTGGCCCACCACCTGGAAGACAACAACACCTTGGACCCGTCCCAGTCCAGATTCAGACGAAACCACAGCACCGAGACAGCCCTCATCGCCGCCACAGATGACATCAGGCGCCAACTAGACAACGGCGAAATATCAGCCCTCATCCTCCTGGACCTGTCGGCCGCCTTCGACGCGGTCTGCCATCGGTCTGACACGCCTCCTAGAAGCTGGAATCCAAGAGAGGGCCCTTGACTGGACCACGTACTTCCTCTCCGGCAGAACCCAGAGTGTCCGCCTCCCACCCTTCTGATCCGAAGCCACCAACATCATCTGCGGCGTCCCCTAGGGCTCATCCCTCAGCCCAACGCTGTTCAACATCTACATGGCCCCCTGCACGACCTCAAAATCATCTCCTACGCGGACGACACCCATTCATCGTCTCCCTCACCAAGGACCCACACACTGCCAAAACCAACCTCCACGAGGGAATGAAGGCCGTCGCCGACTGGATGAGGAGCAGCCGTCTGAAGCTCAACTCGAACAAGACTAAGGGGGTCTGTCCCACCCCCTTAGACTGGGACGACTTCTGGTGGGCGACCACACTGGGAACAGCACCAACACCCACCAACCATGCACGCAACCTAGGATTCATCCTTGACTCCTCCCTCTCCATGGCTAAGCGGGTCAACTCCATCTCCTCCTCCTGCTACAACACCCTCTGCATGCTCCACAGGATCTACAAGTGGATTCCGACCGAAACAAGAAGAACGGTGATGCAAGCCATCATCAGCAGCAGACTAGACTACGGAAATGACTCTACGCAGGAATCCAAGCCAAACACCTACGACGACTACAACGCATCCAAAACGCCTCCGCCGCAGCCACATCACCCCCCACCTGAGAGACCTACACTGGCTCCCCGTTGACAAGAGGATCACCTTCAAGCTCCTCACCCACGCACACAAAGCACTCCACAGCGCCACCCCAGCCTAACTTAACAGCAGACTTAGCTTCTACACCCCCCCGCCAGCTCCGCTCCGCCAGCCTCGCCCTCGCCGCTGTCCCCCGCATCCAACGAACGACCTCCGGCAGCAGATCCTTCTCCTACCTCGCCGCCAAGACCTGGATCAGCCTCCCTACCCACATACGGCAGAACCAAGACCTACTCGCCTTCAGAAGACTCCTCAAGACCTGGCTCTTCGAGCAGTAGCAGCACCCCCTTCCCTCAGCGCCTTGAGACCCTCATGGGTAAGTAGCGTGCTCTACAAGTACTCTGATTGATTGATTTATTGATTTATTGATTTAGATTGATTGATTGATTGATTGGGTGTTGGGTTGCAATGCAAAGGCTTTATGGAATTAGTGGGAGGGAGAGTATGTTAGTGTTGGAAAAAGTGCGTAGGGGAGAGGCAGTGGATAGCAGAGAAGGATTATTATGCTTTTGTCGCTCATATCTCGTATGTAGAATGTTTGGTGACACCATAGAGAGCACACAGATGAGTGCAGATTCTCCCCTAGGTTCTTCCAAAAGTTCGAGGCTTCAGCAGCAGTCAGCTGGGGTTTTGGAGTACTCTCTAACTCTGGGTGAAATTCCCTCACCATCCAGAGCATCGGTTTGGCCATTTCTTGGCAGAAATGACAATATTTGATGGTCTAACTATCAGGTATGGACCGTAAACAAAGGCTACGAAGGACCTTCTCTAACTTCTAAATGCCACATTCTGAGTATTTCTCAAGTAGTTGAGGCATTTTTTGGGTGAACTGCACTTCAAAATCCTGAATCAGTTGCCTTCTCTTTTCTGTTCAAGAGTTCAAGATGGCATAATGCATCACGTTATTGTGGTATTCAGTGCAAGCAGACACATTCAAGAATACACAACACATCTCCTGCTGCATAGTCAAATACTGTCATTTGTACGTGAAAATGTTTACCTATTTGTAAACATCCATATTTACTGAAGTGTAGTTTACAAAGTAAATAGTTTTGATCTGTTTTCGGGGACATTCAAATTCAGGGCCTGTAGAAAAATAAGAAATAATCCAGTTTAGACATAGACATTTAGGATAATGAAGGCGTCCTTGCTAAAAACACTTTTTATTAAAGCTAAGAAGGCAGCATTGTTTTTCGCCATTTGGAATGCTTCTACTATCTAAATAAATGTTCGCATCCTCATCCCTAATTGATGTGGCTGTCGTTTCTTTGCGTTTTACATTTTCTCACAGAAAATTAGAACTATAAAGTACATCCATTTTTACCACATCGGTCTAATGTTTATCATACTAGTGCTGATCTGTTATTCAACTTTTATTTTCAAATTGCAAACAGGATAACACCATTTTTTGTCATTGTTTAAACAATGTTATGAAAGGTCGCCTTTAGAATCATTCACAGAGTTTTTATCATCATTATGTAAAACGATCCAGTGTGTAATTTTACTTATTCTTACATGTGAATATAGAGTGTTGTATTTATTAATACGATAGTGTGGATATCTATTTGTTCATTCTCAAAATGAAATATTCGTGTTTCTTTTCGCCTCAGTTTTGATTGCATCAAAACACCAAAACTATAAATGGGAAAACAAAAGATGTGTCTTTCTTTTTTTAACCCCTTGACCGCGGCGGTAATTCCGCTGTGGTGGTAGGGGGAAGGGGGGCCGTGCGGCACTGCCATGCTGGTGACGGAACCACTCCATCACCAGCCAGGGGCGCGCAGTGCTTGTGACGGAGTGGTTCCGTCACGGCCCCGCCCACACAATACAACGCTCAGCGCAGGCGCGGAATTGACGCAGCGCAGGGGCGGCAGCCGGGCCTTGATGGAACCACTCCGTCATTAGCACAGCGTGTCTGTGGCTGGTGACGGAGTGGTTCCGTCACCAGCACGGAACGGGTTGAATAAAATCTCTTTAGTTAATTCTAGTCATTTGCCAGTTTTTGTTAGTGGCTTTGTAACAGCTTAGGGCCTGATTTAAAGATTTGCAGACAGATACTTTTCACAAAAGAAAAAGAGTACAGTGCCCACCAAAATGACAATCTATCCGCCTCATTTAGAGTCGGTGAACCATAAGACATTGGCGATAATTATCACCCAGCATGCCTAGCGATGATTTCCCTAACGCCGGCTATCGCTGAATTAAATCACCGAGTTAGCGCGTTATCATCAATGCATAACTCAATTGCAATAAATAATCCAGCGATAGTGGAGAAATCACCGGTTTTGCAGGGAACATTGCTGGTTTTCCAGCGATGTTCGCTGCAAAGCAGTGATACAACCATGTGACCGTAACACATTAATCCACCTCCCATTGTCAATATACAATAATCAGGATTTTAGCAGACTTACCGCAGTTTTTGCCAAAAACTAACGTCTATTAAATTCCTGAATGCAACTTTGTAAATATTGCGATGTGCATTTAGCGATAATTTACAAGGTAGTCCGTCAGGGGTACTTCCAGTGATGCCCACTTTGCATCTCGTTAGAGAAGCAAAGCGAGGAGTCTGGAAAACGGATGCTAACATGCACTAATGCATGTTAGCACCCATTTGTAAATAGGGCGATCCTTTTATCTCTGCTTTTTGGCTTTTAAAGCCAAAAAAGCGGAGATACGGCCCTTGATAATATGCCCCCTTGTTGGTTCCATTAATGATATACTTTCTCCGACAGCCCAACGGAGTAAGGGGCCTCAGGTGAATGAATTTACACTGTCTGGGAAAGTCTCTCTTTCATGATCATCACCACTGGCAAAAACCTAGCAGTAGGGGATATGAAAGAACAATGACCCCCACACTTTGGGAGAAAACTCCCAGGGTGTGGGTGGAATTTTTTCACTTTGAAAAACAAAAGGCTTTTGAAATGTTTAATTGCTGAACTTCAAGGCTGACGGTATCATCCCTCAAACTCTCCCAGCATTAACATAACTGCCACTATGGACATTCCTGCCAATGTGGAGAGGTGTCTACAGGGCTGCTGAATAACTCTAAATTTGGCAGGCAGAGGTCAGTCAGGAAGGCAAAGGCGTTGTCCTTCGCTATTGCGACAGATAACTTCACTTGCCAAAGTCTAAATGAGGCTGTAAATATATAGCATCATTTAACTTTTAACTTGAGGGTGTAATCTAAAGTATTCTTATACAACTGGAATATCTGTGAAGAAGCTATAAGAATCTGGCAAATTAAAACAAGCTAAGAGCCGTATCATTATGGCTCCGCATAGAGTAGCATGTCTGTTTTTCTGTATTTTTGTGCCCAAATTTACAAAGATTTTGCATTGAGTTTGATTACTTGTTTAATGCAGACTCTAGGCAAAATCCAGATTTTTTTATTTACAAACCTACACAAATTGTGATTTCTGGTGGGTTATAACCTATAGTAATGAACTTAAAGCAGCTCAAGGGTCTGCCTTGACTTACATTGCATCAAGGGGATGTTCCACGAGTGGCGGATGGGCCTTTCCCTGCATCCAACCATGGACTTTGACATAAATCCATATCTACAAAGAACAGCACTTGCCCCAAAATCCTGCCCCTTCATGAGGAACATGTAACAAGGAGAAATATTTTCTCTGCAGCACAGCTGCAAAGAGGAAATTACCTTAAAGCATAGTGTTTGTGCGGGAAGGAACCCCTTCCAGCGCAAAAAAACAATGCTGACCATAAAACAGACGCACTTGCACAGTGAACGGCTCAAGGGAACATGTATTGGCGCATGTCTGCAGAAAGTGCATCAGTTCTTTGTAGATATGGCACATTTCTGCTCTCTCTAGTTCACTTAATGCAGGACAGCAACTGCTTCCTGCCCTGAATTGCCTCAATTCTTTGTAAATCTGGGCTTTGGTGTCTGAAGTTCAAACATATAACTTAGTATTTGTCTGAGTTACTGCATAAACTTTAGGCAGAACAAGTCAGAAACTATGGGCCACATGTACAAAACCTAAGAATTGCGATTTCCTAATTATGATTACGAAATCGCAATTCATAATGTAAGAATACTTTTCAGTAGTGATTCACAAATCGACCTAACTCATGTATATTAATGGGGTAGGTCGCAATTTGTGACCCATTAGGAATTGCGGTCATGATAGGGATGGTGGCCTGCTGGGGTCAGCAGACCACCAAGTCTGTAATTGCTTTTAAATAAAGCAATCTTTTTTTTTTTAAAGGAAAACGGAATGCATTTCAATATAAATAAATGAAAAGTGTTTTTTTCATTCTTGAAAAGCAGGCAGTGGTCCCTGGGACCACTGCCGGATCTTAAAAATGTTTTACCAACCATTCTCAAAGGGGAAGGGGCTCCTTGGGGACTACTTATTTGCGAATAGGTTACCACCATTTTCGAATGGCATTAATTTGCAAATGTTTTGCAAACGCATTTCGGTCACAAATCATTCACACATACCACTGATACTCGGTGTTAGGAACGGATGCCCTATACATGCCCCTTCCTAATACTGAATCGTAAAACTCAAATTGAGATTCGGTAAGAAGTTACCAAATTGCAATTTGGACATTGTACATGGCAAAAAGCATTCTGCAAATCGGGCCATTTGCAAGCAAATAAATGGTTCGTACATGTGGACCTTAGAGAGAAAATCTCTGCTCACTATTTGCGATTTATTTTGCTTAAACTGCTTGCAGTGACTCACAAAAATTCTGATTTACATGGTTAATCTTTAGACTACTAACATGTAATAAACAGCTGCTGGTCTCAAGGCAGAGTCATCATAGTAGGACCCACTATCCTTACTTTAGATCATGGGTGCCATTGTAAATCACTGCAGTATATAGGAGTGGAACTTTCACTCTATAAATAGATGAGCTTGAGACTTCGAAAACTTTGGCTTGCATGATAATAAGCCTAATATCTCACCAATTATGTTGAAAACAGGTGCTATCCGTTTGAAGACATCTTTTACATTATGTTTATTGAATTATCTGACAAAAATGTTATTGTTTGAAGAAGATAAAAGAGGAAGTACTTGTGCCAACGTAAATTAACCTATCACTAATTTGTTTTTGTCACCTCAAATGCACCGATATGTAAAAAATAATGAAATGTTGATCGAGAAAAATCTATGCCTTTGTTTATTTGGCATCAAAAACTCCTAATTTAAAACATTTTAGGCGCCGTTCTGATCCCAGGCACATTAAGATATTTGAATTTTAATGAGTAAAAATGTAGGTTGAAAGGCTCACAAGGTGTTGTGCACGGGGATTTATTAATAACTGACAATGAAAAATACCTTCAGGAAACATGAACATTCTTAGGAAAAGCACAAATGCAATGCTTACTTGCTGTCTTGTGTGCTTCTCTTGACTAAATGTTACAAGGAACAAGGGACACCCAATTGAGCGATTGGTCAGGGACCTTGGGTGCATATACTATTTCAAAGGACAGTGGTACCCAATCAGTCAGGGATGGTTAGTGCGAAATAAATATAGACCTAAATTGAAATCTATATTGTCTGTCTGTCCAGCGGATGCTCGCGATGACTGAATGGTTGGACCCCCATCGCGGCCGTCCACAGCTACTATCATAGGCTAATAATATCGCAGCAAGACCCCTTCTGCGGTTCTCACTCCAGCGCGATTCGAGCGCAGGTTATCTCTTCTTGCCACAATACTGGTATCTCCCCAAAGTAATATGAATAAGGCATGAATTACAATGTCCTGAAGATGATCCTGTTATGTTAAAATGGGGATTGAAATGCCGTCGACACCTTACACTATATGCTGAGAAGGTATTATATGAATGGTCACAATAGTGTATTTTCTGAATCATCAATCTGCAAAATTTTGATTGTATGCAGATACCCTCTCCTTGCCTAAATACTCTCCTGTATGTCATATTTGTCTTTATGTGGTAGTAGGACACAGGCTGTGTCCCACTTGATATTGTACAGATATTTGACTACACCGTCATATATGTTATTAAACCCTGTCCGGCTGTACAGACAATATAGATTTCAATTTAGGTCTATATTTATTTCGCACTAACCATCCCTGACTGATTGGGGACCACTGTCCTTTGAAATAGTATCTCTTGACTAAATGGTCAAGCATATAGAGGCAATGATGTAGGACTGTCACACCACACCTAAAGTAAACCAGAAATCCCTGTTATGACAAACATATTCCAGTGCAATAAAATGAAACAAGTAATATGTAAACAACATTGTATTGTGTGATTTGTATGGCTTTGCAAAGGAAAAAATGCAGTGATATGTGATGCATTGTGTAACTTTGTGTCAGATAGGCATTATATAGCCTTTATTTTTGGGGCTGAAACATGTTGATGAACTTGATAGGATAATAGGGTCATTACATCCCATAATGTATTCCTCCTTATTGGTGTTTCTTAATCACACTTAAACAAACACTTATATAAGAGATACTTTGGTTGCTCTAGGGATTTTTAATCAGAGAAGATGCCAGTTGCAATTCAAAATCACATGGCTCAGTATTTACTGGCAAACCCAGAATCAAGCAGTTCTCACAAGATTACATTACCAACTCCCTGCCAAACATGGGGACCTAGCAGCAACTCATTAACACGTTAGACACCACTGCCAAAGCACTGGAATATCATTCTACCAAGACTACTCTAGACTCATGATTTGAACGGCCTAATGCAACCATAAGTAGTTACTCTCAGAAGCTTTCAATCCATATACCCATATTCCTACCACCTCTTTCAACGATAATAACAAAGATTGTATCTGCACCATCCTTATGGAAAAACTGCTCCCTCTACCCTCCATAGAGGGCAAATTGTTACAGGAAGTTAAAATGACCAGGTTGGTGAAACGTATGAAGAATAATCCCCATAATATACCACCACCAACGGCTTCCCAAATCACAGCTACTCAAACGCCAACAGCTCTAAAAAGATCAGAACAGTCTGAAAATCACACTGCTCTCAGTCATTTAAAGACTAAGAATATTATCATGGTAGTCAATGTAGAGATTCATTCAGCACCCGGGGACACTGAACACTCAAACAACCAAACATATAAACACCAATAACAATGAACTTATCGGATACGAAGAAACAAATACAAGGCAAACAAATAACATTCCAAATCCCTCTGCCACTTTAGGTACATTGTGTCACACCCCATTAGAACAGCTATCACAGCATAATAAGAAGCGACTTAGGAAACTGAATAAAAAACTGGCCAAGCTACAGCAAGTTGGATAATGACATTAAATACCCACTTCTACACTAATAATCAGGCAACAGCCACAGGGCAAAAATCCACTGATAACTCAAACACGGCAAATCCAGACTACAGCACCACCCCTCAGATTTGTAGTACCATTCAAAGATCACACACTCCCATCTGTTCATCTACTACTGCAGCCTCTAAAACGATTGCGGGCTTAAACCCGTCATTCTTCCTAACAGCACAAACAACACATACCAGAACAGCCACAGACCGTGAGCTCCCCCCAATAAATAATGGGGATATTAGGTCCCATCAACTTTCAGGTACCTGATCATCCTGTAGCTGGCAAAGCCACAGTGAAAGACCAAAAATAATTTCAACACAGGAAAGCAAAATTATCAATAGAGACTCTCTGCATGCTCACTCCAAATTAGACAACTTCAATTAAAACCACAATATCTAACAACGACAATACATATCCGTTAGCAATTCTAAGAAGGATAAGTAGAACAGCTAGCCTCCCCAACAGAAAATCTATGACATACTTGAATGAGAGGAGCCCACATAATTCAAGTATGCAACTAAAAGAACTATTTGAATATCACATGACAAACGATTACCTCAGGGCACCCCAGTTAGCCCCACAAAGCCATCAAACTCACCACTCCATTCTGTATTAATTCAAGCTAAGCTTTCGCCTAATAGCACCCAAGACTCACAATATTTTTCTGCTAACTTTAAAACAGGAATAGGCAATTCTCAAACATATGGAGTTGTGCCAACTTCACCCGCTGTCAACCCAGACTCCTTTTATCAAATGACCACACAAGAAGACTCGGCGCTAAGAAATATATGGCAGCCCAACTATGGGCCCGATTCCGATGTCGTTCAGAAGGCCTCCGACTCGGATTTGGCTTTCACGATTCCGATTCGTAGCCCTTGTTTAAGAAAGAATCGTACACAGGTCTGAAAGACCAAGTACGATGTGAAGATCGCGTACACATCGACCGAATAGTTTCCGGGACCCAAACCTGTCTGTATGACTCGCTTGTAGCTGAATCATGCAGTGTTATGGAGCCACATTCCAACCGAGCGAGTATGATGCACTTTTCAGACAGCTGCTTCGCCTCCGTGTCAGCGGAATGAAACAACTGTTGCAATCGTACTTCGGGGACCCGTAGCAGGACCCCCTTTACCTGGGGACCTCAGAAACTGTCACGGGGTGTGCCCATGGCCCCCCTGATCCAGGCATACACAGGGTGTATGCTTTTCCCCACCCACCCCTTTTTGCTATGGAAGCCTGTGTACGCATCTGTAAACATACTCACATAGAGTCCAATGGGAGTCCGAGTGAACCGAGTCTGTGCGCATACAGCTGCATCGTACTCGCTCGTTCAGACTTCCGGAGTACGTTTTCCTTGGAAAGCCTTCAAATTCAGACTTGTACGGAGGGCTTTCCTAGCGAGATCGGAATGGGGCCCTTTGTCTCACAAGGTAATGGTGACACTCTGAATTGAGGCAAAATAAAAAAAAAACTTCTAGCAGCATTCAAAGCTTTGTGATCTGAAATCCACAGACATAATAGCGATTCAATTTGTCTGGAAGACATCTTAGCTAACAAAGAGTTAACATGGTCATCCCGTGCTGCAGTAAATACCATCTAGGAAAAACAAAAGACACTCAATGAATGGGGAATCCTGATTTCTCTTCCAAAATAAACAGGCTACCCAGTAGCATTTTGAAGAAGAAACATAATCTCGACTCTCGCCCATCATTCACCAAGGATGAAAACATCTACTGATGCCAAGACAGAGAATCCAACCACAACGAATGTCACTTCTAAGAAATGCAACTGGACCATTGCGATCAATTCCATTAATCAGCCAACAACCATTAATCATCTCCACAACTAATACTTTTGGAAGACAGTGTACTTTAGCTGCATCACCAGCTGAAAGAACCTGTGAGAATTGGGGCTGGGTTGCGCATACATTGGCCATCTCAAAACATCACTGACATGCACAAAGAGCCTGCAGCAAGCTCAAATCAGGAAAACAACAAAGGCTCCAACAATGTCCATGGTCTCCTGGAATGTTGCAGGCCTTAATATCCTCCTTGATGATTCTGAGACAATGGCCTTTTTGCATTCATGAGTGTTGTCGAGAGATAGAGGCATCAATAGAAACATACTGCAAGTTTTATTCCCCGGCAACAAAATCACAAACCAAGGGACATGCAACTGAGGGGCTTTCAGTTCGCTGGGATTTTGGAGCCACAGAGCTTGTCACCGGTCACAAGAACCTACAATATGTTGAAATCAAAAACTGGCAACAAAAGCATACAATCTGCAATCTATTCTTAATACATGTCTATATACACCCAGCAGCCGCAGAGAAACAGCAGAGTATGAAGAAGCTAGAACAACTGATAATGGATATCAGGCACAATCACATGAATGCTCACTTCCTTCTAACCAGAGATTTCAACTTCAATTTCCTACATCCTCCCCATCGAAGCATCACAGAAAAAAACAGCAGATAACCAGTGACTGATTCTATCACAGCTCCTACGTTCTACAAGAGCAGACACCCTGGGACGTACACTGTTTGCAGCCTTAGAGGCCTTGTCACTGCAAGCGTTGAATGGGTGATTTTTTGAAAAACAACCCACTCGCCCGACCCATTACTGCCCAAAAAGGTCAGCAGTTAAGTTTACATGTTAGCTCAGTCACCCTTTTTAGCACCATTCACACTTACTCCATCCAGATGAGTTGCGAAAGTGACCACATGCCACAGGCTTGGTCAAGAAAAACCCAATCAACGCCAACACCACATTAACAGGCATTGGCTCAAAAGAAGCAAAACACAACTGGAGATGGGTCAAATGGTGTTCGGAAGTTGACACAAAATATGTTAATTGGATAATGCTATGATCTGATCAGGTCAGACCCTAGATTCGCTTTCAGTGACTGGAAAACACTAAAACAAATGCTAGTCCCCGCCCTGGCCAGTAGTCAACAAGGCACCTTTTGCACAAAAATCATGAACACTAAACCATGGTACCCAAAAACTCTGAGGATGCTAAAAAGAACACTGAACAAAAAGGCACGATCACTCAAAACACAGTCAAATCCCACCTTACACTCCGAGGTCGAAGCTTTGCATAGCTACTACAAAAAACAAATGTGGCAAGCTATGCAAGAATATGATGATTCACTCCAGATCGAATTGTTCATTGCATGTCAAAACAAAAACGCAAGACGTTTCTGGATAATCATAAACAGGTTTAATAGTGGCTCTTGTCCAACCATGTTAAATGGAAACGTTACCACAGAAAATTGTACAACGCATGTCACAACTTTATATAAAGCCACCACCAACAACTGTTTTGCGAACAAACGTGTGGCAAATTTCTATGAAAACAGGACCCGCCTGCACTTGCCTGGTAAGCGGCACGGAGTTTACCAGCGAGCACGGAGTTTTTCCAAATATTAATGCGCCCCAGTGCAAGTTGTGGGCGAGGGAAGGTGGAGCACAAGCGTGCGACACGTTCAGCATCAATTCAAAGGCACCGGTTCACACTTGGCTGAAGGCAGACGAGCGTTTTTCCAAAAGGGAACAAGCGTGAAATGGATGCAAATTTCAGGACATTCGTCGACATGCTGCAAGATAAGCCTTAACGTGTAACCACTGGGTGTTGAAATAAGACATTGTGCTAGAGTTCGACGGATTAACGGTGAGTGTGACAGACCCTGCACTACAGGTCCCAAGATGCAATGCGCCACGCCCACTTCGGGGCAGGACCTTTAAAGTGAATGGGTGGCAACACGAACTCTAGTCAGCACTAACGCCATTGAGAAAGAGAACGAGGAGTTCTCGAAACGCGTCTGGACATTGTGCCTATGATCCCTTTCATGAAGTGCTTACCTGGCAGACCAAAGCCCAAACGAGTGGAATAGACATTTGCATACAGTGCTGCCACTTTGCCTGAATAAACCGGTACCTTGAATCTTGATGCCTGGTCGGCGTGCTTCTTTCCATCTGGTAAAGAAGGAGTGTGTGTATGTTCAATGGAGGTGTTCGCCCCCAGCGCCTTGACCGCCCTTACCTGTGTCCTGTTTTGCGAACAAACGTGTGGCAAATTTCTTTGAAAACAGGACCCGCCTGCACTTGCCTGGTAAGCGGCACGGAGTTTACCAGCGAGCACGGAGTTTTTCCAAATATTAATGCGCCCCAGTGCAAGTTGTGGGTGAGGGAAGGTGGAGCACAAGCGTGCGACACGTTCAGCATCAATTCAAAGGCACCGGCTCACACTTGGCTGAAGGCAGACAAGCGTTTTTCCAAAAGGGAACAAGCGTGAAATGGATGCAAATTTCAGGACATTGGTCGACATGCTGCAAGATAAGCCTTAACGTGTAACCACTGGGTGTTGAAATAAGACATTGTGCTAGAGTTCGACGGATTAACGGTGAGTGTGACAGACCCTGCACTACAGGTCCCAAGATGCAATGCGCCACGCCCACTTCGGGGCAGGACCTTTAAAGTGAATGGGTGGGAACACGAAATCTAGTCAGCACTAACGCCATTGAGAAAGAGAACGAGGAGTTCTCGAAACGCGTCTGGACATTGTGCCTATGATCCCTTTCATGAAGTGCTTTCCTGGCAGACCAAAGCCCAAACGAGTGGAATAGACATTTGCATACAGTGCTGCCACTTTGCCTGAATAAACCGGTACCTTGAATCTTGATGCCTGGTCGGCGTGCTTCTTTCCATCTGGTAAAGAAGGAGTGTGTGTATATATTACCTACTGGCGATAGCCAGTAGGTATATATAGTTAGGATTTTTTTCCTATGGGATTTCTGAAATTTCTATGTCGAATAACTTTGGCGTTTGTGGACGGAATTGGCTGTATTTTTCAGGAACATTGCACGTTTTGTTTCTGAGCAGCCCCTGGAAATTTGGGGGGGTTTCGTCAAGGGGGGGGCGAGAAAAAAGGGGGGTCCCAAAACGCGTTTTTCCCATTCATTTTTCCATAGGGCGGTTGGACTCACTTTTAGCTCGAACGGCTGAATGGATTTACACGAAACTTGGCAAAAATGTAGATATGGTTTGCCCGACGTGCCTTTGCTATGTCTCAATATATGTGCTCCAGTGGATTTTGAGAAATTAACGTTTTAAAAAATATATATATCTGTGACAGCGCTCCGGTTAGCGCCCCGGTTTGCGTACCGGACGAGTAACGGAACTTCGCGAAGCGAAGCAGATTGGCTCTCCGGTGTCTGTCAACATTCTAAACAGTCCGGAGCGGCCGCCATCTTGTCTCTCGGTAGGATCGAGAGACAAGATGTGGTGAAAAACGAAGGGGGAAATGAAGGAAAGGGGGCAAGGTAGACCCCTCCTGACCCCCTAGGATTGATGAGGGGGATATTAAAGTGCCCCGCGGGGCAAAAAATAAAAAATAAATGTTTGCGATTTTTCGCGGTAGAGGCGCTTCCCGGTACGCGCACCGGGCAGCTAACCGGCAGCGTAACGGGAGTCCGCCATCTTGTGTTTTTGGAGGGTCCGGTTCGCGTACCGGGTAGCGTCCCGGTAAGCGTAACAAGGGAAAAAACCAAGAGAAACAGTAAAAAAAAATTTACGGGGATAGATTTCCACCAAACTTGGCAAAATTGTTGGGACTGTTTGTTTGATGTGCCTTTGCAAGGCCTCAAGATATGTGCACATGTGGATTTTGTCTAATTAAGGTTAAAAAAAAGATATATATCTGTAAGCGTGCTCCGGCGCGCTTACGTTACGGGTTTTGTTTGCGCTGCAGAGCCGACACGTCACGGTTATGCGACGTGTCATGAGGCGTCTCACGTGGCTACGTGATACGTC
The DNA here is from genome assembly GCF_964261635.1 of Lissotriton helveticus. Lineage (NCBI taxonomy): Eukaryota > Metazoa > Chordata > Amphibia > Caudata > Salamandridae > Lissotriton > Lissotriton helveticus. The sequence goes on along the minus strand of NC_136067.1, from coordinate 795,255,498 downwards.
ACGTAATAAAGAATATATTTTACAGCTATAGATATTAGCTTTTCAAAAATCAATGAAATTCACTGAAAAAAACCATAGGTTAGAGACCATATATAGTTAGCTGGACATTTTATTGATATAAAACCAATGAAATTCCAAATATAGTTAGTTGCACTAACTATATATTTCGCGCATCCGCAATCCAATGCTGATGATGTCACATATTACATCATTCATGACATGGTCAGTGACATCACTGATGACATCTCAAATGACATCACTGATGACATCACTGATGACATCTCATTTAACATCAATGATCACACCACTGATGATATACTTCATGTGATAATACAATGCACCTCCTTACACTCTAATATAACCTCTGTTACACCTAGTGTAAAATACAGAGTATCATTTTTGAAACCATTGACACACGAATACCATTTACTACATACGCACTCATTGATTCCTACGTCTACACACACATTCACTCATTCACCCATACAAACAGTCACTCATCATTACAACACTATCATATGCACTCATACACCTATGCAGACACTCACACACTGCCACTCATCCATGGAGTTACTCACACACCTAGTCAGTCCTGTAAAGAATCAATCACACTTTCATTTCTTCATCTAGACAGTTAAACACAGTTAAACACAGAACAGCTTACATTTTCACAGATATACTAACACATACTTACTCACTTATACAATCAAATCCTTCATCCATACTCTTATACATCCACTCATTCTTCAATATGTAAAACATATTTAAACTTTAAAAAAACACAGAGACACTGGATGATGTCATCAGTGATGTCATCAGTGATGTCACTGACCATGTCATGAATGATGTAATATGTGACATCATCAGCATTGGATTGCGGATGCGCGAAATATATAGTTAGTGCAACTAACTATATTTGGAATTTCATTGGTTCTATATCAATAAAATGTCCAGCTAACTATATATGGTCTCTAACCTATGGTTTTTTTCAGTGAATATATATATATATATATATATATATATATATATATATATATATATATTCATTGAAAAAAACATAGGTTTCACACACGTTATAGTTAGGAATTAGCATTTAAAAAACTATGCAAATTCATTGAAAAAACCATAGGTTTCACACGTTATAGTTAGCTGAACATTTCTCTCATACAAAACCTTTGAAATTCCTCCGTTATAGTTAGCTCAGCTAACTATAACTTGCGCGCCCGCAATGCACTGCTGATGACGTCACATATTACATCACTCATGACATGGTCAGTGACATCACTCATGACATCACTGATGAAATCTCAAATGACTTCCCTGATGACATCATCCAGTAAATATGTGTCTCTGAAAAATAATTATTTTTATATATGTATATCTAAAGGTCGATGGAAGAATAAATGGGTAAATAAGTGTCTAAATGGATTTTTTTGTGTAAAATGGATTGTATAACTGACTTATTAAGTATATCTTAATGAATAGGTGTACTAGCGAGTAATCTTTAAAAATTTAAATATCTGTATCAGTGTCTCACTTTGTATATAAGTGGCTGCCTGGGTTGGTGAGTAGCTACATGAGTGTGTATATGGGTTATTAGTTGGTTTTTTGAGTACCAAAATGAGTGTTTGTACGGTTCGGTGGGGAGTATTACTTAGTGCACAGATGCATGAATGACTGACTCACTGTTTGTATGTGTTTTGAAGACAGTATGTGTGTAGGACTGTATGGGTGGAAGAGTGTGTGTATGGGTGTGTTAGTGAGTGAATGACTATCTCAATAGTATCTTTATGAGTAACTACATATGTTTTAAACTAGTATATGTGAGTATTGAAGTATACAAGTGAGTATATATGAGAGCGAGAGATTTCTCGTATAAATAAGAATGTGTTTCTATAAGTGATTGTTTAAGAGAGTAAGTATGTCTACGATTCTGTAGAAGTTAGTGTAGTGGTGAGTGTATAGCTGTATATGCAAGTAAATGGATATTTGATAGTTTATTTGCATGTGTGAGTATGTGTGTGAGTAACTCTATAGATGAGTGTCGGTGTATAACAGGATATATAGGTGTATGAGTACATATGATGAGTGAGTACATGTATGAGTGACTATATAGAACTGTTGGTGAATGAGTGGATGTGTATGTAGATTTTGCGATTACTCAATAGGTTGTTCTAACTGAAATTGGTATCTCCATTTTTTTGAAACTTTTAGTTTCTATTTTTGATCGTGTGTATCAAAGGTTATATTACAGTAAAAGGAGGTCTGCCACAAGCATGATGTCATCAGTGATGTCATCAGGGATGTAATTTGAGATGTCATCAGTGATGTCACTGACCATGTCATAAGTGATGTAATATGTGACGTCATCAGCAGTGCATTGCGGGCGCGCAAGTTATAGTTAGCTGAGCTAACTATAATGGAGGAATTTCAAAGGTTTTGTGTGAGAGACTTGTTCTGCTAACTATAACGTGTGAAACCTATCGTTTTTTCAATTAATTTGCATAGTTTTTTAAATGCTAAGTCCTAACTATAATGTGTGTGAAACCTATGTTTTTTTCAATGAATTTGCAAGGTTTTTTAAATGCTAATCCCTAACAATAACGTGTGTAAAACCTATGGTTTTTTCAGTGAATTTCAAAGGTTTTGTAAATGATAATTTATAAATGTATTAATTATTATGTCTTTCTTTTTATACTAATTTCTTACATTTTTAATATAAATATTTATATTTATTTTATTTTTTAGATTATATTTCAGATTCTTATTATTAAATAATAACAAAACTAAATTGCTAAGTAATTTTTGGATGAATTATTGTTTGATGTCGGTTGCAAGTATAACGAAGCTCCAGCAATTCTCTTGGGGCCCTATGCTCACAATGCTGTATCAATCTTTATACCTGCTTCAAGCACATGCAAGGTTTTGACGCAGCATAAGATCAAAACTCACTGAAATAAATGTTATACATTTCATTCAGTCACTTTTACGAGGACTTGCTGCACCCCCTTCTGCACAAGAAAGCCTCTTCTGGCGCAGCACTTTACAATGTAATACACCCTCCAGATGCATCACATTGTTAATAGCACACACCATGGCACATCTTTTGCACCACCGCTGTGTCACAAAAGTGACGCAACGGATGTGTAAAAGAGGCACAAGGGGATTGTAAATCCACCCCTAACACATACTAATTCACCCAGGCACTTTCACCAGCAGCGCAAATTGAAGCATACACTTGTAACATATTCATGTACATATGATACATTCAAGTGCTTCTGACATACTACAGTATATTATAGATAAACACCTTATAGATTTATGCTGTAGCAGTTCCTTATAGTTCTGCACTTTCACATTCTCCATACACTAGTAACATATTCATTCATTCATTTATGAACTACACATTCATTCTAACAAACTTTTACACACTACCATAGAAATATAGTTCTTTCTTTGACCAGTGAAGGTAGTTCTGAAAAGAACTGTTTTTTTTCTTTTGTATTTGTTTGTGTTTTCTCAACAAATTCCAAGCGGAACAAAAAAATGAAAAAAAGAACAACTAATGTCGAGGACAGCAATGATCCTGCATCCTGCGTTTCATCAAGTCTATAGAATGTTCCCCATAACACAAAAGTTTATCGCAATAAATGCATAGAATTTCAACTTTAGCAAAGTCAGAATCAATATGTGGGTGTGGACTGCTTGCTGAAAATGCTGATGCCGCAGTTGATGTGCTTGGTGCAGTAGCAGGTGGATTCTGGTGCAACCTCCGTCTTGCAGCTCGAGCAAATTTCTTGGGGTGCAAGTTCTTCACGTGTCGCACCATTTTTGCTGTGCCGAAGGAGTATTTTTTACATGGATCACCCCTTGAAAGAGTGGTTTAGCAAATTTTACAGGATACTTTTGGAGCATTGACCTTTTTTTGACCTTCTGGAAAAGTGAAAACTTCCAAATTAGATCTTCTTTCCTCTTCTTTGGACGTTCTTCAGGAATGAAATCTCCCTCTGAAGAACTGCTGGAAGATGAGTCCATTGCTCTTATTATTGTGATCTTCCTTCTATTGAGAAGATTCTCAGAACAAATGCTTCTTCTTTGAAAGTCAAAGTCGAATAATTATAATGGGACGGAACTTTCAAAAGTCGCAATAGGAAAAGTTATGAACCAATCAAATCTCTGCTTTTAAAGTCACATGGCTTTGTGTACGCTTATGACCCGTTTCCTTATTTTTCAACTTTTTTTACTGTTATCTTCTGACTCTGCTCTCCCGACAAACAACATGGCTGCCAACAATTCCTGGTTTGGAGTATTGACAGCCAATCAGCATGCACCTCCTGCTCGTAATTCTACGAATTTCCATACGTGTACGCCGCGATTTTTCTTTAAAAAAAATAAATGAATAAAATAGAGCCTAAACATCCATGTACGACCCCCTGAGCAAGCTTAGAGGGTTAAAATGTCTCTACCCTACCCCCTTCCCTTATTTCTGAACTTTGTTTTACTGTTTTCTTGTGATTCGGTGCTAGCGAGGCACAAGATGGCCGCCAACACTTCCTGGTTTCAAGTGTTGGCAGACAGTTCACAGCCAATCAGCATGCAGCTCGCGCTCGTAATTGAACAGATTTCAGTACGCGTGCTGAACTCCGTCTCTAGATATTGCTATGATTTTACTTGCAATTTTCTCAGAAACTACTAAACAGATTTAGACCATTTAACAAAAAGAACAATCTGCAAACAGAACTCTACCTCTCTGCCTCGCTGTAGCCCTGGCTAAAGGTCCCTATGGAAAATGGAATGGGGAAAACATGTTTTGGGACCCCCCTTTTTTTTCATACCCCCACGTGACGAATCACCCCCAAACTTTCAGGGAAGGAGCGGAACGGAGCAGGCCCTTTTCTTCGAAAAATTCACGACGATTCGTCCACCGGCGCCAAAGTTATTCCAAATAGAATGTTGTGGATTTCCTATGGAAACTAGGTCCTAACTATAACTACCTACTGGCGACCGCCCGTAGGTAATATATATATATATATATATATACATATATATATATATATATATACATGTGATGTATTCAATGGTATTCTTCCCCTCCAATCATGAATCAATGCCATGCCGACAGATATATCGATCGATATTAATACAAGACCTTAAATACCAATAAGTATCAATGGTTTCCCTTACATATCAATAAAAACCCAATAAATTTATAAATATCGACAATTATTGATAAATTGTATCAAAATTCTAATATATACAATATTAAACCCTGGATTTAGGTAGATAGAATTATACCTCATCACCTTTCAAATCAAGCCCTGAATGGGCTAATTCACAATATGACTCATTGTCGGATATCCATCGAATTAAAAATGCCCATGATGGGCTTGTTGGAATCACTTTATGTCACTGTTTTACTTTATCTTCGATTTACAATTCATATAATAATCACTTTTCAAAGTAATGGCATCAATTCATTAGAAAAATATATCATAAAAAAGAAGAGTCAGGAATTAATAGAAAGAACCACTGACAGGAAGAAGAGATTTTTCAAACAAAAGATTTGCGATTTTTCCTTTTCAATCACTTTGTTGAGAATTACTTATCCATTTATATCTGAACTTTTTTGTATATTTATTTGTATTTTATATCAGTATATATTACTTATACTACTCTATCTTATTCTAAGTCAGGTTGTGGGAAAAGATATGAAAGAGGTGTCAGAAAGACAAAGTTGGGGGAGCGGCGGGGCAAATTCATTACATACGGTAAAGAAAGATTGTGAGGGAAAATCATTGCAAAACCTATGGTGTATAAGAGACATGCTAAACACATAGGACTATTCCGTTATGTTTAAACTATCTCCCCTTAGTGCATGTATCAGCTGACACATATATCCTAAGACTCAAATCTACTGTTCTAGTTACATGGTTAGTAGGTATGCCGTACTCAGAAGTATAGTAATGTTCTGAAATATAACACATCATGTACATTGTGATGCTTTAACCTACATGCACCCACAATTATTCTTCTCAGTTCAGACCATGTAGGGTGAAGGTGCGGAGTTCCCCTATGTATTTGGACTCTAGCTGCCTCAACATTCTTACACTATCTCCCCGTCTTTTTGGTGGAGGGACATGGTCTATGCAGAAAAATCTCAGCTGTTGACTCTTGCTGTTGTGGTGTTCTGCGAAAGTTCTGGCCATTGGGTAGCTGTTGTCTTTTTTGTTGATAGCATGTATGTGTTCCAAAATCCTCTTTTTTTCTGGTGTATCGCGCTCCCCACATAACGTAGGTTGCACGGACACACCTGACAATACACAGTAAATTCCGTGTTGCAATTGAGGTGTCTGGCTATATACTTTGTCTGGTCTTTGCCTGGCACCCGGAGCGCCTTCACTACTTTGTTGAAAGTCTACCGAGGCACAAGATGACTGCCAACAAATTCTGTTTTGGAGTGTTGACAGACAGTGGCAGCCAATCAGCACGAGCTGCATGCTCATTGCCTTTCAACACTTCAAACCAGGAAGTTTTGGCAGCCATCTTGTGCTCGGTAGACCGAGGCACAAGAAATCAGAAAAACAAACAAGTAGAACACAAAAAAGGGGCAGCATAGAAACACCCTGACACCTTAGGCCTGCCCAGGTGGTCCCACAAGGACCCCCAAGGCCCAAAAAATGTTTTTTTAAAACCTGGTCTGTTTTTTTTTCAAATTACCTCCCGGGGGGACCAAATCGCGGGGGCATAGTGATAAAGAAGTGTGGGGGTGCCTAATCCCCCCCCACACTGCCCCGGGGACCGCCGTCCCCCGGGGCAAAGCAACGCAGCCCCCTGGCGCATACTGGAGGCTCCTGGTGGGCTAGTTGGCCCCCAGGGACCCCCAGTATGGAAGGGGAATTAGTTCCCCCTCTGCAAACGTGCCAGGGGGCTGCGCTGCAGAGAGGTGTAAAAAAGGGTGTGGCCTCAATACACCTCTCTGCAATGCAGCCCCCTGAGGAATACTGGAGGTTCCTGGTGGGCTAGTTGGCCCCCTGGGACCCCCAGTCTGCAAACGCGTCAGGGGGCTGCGTTGCAGAGAGGTGAAAAAGCATTTTTTTTTTATTTATATTAAAAATATATAATGTAATTTAAAATATAAAATATCTAAAAATAAATAATTTCAAATAATGTAGTAAATCAGTATAAAAAATATAACAATTAATACATTTAAAGATTATCATTTACAAAACCATTGAAATTCACTGAAAAAAATCATAGGTTTCAGCCACGTTATAGTTAGGAATTACCATTTAAAAAACCTTTGAAATTCCCCTGTTATAGTTAGTTGTACTCACTATAACTTGCGCGCCCGCAATCCACTGCTGATGATGTCACATAATACATCATTCATGACATCACTGATGACATCACTGATGACATCTCAAATGACATCACTGATGACATCATCCTTGTGAAAGAGTGGTAGACCTCCTCTCAGCGTAATATAACCCTTGATAAACACATTCAAAAATAAAAAATAAAATTTTCAAAAAATTGAGATACCAATTCCAGTTAGAACAACCTATTCAGTAATTCCAAAATCTACATACACATCCAGTCATTCACTAACAGTTCTATATGGGCACTCATACATATACTCACTCATCATATGTACTCAGACACCTATACATCTTATTACACACGGACACTCATCTATAGAGTTACTCACACACAAACTCAGAAGAATCCTGTGGCTGATGTTCTGCCATTTTGATATGAAAAAAGCTGGAACAAAGCAGAGATCCTTCTCTCAGGAAACCAAAAGAGATAGTGAGGGAAGTGGGTGGGGTTTTTCAAGATTCTGGAAAAGAAACTACTATAAACCAATCAAAAGTGTTGTTTTCATGTCATGACTTTACGTGCTCGCAACGTGTGCGCACGCATGCGTGCACGTTGCGCGACCGTCGCATATCAATGAAGTTTTACCCGAATTTCGTAAAAGCTTTTAAAAACATGAAAAGGAGGCAGGGAAGAGACTCCCAGACCCCTTAGGCCTTCTCATGGGGTCCATGAAGGACCCCGGAAGGCAAAAAAAACATTTTTTTTTTAAATAAAATTGCGAGGTGCGCACACGTTGCTCGCACCCTTGAGGCAGAACTGAGTCAAAAACAATAGTGGAGAACGTGAAAAGGGGGCAGGGTAGAGACTCCCTAACTCCCTAGGCCTTCTCAGGGGGTCTCTGAAGGGCCCCGAAGGGGAAAAAATAATGTAATTTTTTTTTTTAAATCACAAGGTGCGCACACGTTGCGCGCACGTTGAAAGAAAATAATTTACAAATTTGACTGTTTATATTTTGATTGAAGATGTAGACTATAATGTTTAACTTTATCCAAATCATAAAAACTAGCTGTGCCATTGCATATTACAGGATACAGTCAATGTATTACAATATACAAAGGCAGTTTGTTGGAAAATAAATATATAAAAAATATAAAGATTGATACAAGATTAAAAACCTTGGAAATTCACTGAAAAAAAACATAGATTTCACACACTTTATAGTTAGGAATTAACATTGAAAAAACCTTAGAAATTCACAAAAAAACATAGGTTTCACACACATCATAATTAGGAATTAGCATCTAAAAAGCCTTGCAAATTCACAGAAAAAAACATAGGTTTCAGGCCTGATATAGTTAGGAATTAGCATTTAAAAAACCTTTGAAATACACTGAAAAAAACCATAGGTTTCAGGCCTGATATAGTTAGGAATTAGCATTTTAAAAACCTTAGAAATTCACTGAAAAAACTGTAGATTTTAGGGGTGTTATAGTTAGCTGGACATTTCACTCATACAAAACCATTAAAATTCCTCCGATATAGTTAGTTGTAATAACTATATCTCGCGCGCCCGCAATCCTCTGCTGATGATGTCACATATTACAACATTCATGACATGGTCAGTGACATCACTGATGACATCTCAAATGACATCACTGATGACATCATCCACGTGACGATACACCTCATCATACACTAGTTTAACCTTTCGTCACTCCCTGTAAAATACAGAGTACCATATTTAAATCCATTGACACACTCAGTTATTCCTAGATCTATACACACATCTAATCACTTACCTACAGATTCACTCATACATGCAGTCAATGATCAATAGAACACTATCAAATATACTTGTACACCTATATCGACATTACACACCAGCACACATCCTATTCACTTATATAGTCATCCTATTCACTTATGCAAACAATGGATCATACTTACATTTACTTAGCTATACACTTATACAAACACCACTCTATCTATTCATATAGATAGTAAATTATACTTAGTGTGTTATAAAATCACTATTACAAGTATACAGTTATCTATACAGTCATGCATACAATCAGTGAGTCTTACGTATACTCATTTATAAACAACAACTGACACATACATTGCCTTTTATTTTTCTACTTTGTTGGACATGTACCATTAAGAGAGATATTTGCTCATCACCACACCCATAAAGATATTCACTCACCCAAACAACTCTTATAACATGTAGTCTTAACGTCATATACCTACTAAATCAACAATTCATACATCTTTGGGCAGTCACACACCTCCCACCGAACCACACACACATTCACTCTCCCATACAAATACTTAGTTAACCAATCAATAACTAATATAGACTTTCAAATAGCTAGTAACCAACAGGAGAAGTAGTTTTTACAACAACTGACAAAGTGATACAGATGTTCACACAGTTTAGTCACTATCCAATATATTTATCAATCAATCAATCAGGAGTTTGTTAAAGCGCGACTACTCACCCGTAAGGGTCTCAAGGCACTAGGGGTGGGGGGGGGAGTTGGGGGGGTGCAGGTTCCATTCCATCAAGGAGGGGGTCTGTCGAAGAGCCAGGTTTTGAGGTTTCTTGCGACGATGGGGAGCGATGTTGTCTGTCTGAGGTGGAGCGGAAGGGCGTTCCATGCTTTGGCCGCGAGGAAGGAGAAGGAGCGGCCTCCCGATCTGGTCTTTCTGGTGCGGGGGACCACAGCGTAGGAAAGCTGGGCTGATCGTAGGGTCCTTTGGGGTGCGTGGAATTTGAGTCGGCTGTTCAGGTATGCTGGTCCGGTGCCGTGGAGGGCCTTGTGTGCGTGGGTGAGCATCTTAAAGGTGATTCTCGCCTCGACGGGGAGCCAGTGGAGTGTGCGCAGGTGCTGGGAGATGTGGCAGTGTTTTGGCAGGTTGAGGACCAGTCTTGCGGCGGCGTTCTGGATGTTCTGTAGCTTGCGGATGAGGTTTTTGTTTATTCCGGCGTAGAGTGCGTTGCCGTAGTCGAGTCTGCTGGTGACCAGGGCGTGAGTGACTGTCTTTCGGTGTTCGAGGGGGATCCATTTGAAGGTCTTACGAAGGAGGCGGAGGGTGTGGAAGCAGGAAGATGAGACAGAGTTGATCTGGCGGTCCATTTTGAGCTCGGAGTGCAGGATGATTCCCAGGTTGCGTGCGTGGTCTGTGGGGGTTGGCGGGTTTCCGAGGGTGGTGGGCCACCAGGTGTCACTCCAGGCGTCGGGGTTTGGGCCCATGATGAGTACTTCTGTTTTGTTGGTGTTTAGTTGTAGGCAGCTGTTTTTCATCCAGTTGGCGACGGCTTCCATGCCTTCTCGAAAGTTGCGTCTGGCGGTGTTGGGCTCGTTGGATAGGGAGAGGATGAGCTGGGTGTCGTCTGCATATGACACGATGTTGAGTCCGTAGGTTCTGACGATGGGGGCAAGTGGAGCCATGTAGACGTTGAAAAGCGTTGGGCTGAGGGAGGAGCCCTGGGGGACTCCGCAGGTGATAGGTGTGGGGTCCGAGAGGAAAGGGGGGAGTCTGACCCGCTGCGTCCTGCTGGAGAGGAAGGAGCAGATCCAGTCGAGGGCCTTGTCCTGGATTCCTGCATCGTAGAGTCTGCGTATTAGGGTGCGGTGGGAGACTGTGTCGAACGCCGCTGATAGGTCGAGGAGGATGAGGGCTACTGTTTCTCCTTTGTCCAGTAAGGTGTGGATGTCGTCTGTTGCGGCGAGGAGGGCGGTTTCTGTACTGTGGTTTTTTCTGAAGCCAGATTGGGAGGAGTCGAGGATGTTGTGTTCTTTAATGAATGTGGCGAGTTGGCTGTTGATGGCTTTCTCGATGACTTTCGCTGGGAACGGGAGCAGGGAGATGGGTCTGTAGTTTTTGAGGTCGGTGGGGTCTGCTGAGGGTTTCTTTAGGAGGGGGTTGACCTCGGCGTGTTTCCAGTCGTCGGGGAATGAGGCGGTCACCAGGGAGAGGTTGATGGTTTGGCGGAGCTTGGGTGCGATGGTGTTGGCGGCTCTGTTGAAGATGTGGTGGGGGCAGGGGTCCGTGGGGGCCCCTGAGTGGATTGACTTCATTGTCTTCAGTGTGTCTTCGGTGGTGAGGGCTGTCCAGTCATCAATCGCTGGTTTCCGGGTGTCGGGGTGGTTGGTGAGGGTTCAGTGTGTTGGTTGTCTTCGTCGAAGTTGTCGTAGATGCTCTTGATTTTGTGGTGGAAAAAGATGCTGAGTTTGTCGCAGAGGTCTTGTGAGGGAGGGATGTCGGTAGACTCGCTGGTGGGTTGGGCGAACTCCTTGATGATGCTGAAGAGTTCCTTGCTGTTGTGTGCGTCGGTGGAGATTCTGTCTTCAATCGCTTTTTTCCTCGTTTCTCTGATGAGTTGATGGTGGGCGTTGGTGGCGGCTCTGAAGTTGTTGTGGGCTTCTGTGGATTTGGTGTTTCTCCAGGCCTTTTCGAGGCGGCGGCATGTGCGCCTGAACTCTCGAAGTTCGGTGGTAAACCATCTGGCTTTCTTGGCACGGGTATTGTTGTTTTTCTTGAGGGGGGCTATGGTGTTGGTGCTGTCCGAGATCCATCTATGCAGGGTTCGGGCTGCGGTGTTGGGGTCGTTGTTTTCCGCGATGGTTGGGGTGGAGTTGTTGAGTGAGGAGGAGAGCTGGTCATCAGTGATTTTGGTCCAGTTTCTTTGTGGAAGCAGGTGCTGATGTCTGTGGATGGTGGGTGTTCTGAAGGTGAAGTGGACGCAACGATGTTCGGTCCATGGGAGTTCGGTGGTGTGGCTGAAGGTGATGGAGTTTCCTGTAGTGAAGAGGGGGTCGAGGGTGTGTCCTGCTGAGTGCGTGGGCTCGGTCACGATCTGGCGGAGTCCAATGTTGTGGAGGTTGTCCAGGAGGGATGTGGTGTTGGGGTCCAGTTGATTGTCGAGGTGGAAGTTGAGGTCTCCCAGCAGGGTGTAGTTGGTGGATGCGATGGCCTGCGGGGAGATAATGTCCGTGATGGAGTTGGCGAAGGGTCCGCGGGGTCCAGGGGGTCGGTAGATGAGGGTTCCTCGGAGGGCTGCGGTGGGGCTGGCCAGTATCTTGAAGTGAAGGTGTTCCATCAGTTCTGTGGACTCGTCAGGAAGTGTGCTCAGGCGGAGGCTGGATTTGTGGACGATGGCGATTCCTCCTCCTGGGTGGATGGGGCGGTCCTTCCTGGAAATCTTGTATCCTTGGGGGATGGCGATGGCGATGTCCGGTCCCGAGGTGGTGTTGGTCCAGGTTTCGGTGAAGAATGCTACGTCTGGGGTTGTGCTGTCGAGGAGGTCCCAGATATCTGTGGCGTGTTTGTGGAGGGATCGGACGTTGAGGAGGATGCATTGCAGGGTCTTCGGTTCGGTTGTGTTCTTGTGGGCGGGTTGTGCTGGATCCGTGTTCTTGGCGGTACTGCAGGTGTGCCGGCAGCGGTGACAGCTGAAGGGTCCATGGGTGTCGGCTGGTGATGCTAGCTTGCAGTTGTTGTTGCAGCCTGGGTTGAGTGCGTGGAGTGCTGCTGGGTCGTAGCGTTGGCGGGGCGGAGGTCCAGGGTTCCTGGTGCTGGTCGCGGACGGGTCGCAGACGGGCGCAGACGTGCTTGCCTTTGACGTGCCTTCGGTGCACCAGCGGCGCGCCCGCAGCCCGCGGCCGCCATTAAGTAGGGGTCGGGGAGGGCTGCACAGCTGGGAGGCGGGAGCGGGGAGGGGAGCTGGATTGGGCCGGTCGTGCTGGGGGGGAGGGACCACGGGGGCAGCAGCGGCGGGGAAAGGTAAAGGGAGGAAAGAAGGGATAAAGAAAAAAGGGAAAATAAGCAGAACTAAGGCACAGAAGAGCAGAGATGCAGAAAAGAGCAGAAAGGTGAAAGATAGAAAGGGCAAAAAAACGAGTGAAAACGAGTGAAGGAGCAGAGGGAGAGAAAGGGAAAATGGGCAGAAATAAGGCACAAAAGAGCAGAGGTGCAGAAAGGTGAAAGATAGAAAGGGGAAAAAAACGAGTGAAAACGAGTGAAGGAGCAGAGGGAGAGAAAGGGAAATGGGCAGAAATAAGGCGCAAAAGAGCAGAGGTGCAGAAAGGTGAAAGATAGAAAGGGGAGAAAAACGAGTGAAGGAGCAGAAAGAAAGAAAGGAGACAGAGGTCCACTGGACCACCAGGGATGAGGCGCAGGGAAACCTGCGGGTGGAGGAGGGCCTCGATCACCAACACTCAAGAGTGCAGGGGCAGGGGCACCTCACTTAATGGTGGAGCTGCGAGGGTGGGAGAGCAATTTCACTGACAATGAGTCAGTGGTCTTGCTCGCCTGTCCCCGCAGTGGCCGCCATTAAGTAGGGGTCGGGGAGGGCTGGACAGCTGGGAGGCGGGAGCGGGGAGGGGAGCTGGATTGGGCTGGTCGTGCTGGGGGGGAGGGGCCGCGGGGGCAGCAGGGGCGGGGAAAGGTAAAGGGAGGAAAGAAGGGATAAAGAAAAAAGGGAAAATAAGCAGAAATAAGGCACAGAAGAGCAGAGATGCAGAAAAGAGCAGAAAGGTGAAAGATAGAAAGGGTAAAAAACGAGTGAAAACGAGTGAAGGAGCAGAGGGAGAGAAAGGGAAAATGGGCAGAAATAAGGCACAAAAGAGCAGAGGTGCAGAAAGGTGAAAGATAGAAAGGGGAAAAAAACGAGTGAAAACGAGTGAAGGAGCAGAGGGAGAGAAAGGGAAATGGGCAGAAATAAGGCGCAAAAGAGCAGAGGTGCAGAAAGGTGAAAGATAGAAAGGGGAGAAAAACGAGTGAAGGAGCAGAAAGAAAGAAAGGAGACAGAGGTCCACTGGACCACCAGGGATGAGGCGCAGGGAAACCTGCGGGTGGAGGAGGGTCTCGATCACCAACACTCAAGAGTGCAGGGGCAGGGGCACCTCACTTAATGGTGGAGCTGCGAGGGTGGGAGAGCAATTTCACTGACAATGAGTCAGTGGTCTTGCTCGCCTGTCCCCGCAGTGGCCGCCATTAAGTAGGGGTCGGGGAGGGCTGGACAGCTGGGAGGCAGGAGCGGGGAGGGGAGCTGGATTGGGCTGGTCGTGCTGGGGGGGAGGGGCCGCGGGGGCAGCAGGGGCGGGGAAAGGTAAAGGGAGGAAAGAAGGGATAAAGAAAAAAGGGAAAATAAGCAGAAATAAGGCACAGAAGAGCAGAGATGCAGAAAAGAGCAGAAAGGTGAAAGATAGAAAGGGTAAAAAACGAGTGAAAACGAGTGAAGGAGCAGAGGGAGAGAAAGGGAAAATGGGCAGAAATAAGGCACAAAAGAGCAGAGGTGCAGAAAGGTGAAAGATAGAAAGGGGAAAAAAACGAGTGAAAACGAGTGAAGGAGCAGAGGGAGAGAAAGGGAAATGGGCAGAAATAAGGCGCAAAAGAGCAGAGGTGCAGAAAGGTGAAAGATAGAAAGGGGAGAAAAACGAGTGAAGGAGCAGAAAGAAAGAAAGGAGACAGAGGTCCACTGGACCACCAGGGATGAGGCGCAGGGAAACCTGCGGGTGGAGGAGGGTCTCGATCACCAACACTCAAGAGTGCAGGGGCAGGGGCACCTCACTTAATGGTGGAGCTGCGAGGGTGGGAGAGCAATTTCACTGACAATGAGTCAGTGGTCTCGCTCGCCTGTCCCCGCAGTGGCCGCCATTAGGTAGGGGTCGGGGAGGGCTGGACAGCTGGGAGGCGGGAGCGGGGAGGGGAGCTGGATTGGGCTGGTCGTGCTGGGGGGGAGGGGCCGCGGGGGCAACAGCGGCGGGGAAAGGTAAAGGGAGGAAGGAAGGGATAAAGAAAAAAGGGAAAATAAGCAGAAATAAGGCACAGAAGAGCAGAGATGCAGAAAAGAGCAGAAAGGTGAAAGATAGAAAGGGTAAAAAAACGAGTGAAAACGAGTGAAGGAGCAGAGGGAGAGAAAGGGAAAATGGGCAGAAATAAGGCACAAAAGAGCAGAGGTGCAGAAAGGTGAAAGATAGAAAGGGGAAAAAAACGAGTGAAACAAGTGAAGGAGCAGAGGGAGAGAAAGGGAAATGGGCAGAAATAAGGCGCAAAAGAGCAGAGGTGCAGAAAGGTGAAAGATAGAAAGGGGAGAAAAACGAGTGAAGGAGCAGAAAGAAAGAAAGAGAGACACTTTAACCCTATACATGCTGCCGTCGGCCATTGGCCGACGGCAGCACTACCTCGCTGGTGCTGCCGTCGGCCATTGACCGATGCGGCTCGACCCGTTTTGCAGAAGTGCCGCACTTCCGCAAAACGGGCAGCGCAGCCAACGGGTTAAATTAGTCAAGTAAACAGTCAATCACACCGCTACTTAATCCCCCATCCAGATATTTATATTTATATATCCACTCATTCTTCAATGCAAATTGCTATTTATATAATACATATTTAAATAACGAAGTAAACCACATTCACTGGATGATGTCATCAGTGATGTCATCAGTAATGTCACTGACCATATCATGAATGATGTAATATGTGACATCATCAGCAGTGGATTGCGGGCGCGCGAGATATAGTTAGTACAACTAACTATATCGGAGGAATTTCAATGGTTTTGTATGAGTGAACTGTCCACCTAACTCTAACACCCCTAAAATCTACAGTTTTTTCTGTGAATTTCTAAGGTTTTTTAAATGCTAATTCCTAACTATATCAGGCCTGAAACCTATGGTTTTTTCAGTGAATATATATATTACCTACTGGCGGTCGCCAGTAGGTATATATAGTTAGGATTTTTTCTCTATGGGTTTTTTGAAAATTCTATGTCTAATAACTTTGGCGTTTGTGGACCGAATTGGCTGAAATTTTCAGGAAAATGGCACATTTTGTTTCTGAGCAGCCCCTGAAAATTTTGGGGGGGTTCGTCAAGGGGGGGCCGAGAAAAAAGGGGGGTCCCAAAACGCGTTTTTCCCATGTTAATTTCCATAGGGCGGTTGGCCTCACTTTTAGCCCGAACGGCTGAATGGATTTGCATGAAACTTGGCAAAATTGTAGGGACTGGTAGCCCGATGTGCCTTTTGTAGGTCTCAATATATGTGCTTCAGTGGATTTTGAGAAATTAATGTTCAAAAAAAGATATATATCTGTAACAGCGGACTGGGCAGCGCTCCGCTACGCGTACTTTTCGCGCAACGGAGCTTTGTGAAGCGAAGCTGATTGGTTCTCCGGCGTCTGTCAACATTCCAAACAGTCCTAGGTATATATAGTTAGGATTTTTTCTCTATGGGTTTTTGAAAATTCTATGTCTAATAACTTTGGCGTTTGTGGACGGAATTGGCTGAAATTTTCAGGAAAATGGCACATTTTGTTTCTGAGCAGCCCCTGAAAATTATGGGGGGGTTCGTCAAGGGGGGGCCGAGAAAAAAGGGGGGTCCCAAAACGCGTTTTTCCCATGTTAATTTCCATAGGGCGGTTGGCCTCACTTTTAGCCCGAACGGCTGAATGGATTTGCACGAAACTTGGCAAAATTGTAGGGACTGGTAGCCCGATGTGCCTTTTGTAGGTCTCAATATATGTGCTTCAGTGGATTTTGAGAAATTAATGTTCAAAAAAAGATATATATCTGTAACAGCGGACTGGGCAGCGCTCCGCTACGCGTACTTTTCGCGCAACGGAGCTTTGTGAAGCGAAGCTGATTGGTTCTCCGGCGTCTGTCAACATTCCAAACAGTCCGTAGCGGCCGCCATCTTGTCTCTCGGTAGGATCGAGAGACAAGAGGAGGCCAAAGCGAAGGGGCAAATGACCATAAGGGGGCATAGTACATTGTCGCTCACCCCCTAGGTTTGATGTGGAGGTTTTAAAAGGGCCCCGCGGGGCAAAAAAAAATAAAAATAATAATAATCGAACAGCTGAATGGATTTGCACGAAACTTGGCAAAATTGTAGGGACTGGTAGCCCGATGTGCCTTTGCTAGATCTCAATATATGTGCTCCAGTGGATTTTGAGAAATTAACGTTCAAAAAAAGGTATATATCTGTAACAGCGCACCGCTTCGCGTACTTTTCGCGTTACGGAGCTTTGCGAAGCGAAGCTGATTGGCTCTCCGGTGTCTGTAAACATTCCAAACAGTCCGTAGCGGCCGCCATCTTGTCTCTCGGTAGGATCGAACAGCTGAATGGATTTGCACGAAACTTGGCAAAATTGTAGGGACTGGTAGCCCGATGTGCCTTTGCTAGGTCTCAATATATGTGCTTCAGTGCATTTTGAGAAATTAACGTTCAGAAACAAGATATATATCTGTAACAGCGCTCCGCTTCGCGGAGATAAAATTATATGTGTATTACCTAGCTGTTGCTAACACCAGTTAGCGACGGCTAGTAGAAGATAGCGACCATCTTGGGCCCCACTTTGCATGTGAGTGATATTTATCACTAATGACATGCAAAGTGGGCATGCCAAGATGTTAGCGACTGGAAACAGTCGCTAACATCGCTATCTCCTATTATCAACTTTTGGAAATATTCGAGATAAGGGCGAATATCTCCAAAAGCTACCACCTGCCCTGAGCAGTTCTTAGCCATGTTATCCAATGGGAGGTGGATAACATGGCTAAGAGCATTAGCTCGGTAATGCATGAATATCGCTGAGTTTTCAGCGATATTAATGCATTGCGGTCGTTTTTTATCGTATTTCCGATAAACTTTGATAATAGCAAGGTTTATCTGCCATAATTTCTGACGGTAAAAAAATCGTTGCTAAGCATCGTTAGGGATAAATATCGCTTAACTTTGGTAATATGCCCCAACGTCTGTTAACGTTCGATTCGAAGGAAATCAGGAAGTGTTGAAAAACATTGTCTGCGCCATCTTGTCTTTTTTCAAATGCCACACTTTTGTCGTGCACGGCAGCCATTTTAGATGCCTTGACCAGACCCACTCTGTGCACGCTGTCGATCCTTAGCATGGCTCCCCACCCTCGCAAGCATCTCCCCCAGGCAGTGGTCACCCCCGCTCTCTGTCTTATGCATGGGTAATAAACCTCCCCCATCTGCGCTGCTGTTCCCTGAGAATCACACCCTGTGCCCGCCCGACACCTCCCTTTCGCCCTATTCACTACCGCACCCTCTGACACTCCTTTTCCTCTGTGTCCGATTGTCCAGGCTGGTCCTAGGGTATCAGCTAGCCCTGCAGATGTAGTTTATGGCCACAGCTGTAAAGAATCACCCCTCTTCAAAGGAGTTATAGTAGATCAAGGCCCACACTCGATGAGAACCGTCACAGCAGAAGCGTTGCTATTATCTGAAAACCATCCTGTATTGTGATTGGGGAGGGGACCGAGCCTGAAGCGGAAGATTCCAGGGATGACTGTTTGTACATCAAAGTTTTTACAATTATGTGTCACATTAAAAATATATAGCACTCCGACAAAGTAGTAAGATTATAAAACTTTAATAATTTATAAATATATACAAGAAAACAAAAATAGTAATAACATATAAACATTTTTAGGGAAAAACAACGAAGTAGCGGTCGGCTGTGCGAATAGTCCCAACGCAGCACAACGTCCAGATTTCCGGCGTGGGGTGTCGCGGGGGGTGGGTCATCAGTAGCAAACTGTTGTGCGAATAGTTCCAAGGCAGCAGAACGCGCCGAAATCTAGATGACACGAAAGTCATGTCTAGTAAGTTGCCACCCAGCAAATAACGGCATGGGGCGTCGCGGGGGGTGGGTCATCAGTAGCAAACTGTTGCGCGAATAGTTCCAAGGCAGCAGAACGATGGCACCAAGGTGATGTCCAGTAAGTTGCCGCACTGGTTTTGGTATCCTACAATGCTGCTCCGAATAACGGCGTGGAGCGCCCCGGGGGAGGCGGCGTGAACGGGCCTCTCCAGGTGGAGTGTCATCTGTTGTAGTGGGGCGCCCCTTTACCGTTTCAGTTGCCATTCCGTCCGTTTTTGGTCCACTGTGTCAAAAGCCGCAATTCAGCTGAGTTGCGCCCACTCTTGCGGTGCAGCGATAGGCGGCTGTCACAGGACTCTCAAAATGGCGGCAGGCTGTTTCCTTTTTGGGCCTGGTCCACTGAAATGGCCCTGGGACACCTTGGAAATCGGACGCTTGTCTGCTAGGTCTTGGACCCCATTCTCGAAAGCATCCCCTCCGCCTTGAGAATTCATCAAAAGTTTTGGGGGCTCCGACTCCTGCAGGCTTCTGGTGGGGAGCGGCTGCCATGATTGCTCGCGGAATGACCACGACTGAGCTACGAGATGGTGGTGCTTTCATGCTGACGCCAGCTTCAGTCTGAAACATCCAGAAACAAGGTGGGGCTTTCATCGTTTGGGAAAAAAAAAAAGTTTTCATCCTATGAAAAGTGTTGTTTTTAGGTCACATGATCATGCCTTCCATCATTAGGAAACCAAAAGTAAAATGAACCAATGAAAAGTTTTATAAACAAGTCACATGACCTGTTATGCGGCATAGGGTGTAAAATGCGGAGAAAATACGTTGGCACGTGAGGCGGCGTCAATGTGGAGGCTTTAAAAGGGCCCCGCGGGGCAAAAAAACAAAAAAAAAATTTTGTTTTTTTTGCGTGGGTAGCGCCCGGTACGTGTACCGGGAAGCGGTCGGAGGAGCGTACTATGAGGAGAAAAGAAAGACAGGGTATAAACATTTTGGCAATTTTGTTTTAAATGGAAGGTAGTTCTGAAAAGAACTGCTTTTTTATTCTTTTTCTTTTTTTTCTTTTTTTTAATGAATTTTCTGAACAAGGGGGAAATAACAAAAAAGCAAGGTTAGAACATGTCTCAACAGGAGCAAAAAAATAAAAAAAGGATTCATTGTTTTCTCATCTTGTAGCATTTATGATTTTCTCCAGCTCGGTTAATCAAAGTAATACTCTTCTCTCCATAAGCAATAGTTCCTCCACAATATATACAAACTATTTTGTAGTGTGCAAAAGGAGCTTGAATATTGGGGATTATTTCTCGGCCTTCTGGTCCGGCGAATGAGCTTTGACCCCTGTTGGTGCTGGGGGTGACATCTGGGGGGTTGGCAGCAAGATCCCTTACTTGTGCTTGGGAAAGATTATTAGGATGCCATCGCTCCATGTGGCGAATCATTGTATGATTGCCAAAGCTGTATTTCTTGTTGGGGTTGCCACGAGAAAGTATATTTTTGCAAATCAAACAAGACACCTGGGGTGCATTGACCTTCTTTTGTCCAGGTGGAATTTTAAAGAATTGCCATATGTAGTGGTCTTTAATATGGCTCTGCCTTGGTGTTTCTGGCAGGAACTGCCTTACTTGCTCTTCCTCCTCCTCCTCCTCTTCGTCCTCATTATCTTCCTCTCTACCAAAGTCCAGTGTTGGTGGTGGTCCTTTTGGTGGTGGTGGTGGTGGTGGTTGCTGAGAAGCACCAGCTGCAGCTATTACAGAAGCCATTGTGAAAAATAGGTCTTGCTCTCTGGAAATAGAAAGTAAGAATGAGGTAAAAAGAAGGAGGGGTTTTCATCATTTGAGAAAAAAAAATAGTTCTAAACCAATGAAAAGTGTTATTTTTAGGTCACATGACCAAGCCTAACAACATTATGAAACCAAAAGTGAAATGAACCAATGAAAAGTGTTATTAACAAGTCACATGACCTCTCACGCTTATGTTACGCGCTGCGGAACGCGCCCCGGATAGCTTCCGGGTCGCTGCGCTTCGCGCCTTGGTCCGCGCCCCGGAGCACTTCCGGGTGCGCTAACGCGGTACGTCATAAGACGCATTACGTGGTAACGCGATACGTCGCGCTTACGCGACGCGCCGCGGATCGCTTCCGGGGAGCTGCGTTTCGCGCCTCGGTCCGCGCCCAGGAGCACTTCCGGGTGCGCTAACGCGGCGCGTCATAAGACGCATTACACGACAACGTGATACGTCACGCTTCCGCGACGCGTCACGATAATGATTTGTAACGTGGCAGTTGCGCTAACGGAACGTTTACCGGTTCGCGGACCGGGTCGCGGCATCAAATTGAGCTAACGGGAAGCTTCTTACATCATTAGGAAACCAAAAGTGAAATGAACCAATGAAAAGTGTTATTACCAAGTCACATGACCTGCTGTGTTTACGTTACGCGCTTTGCAGGGCCTCCCGGTTTGCTTCCAGAAACCTGTGCTTTGCGACTCGGTAAGCGTACCAGTTCGCTAACGTAGCACGTCATATGACGTATCACACGACAACGCGAAACGTCATGCGGACGGGAGGCGTGATGATGTTGTTTTCTAACGCGGCAGTTGCGGTAAAGAAACGTTTATATGCTCGCGGTCTATTTCGCGGCATCATGTCATTTGAGATGTCATCAGTGATGTCATCAGTGATGTCACTGACCATGTCATGAATGATGTAATATGTGACATCATCAGCAGTGGATTGCGGGTGCGCGATATATAGTTAGTGCAACTAACTATATATGGAATTTCAATGGTTTTGTGTGAGTAAAATAAGGTTTTTTAAATGCTAATTCCTAACTATATATGGTGTATAACCTATGGTTTTTTCAGTGAATATATATATATATATCTATATTTATATTTATATATGCCCTTTGCTCCTTGGTCCGCCGCGGGTGCTCCCGTTTGAGCGGAGGTAGACTTGGGCCCAACTCACGTTTCGACGCAGGCGCCATATTGGGAGGAAGGGGTTAGCGGGCCAGTCAGCCGATACTCCAGGGCAAAGATCAAAAAACAGCAATGGCGGCCCAGACACGCAGCCCTAAGGTGCGCCAAAGGCAAGCCCGTCTGCGCCCGTCCTTGCCCATCCGGGTCCAGGGGCCGAGACCCCTGGAAAAAACATTATGAAACTATGATACTCCACAGAAGATTTAGAGAGATACAAGCCATATAAAGAGGAAAATTGTGACATGAAGTGGGATTTCACAGCAGACAAGCCAATAGACAGTTACTGCAAACAAAGATGGTTAACCCCACACACCATAGGAATTTCAGACACGACACTAAGACAATCTCAAACAAGCCAGAAGTGGGAATGCAAACTAATTATTAGCAGATCCCTACCTAAACACACAATGGAGATACACATATTACTGGAGGACACTAAACTAGACGTCCTATTTGTAACTGAAAGCTTGCTCAAAGAACACTCCTCTACTGATATAGTTATGGCGGTCCCACCAGGCTACGAACTGCATAGACTAGATAGGATGGGCAACACAGGAGGAGGACTAGCTATTATTGTGAAGGTGGAACACAAGTATATCACAGAACAATTTATCTTGGAGGACTGTGAATGTCTACAGTTTGCAATACAACTGCCCCCAACCTTTACGCTCTCAGGCCTACTAATATACCGACCACAGGGCCCCCTTGGGATGTTTTTTGAAGAAGTGTCCAATGCAATGGCTAGTCTGCTTCTAAAAAAAGATCATATTATAATACCTGGAGATCTGAATCTTCATATGGAGGATAAAAGCTACCCGAACACAATGAGACTATTATCAGATCTAGAGAGCTTACACTTGGCTCAATTGATAGAAACAGCTACACACATTAAAGACCACATCTTGAACGTAGTAATCTCCAATGTCCCTGATTTAACGCTCACCTCCCCCATTCCAATGCCTTGGTCAGACCACTACTTTGTACCTTTTAGGCTACAAAAGACTGGAAACGAACACTAAAACATTACAAGGAATAACGAGGTGCTTATAAGGTGCTGGCATAGGAAAATAACACTGACAATTGGGGGGATATTCTGACAGAGGCAGTAAAGCCACAATTGGAAACACCAGGCTCAGTCGAAGAAGTCTACTCTTAATGGGAATCCTGGATCACACAATCACTAGATATACTAGCACCCAAGACCATTCACAAGCATAGAGTCAGACATAGAGCAGAAGGATGGTTCAACTCCCAACTATTGGAGCAAAAAAAGGAATGTAAAAAGATCGAAAGAGAGTGGAGAAAGTGTTATGATTCCAAACTCAAAACAAAATATAAAGTGGCCATGAGGAACTATCGCAACAACATCAAGTTGAACCAAGCAAAGTTTTTTTGAGGAGAAAATCAGGGAGGCACAGAACTCTACTAGAGAACTGTTTGCAATAATTAAGTCCTTCACTAATCCATCCCACGATAGTGGCCCTCCCGAATCATCAGAGGACCGGTGTAATACCCTAGCCTCATACTTCCTCTCAAAGGTGACAGATATTTACAGTGGTTTTGAATCAAATAATGACCACCAATTAGATAAGGAGGAAGAACATGCAGGGGCACCCTCACAACAGGTCATCACTAACTTTCCCAACATGGAACAAAAGGACATTGAATCCTTACTAGACATAGTGAAGTCGGGTTCACCTCTGGACCCAGCACCACCCCATATCCTCAAAACAGTAGCATCAATTGTGGCACCCACCCTTAGAAAGATTATGAATCAATCCCTTGACACTGGTATAGTCCCAAGGGCTTGGAAACACGCTGTGATAAAACCTTTACTAAAAAAAGCCAATGCGGACCAATCACTACCAGAAAATTACCGCCCTATCTCCTTACTACCATATGCAGGCACGTTACTGGAAAAACATGTCAATAAGAACTTGACAGATTTCCTGGAGACCAACCACTGCCTCCACCCCTCACAGATGGGTTTCAGGACACAACATAGCACCGAATCTGCTCAGTTGGTAGTGGTTGAATAGTTAAAACCGTCACTAGACACAGGAAAACCAGCGGCACTGATCTTATAAGATTTAAGTGGAGCCTTCGATACGGTAAATCACTGTATATTGTGTAGAAGGCTGTCAGATAAGGGAATAAAAGGTGTGGCACTTAAGTGGCTAACTTCATTCCTGGACGGACGGTCATTCCAAGTACAGGAAAATAATATCTGCTCCAAAACTATGTCACTTAAGTGTGGAGTTCCTCAGGGCTCCTCCCTGAGCCCCACACTTTTTAATGTTTATGTGGAGCCACTTGCCAAGTTTAGACAGGAATTCAATATCTCCATGACCTCGTATGCTTATGATACGCAGCTGGTCATTTCCCTGAATCCCAAAAATAGTGGGGAATGGGAGAGGCTGTCTTCATGCCTGATTAAAGTCAAAGAATGGATGACAGCAAGCTGTCTATAGTTAAATGGTGAAAAAACAGAGCTGCTACTTATCGGAAATAAGGCAATACATAGACCAATAATAAACTGGCCAGCCTGACTGGGCAAACCACCTATCCCAGCATATACAGTGAAAAATGTGGGGTTCTGGCTAGATACAAACCTTTCCATGACTGCAAAAGCCAATAAAGTCATGGCAATCTGTTTCGGGCTTCTTAGAAGCCTAAGGAAAATTCTAGACAGAATACCTACTCAACTAAGGAAGACAGTGATCCACTCGCTGGTCTCCTCGCGAATGGATTACGGAAATTCACTCTACCTAGGGGCACCCAAATATGTCATCCAGAAGCTGCAGATAGCTCAAAATGCAGCTGCAAGACTGCTGTGCAACATCCCTTTGCGGGAATCAGAGAAAAAGCATCTGAGGAAACTTCAGTGTCTTCCAGTAGAGGCTAGAATAAAGTTTAAAACCTTGATCATTGTCCACAGAGCACGACATAGGAAAGGCCCCAAAAAAATAAGAAATCTGATCTCGTCCTACATCCCAAAGACAGCTGCGCTCTAGCGCAGAAGAGAGGTTAGCTCAAACCAGGATCTGTAGGGAAAAATGGGGAGGAAGATCCTTTTCTCATTTGGCCCCTAAACTTTGGAACTCCCTCCCACTGGAACTGAGGTTAATAGAGGTGGAGCTACAATTCCGCAAAAAGGTAAAAACATGGCTGTTCATGCAATATCCATAGGGTCTACCTGTCTAATTTCAGTATTTAGTCGTGCAGCGCTGGGAAGCCTAAGGGAAGCCTAAGGGCAGCCATGCGCTTTACAAATCCTTCATACATTATATATATATACTTACCTATGAAATACTTACATTTACAAATGCTACCTTGATCACACATATGCCTTTACCAATCATGCTAGTAAAAGAAATTCATTGTAAAGGCATACGTTTTAAAGGCATATGCGTGGCAAAAGTTTGCTTTGTAATAGTAAGTCGTTGTAATGGTATCCGTTGTAATAGCATGCAATGTAATGTCATGTGACCAAGGCTGATGACACCTGAAAAAGCTGCTTTTTTTGTTTCCCCGCTCAGGCAGGAACCAATCTCAATAAGAACTGCTTTAGAGTGATCACAGAGGAGGAGCTACTCATTTCTCAGGTCACACCTCCGGGGTGAGCACACAAACCCTGCACAAGTGTAGATGGATTTAGGCAGAGAGAGGCAATCTGTTGGAATTGCAGTAAGGCACACAGGAAAGGCTGCAAAAGGGGGTAGCTAACTGGCAAAATTAAACTTATTCATTAGGGAGGACCAGGTGTCACCACCACCCACAACCTGGTGGCAGGCATAAATGTGGAGTTCCCATAGCCTCCTCAGAACACTAGAGCATGAGGGAGATCATAAGCGGACTAAAGCTGCTCTCTGTGACTTGAAAAAAATCCTGTAGGATTGGACCTGCTCTCTCTTATACGCAGTACAATAAAGTGCACCACGAGTGTTATAAGGCTCAACCTGCTGCTTAAACTACTGAGACACAACAATCTACCAGAGGCCTTTCATACAAATTTACAGCTGGCCAATTCAAAATGGATTTACCCTAAACCTCAATGATGGCCTCTGCTGGAGTGATTGCTGACCCCACATGCTACTGATGAGGTCCTGAAACTCTTTACTGGGTCTGAGTGGACTTTTATTTACCACCCTTGAAAATCTAGGGCAAGATAACTTTCTGGCTCCAAAGACCTTTGGAAGACTTGGGCAAAACTGCTGAGCTGATCCGATCATGGTGTGTTGCCACTGGACTGAAAATTGAGCTTTACTTCACTTTGATCTTTTTTGCTACAGAAAATTCTCATTGGATTGGCGGGACCTTGCAGTGACAGCAAGTCTTCTTTTACAGCTTGCCTTGCCCTTCTGGGGGAATCTGGGCTCTATAAAGGAACTATGTGCAAAAACATTTTTGGGACATGGCGAAGGTATCAAAACGATCTAGCCACCAAGGGACCTTCCTTGAGTACAAAATACTAATTTTCCCTGTTCTGAGAATTCTAGCTAAAACACTATGGGGGATATTTACAAGGACTCAACTCCGATTTATCCCCACCTTAACGCAACAAATGTGGAGCTAGATTTAACACCCCAATTCACAAGCTGTTGCAAACTGCAGACTTGTCTGTATTCCGGCAATAACTGCCCCAAAATGTATCCCCACGGTGGACACCACCAGCTAACCCTAATGAGATGCAGAGTAGGTGTAACCATGCAAAAACAGACGAAAAGACCACATCACCACTTTCACAACGAAATGCAAGCTCTGCGATGCGAATCACAACCACGCGATAAGTCACGGTAGCAGCAGGTATTAAACATCGGCCTCTTGCAGTAGGCAACACAGCCACACCCGCAGAACAAACAACGCCATGAAGCTGCTCATCATGCAGCTCGGAGCCCCAACAGAGCCACAACACACACCACTACCATCCCCCAGAACCCAGACCCGCCCCCTCCTGACCACCACAGAGGCAGTGCACCGACTGAAAACGCCCCAGTCTCGCAGACCTAACACCTGAGGAAGTAATTGCCCACTACACCCTCAAAAGGACAACCATCATCTGCATTATGCCCCACTTCACCCACAGGTTGTCGGTCCCAACACAGCGGGGAACCAACATCTCTCCGCAGACAAAGCTGCTGGCTGTGCTGCACCTGTTGGCCTCTGGTACCTTCCAATCAACAAGTGCCAGAGCCAGAGGGGTCTCACAGCCAGCCCTATCAAAGTTCATCACATCTTTCCTGGATGCCATCCTCAGCTTCATACCCCAGTACCTTCACTTCCCCCACACTGCGCAGAAACAGAAGGATACCAACCAAGGTTTCTAATCCATAGCCGGATTCCCGGCCGAGTTGGGGCAATAGGCTGCACGCATGTCCCACTTGTGCCCCCTGTGGATACAGCACACCACTACAATAATAGAAAGCACAAGTATTCCATCAATATGCAAGCATTAGTGGACCACCGAGGATTCTTCACCAATGTTGTCGCAAACTACTCCGGCAGTGTGCATGATTCCTACATCATCCGACAGTCCATCATCAACCAGCACTTCCAGGATGGCACATATGGAACTAGACTGCTCGTTGGTAAGTGCCAAATCAACACACCACACACCTCAAAGCCACATCACACAATGCACAACTGTGGGAATGCACACATGACCCAAGCACATAGTACATGGCAATCCACATGCCCACCTAACAGACACGACAACACCACTCCATGGTGATCCTGGCCTACCCCTGCACTCTATACAGCTATATCATGGCACCACAGTCACACAACATGTGTAGATGCGGAAGGCAGCCATGTGCGAAGGATTCAAGTGACCAGTGAATGGCAATGTACACAATGACAAGTGAGGCGTGGATGTGCAGAACAGACATGGATAGGCAAACTACAGATATGTCCATACAGACCACAGTTGCCGGTGACTGGTGAGTAGCGAAAAGTGGACGCAACCCTGTCACATCAGGCCGATGCTCAGATAGCGGAAATGTCGCTCGCTGCATCCCCCCCTGTGTGCTTGAGCATAGTGGGTTGGTCCTGGGAATGCCAGGGCTGGGCAGGGGTGTGGACAAAAACTATGTGGCGCAGAGCATGGTTCTCTCTCGAAAAGGCCAATGTCACTGACAGGGCGGCACATCGCAGTCCGCCATGAGGCCGATGTTGTGAGCAACAGGCCTGTGACCCAGTGTGACTGCTGCACCCCAGGACGCTGATATCCAGACCAGGCCTTCCCGCACTTCCGCCCCAAGGCCGCACTGCTCACCTGCTGACACCGTTGTGTGTCAAAGAGGGCCCACCACATGCCGAGGCATGCTCTACGCCCCAGTCCTGCAAGATCTGCAGCCTCCGCAGACCATCACTGGCCCCCATGATGCTGGCCCACATTACTCCTTTCTCATCCACCAGCGTCCCCTTCGTCCCAGTGGAACTGTGTCCTGAGTCCTGAATGACTGTGACCCCAAGTCCGTGGCAGTGGCCACAGCACCAGACTCCCTTTGATCAGTCAGGCAAAATTACAGCGACATTTGGTGCCACTAACCCTGTTCAATGCAAGCTGGCGACACGTGGTGCCACTAACCCTCTGCGCCGTAAGTGACCGTCAGCCTCCGGCAGAACATCTTTGGTGTCTGAGCCTGTGGCCTGGGGGTTGTCATCAGCAAAGGGCAGATACGGACTTCGGTGTCTTGCATGAGTCTGTGTCATTCAAATCCTACATGTTGCAGGACACAGCTGGCATGTGCCGTCTGCATCATGCCCTGGGAGTACACCTTCCACTATCCACCGAGTCGCTCCGCGACACGCTCCTTCAACAGAGATGAAAACCTGCTCTGCACTTGTGACCCTACCCCAGGTCAGCATCCTGTGGCGGTTGGCCAGTGTCGCCCCCTGTGCATCCGGGGCCACTAACCACGTGCGACACAAGTCATCCCCCTTGTTGTCCTGCCATTGCTTGTCTGAGTGCCTGATGACTGTTGGAGTTGTTTCCAGCACCAGCTACTCCCTGAGGGCTGGCTTACACTCACCCCACACACAGCCAGCACAGGCGTCACTGGATTAGTGGGCCTGCCATCACATCCTGCCGAACCAAGTATTGACTCTTTTCTCCCTGGACTGTCACAGGTGATCAAGGATATGCACCCTGCCCTTGGATGATGACACCCCTCAGACATATGAACAGACCCGCCCAGAGGCAGGACAATGTGCCCCACATACACACCAGGGGCATCGTTAAAAGCACATTTGGTGTGTTGAAGTCACGTTTCAGGTGCCAGGACAGCACAGGTGGAAAGCTCCTGTACAGCCCGGAGATCGTGTGCAAGATGATCGTTGCATGTTGTGCCTTGCACATCATCTGTGTACATACCAATGCCACATGGATCCCAGTTCCAGAAGTCCTGGACGATGATGGGGATGATGGGGCAGGTTGCCCACATCCCACTGCAGCAGCGGCAGGAATGGCCTGTAGAAACACCATCATTGACAATTACT
Organism: Lissotriton helveticus; assembly: GCF_964261635.1. Classification (NCBI taxonomy): domain Eukaryota; kingdom Metazoa; phylum Chordata; class Amphibia; order Caudata; family Salamandridae; genus Lissotriton; species Lissotriton helveticus. Next base: position 795,226,070 of record NC_136067.1, on the reverse strand, counting down.
TCTCATGAGCACGTGACATTGTGCAGTCCCTGGCAATCATGGGACAGTACAAAATTTAAAAAAATACAGCATGTGTGAATAAAACATATTTGCGGGTTACAGATTGTACTAGTACATGTGATGTCACGGTTCCCTGCTGGGCCAGATGTGATTTGGCATGTGGTGCACGTTTGCGGTACCAGTTATGGCCTGTGTTCTGTTGTGGAGGTGTTGCTGTTTGTACCGGGGAGTTTTCAATGTCAAGGTGCACTCATGCTTATGTGAGTATTCTGCATGGTGGGTGATTCGCTCCTGCGGCTCTGATTTGTCTGCCACTGGTCACTTTCATGCGGTGTACCTGTCAGTTAGGTGCTTCCATGGTGCTGAGATGTTGTAGATTTGGGTTACTTGTGCTCATTGTCAAGTTGTGAATCTTGGGCATAGTTTGTCCACAGATGTGTTGTTGACGTCAAGGGTTGTTTGTGTAGGTGATTGTGTCCGAGTGTGACCTGCTTCATTCCGGTTGTGGTCCGCACTCTGCCACCTCAGTGTTGTGCCATGTACATTGTCATGGTGATTGGACAGCAGCCATGCTACTCATCATGTGGTGTCTCTTACATTGTCAGTGTGGCTGACGGATATGCTGTGTTTCTCACATGTGCATGTTTGTTGTGTGCTTGTTGTTGTGTTGTGTGAGTGCCCCTAAGGGCACATAGTGTACGTGGGACTACTTGGTGGTTGTGTGTGTGCTGAGGTGTTCCTGTGAGATCAGGGACATGATCCTGAGCCACTGTGGATGTGCACTGTGCACTGCTTAGTTGTGCATGTGTGCCATTGGGCCCGTCTTCCCCGTCCACCCACTCCCTGGTCAGTGCACACCCTGTTGATGTGGTCTCATGTCATGTTGGACAGTGTACGGATCCCCGACTCTTGTCATCATCTCCTGCCTGGTGACTGTGGCCACCATCTTCTCCATGACATTCAGCTCCTGGTGTTCTGCTGACCCCCCTCTTCCAGGGTGCATTGCTGCTTTCATGTTGGCAGCGAGTTTCTACTTGGTTTTGCCATCCACATCAGTGCAGGTCCGCTTGTGCTCTACCATTAGCCTCCACTCCCATGCGACGGCATTCAGATGGTCCGAGGTGGGGTGCCATCTTTGCCTCTTGGTTGCCAATGACACGTTGGAGGTGACGTACAGTTGGTGGTGGTGTTCTGGCTTATCCGTGGCAGTATACAGGTTTTCCTGGTGACTGTACCCCGTCTTCCTCTTCCGCTTTTCATTGGCCTTCCTCATGCCCTGTATTCCTGGGTGTTCCTCCATGGGGATTGTGGGGTTCATGTTGTCCTCTGCAGTGGGTCAGGGTGCATCCGTGGTACTCCTCAGTTGATGTTGTTTTTTTAGTGGCATTTTCCGTCTGCTGTTCATGTGCTTTTTCACGTATTTCGTGTGGGTATTGCTGGCCTCTTGCTGGTTGTCACTGTTTTTTTATCGCGTTTGGGCACATCGCTTGTTTTTCTACGTTGTGGTTTGTGTTTTATCTCATTTGCGGTGGTTGTATCGCAGACATTGGCCACGGTTTCGGCAGACTATCGCATGCTACTGCCTTGTTGTAAATTCCACGTTAAACTGGGGTTATTTTCCCGTGATCAGCTGTGATGTGTAGAGGTGCATTTTTCGGAGATGTTTAGCACACGTTCTTGTGAATATACCCCTAAGCCTTTACCGCAACCTCATCCACAGGCTATCTGACCTTTTGGAGCCCTCCTCCATCATAGGCATCCAAAATGTATCTTACAGGCCACTATTTCTCTGGCTCTCTGTCAGGGCTAGGTAACCTTGTAGCCGCACAGGAGCAGAAGGATGCCTTTTCCCAACTCTCCTCTCAATACGTCCCTGTTAGGTTGAAACACTCCTTTACAGGTAAGCACCAAGGGGGAAAGGGGAATGGGAAAGAGAAGAGACTGCCCGTATTCTTCTGTAGTTATCTGCCTTGTCTTCTTCTTCTTTCTTCTCATAGAGCTGTTAATAAATGCATTTTCATAATACTCTTACTTTATCATTCAACTTCAGTATTTTTTAATAAAGTAACTTATCTTACCAGGAACCCTCTATGGGCTTTCTTCTCTTCTATTGAATGTTATGGTTAAAACCTATTTATTGATGAGGGTTCTTTTCTTTTATTCACAGGAGATGCCGGAATTCATGTAACTGTTTCTCAATGAGGAAAAGACAAGGTAAGTGTACATTCTCTTTGATTTCTACTTGGTATCTGCTCGTTTTCTCTCTTACTGACTTACTTGGTGTTAGACCTGGGTTACCAGTCCACACAGGGTAGCCTGGCACAGAGTGGGTAAGACTAATCTCCAGAGCAATTGTGCTGTGCTTGTATCACACTTCACATACTAACTCAGCGCCCATCCACAAAAAGATGACACTACACCAATTTAGAAAAATACGGTCTGTTTTATAAAATTATTTGGTATGTTTTTGGTTTTTAGCAGAATTTCAATTCAGTACATTACATTACTTCTCATTCAATTATTAGCTGGTACCAAGTTCCAGTTGCCATTAACAATACCTTTCTCCCTCAAATGTAAGCAACTCAGTGATGACTCCTGCAATTTATGAAAGCAGTATACATACACTACAATTTTAGATTAGGTATTGAACAATTATCAAGCTTCTTTACAGTAAGTTGAGGCTGTACATTACCCCTGAAATCTCAAAACATTACAATCAGGATGGTGCAGGTTCTCAGCAACAGTTCCAATAATGGCACACTTATGCTTTACTGCGAGCAGCTGCTAAACTGAATAGAGACAGGCAGGATATTACTTCACTTCGTAAAGTTATTTAGCTTACTCTACAATCACAATGGGCTTATAGGCTTCCACCGTACCCTTGAAACAGTCCCATTCCCCTGGCTACCTTTAGTGGTAAACTAAACCTTCACTCGATCAGTTCTCCCCCACAGATGTCCTCGCTTAATTAGGGAAGGCACTGTAATCAGTAGGTCTCGTTCTTAAGGTGTAGTATCACTGCCGCAATTTTATTAAAGGAGGAATGTCCTGAAGCCTGGGTGAGAACTCATGGCCAATAATGCTGTCCCGCGTCAGTCCCAATATCGCTCCTCAACTCCCTCCAGCCTAGAGCTCCCGGCTTACTTTCTTCTGGTAGACTTTACTGTCCGCTTCCACCTCGAGTCCGATCCGCTGCCCGGGGACCGGAGAAGATTTCACTACCCGCTGGGTTCGTTCACCTTCCTGTCCAGAGCGGAATCCTATAGCCTCCGCTCCGCCGGTTCTTAGTGCGTCAGACAGCTCTCCCGACGGCTTTTCCTCGCCGTCTCCACACGCCGGAAGATCCCCGCCCACAGCCAGACTCCTCTAGCGTCTCCCCGCCTCCTTCGTTGTCATGGAAACCCTGCCTGCAAAGCTCTCCCAGCTGAAGGGCTCTGACAGGGGCGCTCCCGCAGAGAAGGTGAGGGGGGCTCGGCTCGTGTCAGTCAGCACCTCGCAGAAGGCCTTCCGAAGCCCCTACGTTGAGATCTATTGAAAAGTGGCAGGGACTGTTCTGAAGGGGGTGTTGATGGTGCTCCGGTAATGTGAAGGGGAGATGGTGTATTATCATGTGTCCACATGTATGTAGCTGCATGGTACATGTTGACATTCAGGCAGTATGGCATTGTACATTGTGAAAGTGTGTAGATCAGGGGCATGATCCAGAGTCATTGTGGGTGTGCACTGCTTGATTGTGCATGTGTGCCATTGGGGCCCTCCCCACCCATCCCCCCAGTACCTGGTGGTCACTCTCCTTGTTGTGGTTGTATTGTGTCCTGTCGAGCAGTGTCCGGTCCCCCGACTCCAGCCACAGTCTCCACACTGACGGCTGTCGACACCAGCTCCTTCATGTCATCCTGCAGGAGCTGTGTGGTTGGCCTCCCATCTCCAGTCTGCATTGCTGCCTTCTGGTTGGCTGCGAGTTTCTCCTTGGTATTTCACTTGATCTTAATCCATCGCCTCTTGGCCTTGTCCATTGACCTCTTGTGCACTCCAACAGCATTCCCCTTGTCCATGATGTTCCGCCATATCCCATTTGTGGTTCCCAATGACACGTTGGAGGTGACAAACAGTTGTTGATGGTGTTCCATCACCCCCGTAATCAAGATCCTGTTTTCCTGTTGACTGAACTTTGTCTTCCTCTTCTTCTTGTCCTTGCTCTTCCCTGTCCCCGAGGTCCCATGCAGGTAGTCCCTGGGTGCTTGTGGGGTTGCATTCGTCCTCTACACCTGCTCCGGCTGCCTCCATGGTGCTTGGTTGTTGATCAGTTTGTGTTTGGGTGTTTTTTCTACTTTTATAGTGATTTTTCCCACCGGCCATGAATTGTAATTGTATTGTATTGTAATTGCATTTATATAGCGCTTACTACCCCTGACGAGGCGTTGAAGCGCTTTTTCAGCGAGTAGGGGTAGAGTAGCAGAGAGTCTAGAAAGGGGGTATTTTCGGGATCATCGTAGTGGTATGGAGTTTGGGATAAATGAGAGAGTGGATGTAGAGGATATATTGATAGATGTATAGGATGAGAGATAGGGTAGTGCATTGGAAAGAGTAGTAGAAAGAAGTTTGAAATGAGTCATAAGGTTGGGCTAGAAGATATATTGAGCCAAGTATAGGCTGAGAAATAGGGAAGTGCATTGGAAATGCTAAATTAGAAGTACATTGAAAGTATATAGATGCTAGAAAGGCGGTGGAGAGGGACTCCGAGCCAAGATGGTGGCTGAGTGAGACTTCTACAGCTCACCTCCACACTGCTCCGACCCTCGTTGAATTGCCAGCTGAAAATGCACCCTGGTCTGTGCTGGTACTGCTGGCATGAGACAGAGCTGGGGACGATCGAGAGACGAGGAACCTGTGGGACAGATCATCAAGGCTATAGCCCTTGCTGGGAAGCGCTGGCCCGGACATTGCTTACGGCAATCTCCGGCCGTAGGTGGAGTGCATCTGATGGGATCCGACCGGCATTGCTCGGCAACCGAGACGTGGAAGCGTGCACGAAGAGTATCACAATGGCAGCGCGAGGAGAAGGCAATGGCATGGCAAAGCGCTTTACAACACCGTCTTTTTCCATGGCTATACGGCCCAACACGAAGACGAAACCCAACCTGAAAATGGATGACGAGCAGTCCAGGTCCGGCCCGATCATGGGTACGAGACACAAAACCCTCACTGGCAAAAATGTTAAACTTCCTACAATGGGTTGCCTACCAGCAGCAGCAGGAGATAAGAAACAGGCAGTAATCACAAGCCTATTTCACACAAAAAAGCGAGAACTTAAGTAAGGAAGATATTCCCCGGAAGGAGAGTAAGAATATAAATAATGAACTAGGGCATAGGGGGACCTCAGAGAATACACCTGAAACTAATGATGCACGAATGTCATTGGGGTCCAGTAATGAGACTACCATTTTGAATATGGGTGATTTAGCTGTAAATTTATCACAAACAGACCAGAGAGATAAAGACACTGGGCCACAGGCTATTACTTCTAATAATGATCTGAGGAACACAGAAGCTAAAAGTACAAAAGAAACAGAGAAAGAGATAAATACACTCAGTGCAAGCCAAGAAGCTTTACAGCCCCCACTTACACTGACAGAAGAGGAGTATGACGGCCAGGCGAATAAAAATGAGCTGAGGTACATGTCCCCTGACACCACGGAGAACTTTTTCTCTCTAAATAAGGAAACCGTCGACTCTGAGGCTATGGATGCACACAGTAGCAGCGATGATGGGTGTGCAGACACATCGGTAAGCAACAGTAGCCAACAGGGGAGCAAGAAGAGTCTGGAGAAAGAGCGATCACAAGACAGACACAGAGGATGAGCCCGAACTCGGGTGGGAATATTCGGACATACAGCCACTACCCCCACTGGGTGCCAAGAGGGCATGGGTGCCAATAGGGATCCCATGCAGATGCCCAAACCCACTCTAGGGATGATTTTACAATCGTTAAGCGCCTTTCAGAGCGAGGTCAAGTCAGAAAATCGACTCGCTCGAGTTGCCGCAAGAAAACTACAAGGCTCAGTTCGCAAAATTGGGAAGACATGCACGGAAATATCTGAAAGAATGAGCATGGTGGAGAATCGGACGGAAGCATTGGAAACCACAGTAGACACTTTGAAATCTCAGGTGAATGATATTATGTGGAAACGCGAAGAGGCAGAAAATTGTCAACGCTGGAATAATCTACGGATTCTTGGGATCCCTGATAATAGCGAAGGAAACAATATACCTACATTCACCATAAATCTCTTCAAGAACGTGTTTCCTGAACTGGTGCATTGGGATTGGGACAGAGAAATCCAACGCGTGCACAGATTACTGTTCTCAATCCCCAAGCACCCTCGCAAAGATCAAGCATTCCCCAGAGTAATTTTAGTATTTTTTGGCAACTTTTTACTGCAACAGGCAGTATACGACCTTGCTAGGCCAAATAAAAGATGGAATTGGGAAAGCTTTTCATTCTTTGCTAAACTGGTTTTTGCACATGCCACGGTGGAGAGACGATGGAGACTCCGACAGCTGATTATACCCTTCCAGAAAGCCGGGGCTGTCGCCTTTCTCCAGAACCTCGCCAAACTGAAAGTGATCTCTCAGGGCCGCACCCTGTTTTTTACCTCTGAGATACAAGCAGAACAGACCCTGAAAGATATTATTGCTGGGAAAACTGGGGCCTCTGGGAATAATCAATAGGCTTATTTTCTCTATTTTTTTTCTTTTCTTTTCTATCTTTGATATGATGGACTGTTGTAGACTGCTGTGGTAGCACCTAGATACTTCTGTGTGATTACCCATGAGTACTGCATGTTTTTGATGTTTTTTTTCCCCCCACTCTAACAGGGGAGAGGGACAGCCGGGTAAATAACCAGGGCAACACGTGTTTTATTTTTCTTTGTTTTATGATCATGGGGGAAGGTAGTGTGGAGAGTGGGTGAGGTTGGTTAGACGCTGGCAGCTTTGATAATGGTGGGGGGTAGGGGTAAGGTGGGAGGGTAAGACCAAAGAGCTTCTCAAACACAAGATATATTTGAAAGGTACAAGGTGGGAGGTGCGTTTCGGTAAGAGCAGCATAATTAAATTAAAAAATACTAATACAGTAAAGGTTCGATGGGCTAAACAAACATCAGATGACTAGGCTAAGAATTGTCTCAAATAATATATGTGGCCCTAATGATTTAAAGAAAAGGCAGAGAGTAGCGTTAGGGCTAAAGATGACGGATGCCAACATTATTTGTCTACAAGAGACTCATATCGAGGGGTCGCAACAATACCTGCTTAAAACACTTGGGTATCGGCTCATCATGGCTTTGACACAGGGGGCACGAACAAAAGGAGTGGCCATTTTGGCAAAAGGGGGGGCTACAATTCACACGATCACTAGCCGATAAATTTGGACGATGGGCAATTGCTGAATGCTCATTGCACCATCAGGATTCAAGCAAGCCGGGCCGAAGACGCCTGAAATGGCAGAAACCGGTCCCCGGAAGCTTGTTTCCTTCCCAGTGGAAGAATTGGCTTTTGTAGTCTGGTCTGCCCTGTTCCCATGATGCACTGGGCCAGGGACAGACTAATTTGCATACAGCCAGGTTCTGAAACTGGGATGGTGCAATGAGCTAAAAAACGGTGTTGGATCTAGCCCTGATCTCTTGACTGGGTGAGAGTACTCTGCTTAATTCAGAGACTCTGTCCATCACCACCCCTTGTTGTAAATAATTTTGTCCACCCTAAGCGTGGAAGGGTATACTCGGATGTGAGTCCCTTGCTCATTGCACCATCAGGATTCAAGCAAGCCGGGCCGAAGACGCCTGAAATGGCAGAAACCGGTCCCCGGAAGCTTGTTTCCTTCCCAGTGTAAGAATTGGCTTTTGTAGTCTGGTCTGCCCTGTTCCCATGATGCACTGGGCCAGGGACAGACTAATTTGCATACAGCCAGGTTCTGAAACTGGGATGGTGCAATGAGCTAAAAAACGGTGTTGGATCTAGCCCTGATCTCTTGACTGGGTGAGAGTACTCTGCTTAATTCAGAGACTCTGTCCATCACCACCCCTTGTTGTAAATAATTTTGTCCACCCTAAGCGTGGAAGGGTATACTCAGATGTGAGTCCCTTGCTCATTGCACCATCAGGATTCAAGCAAGCCGGGCCGAAGACGCCTGAAATGGCAGAAACCGGTCCCCGGAAGCTTGTTTCCTTCCCAGTGTAAGAATTGGCTTTTGTAGTCTGGTCTGCCCTGTTCCCATGATGCACTGGGCCAGGGACAGACTAATTTGCATACAGCCAGGTTCTGAAACTGGGATGGTGCAATGAGCTAAAAAACGGTGTTGGATCTAGCCCTGATCTCTTGACTGGGTGAGAGTACTCTGCTTAATTCAGAGACTCTGTCCATCACCACCCCTTGTTGTAAATAATTTTGTCCACCCTAAGCGTGGAAGGGTATACTCAGATGTGAGTCCCTTGCTCATTGCACCATCAGGATTCAAGCAAGCCGGGCCGAAGACGCCTGAAATGGCAGAAACCGGTCCCCGGAAGCTTGTTTCCTTCCCAGTGTAAGAATTGGCTTTTGTAGTCTGGTCTGCCCTGTTCCCATGATGCACTGGGCCAGGGACAGACTAATTTGCATACAGCCAGGTTCTGAAACTGGGATGGTGCAATGAGCTAAAAAACGGTGCTGGATCTAGCCCTGATCTCTTGACTGGGTGAGAGTACTCTGCTTAATTCAGAGACTCTGTCCATCACCACCCCTTGTTGTAAATAATTTTGTCCACCCTAAGCGTGGAAGGGTATACTCAGATGTGAGTCCCTTGCTCATTGCACCATCAGGATTCAAGCAAGCCGGGCCGAAGACGCCTGAAATGGCAGAAACCGGTCCCCGGAAGCTTGTTTCCTTCCCAGTGTAAGAATTGGCTTTTGTAGTCTGGTCTGCCCTGTTCCCATGATGCACTGGGCCAGGGACAGACTAATTTGCATACAGCCAGGTTCTGAAACTGGGATGGTGCAATGAGCTAAAAAACGGTGTTGGATCTAGCCCTGATCTCTTGACTGGGTGAGAGTACTCTGCTTAATTCAGAGACTCTGTCCATCACCACCCCTTGTTGTAAATAATTTTGTCCACCCTAAGCGTGGAAGGGTATACTCAGATGTGAGTCCCTTGCTCATTGCACCATCAGGATTCAAGCAAGCCGGGCCGAAGACGCCTGAAATGGCAGAAACCGGTCCCCGGAAGCTTGTTTCCTTCCCAGTGTAAGAATTGGCTTTTGTAGTCTGGTCTGCCCTGTTCCCATGATGCACTGGGCCAGGGACAGACTAATTTGCATACAGCCAGGTTCTGAAACTGGGATGGTGCAATGAGCTAAAAAACGGTGTTGGATCTAGCCCTGATCTCTTGACTGGGTGAGAGTACTCTGCTTAATTCAGAGACTCTGTCCATCACCACCCCTTGTTGTAAATAATTTTGTCCACCCTAAGCGTGGAAGGGTATACTCAGATGTGAGTCCCTTGCTCATTGCACCATCAGGATTCAAGCAAGCCGGGCCGAAGACGCCTGAAATGGCAGAAACCGGTCCCCGGAAGCTTGTTTCCTTCCCAGTGTAAGAATTGGCTTTTGTAGTCTGGTCTGCCCTGTTCCCATGATGCACTGGGCCAGGGACAGACTAATTTGCATACAGCCAGGTTCTGAAACTGGGATGGTGCAATGAGCTAAAAAACGGTGTTGGATCTAGCCCTGATCTCTTGACTGGGTGAGAGTACTCTGCTTAATTCAGAGACTCTGTCCATCACCACCCCTTGTTGTAAATAATTTTGTCCACCCTAAGCGTGGAAGGGTATACTCAGATGTGAGTCCCTTGCTCATTGCACCATCAGGATTCAAGCAAGCCGGGCCGAAGACGCCTGAAATGGCAGAAACCGGTCCCCGGAAGCTTGTTTCCTTCCCAGTGTAAGAATTGGCTTTTGTAGTCTGGTCTGCCCTGTTCCCATGATGCACTGGGCCAGGGACAGACTAATTTGCATACAGCCAGGTTCTGAAACTGGGATGGTGCAATGAGCTAAAAAACGGTGTTGGATCTAGCCCTGATCTCTTGACTGGGTGAGAGTACTCTGCTTAATTCAGAGACTCTGTCCATCACCACCCCTTGTTGTAAATAATGGATTCACACAGTAGCAGCGATGATGGGTGTGCAGACACATCGGTAAGCAACAGTAGCCAACAGGGGAGCAAGAAGAGTCTGGAGAAAGAGCGATCACAAGACAGACACAGAGGATGAGCCCGAACTCGGGTGGGAATATTCGGACATACAGCCACTACCCCCACTGGGTGCCAAGAGGGCATGGGTGCCAATAGGGATCCCATGCAGATGCCCAAACCCACTCTAGGGATGATTTTACAATCGTTAAGCGCCTTTCAGAGCGAGGTCAAGTCAGAAAATCGACTCGCTCGAGTTGCCGCAAGAAAACTACAAGGCTCAGTTCGCAAAATTGGGAAGACATGCACGGAAATATCTGAAAGAATGAGCATGGTGGAGAATCGGACGGAAGCATTGGAAACCACAGTAGACACTTTGAAATCTCAGGTGAATGATATTATGTGGAAACGCGAAGAGGCAGAAAATTGTCAACGCTGGAATAATCTACGGATTCTTGGGATCCCTGATAATAGCGAAGGAAACAATATACCTACATTCACCATAAATCTCTTCAAGAACGTGTTTCCTGAACTGGTGCATTGGGATTGGGACAGAGAAATCCAACGCGTGCACAGATTACTGTTCTCAATCCCCAAGCACCCTCGCAAAGATCAAGCATTCCCCAGAGTAATTTTAGTATTTTTTGGCAACTTTTTACTGCAACAGGCAGTATACGACCTTGCTAGGCCAAATAAAAGATGGAATTGGGAAAGCTTTTCATTCTTTCCTAAACTGGTTTTTGCACATGCCACGGTGGAGAGACGATGGAGACTCCGACAGCTGATTATACCCTTCCAGAAAGCCGGGGCTGTCGCCTTTCTCCAGAACCTCGCCAAACTGAAAGTGATCTCTCAGGGCCGCACCCTGTTTTTTACCTCTGAGATACAAGCAGAACAGACCCTGAAAGATATTATTGCTGGGAAAACTGGGGCCTCTGGGAATAATCAATAGGCTTATTTTCTCTATTTTTTTCTTTTCTTTTCTATCTTTGATATGATGGACTGTTGTAGACTGCTGTGGTAGCACCTAGATACTTCTGTGTGATTACCCATGAGTACTGCATGTTTTTGATGTTTTTTTTCCCCCCACTCTAACAGGGGAGAGGGACAGCCGGGTAAATAACCAGGGCAACACATGTTTTATTTTTCTTTGTTTTATGATCATGGGGGAAGGTAGTGTGGAGAGTGGGTGAGGTTGGTTAGACGCTGGCGGCTTTGATAATGGTGGGGGGTGGGGGTAAGGTGGGAGGGTAAGACCAAAGAGCTTCTCAAACACAAGATATATTTGAAAGGTACAAGGTGGGAGGTGCGTTTCGGTAAGAGCAGCATAATTAAATTAAAAAATACTAATACAGTAAAGGTTCGATGGGCTAAACAAACATCAGATGACTAGGCTAAGAATTGTCTCAAATAATATATGTGGCCCTAATGATTTAAAGAAAAGGCAGAGAGTAGCGTTAGGGCTAAGGATGACGGATGCCAACATTATTTGTCTACAAGAGACTCATATCGAGGGGTCGCAACAATACCTGCTTAAAACACTTGGGTATCGGCTCATCATGGCTTCGACACAGGGGGCACGAACAAAAGGAGTGGCCATTTTGGCAAAAGGGGGGGCTACAATTCACACGATCACTAGCCGATAAATTTGGACGATGGGCAATTGCTGAATGCCATAATGATAATGGGGAAAGTACGGTGAGGTTGTGTACCATCTATGGCAATATTAGTGATGATCCAGGTGTATTGGTCAGCGTTGCTAATGAACTAGTGCATTGGCCCCTCCCTCTGATTGTTTGTGGGGATCTTAACTTACACTTACCTAGCAATTTGTCTCTAGGTACAGATTTTAAATACCAAGGCAGGAAACCAAACGTTTTTCAGGCACTAAAAGATCTCTGTATGCTACCTGGATTGAGTGATGGGTGGCAACTAAAACATTCTGGGGACCCAGGATTCATATATTTTTCTCATCCTTACTCACGACATGCTATATACTCATTTCTAATGCCCTTAGATCTACTTGTGCAATAGAAAATCTACCAAGAGTCCTATCGGACCATAATCGTAAGGACATGGACATTTGAAAGAGCATTATTAGGGAATGAGAAATATTGCCAGGACATGAGGAAGTGGATCCCGGGTTTTCTGGCGGATAACATGGGTAGAGCCACAATTGATGTAGTATGGGACACCCTAAAGGCAGGTATCATAGGGGAAACAATGCAATTTTCTTTTAATGCTAATAAAGAGGGCAAACAAAAGATGGCGATTTTACAGCAGAATCTAGCTAGGGCTGAGAAGGATCTGATTAAAGCTATCCAGGAGGGGCGGGTAATGGATAATGAACTGAGTCTGGTGGCAATCGCTAAAAACTATATTTCTGAAATATTAACGGAGAGAGCTGTAGCTAAAGCAACAAGCTATAAGGAAAAAATGTATGAAGAAAGTGAACAAGTGGGTCATCAATTGTCGATTCGTACTCGAGAAGAAACAACAGTGAACTTAGTGAAAGAAATTAAACATCTAGAACACGGGCTGAGATATGAATCCTCTGAACTAAGAGCTGCATTTCAGGAGCTATATGAGGATGTGAAAGTGATCAGGGAAATCCTGAAGCATATCTAGAACTAAATACAGCTGTCAGTTTGGAGAAAGATGATCAAGACAGTCTAGACATCCCCTCTTTACTGGGAGGAGATCTTTCTCGCTATGAGTATCCTGGCTAGGGGGAAAGCAGCAGGTATAGACGGGATCCCAACAGAGTTTTATGTCAAGTTTGCACCCCAGCTCAAAGAGATAATCCTGGAACTATATGTTCATATTTTTGAGGGGGGAAGCCGCCTGCCTCATGGTCATTCGCTAAAATGCGGTATTTTTACAAAAGAACAAGGAACCTGTGGAAATAGGGTCAATGCGCCCTATTACATTAATAAACAGGGATTCGAAGATTTATTCTAAAGTATTAGCTACTCGACTGGCGCCAGTTATACATTAAATCGTCTCTGACCGCCAGCACGGGTTTATTCCTGGGAGATCTACAACTGACCATGTTCAAAGGGTAATTTCTCTCTTTGATTACACTGAGACAACAGGAGACCCTATGGCGCTTATATTACTCGACGCTGAAAAAGCATTCAATAGGGTCTCCTGCAAATTTCTGTGGGCAGCCATGTTATGTTACACAATGGAATTAGTGAAAGATTCAGTGGAGTGGTGTGGCTCACTGGTTAGAGGTGGCAGACCCGGAAGCAGAAGTCGGCCCGGGACCAGGGTTCAATTCCCGACGCGGCAGGGTCGTGGACCAGGGTCAGCGGACTCAATAATTCTCGTCTCGGTGCCTACTCTAACCAGGGGTCCCACTCTGCAACTCTGGGCATTAGCTTGCCTAATCTCCACAATAGCCCCATCAACACCGGGGATGCCTGGCTCCACCTTGGGGATTCCCAGCAGGGACCATCCCACAGGGAAAGCCAGGACGGGTTCCCCAGCGGTATACAGCGCCAGGACGCCGGCTGGCAACAGTGCGCTTTACAAGTATACACATTATCCTCCATCTTGTGAGTTGCAGCCCACATGTGCCCCAGATTGCTTTGAGCAGAGTCCAGGAAGTGGTAAGGAGACAGACTAGTGCTGTCTCTTCCCAAGACAAAAAGTTGTTTAAAAAACGATTTTCACTTTCTGTGTTTACTGTCTATGCCTGTGGTTGTTACAGTTAAAAATTGTAGTTTTATCCTGCCTGTAATTGCATATTTTATCACCTGTGTTGTGTTTTAAATGTGTGGTTTTCCCTGCCCATGATTGCCTTCATTTAGGGTGTTGAATTGTGGGATTTGCAGTCCAACCTCTGTAGTTTGTCCCTCTAATTCCTTGGTGACAAATCTGTTTTCCCTCCAAATTTCTCCTTTGCTCTGTGCTTAGGCATGTGTGCTCAAACAGTGCACCCCCCGCCACCATTTTGTGTTCACAAGCCAGTAAGGCCAGCCCCCCTGCCCCCCCCCCTAGCTACAGGGATTTTCTACATCAGAGGGTGCTTCTGTGAGCTGTATTTACTGGGGCCTGTGCACTTCGTTTTTTGGCCAGCAGGGGGAGTAAAGCTTTATTCAAACAGTATTGTTAGATTTCGAGTTAGTGAAGCCTTTACCTGCTGAAGTACAAAGTTGTGGATTGAGCCTGTCTGTCTCCTAGGAGATTCTGAACAGGAGCAAGCAGCTGCCCAAACCCCACCCCCAGGCCAGCAGACCATTGGCTATTCAGCTACCAGGCAAGTCTGAGCCCTCCTCTCACACCTGCCCAGGCCCCTGAAGGCCTTGCTGGGTGCACCCCAAATCATTCTCCTCCATCTTGTGAGTTGCAGCCCACATGTGCCCCAGATTGCTTTGAGCAGAGTCGAGGAAGTGGTAAGGAGACAGACTAGAGATGTCTCTTCCTAAGACAAAAAGTTGTTTAAAAAACGATTTTCACTTTCTGTGTTTACTGTCTATGCCTGTGGTTGTTACAGTTAAGAAAAGTAGTTTTATCCTGCCTGTATTTGCATATTTTATCACCTGTGTTGTGTTTTAAATGTGTGGTTTTCCCTGCCCATGATTGCCTTCATTTAGTGTGTTGAATTGTGGGATTTGCAGTCCAACCTCTGTAGTTTGTCCCTCTAATTCCTTGGTGACAAATCTGTTTTCCCTCCAAATTTCTCCTTTGCTCTGTGCTTAGGCCTGTGTGTTCAAACAGTGCACCCCCGCCACCATTTTGTGTTCACAAGCCAGTGAGGCCAGCCCCCTTGCCCCCCCCCCCTAGCTACAGGGATTTTCTACATCAGAGGGTGCTTCTGTGAGCTGTATTTACTGGGGCCTGTGCACTTCGTTTTTTGGCCAGCAGGGGGAGTAAAGCTTTATTCAAACAGTATTGTTAGATTTCGAGTTAGTGAAGCCTTTACCTGCTGAAGTCCAAAGTTGTGGATTGAGCCTGTCTGTCTCCTAGGAGATTCTGAACAGGAGCAAGCAGCTGCCCAAACCCCACCCCCAGGCCAGCAGACCATTGGCTATTCAGCTACCAGGCAAGTCTGAGCCCTCCTCTCACACCTGCCCAGGCCCCTGAAGGCCTTGCTGGGTGCACCCCAAATCATTCTCCTCCATCTTGTGAGTTGCAGCCCACATGTGCCCCAGATTGCTTTGAGCAGAGTCCAGGAAGTGGTAAGGAGACAGACTAGTGCTGTCTCTTCCCAAGACAAAAAGTTGTTTAAAAAACGATTTTCACTTTCTGTGTTTACTGTCTATGCCTGTGGTTGTTACAGTTAAAAATTGTAGTTTTATCCTGCCTGTAATTTCATATTTTATCACCTGTGTTGTGTTTTAAATGTGTGGTTTTCCCTGCCCATGATTGCCTTCATTTAGTGTGTTGAATTGTGGGATTTGCAGTCTAACCTCTGTAGTTTGTCCCTCTAATTCCTTGGTGACAAATCTGTTTTCCCTTCAAATTTCTCCTTTGCTCTGTGCTTAGGCCTGTGTGCTCAAACAGTGCACCCCGCCACCATTTTGTGTTCACAAGCCAGTGAGGCCAGCCCCCCTGCCCCCCCCCCCTAGCTACAGGGATTTTCTACATCAGAGGGTGCTTCTGTGAGCTGTATTTACTGGGGCCTGTGCACTTCGTTTTTTTGGCCAGCAGGGGGAGTAAAGCTTTATTCAAACAGTATTGTTAGATTTCGAGTTAGTGAAGCCTTTACCTGCTGAAGTCCAAAGTTGTGGATTGAGCCTGTCTGTCTCCTAGGAGATTCGGAACAGGAGCAAGCAGCTTCTAACTCCCTGGCCAGCAAACCTTGTCTGAGGTTGCTGGGACCTTATATGGTGTGCTGGTGGTTGGCACATGTGTACACTGATGGGTGGTTGTATCTTGTGTTTCTATTGGGTTAGGGTTAATGTCCTCATTGGTTGGGTATTTGAGGGTTCTGACTGGTTTCTCGGTCTGTGATTCAATCATTGCAGGGTTGGGACTAGGGCTAGGGTTCGGATTTCTATAGGAAGTAGGGACTAGGGCTTCCTATGTTATTGGTTGTTGGGAGTAGGGTGGGACTAGGGCTAGGGTTAGACCTTCAATTGGAAGTAGCTATTTAGTGCTTCTGGTGTGATTGGTTGTTGGACCAGGTGTGGGACTAAGAGTAGGGTTAGGCTTGCTATTGGAAGTAGGGACTAGGGCTACCTGTACCATTGGCTGCTTGGACTTGGATTGGGACTAGTGGTAGGGCTCGGGCCTTTACTGGACGTAGAGATCAGGGTTTTCGAACTGATTGGGTGCTTGGACTAGGGTTAAGATTGGCTGCAAGGTCCTGGTCTCCTATTGGTTCTAGAAGTTAGGGCTAATGTTGTGATTGGATAATGTTAGGGCTAGGGTTCCCATTGGCTGAAGGGGTCACCTGATTACTAGGGCTACAAAAAAAGCCAGGCTTAGAGCGTCTCAGCCCGGGCGTCGAGGCTAAGGGTGGAGAGGACAAGGGTAGTTGCCTGTTTGGGCCTGTTCGAGACTGATCGGGACTAGGGACGGAAATGCTGCCCTTTTTCTCATAAAAAAAAAACCCCTTCACTCTTCTATCCCTCCACTATCCTTTTTTTCTATAAAAATTAACAGACTAACATGTTCACTTCTCAAATTCCATGTTCCATATTCAACTATACTGCCCAAATAACTGAATAACATATCTATCTACTACTCAAATTACTTCATATTTATACTATACTAATTTTCCACACTAATCCTTTATGGGTTCCGGAGTGGCGTGCTACTCGCCAAAAAGCGCTTCAACACCCATCAGGGGTAACAAGTGCTATATGAATGCAAATCTTTCTTCTCCTTTTATCCATCCGCTATCCTTCTCACTCCAAGTAACAGACTGATATACACCACTGAAATTACCTCATATTTCATCTATCCTTCTGCTATAATTCCAAATCCAAATAACTGACTAACCTATCCACCACTTAAAATGTACTTGCATGTTTCACTATGCTAATTCAACACTAATCCTCTGTGGGTCCCGGAGTAGCGTGCTACCCGCCGAAAAAGCGCTTCGACGCCTCGTCAGGGGTAGTAAGCGCTATATAAATGCAATTACAATACAATACAATACAATACATTACATTACATTACATTACATTAAAAGCTATCCAAATGCTATACGTTAATCCAGGAGCTAGTGTCCTGATCAGTGGGGTTTTATCTGAAAGATTCACCATTACTAGGGGGACAAGGCAGGGGTGCCCCTGCTCCCCTCTTCTATTTGCGATCTACATCGACCCATTTGTCCGCAGGTTGGAAAAAACTTGTTAATACCTCCCATCCGGGCAAGCAATCATGATACAAAAATATTGGTATATGCGGACGACATCGCTCTTGTCACCAGCGACCCCATCAGGGCCATAAACGTGATAGAGGAAGAGGCTTTGAGGTTCGGAGTAGTCTCCGGGTATAAATTGAACTCAGGCAAAACTCAGATTGTGCTTAATGACAAAATCAAAATGAGCGATACAAGAGTTACAGATAAAGCCACTTACCTGGGGGTTAGTATAACAGCCAAAATACAAAACATAGTTAACAATAATGTTGACCCACTGATCCAACGCACAAAAAAAGAACTGGTCCGACTGAACAATCTGCATCTAACTATAGGTAGCAGATGCAACGTAGTCTAAATGTTTTTTCTACCTAGATTTTTATATTTTTTTAGGTCAATATGTCAGGAATTTTCTCCACAGTTATTTAAAACTATCAAGTCTATGTTCTCTATGTTTATATGGGGATATAAGAAGCCTCATCGGGCCCGCAGATGGATCATTCTGCCAAAGGACAGAGGGGGTTTAGCAATGCCCAACTTTAAGCTATATTATTGGGGTTCCATATTAAAATACTGTACGGCACTCATCTCTGTAGAACCTAAAAGCGGTAGTATACCTACCTCACAGGAACTTATCCTGGGGAAGGGTTGTGAAGGATGCCTCTGGCGACATATTAATGATAGTTATTTCAAAAAAGTCAAATTCAAGACCATTTCTGGTATCTACAAGGTGTGGGGGAATGTTCGGAAATCACTGGGACTTGGCCGATATTCTCACTATACCCCGTGTGCAATAATGATGATCTCCCAGAGATTTTCAGTGATAACTGTATGAGCGGATGGATCCAAGCAGGGGTGGTCCAGCTCGGTTGTTTTTATTCATTGACTGGGTTAAAAACCTTTGACGAACTACGGATGGTGTACGGTAGCCATAGGGATTTGTAAATTTTTTTACAAATCAGAGATTTTCTCTCAAAAAAGGGGGGGTGGTCGGGTAAAATTTCAAGCAAGATAGAGAATCTCTGTAAAAAATCTACACTAAAGATTGGGGAGTTATATGAGACTCTGATCTTTTTATTACCAGACGACATAGACAAACAGATGGCCATCTCGGACTTGCCTGATGTCAACAAAACTACAAGCTCAATTCTATAAGCCTTTTTTCTCATTATATTATACCTCATACATAGCAAAATGGGGGACCGGGAAGGGCACCACTTGTCCTCGCTGCACATTGTTTGTGGCCGATATTGTACACGTTTGCCTCTTGCAATGCACTGTCAAATCTGATCACAGAAATATCCAGCTTTTTAACTGAAATATATCAAACAAGAGTGAGCATTTCTACGGCAGAGATCATATTAGGCGTGGCAAATGAAAGTTGGCCTAAACATACGCAAGGACTGATCTTAGTGGCAATAGCCTTTTTCGGCTATGGATAGCCTCATCATGGTTGGATCCAAATCCACCAGCCTTTCTGCAATGGAGGGCTACAGTGCTCCCAATATGTAGCCTTGAGGTAGCCATATCTAAAAGCAAAGTACATAATAAACGCAAAAGAGGCGTGATGATTTGGGACCCACTGCTTCAGTGGACTCAAAGGCATACATCGGATCAATTGATATTCTTTGTAGATACCTGGATATGTATTGAAAAATAGCAATGAAATAAGAAGTGTGTTTATTTTTAAACTGTAATGTACTTACCTTATGTAATTATGCTACACCTTTTGCACCTAATGGATCATATTGCAGAATCATGTATGCAAAATCTGTGTTATGTTCTGTTCGGACATGGATAATGGTCATAAGGGGGAAGGGGGACTGTGTAAATTTGGAAAAGACTAATAAAGATATTTTTAAAAAAAAGAAAGTATATAGATTTATAAAGGAGGTAGGTGTATTGTGCAGCATTTTTGGCCCTGGTCCTGGTCAATCTTGAACAGGCTCAAACAGGCAACTGCCCTTGTCCTCTCTGCCCTTAACAGACTCAAACAGGCAACTGCCCTTGTCCTCTCTGCCCTTAACAGGCTCAAACAGGCAACTGCCATTGTCCTCTCCGCCCTTAGCCTCGACGCCCGGGCTGAGATGCCCTAACACTCGCCTTTTATAGCCCTAGTAATCAGGTGACCCCGGCAGCCAATTGGAACCTTAGCCCTAACACTATCCATTCACAACACTAGCCCTAAAAATCTAGAACCAATAGGAGACCAGGAACTCACAGCCACTCTTAGCCCTAGTCCAAGCACCCAATAAGTTCAAAAACCCTGATCTCTACGTCCACTAGAGGCCCTAGCCCTACTAGTAGTCCCAACCCAAGTCCAAGCAACCAATGCCACAGGAAGCCCTAGTCCCTACTTCCAATAAAAAGCCTAACCCTACACTTAGTCCCACAACTAGTCCAGCAACCAATCACACCAGAAGCCCTAATCGCTACTTTCAATTATAGGTCTAACCCTAGCGCTAGTCCCACCCTAATCCCAACAACCAAGAACACAGGAAACACTAGTCCAACAGAAATCCTAACCCTAGCCCTAGTCTCAACCCTTCATTGATTGAATCACAGAACCAGAAACCAATCAGAACACTCAAATACCAAACCAATGAGGACATTAACCCTAATCCAATAGAAACATCAGATACAACCATCAATCAGCGTATAAATGTGCCAACCACTAGCAGACCATATAAGGTCCCAACGACCTCACACAAGGTTTGCTGGCCAGGGAGTTGGAAGCTGCTTCTCCTAGGAGATTTTGGACTTCTGCAGGTAAAGGCCTCACTTCCTCATCACGCTTTGGCCCATCGCATGTTTTTTTGCCTTGAGGTTTGTGTTTTTATCACGTTCGAGGTGGTTGTATCGCGGACATTGGCCGCAGTTTTGGCAGACTATCGCATGCTACCGTCTTTTTGTGAATTCCAAGTTAACACTGTTTTTTTCCCCGTGACCGGCTGCGATGCGTAAAGGTGTGTTAGCATTTTTGGGTGATATTTAGCACACGTTCTAGGGAATATACCCCTCAGGGTTTTAATTTGAGTTTGGCGGTCTGACCGCTGAAGGACAGTGTCCACGGCTGATAGGAGACTGCTGTGCCTGTGGCCTGCCGACTGCCAAATTATGAGTTTCACGAGGGGCTGGTGGTGTGGCTGTGGTGGTCTAGTGACAGAAGGCAATGTATTTACCTATATATCAATGCCTATGTGTACATTCTGACAGCATATCTGTCTAGTGCAGAAATATGCATGATATATGTGTAACAATGGCACCTACCCATTGCCGAAGCCCGACCCATATGTGGGCAGTCACAGTAATAGGTGCATAGTACCAAAGCACATACCTGTATTTTCCTCAGGGTGAAGATCCTCCTGTGTAGTAGGGACATGGAAAAGGAATCCACATCAAAATCTCCTGGGAAGAACTGGAAAGGGGTGAGTATGTAACCCAAATTCTTTGTCTCTGCTGACCTTAAGTCAAGGTCTGCTCGTTGGGAAGCCAACTCGTGATACAGACGGTGGTCTTGCAACTCTGTACAGCCCAATGGTAGCTGCCCTCCCCCGACCCGACAAAGGCAATCTGCACAACTCGTAATATGTCGGATGGCTCACTGCCTTCAGACCTCCACCAGCGTGATGGCAGTCCATGGACCGCCAAACTTGAAATAATGCCCATAGAATGATTCTCCTTTCTTTCTTTCTTTCTTTGTTTGTTTCTTTCTTTCTTTTTTTCTTTCTTTCTTTTTGAAGCAGCATGCCTATTTGCAGTTCCATTAACATGTCTTAATTTGAGTTCACTGGTTTATCATATACTGCGCTATTGGGAACAGGCTTCCTAGAACTTCGTTTGAGTGCTTCAGGTGCCGGGGAAACTGGCAGTACAACTTTAGTGGAAGTTGAAATGTCAAAACTTGAACAACAGGGGTTTATTTGAAGCCAAATAACTCAGTACTTAAATTGGATGTCAGAAAGAGTTGACTGGGCAAGTAAGGGTAGTTTACAGTCCTCAAACCGGTGAGAGCTAATGGAAGTCTTCTGTCACAAACAATTGAAGATTGGGAAGAAGCCACATTGTTGTCTTTCATAATTACTCATATTCAGGAGAAGAACAATGTAGTAGTGGTTTTGCCTCTTTGCAGAATCTCAGTATAGCCGGACACATCATACGGGAATTTTAAATGAGGTTCAGAGCTGATTCATTTGCAGCTCATCTGAATGATCTCCTTCCTCGGTTCTTTTGCAGGTTTCACAACCCACCAGGCATGGGGTGGGTGCATTTACTTGTTAATGGCTCATGACTCTGTTGTATGTGTGGGTGCGCTATACCCCCTAACATCCTACACATCAGAAACACACCCACTGTTTGGGAGTATTGGGGATGGTGTTAACCTCGGTTTCATGAGGCAATGTGTCTCTAAGATGAGGCACAAGTAAGTATATTAAATTAAGAGCTAAATCAAAAACAGACCAATTCCCAAATATGCAGCAAAATCATACGAAATTGGACAGCATCCCTAGAAGCATTGAAAAAACATGGATTTACCCTCAAAATCGAGGGGGTTATATAAGAACGTTTATCAGTATGAAAACTAAGAATTATCATGGTGTGAGCAAAGAAATACATTGTCAACTCATCAGAATACAGAATTCAAAGTCGTCATACAACCCTGCCGACTAACCATTATCCACTACATGATTATTGATTTAGAGCTTCTGACCTAATGTCACAGGAGGTGTCAGAAAATCAAATTGCATAAACAACTGTGAACCATTGTGAATGAATGTATTACTGCGTACAAGTGAAAGAAGAAATGCTACATGTGAGCTAATGCTAGAGAGTCTTCTTCGAGAACAGTGTCATTCAGAAATAAACAAACATGACTTGCTTGACTACGTGCAGCAGAAATAATAAACAGTGAATGTGACATCTATTCTGAACAACCTGGCATCAATGTGTAGCTGAGTCCTAGTTAGCATAAGTCAGGAAAATGCACTTTAGCAGGAACTATTAAGAGGATTTGAAAAGCAATAGCATCACACCCATGTACAGATGCGAACTGGAGTGTAGATTACTTGCTCAGCACAGGATACATTTTTGATGAATACATAAAATCTCTCTCATATGCATTCTCTCCTATTTCTCTAATTCCACGGCTCAAACTCGGAGAGAGGGGCAGTTGTAATTTTAGTGTGTCTCTATTGGCCTAGGAAGCAATGGCCTCCTTTTTTAAAGAAAATTCTTGCGGAGCAGAATTAGTTTCTCCCTCTAGATCAATACTTCTTAGTCCATTTTACGCCTCTGTCATCCATCTCAAATTGGAAGTTTGGAGGTTAAAAAGAGTGTATAAGGACACACAACATGACATACCGGTGGCGCATGGGGCTTGTAAATAAGCCTCCAAATTTGTACCAAACAGAAATTCTATTTTGTATAAGTCTCAATAATTATTTCAGTTTTACGTACTAACTCTCTGACAGATCAGCTGTTGTATTAGATGGATATCATCAGACCAGTCAAGCGTTATCTTAAAAGATTGACTGGATCTGAAAATGTGAACATCTGTTCACCAATATTGGCTAGGCCAATTAGGGTAGTAAGTCTTCATTCATCACTACAGGTTACATTTGGTACAAGAGTCTGAGCTAGGTATTGGTACAAACATTTGCGTTCTGCTAAGATATCTTAAGACCTTTTGTTATTCCTCATCGCAGTATTCACATTTACACCTTGACTATAGGTTGTTCGAACAAGAGCATGACTTAAAGGGGACATCCGTTTTAAATACTTAAGCAGGTGGTTCTTGTAAAATATATATGCATGAGTGTGGGGTGCTTCAGAAGATGTGACCTTTGTAAGGCATTGCCGCCTCCGTGTATAAGACTGGGATGAGGATTAAGGAATCAGAGCAATGAAGATTACTGTTAACAATTAAGACATTTTCTTTTCTTCCTCTATCAGCTGGGTACGAAACAAGGACAATGTAGGAGACGCATATTATTTACTGCTCTGTTTCACATAACAATATTGGGCCTTATTTATGAAGGCCTTGCGCCGCCGGTGCGCCACTTTTTCCCATTTTAAAAGTGGCGCACCGGCGGCGCAAGGCCTTCATAAATAAGGCCCATTGATTTTATCTCAGACTGAAACAAGGGCCAAAATGGAGGCAAACGCAACAAGCCAGCCATGCTGAGCCACAGAGAAAAAGACCTGTTCATGTAATAACACCATTATTTAAATCTGTATGTAAGATTAGCACAAATAGCTGCATATTAGGTGGTATATTCATCAGCTTATCATGCAGCGCAGCAAGTCACCTTTTTGAGCTGCAAGATAGGGAAATGGGCAAAAAGAACAGATAATGGACGGAAAGCTGAACAAATCAAATATTCACTCCAGTCACAGATCTGGGTTAAATCCATTGCTTTTTTGCTTGCCAGGCCATTCCAGTTTGGACCCAGCCATATTCAAATCAGTCTTTCCCCTGCTCCCCATAGGAACAGTCCAGCCAAACTGTCAAGCCAGGTCCTGCCTGGAACAAAAACAAGCATGGGACCGGTTTCAGGGTACCACCCCTCATCAGTGAAGTTAGCTTCAATCCAGTGGCAATCCGGGTCCAAACTGGGGTGGCGTGGTGAGTAAACAAACAATGGCTTTAGTCCCAGATCTATAGACAGGGGGTGAGAGTTTGACATTCTTTAGTGCTCCATCCATCAATTGTTATTTTTGCATTTGATAGAGAAAGGGCAGGAATGTGCTATATTTAACAATATATGGTGCATGCCTATCATTCCCCAGTGCTGACCCACAATGGGCTGCCTAGTGTCAACTCAGGCACCCCTGCACCATAGTGCAAGGGTGCCTGCATTGTTAACATGATTGTTTTTGTGCAGCGAGGGACACCTTAGCGTTCACTGTAATGTTATGGTGTATTAGAGAGACCTGCTTATCTTCTTTGCACTCTATTGCTCTTCATGACATATTTAAGGATGCAGGCATACATATAATTTTGTGAGCACCAAATTGCCCACTTGATGTTTCACGACATTCGGAAGTTTTTGCTGTTGTGTACCCCTATTATATGTGTGTCAAAAAAAGTATTGGTTAGAAGTTGAAAGTAATACATGTATGAAATGTTTTGCAGAATGAAGTTTGGAGTTTGGCTATATATTATCCAGTTAACAACATTCTGGGGGATTTAGTGCACCAGTGACCTGTAATGCAATCCTGTGGATGAATGAAGGTGAGAAATCATGTATGTCTGCAGAAATGCATAGTGGAACAGGGCTATAGAGAAACAATGAGGTTTGTTTCTGAAGTCATGGATGGGATCTGTTTTATGGCTATATTGTGGGCACTGAAATGAAATGTGTGGTAGATGATCATGGCATTGCAGGATATCAGTTTTGTTTGCATTCCTCGTCTATTTGTTTCAGGAGTTTAAATATATGATTTTAATGTTACTGTGTGTTTTCATCGTAAGAGTTTCCATTTTGTATGTGCCACTCTGAGCTACATGTGTGTGTGAAACTGAGATTATGCTAACAAGAGTGTTCATATCTTTGTTCATGCCTTTATGTAATTTGCCGGTATCTCCCACATGCATGCCATGTAGTAAGCTCTAACGCATTTATTGTGATGAAACCGGTGTCTCCATTTTGCTGGCATTTGCCCCTTCCTCTTTCACTTTTCTTCAGTGCACTATTTTCTTTTAAATTCAGCAACTGAAGGTACATAACAATATACAAATTCATAGAGCAAAGCAATGACACACAGAAAATCCAATTAATGATATAAAAAATACTAAGAAAAAAGTGCATCATATACTGCGCAGAACTTGCAATTGAAAAATGGATCTAGTCAACAAATTTCATATCATATAAAACCTCAGACATACTAGCGCTGATCGAGTAAGTCATTGCTGGTGCAGGTAGGCACAGTGGAGTGGTGGAGGGCTCAGGGGAAGTCGATATGACAATGGAATAGGTATTATTTATTCATTTAATTTTACCTATTCCGTCAGCTGCCGAATGCCCCTCCTCCTATCCCACACCGCCCCATCCCCACCCCACCCCACCATGCTTACCTGCGCCGACCACTGCTGGTTCAGGTACCAAATGAGCATCAGTCTGGAATGCCGAACACCGCTTTCCAGGATAGACATTTCAAAAGCACAGGCTTTTACAAATTCATGCCACCATAACTGTGGGTGCGGTGTCTTGCTTATCAACCAGTGTCGTGCCAATACAAATCTGGCAAGCACAACAGTGAAAAAAACTATTCACAGTAACACCTGCAGAAATAGAGGATTAATACCTGAATATGAATGTTTTATAATCCCACACAACATCAGTTTGCAGTTTCCCCATACACTTTTTGGAAGATGTAATTCCAATACCTATCCATCCTTGAACAAGTGGCAAAGATATGTACCTCTTAGGACTCCTCATCCCCACACCTAAAGCATTTTCCATCTTTCCTTATCCTCATTTTGCACAGAAGGTATGGGATATAATAAAGATCATGCAGAAATATAAACTTGTGCACCTTAATATAAAAAAAAATCACAACCGTCTATGCATAAATATTGCAATTACTGATTTATTCGTATGCTACGTTGGCACCAAGTGTCTACTCCATTTATGTGCTCTAAGTTGGAATATATCGGCTTTCCCTTCAATATCGGCCTCTAAGATCATTTTATAAGGCAATCAAAAAAATATGCATTTACAGCTGTGTTGACATTTAAGGTTGTATCACTGCCCAGAATGAACACATGTTGATTTGAATTCACCAGGTCAGAGATTACTGCAGATACCTAGTTGACCAATATCCTCATATATATCTTTGAATATGCATCAATCAAGGATATTAGCTCATAGGAACTACAACTTGTGGGATCCTTGCCTTTTTGGGGGAAAATTTCAGTAGTAGCTAGGGACCCCACAGAAAAATTTAGAAGAATTTAACAAATATCTGAGGATTGGTGTAAGTGCCCTTACAAAAGTCTTGCAAAATTCTAATGGAATTTTATCAGATCCAGATACCTTACAACTTATCCTCTATCCAATAGCCATCTCAAAATCTGCCAAGGTCACAATTACCTCTAGTCTCTCTTGATGTCTCTGTGTCAGCTGTTGGAATCTCTCTACATAGTTTTGTATAGATTTTACAGAGGATAGACAATCATCACTTAAAAGATTCAGATAACATTTCTTAAAACTCCACTTCAATTTCAGAATATTCCGTCATTTGCTACCCCCTATCCTTTACAATCTTTTGGATGATGTTACTACTTGTTTCTTGCTTTAATTTATAAAGGCAACAACCAACCCACCTCCTCATTATCCTCAAATCATGACAATTGCATTCTTCTTATTAGCTCTATCCCACATAGTTTTGTTTGAGGTGGTTTGTAAGACCACCTGCTTATCCAAGGCCATGGCTAGTTTGAACGGCTCTTTTTCAAATATACTGCATGCTAAACCTGCCCCAATCTAACTAAGGACAAGCCGTAAGTGAGTTTCGGCTAGGCTCCCTAGTGTCTGTACTTGAATAGTAAAACACAGAGTCTGTCTTCTGTATTAGGCCTTATATGCGTCCTAAACTGAAGTTGTAGATGCCAAACCTTTGTATCTAAATATGCCCCTGTAAGGAAACAGGTCTTTAATAGTGTGACCAGAACAACAAATGGGTCCAGATTTGTCCTCCCCTGGGAACCAAACACCCTACTGTAGCGCTTGACTCTTTCAGGGTAGAGGAGCAGAGCAGTCCAAGGCCTACTCAAGGGAGGTGGTGGGGAATAGTAATCACTGTTCACTGGCACGCAATAATAACACTCAAAAAATAATTGTCCAGTTTGTGCTTGTCTTTTGAAAAAGGAAAAGTACATTTATTACACTCACTAGTCAATACTATGCAGTCATTTACACATATTTACACTGGTAGATGGAAAACACCATAGATGGCAGTGCATAATCACCTTTGACCCCCCAAAAGGGGTCACACAAATATATACTGTAAGTCTAGTGGCTTGGTCAAAAGTTCAAGTTAAGCAAACCACATATAAAAGGCATTATTTTGTGCCCAAATGCATTTCTTAATAATAATAAACATATGTAAATAACCTAATTCTTGTTAATAATACATATTCACTTTGTGAAAAAATCATTATCAATAACAGTATCTCAATAAAGCATTTGAATTGAGTAAAATAGGCGTCAGTATAATTTTTATAGACTTACCAACCATAAAAATTCAATAATGCAAGCAGCACCTAGATGCGATCACAATTTAATTACATTATACTGTAATGATAAACTTTACCACTAGAGGGCACTTCATTCCATGTGTCACCTTTATACACTTTTAGGGCACAATAAGTGCAAACATGAAGTAAGCCCCTAGAGGGTGTTGCAATCCCAGCTGAGAAGCAAAGCTCACACCCTGGGAGTGTTAGAAACATTACTGAAAATTCTATGGGGGTCCTTGATTACTAGCCTCCATCTACATATTGTCAGTACTTTAAAAACACTGTTTAGGGGGGAGCTGCTGCATTCCTGCAACCCCCCCACACCCCACACACATCCTGCATTTTCTTGGTGTTGCCCTTGTCATCCTGGGGCTACCATGAAAGAAAAAACATGAATACATGATAAAGCCCCTCAAGTTAATGGGGCGCTTCAGCCAGAGCAATGACCATTATACCAGTGGGTCTCCCATGCCGGAAGCCTGCATGTCTTTTCTTGTGTGTTTAACTTGATCCTGGGGTGCCCGGTGCCACCTGAGAAACCCCACATGCCTCCTTCATTGGGAGAACATCAGCAGCTCACCCCTGTTGGACTTGCCTACTCCCTCACAACTACACCTGGGTGTGCGCCCACGGGAGCCTCAGCCTGCAGCATTTCTCTTCATATCAGCTCCGGGGAACAGGGTACATTCTGCGGCAGTGGCCACTCCTCTCTCCCTAGACACGTCATAGTTATCAGGAGTGAGTCCCAGCCCCCTTTCTGTGAAAAAATGCCCAGGGGATGGGGTTCCCGTGCGAGCGGAGTGTCCAGGGAGGGTGCCTCATGCACACCCCCTCTGTGATTAAATTAATGAAATACATTCTGTGCTGACTACCTGGCTCTGGCCGACTGTGGGGGTAATTTGTTGTGAAGCACTTGAGCTCCACACACTCTATTGTCAGAGAAAGGTCCCCAAACTTTAAAATGACATAAATCAGTCATGTTAGCCTCACTGGTCCTTGGAGGGACCACTGGTCCTGTGGTCAACTAGGCAGAGTCCTTAGTCCTTCTGGGCATCAGGGAGGTCCTTCTTCCATTTCTCCATAGTGGTCCTAGGGTCCAGCAGCAAAGCATAGAGAAATCATAAGGGAGAAAAAAGCTCGCCCACTTGGATAGCAGTGAGGCACCTCTGACCTATCTTGGGGTGCCACATTATGTCTTCGCCCCGGTGCCAACCTTACTGCACAGCCTGCTGGGACATTCCGAAAAGGATGTCACTCAGGAGTCACTTACCACGCCTGCTCATGGGGCCTCAGCTATAACCCTCACTGACATCACTGCCAGGTCTTTTCCCAGAAAATCTTCGACAGGAGTTCCCTTCTGTGTTGGTTCCAGAGATCCGAGCTTCCTCCTTTGTTTACTGAGCTTGGGCAGGCCCATCCCTGGTACAATGTAACAGCGGCTTGAATAATGTAAACCCTTCATACACACTCCTTTCCTTTCAGGATATGAGTCAAGTAATGTTAAGTGCTTCCTTTGCGTGGAGAGGCCATTGTTCCTGCCACTGGATAGAAATATAATTAGCTTAGCACAGCAGGGTGACAAAAGCCATGGGCTCTGCTCCTGAGTTGAGCGATAGAAATATGACATTCTTTGATGACCAATAAGCTGTACAGATATTGTTTTGTAACTTACATAATTGAATTTCTCTCATGGGTTACACCCCAATTCGAGGTGTCACTGGTCTCTGTAGGCCAATGGGAAGCTAAGATGCACTCTTATGCAGCACTCCCCATAGGTGCATAATGGAATGTCCCTGCTGAGAAGACAGTAAATCACAATGACTTTCTTTAAGAGTGTACCCTAAGAATATGCTGCCTCCTTCATGTCAATATCCAATCCTGCAGAGTTCCTTCTGCACTAGGCTACCTGTGTGCAGTTACTGTGCTTTCCATGACAGGAGTCTCCTATGTGAAGCCCTCACAGGTGTGTACACGCGTTGGCACAGCTGTTATCACATGTAAGCACCTAGGTGCCTCTTGAATTTGCTGTGTTATCTTATCTTAAAAGGCCGAAACAGGAGGTAAACATACACAGTCCATTTGCCATGCGATTACCGTGGGTGAGTCATAGGTGCTCCAACACAGTAAAATGTCAAAAACCAGGTGATTAAAAAGCATAGAATCCAGGTGGATTAGATGAACAGAACCCATTGTCTCACATCTCCTATCTCATCCTCTGTTTCTCGGATATGCTAGTTGTCTTACAGCAACGTCCCAAAAGGTCCAGCGACATGGAGTGGAAAGCTGTCTGCACCAATCTGGCTAAATAAACAAAGATTATGAGCCAGTCGGTAATTCTCATTGCGGCTGAACAATCGCTGTGCTCCTGATCGGAGGGGGGTGTGACCAGAAAAGGAGTCAGCCCGCTCCTCTTAAAATATGCAAATCTTCCTGATTTTTGTCCCAAAAGGAACCAACACCACTAGTTGTGTTTAGCTCTTTTTTATTATTCACAGAGTCTGGTGTGACGTGCTTCAGCTGTGTGCACTGCCTTCACTACACAGCAGAGTGCCATGCTGTACCCAGTATTTAAAGTGCTCATGTGCAAGTAAAATCATAAATGTAGAAAACATATGTTTGACAGTACTACTATTACTTACTTCACCAATGTGCAGAACATGTTAATTGTGAATAGTATTAGTTCTTGGCTCAACCAACCTATTTCCCACAATTTCAATATTTACAAATTAACTTAAACTAATTTTTATGATCATAAATTATTTTTGCATTTAATTGAATATGAACAAAAGACTGAAGTGAGTGGATATCAAAAACAATTCTATTCATGAAAGAGATTTATGGGGGTTGAATAGAAGGTAGAGCCATTCTCTTGTGGTCTACAGCTACGCCAAAAATCAATTTAGTTTCAGGGCATCCCGAAGATTTTTTCCTGCTGTAAGAATTGTTAACCCTCTGATGCAGTGACAGGACAAGGATGTAATGCAACATTAAAGTCCTCACATAATAAAGACGGCTCTGACCATTGATGAAGTTCCCCTGGAAGATAATCAAACATTGATTAGCCATCCTCATTTGGTCTGTAAACTTGGCAAACAGTGAGTTGAATGTACCACTTCTTTATTACAACTATTAGCCACCACTCCCCTCCTGTGTCCACCTCTGCATTTAATACCACCTACATTTTATTCCACACTAACAGGCAACCCCCTGTTATGTGGGATTACACTAGAATAGACCAGAACTCCATAGCCCAGTTTCTGTAAATGAGGTACTTTAGATAGGACTTTGTCTCCTGGAGGCACAAGATGGGTGGTTTGAGGGTATGGAGTTCGCCCTTGAAGAACGTCTTATTTATCAATTTCATGCCATTGATATTCCACAGATAAGATATGAATGTTCCGGCCACACTCATCACACTATCATGAGGCAATATTCCCTCATGCAGGTATAACGTCCCTTGTACCTAATGTGGATGAACTAGACAATGACATTTCCGCCTGGCTGCAGTCAGCCAGTGACAAATTCGCCCTCCTTATTAAATTCCCCCCAACTAGACATCAAAATTCTCATAGATGGTTCTCGGACGACCTCAAAAAACTGAAACTGAAGGTACGTCAATCAGAAAGGGTATGGAGACGTAATTACTCCGAATTAGCTAGATCACAATACATCTCAGCTCGCAGAGACTATAAAACTGCCATAGTCTCTGCCAAATCTACTCACTTTCCAGACAGAATCTCCTCCTTGGACAACAAATCTAAAGACATTTTTAAAATCATGAACGAACTGACATCTGACGAGAGAACCCTCCCAGGCCAGACTCCCACCCAAGAAACTTGTGACGCCCTCAACCTTTTTTTCGTTGAAAAAATCAATAAAATTAAGGCATCGATCTCCATCGTCCCTCAGATCACCACCCCGGAACCTCTCTCTAATAACTCTTCTGTTTTCACCGAATTCCCCCCCATCAACCCTATCTCCCTAGTACAGCTTGCATCCCGGATAACATCAGGTTCCCCGAACGACGACTGCCCACCCTCAGTCCTGCGAAGAGTATGTCACTCCTTACCTGAATGTATTTTACCTCTCTTGAACAGCTCACTTAGCACAGGTACTGTCCCCAGATCCTTCAAAGAAGCCATTCTTGTCCCGCTACAAAAAAAACCTGGCGTGGACCCAGCGGAACTCTCCAACTACCGCCCCATATCGCTTCTGCCTTACTTTTCAAAACTCCTCAAAGCACATGTCACCAGATGCCTCTCCAATTTCATTGAGTCCTCCTGCTATTTGGAGCCCAATCAGGCCGGCTTCAGGCCTTCATTCTCTACTGAAGCCGTCATCCTAGCTGTCCTCGACATGCTGAGGAGAAATGCTGACTCAGGAACCCCCCATGCTCTCGTCCTCCTGGACCTCTCGGCGGCGTTCGACACGGTTGACCACAACATCTTGCTCAACCGTGTCGAACAGGCTGGCATCCAGGACTCTGCCCTCAACTGGATCCGGTCTTTCCTGTCTGACAGATCCCAAGCCGTCCGCCTGGGCCCATATACAGCACCCAAGACCCCCACAACCTGCAGAGTCCCCCAGGGCTCCTCCCTATCACCTCTCCTGTTCAACCTCTACCTCCGGCCCCTACTTCATTCACTCCGTAACTGGGACATCACAGTCTTTAACTATGCAGACGATTTGCAGATCATCTTTCCACTCAACTCCCCCAATGCAATAGATAATTTTCACTCTGCTATGCTTCATATCCAAGATTGGATGAATTCCAACCAACTGAAGCTAAACCCCGGGAAGACTGAGCTCCTTCTCCCAGGCTCTAGCCTCTCTTCCTGGGGTTCCCAGTTCTGGCCTCCCGAACTGGGCCCCCCGCCGACCCCTTCCACCTCCGTAAAAAGCCTTGGCGTAATAATTGATGCCGAACTTTCCCTCTGACCTCATATCGGCTCCGTAATCTCATCCTGCTCCTTCCAGCTCAGAAAAATCCGGAAGGTCAGCCACTTGCTTCCCACACCTGCCTTGACTCAGGTCATCATTTCCCTTGTGCTTTCCCGCCTGGATTTTTCCAACTGTATTTATCATGGACTTCCCAAAACCCTTCTCCACCGTCTTCAGGTGGTCCAAAACCAGGCAGCCCGGATCATCTTTAAATCTCCAAAGTGGCAGTCGGCTAAACCCATGATGTACAAACTTCACTGGCTACCAATAGAGCAAAGGGTGGCCTTCAAGTTGGGCTGCCTCACGTACAAAGCCCTCAATTGCCCCAGCCCCGCCTTCCTGATCTCCCTTATCACTCCCTACTGTCCAAACCGCAACCTCCGCTCTGCCCACCTTAAATCACTTATTACACCCAAAATCAGAACCAACAAATTTGATGGTCGAAGGTTTGCCTCTCTGGCTCCGAAATTCTGGAATTCCCTTCCCTTGAACATCAAATCAAGCAGCTCCCTTCTCCATTTTAGGAAGTTGCTTAAAACTTTTCTTTTTCCCCCACCTTGCTAACCTGCACCGATCCTCAGCTGTAAGAATTCGATGTCCCTTAGCGCCAGGAAACCCATGGTGTTAACGCGCTCCACAAATTTCATTTAATAATAATAATAATAATACCTTCTTTGTTGTTTTGGGTAAGCTTCACCTACTTCCACACTTTTATTCCAAATTGTTTCCTTCTTTTCTCTCCCAGTGTATTAAAAGTCATTGTAAGACATGCAAATTCTCCTTGATCCTCCACCCTGAAAACTGCCCCTCAACATCCACAACACCCACCCTCCCACAATACAAACTCTCCCTCCACCTTCTGGGTCCAGACACTGGACCAACATCCCTGCATACCACTGGGAAAACACTCGCTAAATCATGATTTGAACACATAAACCGCCCCTGAACCAGTAATAATGCCACAAATAGACTCATGGCCCTGTTATCAAAAGACCCACTAAGCTTGAACCTAGAAAAAAAATAAAGACAATACACAACAAAAAGAAAAAAAAACATAACTGCAATGACAACTAGTCTAATGAGACCTACTCAAATGACTATAAGCGCTAAACCCATGAAGCTACCCGAGGTGCCTTCTGAGATTGCTAAGCCTTCTGGTATTGTTACGGTTAACACATACTAGAGTGTAGGAAGTTAACACAATTAAAAATAGGATTGCCAGAAGAAACTCAACATATATACCAATTACATCTTAAATCCAGATATATAACCTCTTAATTGAATGATGAATCATTTATCCCGTACCCAATTGTTTTTGCAGTTTTAGAACTTAAGATGCATCCTCGCAAAAGTAGATATGACTTTGAAGTTAGTTCTCAAATTTGAAGGCTCCATCAGTGAGATCATTGCCCCAATATTTT
Source organism: Lissotriton helveticus (assembly GCF_964261635.1). NCBI lineage: Eukaryota > Metazoa > Chordata > Amphibia > Caudata > Salamandridae > Lissotriton > Lissotriton helveticus. The sequence goes on along the minus strand of NC_136067.1, from coordinate 795,191,929 downwards.
GAAGCAGCAGTATTGGCTCATTGAGCCTCCAGCAATAAGCTTACATCTCATGACTGAAATCAGACTGGACAAAGAACTCCATGACACAAGATCTAATCAGAGATCAGGGATGGGGCACCCTTAAGATCGACTGCCACAGAATAAAGTTTTCTAGATAGATTAAGATTGCCAAAGGGCTTCAAAAAGCTCTTTCCTTCTTTGAAAGCTGGAATGAAAAATTACATGCCCTCTGGATCATGGAATCGATGTCCCAGTCACTCAACGAAGGGAAGGTTTCTCTGAAGAGATGGTCAAAATAACTTCAAGGATAGTCTCCCTCACTTCTCTCAGATTCATGCTCTGAGATCTGTGACCGGGAGCAACTTCGCAGACCCGGAGACGAGTAGTGAGCCTCCGCCGAAACCCGTAAAGAAAAGAAGATAACTCCCTGACTCAGTGAGCACACATGAGTAACATCAAGAATTCACCCCCTGAGGATCCATGGCGGCACTACAAGAAAGAGCAAGGTACACAAGTCCTGGTTTGGAAAACATATTCTCCCTGACGAAGTCCTTCACAAAAAACATGCCAATAAGAAGGTCGAAACGCGTTGGCTCTTTGGAGAGAGGCTCTCAGCCGAGCCGAATTGGAATTAGGTCCTTAATTGGACCAAACCATTTCTCAAACGAACGGTGTTTATTTCGTGCTCGGAGAAAAATTCCCTAAGACCTCTCACTTGGCAAAGAAAAAGTCAGACAGCTTTGAGGACAGTCCAATACAATACACTGCCTTGATATATATATAAAAAATAATAGGACTTCTCCCCTTCTGAATATAACGTTTTCAGTGTTTATGTACCTCTCGATTTAATGTATATATTTATTTCACTTTAGAAATGTACATAATACTTGAGTATTTAATACTGCACTGTATATAATTCACGGGCACACTGCATCTTGTCTGAAAAAACAGTTAGATTTTTGGTCAATTGCGGGGTCCTTTTGATGGGCCGTGTTGTTTTGCAACTGCTAAAAAAGTAAAAAGAAGTAAAAATGTGATACGCACAACCCAACGCTAAATAAAAAATCGTTTGGGAAAATAATTGTTTATTGTATATATGGTGTCAGAGGTAAGTTGTTTATTGTATTCTGAGATCTGTTTTCTGCATCTTCTAGTTTGGAAGAAAAAACATCCAACTTGGTTTCGCGCTTTTGAACACCTACCTCAGTCTTTCTATCAGCCTCCTGGAGATCCTTCCAGATCCCCAAGATGGATATGGAGAGTGTCCATATTTCTGGATAACATTCTCAGCATCTTCAGATGTTCCATTTTAAGGTAGAGACAGTCCTTTCTATACTCCTACCTATGAAGCTGAAAAAGACCATAGATAGCTGGTATAGTGGGGGCAGGAGCTGAACTTAATGCGTTTCCACCTGCTACCTCTTTAGTGTTAAATCTCATCATCCAGAGGGTGCTAGATCAAGGTCAACCAACACAATCCCCCAGAACGCTAGGTTGGAAGGATACAGACATTACCTGTAGAAATGAGAGTGTGAGGAGTTCATTGGTGTGAGTTCCAGACCCTCTGGCAGCTCTTCTGACTCCTTATAATAGAGACATCCCAGTTCTCCAATGGCAAAAACCTTAGTGACCAAATCCTCCACCTGCATTGCTGTCAAAGGGGAAAGAATGTGGTGTAATGACTAGGGAGGTCAACCTCAAGTCTGGGGAACAAAGTTCAAGTCTCCCCAGCAATGCTTAACTTTCTGTGATTCTGGGCAAATCATTATTTTCTGTTTCCCTAACAAAAATGCATGTGTCCTTGTGTAATGCAACTGCTGCCCATTAAAATGACTCTGATACCTGATACCTTTGGGTCAATTTTGCACTATATAAAACTCCAAATAAGAAAAAGGCCTACTCCTGATATATTTTGGCTCACTACTGATAGCTACATTACCAACCAGGGTAGAGCCAGGGTGAGATTCTGCATAATCCCCTTCCACGCCTGAGCCAGGCTCCCAATCATCAACACCAGGCAGGCTGCCTACCTCTGAAAGTGAGTAAAAAGCCTCAACAGTTTCCTGTGGGTTGGAACCTGTCTGATAGATGAAGCCACTCTCAGAGTCCTGTTAAATGTCACATGTATAGATATCCTCCTGGTGTCTTCTCCATATTCTCCACAGGCACTGAGTTAAATGCCTACTGACTAAAAAAGGTCATAGGGCTCACCCCCATCCAGTATCAAGTCTGAGTCAGACAACACCAGTAAAACTCCCAATATCCTCATGAGAGGCACCTGCAGCCATAAGGTTTGGCCTTCTCCACATATACATCCTCCTTGAGTGAAGGCACTGTAGTAACTCCCAGACCAAGAGCCAGAATGAATTGAAAGGCTGAAGCTCCAGCTCTCTCAGAATGAACACTTTTAGATTGTTCGTCAAAGTCTCAACCCCACTCAGACCCACTGCTAATACCATGATATTGGAGCATTACATTCATCCATAGTTTACAGAGAAAGGGATAGTGAGTTAGTGCTCACTACGAGTGTCTGAGATATCTGAGACAACTGGGTTGCTCTACGTTCCTGAATGGGGGTCTGCCTTTTATGCTCTGCAAACTACTGCAATCTTCCACTTTGGCAGCTCTAAGAGGGGAACAGTCATGGGCAAGTCAGCTAATGCACTGGAGTACTTTGTCTTTCTACCTTCTCCACCATGCTGGAGCCAATCATTCTCTGAATGCTAGCTCTCCTTCCCCAGCACTATGTGTATGCAAGGAACACCTTGCAGAGGCACTGCGACCAGTGCTCCCCCCCAAAGACTCTATCCTTTGGAGGAATGAACGCTCCAGTAAAAAGCTGGTTGATCCCCTTATTCCAAGCAATCATTAGCCAGGCTAAGCTCTTTTTCTTCCTTGTTGGAACAACCCATTTAACCAAAACGTGTGTGAGTCCAAAAAATTGACCCATATATTTCTAGAAATTATGTGATGCAAGGAGACACTTTAGGCTCTTCAGGTTTCCTAGAGCTGAATACTGACACCCACGCCAACAGATAGTAGACTTGTGCTGACACTGCCAGTTTGTCAGCCTCGCTCCTCTGTGCTGGGGTTGGCATCCTCCACCCAGCACTCAGGAAAGTAACCATTTTTGCCACCATTAGTACTGGGTCAGCCATCTCATAGGTGAGTCATTGCCACTATCGCCTGCGGAGACTGCTGGTAATCCTCTTTAATTCCATCGCTCCCTCCGCCAAATGCCGCTAGAGCCGGCACACACACATGGGATCAGATCGCCATTGTATGGTCATGAATACTTCACAGAGGCTTTCTGCATCCTCCAAAGATCAGGCCTGAGCTGCCATCTTGGTATGCTGTATTCATTTATTTAACGGTTTTACTACCTGTATTTACTTTGCTCATAATGACACCTATGCGTTATCTAGGTGTCTGTGCAAATTGAATTATGTGTGCTCATATTTTGATTGGAAGGTGTAATAAATATGATTTTGATGTGATCTACCTCGTGCCCGTGTTCACGTCAATGTACACTTATGATTTATGTGTTAGTCCATTTTGTTTGATTTATGCTCTCTTTGGATCATTGTAATTGCTTTCATGAGTGACTATGGTGATGCAAATGTGTTGGTAATCAGGAAATACCAGATTATTATGAAAAACAATAAATGTTTGTAAATATACTCTACAATGTGACTGTATCATCACAGTGGATAGCAATAGAATTTTTGCTTGATATGCCTCAAACTGTTAAAACATTATCAGCAGTTTGGCAGACAGTACCTCATCACAGATATGACAGATATCCCATCCACCCTATTACAAGTGCATTAGGATATAACGCCAAGCTCTAAGTCAGTCCCTATGTCCTGATATTGCCCTATATTTGCATTATTTCAAGAAACTATTTTAGTCTTCATAAATATATAACCTTATTCATCATCTATACAATATCACAAATACTGATGCTCAACCCTTTGCATTAAGTTAGCCTATCTATAGAATTTTACAGTTTAAATTTCAATTGTGCTAAATAAAATGGTATCATCAGAAGTAATTTGAAATATAGTACATATTTATTAACAGATTGGAGCATAAAAGAGTGAGAACCAGTCAGCTTGTCAATGCAACCTTTGTTCTTTTCTCGCTGTTCTGAAGAAATATCGGTTTTGGTCTTAACAGATGGGCTCCTTGCTGGAGATGAAAAAATACACTTCAAAAATAATTTTTCTTGCCTGCATCTTCTTTGTGGCTAAAGATTTCCCCTTTAGCATAAAGACTTAGTATAGTCTCCCGAGACTGCAGTATAACACTGGGTAGAGCTTTATTTTCATCTCCCTTCTCCTTTCCTTTTGTTATTAGACTGGAGGGCAACTTAGGTAGTCTGAAGCTAACAGCATGTATTTTGGAATGCAGTCTTTCATGGCCCAAAGTACAAACTGTTCTTGTTCATCCTTTTTCCTTTCCTTGTGGCAATGCTATTAATGTTATATTGGGTCACATTTTACTCTTAGATACTGTGCATGTAGAGTTAACCTCTTATACTAAAAAGATTTTACACTGGGGCCGAAGCTATCATGTCAACTATTTTCATAAATTGCAGTCTGTTGGTTATCAGAGGGAAGCAGATTTCTTTGAAATAAATGCATAGTTCCTGGAAGTGTTTTTTGTTTTCCATTCAGGGCTAGACTGGGAACCCACAGCAGTGCTGGCAAATTCGTCAGATGAGCTCCAGTATGGTGATAAGCCAGTGAACCTGTATACCACATGTGGGGTGGGGGTGTTCACCCTCCAAGAACATTTGGGTAAAAACACAGTTTTTATTACATATTCAATTGTATTAGATTTTAAAGCATAGCAAATGATGACCTTACAGTGTACAATGATATGCCAATCTCTGTTGGGGCTCTTCAATGGTTCCCTCACTATCATCCTCCAACAGTGCCTCTCCTCTCTCCATAGCCTCCCTCTCACATGTATTTTATTTGTTTTATATGGCTGCTCATACCAGCGTAGGGCGTTTGAACTTATTACATCACACACATATGCAGAGACAATGAATAATACGGGGCAGATTTATGAGGCCCTTGCGCCACGTTTACGCAGCTGTTGTGTCACGCAAGGCGGCGTAAACGTGGCGCATCCATACGACCGATTTACAACGTGACGCATCTAGGCAGATGCGTCACGTTGTAAAGCCCTGTGCCGCTTGTGGGCGTTCCGGCGCAGGGTGGGAGTTCCGGGGCAAGTGCGCCTCGCAAAAGTGGCTGAGTGAAATCTATAAGATTTCACTCAGTCACTTTCAGGCCAATGCTGCGTCAAAACCCTGCGCCTGCTTGAAGCAGGCGTAGGTCTTGATGCAGCCTTGCAAAGATGGGGCACCCCCGAGCCTTGCTGGAGCTGCGTCGCGCTTGCGACGCAACTCCAGCAATGCGCCACCTTAACGGCACAGATGCGTCACGAATCTGTGCCGTTTTTGCCCCATGGTGCGCCGCATTGTAAATGCGGTGCACCATGGGTGGCGGAGCAGCGGCGCAAGATAACTGGCTCATCCCTGGGGATGCGCCAGTTATCATAAATCTGCCCCTACGTGTTTAGAAAATGTGACTTAAGACAAAGAGGACTACAAGGTGTAGGATTCACACGTTATTCATACATGTGGGCATCTTTTAAGAGTACTTGGTTTGGAAAAGCACAAACTCAGGATTTAGAACAAAAAAACAGTAGCTCGGGTTGGCATTACTAGTAAGAGTCTATTTCTACCCAAACAAACTCTTTTGTAGCAACATTAGGATAAATAAAGAATGGGGAGAAGCATGACTTTCTAACGTGTGCCATGCAGTTTGGATGCAACTCTTTGAAGGCAGATCAAAGCTCACTGGGCTTGAATACGATCCTAACTTATGAACTGCACAGTAACAAGAGGATCTTCGTAATAAATGCAGTAACCAACTAAGCTCTGCACATAAAATACTATTCTTTGATGTGCATGGCACATGTTCTTTCCTTACCTTAGATGTGTCAAAACAGCCACTAGACAAAACTCATATCTCTCTCTAGCAGGTACATTAATCACCAGTGTAATCTTAACACTTTTATTGTTGCCAGGAAAATGCTGGATCTATAAGGAATTCTGCAGAGGGTCCTTTTAAAACTGCTGCATTGCTACAAAACCGGTCCTCAGTAACAAACCCCCCACCCTTTCAGCCTCCTGGGGAAACGCTCAAGACCCGGTGAGGCCAGTCCGGCCTTGTTTCCGATCTTACGATAAATCTTTCCTTGTGACATATGCTAAATGTTTGTGTTTTATATGTTTATATGTGAGCGCTTGTATGACAAATGCAGAATGCAAGGTTGGCCTATAAATTTGATGGGTACAAAAATTTTAACAAAGAAAATGAAATACATATATTGATCGAAAGGTATTTGCACATTTGTTTCAGTTTATTAATTTTTAAAGTGTCAACATATAGTTGAGCACTTCAGAGCCTATTTATGACGATCAGGAAGTTGATCTCTGCAATGAGATGTGAATGCGGGTCATTGTCTCCTAGGTCTGTCACATCATTTCTCGCCCGTGGATCATATGCTGCTTAGTGCCATTTATGGAGTCTCATATCTGTCATATTTTTCATACCCAGAAGAGTGATATTTTCTCAAAGTTGTGAGAACACTCGTGACTCGAGGTGGTACAGGGAAAATCCTGTGATGGAAAATTGTCAACAGTACTTTACATTAAATAGGGTTACCCAAGAGTTCAATGATAGAGGAAACAATGCTCCCTAAAGGGTGGAAGCATAAACCTCAACTTCCACAGAAACACTACTAAAATACAAATTATGTACAGTTGTCGGAAGGCAAACTCCTAGAGCGCTCATAACATGTACAGTTTGTAATTAGCGCAGTAGTTTCCAAACAACCCAACTGTGCAGTGAGTGTGAACTAAGTGAGTGAGAGTTGCGCTAGTGCTTTAAATTATATGTACATTACAGTGACTGTGGAGGTTGCATAGTTGTTCAATCTATACTCTAATACAGAGTTGAAGGCTCCTGAATTGTAATCATACAATACATTATTATAATGTCAACATTCTAAGCCTCTAGTGTTCTTTGTACAGGATTATCATTAGGACGGAGGAAGGGAAACACTAATTGTAGAGTATTCCTGCAGCAAATGCCCAACGTTAAATTCAGAAAAGCATCCACAGGCAATAGCTCACGGAACCGTAAAATAAATAAAAGAATCCATTAAATAGAGGAAGGGTCCAATAATGGTCCAATGGCTGTGGAACAAGAACCAGTATGTAGGTTGACTTCTTAATGGTACACTCAATGAATAGCAAACTACCAGGGGTTTGTCTGATTTACAGTATGTCATTTCAGAAAAGGTACAGATTCAAGATCAGATCACCTGAAGGTACTTGGTGCGTGGCAACTCAAGCCAAGCAATCGCAAAATCCAAGTGTATAGAATCACATTATAAACCTCATAGTGTTGAATGTGCACTACAAAAAATGCAATGCAATCAATTGCACGGCAACAGAATTGACTTTTTGGCGACGCTCTGCACTGGTGTACCGCAATCACGTAGGTGGATCCTATCTCATTAAAGAGACTCAGTGAGTCTCAAATCCTGTGGTACTTTTGTGAGCCTACACCCAAACTCTAATATGCACGTTTGCCCACTGATTTAATTGATTTCTTTGCATTTTCTGTAGTGCATATTCAATAATATGAGGTTTGTAATGGGATTCTATTCACTTGGATTTCAGGTTCCAAATTTGAACTGTTGTTTCATGGAGAGTTTGCAGTCAAGGATGATGCAGAGGTTGCCGGTGTGGTCTTTTGCTGTGTTGGGTCTGAGCTCCACCTTCCACCAGGTGTCATTCCAGAGGGAGGCCTAATTGCCAGAGATCAGTAATTAGGTCTTGTCTATGTTGAGCTTCATACAGTTGTCCTTCATCCAGACTGGGACATTCTTCATGCAGTTGTGGAAGTTGGTCTTTTTGGTTGCAAGGTCTGCTGATAGGTTGGACTGGGTGTTGTCAGTGTATGATATGATGTTGATATAGTGGGTTCGGACGATGTCAGTTAGAAGCATCATGTAGGTGTTGAAGAGTGTGGGGCTGAGTGATAAGCCTTGAGGAATGGCGGAAATGGCGTTTGTGGATTCTGAGGTGAAAGGGGGGAGGCAGAGTTTCTGTGGTCATCCTGTGAGGAATGATTTAATCCTTCTGAGTGTGTCTCCCTTGAATCCTATCTGGTAAAGTCTCTTGATGAGTGTGTGGTGAGAGATGGTATTGAAGGCTGCGACGAAGTTGGGAAGGAAAAGGGCGGCTCATTCTCCTCTGTCGAGTAGGGCCCGGATGTCTACTGTGGTGGCGATCATGGCGGTCTCTGTGCAGTGGTTGGTTCAGAAACTGGATTGGGAGGCATCTAGCAGGTTGTTTTCCTCGAGGTGTTCAGTGAGCTTTCTTGAGGACTATGGTGGTAAACAGGATCAGTGATAAAGGGCAGTAGATCTGCTGTTCACTGGGGTCTGCGGAGGGTTTCTTGTAGAGAGGTTTCACATCTGAGTGTTTACATGTGCGGAGCAAAGTGGCTTTGATGATAGATGCATTGAGGACGGTGATAAGCTGGTGGCTGATCTTGTTGCATCCTAGGACGAAGAGGTGGAGGGTGCAGGCATCTTTGGGTGCTCTCGAGTGGATGGAATTCACCATGTCTGTGGTGTCTGGTGTAGCGAGCTGTTCCCATATGTTGAGTAGTTGGTCTGGAGAGGCTTTAGTTGGAGTGAGGGGGCTTAAAAGGTCAGTGGGTTGGGGTCGAAGTTCCAGTAGATGGTGGATATGTTGTTGAGGAAGTTATTTGCTAGTGTGTCGCAGAGTTCTTGCAATGGAAGGATTGTGTTCTCAGTTGGTGTAGCGCAGGAGAACTCTCTGACTAAAGTGAAGGGTTCCGAGGTGTAATTGACACTAGCCTGGGTGGGACTGCAAGGGCGTCCTCTTTTGCGTCTTTGAGCCATTGGTGGTATCTATTGAGGGCTGACCTGAAGTTGGCTTGTTCTGAGTCATCTCTGCTGGTACAACATCTTCTTTCTAGTTGTTTGTAGCTATGCTGCACTGTGCTGAGTTCTGGTGTGTGCCAGCTGGCTTGTTTGGCGCTTCTGCGGGTTTTGGCTGGTTTGATGACGGCTACTCGGTCTGCAGCTTTGGTGATCTAGGTGTTGAAGTTTTCTACTGCCTGTTTCAGCCTGCTTGCGGCATTGGACTGGGGGTGTTGATTGTGTCCATCCATCGGGTCAGTGTCGCTTTGCTACAGCTGTGGAAGGGGGTGCTGGGAGGATTGGGGTGGTGCAAGGTGCTCCTGTGATGGTGATGTAGATGATGGAGTGGTCCGTCCAGATGAGTTCCATGGTATGCTTGTATTTGACTCAGTTGCTGGATGTGAATATAGGGTCCAGTGTGTGTCCTGCCCTGTTTCTGGGGTCTGTGACCAGCTGGGTGAGGACGATGCTGTCCATTTATTCCAAGAGGCTGTCAGAGTTTGTATCTGTGGAGTCGTCCAGGTGGATGTTGAGATATTGAGGAAGATGCAGTGCCTGGTTTCGATGGCAAGAGGGGCGATGAAGTCTGTGATGGTGTTGTGGTGCAGTCCTCGTGGGTCATCTTTTGGCCATGGTGCATGGCGGTGGAGTTGTTGGGGGCAGAGTAGGGGTTGAGCCAAGTTTCTTTGATGAAGGTTACCTCAGGGGCAGGGGTGGAAATGGTGTACCGGATGTCCGTGGTGTTTTTGCAGAGTGATCTGGCATTGATCAATAGACAATGGAGTGGTTGAGGGGAGGCATCGATCGGCGGTGTGCGCACAGTGCAGGTGTCTGTGAGAACAGAGAGTACTAGGTTGCAGATGAGATAATGGTTGCAGGAGAATGGCCCTGCTGTGGAGTGAGGAGATGCGAGGAAGCAGTAGTTGTGGCATCCAGGGCTTAGAGATCTGCAGTGGAATACCTGTGGCTGTCCAAAGAGCCAGTGTTCCTGGTGTGAGGCTTGGTCCAGGCATGGATGGGTGCAGACATGTTTACCTTTGGTGCACCAGTGGTGTGGCTGTGCTGCAGCCTCTATTAAGTATGTCCTGGGAGGGGCGCTGGGGAGGAGGGCAGCAGGAAACTGGTGGCTTGAAGTTGGAAAATGGTGAGCGAGTGGGCAATAGCCTGGGCACTGGGTCCTGAGGGCTGAACCTAAGGGCTGTGACTGGGAGCGGAAAAGGCTACGAGCAGGATGTCAACCTTCCTACCTAGGCTTTCTCAGCAGGGCAGGAACAGGATAGCAGTATGGGAAGAAGAGGCACTGACAGGCAGAAAGGGGAGCTGGTGAGTACTTGCTCAATGGGGCCGGGCAGCTGGCTCCATGAAGTAGGACCTGGGAAGAGGAGGGGGAGGGACGCTGAGGAGGTGGGTGGCAGGAAACCAGTGGTGGGAAGTGGGTGGGAAGCGAGTGGTTGGAAGTGGGTAAGCGGCCGGCGAGCAAGTGGGCAAAAGCATGAGCATAGGAACCTAAGGGCAAGCCTAAAGTCTGTGACTGGCAGCATAGGAGGCTATGAACTGGTTGTCAGGCCGCCTACCTCGGCTCTCCCAGCTTGGCAGTAGCAGCCTAGCCGCACAGGAGGAAGAGGCACTGAACAGCAGCAGGGGGTTCTAGTGAGGGTATGTCATGAGATGTATAGATGGTACACATGTGCCTATATTCACACCATCTGACATTGAGTATTCAGGAATAAGCAAACTACACGTTCAGTGAACAATTACGTTGTGCGTCATGAAAAAAAATTCACAACAGATTTAGTTGCCCAGTTTCCAGGCAGCACTCACAGCTCTTTCATATTCTGACATAGTAGAATTTCCCAAAGCTACAAAGGGGAGATTTTGATGACAGATATTTATTGCGTAAATACACATACACGTATGTCTCAGAGAGCTTAAATTAAATTTTGATTCCATAGCTAAATATGTTTTTTCTATTTGTAAGTGATTGTGTATTTGTTTTACAGCCATGGATAATTAAACCATATCTGTCCCTACAACTCCCAAAGAATGTTTGCTAAAATGAGGCTCACCATAGAACCAGAGGCATCATAGAGGCATTATAGAATGCACATTTTGAACACTAAAAAGTAATTTTAGATGTCTGCACAAGAGCGGTGGTGCCCTGCAATATTGTCCAGAGATCAGCTGCAAAATTGTAGCTACAGGTGCCATTCTGCACAATATTGCAACACAAAATGGCCTCATTGTTACAGTGTCAGATTCGGACTGTTGAAGGAAATCCAATCCCACTACCTACCACACGTAAAGAAGCACATGCTGTGGAAGAGCATTTGAGATGTACCAATGTAACCAATCATTACTTTTCACATTAAGGATGTTCCTGCTATAAATCTTACATACGGAATCAGAAAGAACCAGTTCAGGTTGTGTAACTAAATACACCCTTTTTGTACATAAAAAAAATGTATCTCTGAAAAGGTGCTTCTCTTTCTAGAGAGTTTTGCTGCAAATCAGGATAATTTGAACGTGACATGCAATGTTAGGATGTAACAGTTTGCTCCTTCTAAGGATTTTTGTTGTTGTGAGCTCATGTTTTAGCTCCAACAATTTCAGCAGCACCACAGCGACTACTGCTTTACCACACATGTAAGCCGCATCTAGCTGAGATGCTGCTGACACTTAGCAGTGTGGGGAGAAAAGGTGGTTGTGTCTTGTGCCAGGCGACTAATAGCAAGAATGGTGCCACTTACTCCAGTGCAGACATTGCTGTCTATTCCTGTTTTAATCAGTTATGCTGCGGGTCATACAGAATCTTAAGCTCTGTAGACATGCGCTGCATGGAACAATAGTCAGTAGTACAGCATGGGGCATTAATGAGAAGTGCACCACAGCTATGGTGCTGTCTGGGGAACCAGGTGAGGGATACCAAGTAAAGAATTATTGAGACATTCCCTTTTTGCATGATCACCCCTACATTTTGGCCCCACTTTTTGGTAGTTACTGCTTCTGAACATTGGGATGCTGACATCTATCTTCCAGTGTATGTGCTTTGACCCCTAAAGTATATGTGCAATTGGCTGATTGGCATATTTAACTTACCAATATGTCACTTGTATATGATACTCTATGTGCCTAGAGCTTGTAAGCTAAATGTCATGAGTGGACTGCAGCACAGATTTTGCCACCACCACAGTGACAAAGTGAACACAGGGATCTATATGTCATTCATAAGGTATGCCATAAGTGCCCACAAGGTAGCAAAAGTAAAAGTGGGACTTGTTTGTGTAATTTGTACATGTCCTTACAATGAACACTCTCATTTTTCCATGTGGCATGGCTGGCTCTCCCATAAAAAAGCACTGGGTTACATTATAACACTTATTAATATATAACCACTGTTTGGGAATAGCTGAAACCATGGTGCAAGTATTCAAATTAAGAGTAATTTAAAGTCCAAACTGATGGTAAATCATATTTAAAGTTATTATTTTGAAAATGCTATTTTTAGAAATGTGTCACTTTTTTGCCTAAAGTTCAAGTGAACCTTTTAGAGATAATCCCAAGGTGATGCCTGGCAGCCTGCCGGGAGGGGTGAACTGGAAAGGGAAAAAATGGGCCTTGGCTGGGAGGACGTGTGACCTCCTCCTGACAGGAGGAGAAGGTGTCCTCGGTCAGAGTGGTGCTCTGCGCTATTGCTGACTAGTCGCGCGCATTTAGAGCGCTTACCTGTAACTTTTTAAATTGCCTGTTTTATATTTTGTTTATTTTGTGTTTCATTTCCCTTGTTTTTAAAGCGCCGCATCGGCCCCTCACTTGCACCATAATCCATCCTTAAACCCACCGCAGCTTTGCGGGTCCGGTTCCGGGGAGGTGTGGGGGAGCGCCATCTTAGGATAGTATTTGAAGCTATCTGCCACCATCTTGGAGCGGTTCGGCGCTCGTGCATTCAGGCAGCGTCGGCCTACTTAAGGCGGAACTTTCTGCGAGGTCAGCCTGGAGAAGGTGTCCTCGGTCAGAGTGGTGCTCTGCGCTATTGCTGACTAGTCGCGCGCATTTAGAGCGCTTACCTGTAACTTTTTAAATTGCCTGTTTTATATTTTGTTTATTTTGTGTTTCATTTCCCTTGTTTTTAAAGCGCCGCATCGGCCCCTCACTTGCACCATAATCCATCCTTAAACCCACCGCAGCTTTGCGGGTCCGGTTCCGGGGAGGTGTGCGGGAGCGCCATCTTAGGATAGTATTTGAAGCTATCTGCCACCATCTTGGAGCGGTTCGGCGCTCGTGCATTCAGGCAGCGTCGACCTACTTAAAGCTCCACCTCCCGACGCGCAGCGGTGACGCGCAGCGGGCGCGCCTTCCCTGCGCCTGAGTCGTGCCAGAGTCCTGCCCGTCTGCACTCGTCAGCGTCTCGGAGGCAGTAGGAGCGGGACGGCTGGCTTATCTTTTTCTATTGGCTTCACGTCGCTACCTGCTGCCGAGGTAAGTATGCTCTCCTACTCCTCGGCGGACCTCCTTTCTCTGCGTGGTTTACGCGGCACTTGTCATCATGTTTTTCCGGGGGTCGGGCTCTTCGCCGGATATTCCTTCACTCCACTACCACTGTCTCCTTCTCAACACTAGGTCATTGAGTTGTCACTCCCTTAACATTTGGAATCTGTTGCAGGAGTCTAACACATCTTGTTTATTCCTCACCGAGACTTGGTTGGGGGAAGGCTCTGCCCCTGATTTGGCTAATGCCTTACTTCCTAATTATAATATCTTCAGGAGGGACAGAGTGACTGGTAGAGGTGGAGGAGTGGCGTTGATCGTGGACAATCACATTTCCTGCACGACCTTTCCTGTAGATAATATTCAGGGTTGTGAGTCCTTAGGTTTTACCTTTTTCCTTTCTCCCTCACAAGCTTGCACTGGGATTCTTCTCTACAGAGCGCCTCTTGGGTCTTTCTTCAACGAACTTCAAGAGGCACTTTCTGTGCCGTGTCTTAGGTCAGAACAGTGTATTTTACTAGGTGACCTTAATTTTCACATGGATAATAATCTGGACCCAGATGTTATAAAACTTGTCGATATTACGGCTCCGTTAGGGCTGTTCCCTTTTATTTAGGGGCCGACTCATAACAAAGGTCACACCTTGGACCAGGTCTTTTCTACGAGACCGCTTAGTGTGTCTCCTCCGCAGCCTGTCCTGTGGTCCGACCATTTTTTAATTAATTTTGGGCTGCTTTCCACTGCTACAACACGGACGAGGCCTCTAAGAGACACCACGAGGGCCTCTCGGTCTTTTCACCTGATCTCTGTTGACATGTTATCTGAAGCCCTCCATAGTTTCCCTTGTCAACTTTCTGGCAACCTAGAGGAGAATCTTACTCTCTTCCAGAAATGGCTTACGGCCAGACTGGAGGTGTTGGCTCCTGAGAGGAGGGCTAAATCCACTGAAAGGCGAAGCTCCGCCCCATGGTTTACTCCTCATCTGAGGGCCTTACGTCAGGAGTGCAAGAAGGCGGAAAGGGCCTGGCGACGAGCCTATGATCCAGCTGAGAGACTGCATTATAGAGTGGTGACGAGATCATATCACAGGCAGATCCGGGTTGGGAAAAAAGCTTATCTGGAGCACAGAATAGATGAGGCTCAAAACGCTAGTAAAGAGATTTTTAGAATTGTAAAGGATTTTATCTCTCCCTCCCTAAATACTCCTTCTCACATGCACTCTGAGATCTGGATAAATCAACTAGCTGAGTTTTTTGTGCATAAAATCAAATCCATTCAGGATTCCTTTCCTCCTACCTGCCACTTGCCGGACGTCAGCTGTCTGTCTTCCCTGCCTTCTCTGGATGGGAATGGTCCCTTTTTTTGCGAATTTCCCCCTATGTCCCCTACCATCTCTTTTGTCTCGGTTGAAGTCTGGCTCGCCGCTGGATCCTTGCCCGGCGAAGTGTCTGGGGAGAGTGGCGCCAGTTCTTAACACCTTACTGAACCCACTTCTTAATTCCTCTTTGTCCACTGGTGTGGTCCCTCAGGCCTGGAAATGTGCCTTGATCTTACCGCTGATTAAAAAGCCTAACCTTGATCCCCTCATTCATGCGAACTACTGGCCGATCTCTCTCCTCCCTGCGCTGGCGAAAGTGACCGAGAAGCATGTGCATCGGTCGATCTCCAATTTCATCGAGGAGAACGACCTCCTACACATGTCTCAATCTGGCTTCCGTGCTAATTTTAGCACGGAGACTGCCCTTCTCGAGGTCACCGACGCCATCAGGGAGGTTTTAGATTCCGGAGGTAAGGCCATGTTGGTTATGCTTGATTTGTCGGCGGCGTTCGACACCGTTCCCCACGAAGGCCTCCTTTTAAGACTCTGGGAAATTGGCTTACGTGGGACGCTGTTGAGCTGGTTTAAATCTTTTCTTACCGGCCACCGGCAAATGATCTGGGCGCCCCCTTATTCCGCCGATATGTCGCTGCTAGAGGTGGGGGTGCCTCAGGGTTCCATTCTTAGCCCCATGCTTTTTAACATCTTTATGGCCCCTCTGGCGGTGGTGGCGGAATCCTTTGGCGCCCAGATCATATCTTATGCTGACGATACCCAGCTTCTGTTCACGTGTGACAGTGGCGGGGCTTTCAACGGCACTCGGATTAGGGACTGTCTAGGTGCTGTCTTCGAGTGGTTCCGGCGGCATGGCCTAAAATGCAACTCCGACAAATCGGAGCTGCTTTTTTTTGGCTGTACCCCTGATCCCAGTTGGAAGGCCTGGTGGCCACAGGATATGTTTCCCCCGGACAATGTCCCCCTCAAGGCGAAAAACCTTGGAATTCTGATTGACTGTGACTTATCTTTCAGACCCCATATCATCGGGCTTTCAGGGAAATGCTTTGGCATTCTCAGGATGCTTAGGAAGTTTCTTCCTTTGCTATCACTCCACCACAAAAAAACCATCGTGCAGGCTCTGATAAGGTCGCGTTTGGATTATGCGAACGCCCTCTACTTGGGTCTACCTAAATATCTTTTGACCCGCCTGCAAGTGGTGCAGAACTCCACGGCTCGAGCCATCTTTGGGCTCCCGAGATGGGCCAGCGCCGCTGAGTTACTCAAAGCATTACATTGGCTGCCCATCTCCAAGAGAATTTTATTTAAAAGCCTGACATTGGTCTTTAAAGCCCTTCACGGTGTAGGTCCCAAGTATATTGGGAAACGCCTATCTTTCTACCTGCCTAGTAGGGCTTTGCGGTCAGCTTCTTTGGCTAAAGTGGTTGTGCTTGCCATCAAGCGTTCTAGAATAGGAGGCCGGTCATTCCGGTATCTGGCTCCGCGGGGCTGGAACGAGCTACCTCTGTCCTTAAGAAAGGCTAACAGCCTTCTAGCTTTCAGGAAAGAACTGAAAACTTGGCTTTTTGCTTAATAGTAGTTTTGGTTTTTCCTCAGTTTTTAGCTGTTGTGTTGTCACTCTGCAGTTAGTTCTCTTCGCCAAAGCGCCGGGATGCTCTATTGAGTAGCCGTGCGCTATAGAAGAAAATAAATAACATAACATAACATAACATAACAGGATGTCAAGAAGGATGTGACTGCCAAATTTGCAAGCTTCAAAGGTAAAGGCCCTGTCATAGGCCATCTTAAATTACACGTAGGCCTACCCCCTGCTATAGTCTAAATAACCAAAATTTCAGGAGGAAACAGTGTCCCAGAATTGGTTTTACATAAGAGTTCCTCATTTCCCTAGAAACCTCAGAGATGTGGCCACAGCTCTGCCCCAGTGAAAGACGATTCTGACATCTTGTATTTGGTCAGAGAGGTGCACTGTGGGACTGTTTAGTGCCAAAGCCCCAAGAAGTTTAGAGTGGATACTGTTGCTTGTAGGAATTGTACTCCTCTTGGCCAGGGAATTTTACCCAACCACAAGCTAGTGCCAGGTATAAAAGTGGCACCCATCTTTTCCTACCTCAGAACATTGCTGGGCCTGTGGAAAAAGCCTTTTGTTTTAACTGTGGAGCGAAACCCCAGGGGCAGGACCTGCTCCCACTTGAATCCAGGACAAAACAGTGGATTCCAAGGGCTAACTGGATTGCCTCCTGTTAAGATGCAGGAACACAAAATCTGTAGGAATTCTGCTACCAAAAGAGCTTAGCTGACCTGTTGTAAATGAAGTTGTCCTTGACCCTGTTTATGGCTTCTGGGAGGTTGAGTCCTGACTCACAAAGAGGTGATAGCTCTTTGGCTGGTGTTAGATTTTCCTTTTTCACCCTCAAGATTGCAAAAGGGGACACTTAGAAAGTTTTTTGTAACATGTTCATAAAAGAACCACTGTCTACCACGAAACACAGCAGCCAGTTGGCATTAACTTGCTAGTTTGCCCCAATGTAAGCAGCTCGACTTCCAGAAAAATGTATAAGTGACAATTTCACAGGGCAGCATATTGAAGCTGTTGTGCCCTCTGTTGGCTCCAGTCAGCAGCATGCTATGCTAATGAGAAAGTTCCTGCAGAAAATAAGACTAAAGGCCTGATTATGATCTTGGAGGACGGGTTACTTCATCACAAAGACAATGGACAATCCCGTCCCCCCAAATATAAATCCCATTGGATATAATAGGATTTAAATTTCAGTCGTCGGACATTGCGAGTCTTTGCACTGTGTGATTCATAAGGCATGTGGGATGCAGACCCATGATAGCAGTAGGTAGCTGGATGGCCCAAAACTGCTTGAAGCTGAATTCTAGTAAGACGGAGGTGGTTTTATTCTGTAATGATATCAACTTCTGGACCCCGGAATGGTGGCCAGACACACCAGCACCCCTTCCTACTCCTGTCAAAGAGGCAAAACACTTGGTAGTCTGAATAGACAACAAACTAAGCCTAAGGATCAGGTGAACACAGTGGTCTCTTCCACCTCTTACATCCTAAAAGCCTGTAGGAAAATCCTGCCAATCCTGCCCAAGAAAGTCATCAATTTATCATCATGGCGCCGGTAATGTCCAGACTGGATTACTGCAACAGTTTATGTGTCAACATCCAGGAAGGACTATTGAACAAATTGCAACTCCTGCAGAACGCAGCAGCTAGACTGCTGTCAGGCACTCCCAAACATGTCTCTATTTCATCAGAAATCAGAAGGCTCCACTGGTTGCCAGTGCGAAAACGGGTTCAGTTTAAGGCTCTGTGTACAGTACACAAGTTACTCTATAGAACTGGCCCTAAAAGCAATTTCAATGGTACACACCAACTAGAAATCTACGTTCTTTAGATGCTAAACTGTTTGCGATACCTTTTGCAAAAAAAGCTAAATGGGGGGGAAGAAGCTTTGTGGTGGGAGCTGCTAAGGCGTGGAATGGCCTCCCGAAGCATCTTGGAGCCTTGCCAAGCCTGCTGACATTCAGGAAGGCTTTGAAGACATGGCTGTTTGCGGGCTAAACTCAATCTTTGTGCTACCCCCTTGTCTTCCCTTGTGGGGCCCAGGTAGGATTTCAATCAGCACCAGGACACCTTCGGGTAGCAGTTCGCGCTTTAGAAATGGCAATAACATTAACATTAACCAAGCTACTGCCATGTTTTTAACATGGCAATGGGCAGAGTAATAGAAGGCATACTGTGAACCATGTGTTTGACTATGATGTGGGAAAGCCTTTGCTCAACCATAAAATCTATAGGTCAATTGAATTAAATGTTTGGGGCGTATAATGAAACTGTAAGCACACTTCACCATTCACTGAGAATTTTACTCTCTAACTACATCCTCCAAAAATTCTATTCTTTTCTGGGTCTCTCAACCCCCCTCCTTTATTGTTGCACTCCTCTTTTCCTCACTTCTCTGTATTCCTTCAATTGTATTCAATTCCCTCAGTCTATCTGCCGTTTCTTCCAAGCCACATCATATTTTCACACACCATAATTTAGCTCCCCCTGATGAAGATACATTACAAAATTGATGTAGACTAAGCAGAACATTAAAATATTTATAAAGATGAACCCTGACAAGAACTGCATTAATGCTCTTTTGTGGCCCAGGTTCCAACATGAATGCTTTTCAGTTGGCTACATTACCGCTCTCCATGAGGGGTTTCCAACATTCAGGAGGCCATACTCCAGAATCTCTAAATTATGCTGTATTGCCATGACCTGTTAAGGTGGCGATACAAAACTAATCAAAGCAAGAATATCCTTCTGAACTATTCTTTCAAATCCTATTCATTTTACTAGACTAGAATGTGCTGTAAAAACTCAAACTGAGGTATTTTGAACGTGTCATTTCACACTAGATCTTTGATTTTTCTGCAGCCCCACTTCAGTTGATCATCTTCAAATTTTACTATTAGATGGGCTGGCCATTTCAGAGAAGTTGGAGTCCTAGGGTCTAGCCAATAGGAATCAAGTCAAGCTAGAAAGTCTAAGGTTAAGCCTGAGAGAAATAGAAAATAAAAAGCGATTCCCCAAATACAACAAAACAAATCGAAAACAAGACCTTCGCCCTCACTAAGAAACTATTTTAAAGTGGTGCCTACCACCCTGGTACTAAAGCCAGTGGATTGCATGGCAAATAATCAAGGGGCCAGTTTAGAGGTGCTACCCCAGTATCCAGAGGGCATAATAAGCCCTAATAGCTTTCAACTACTTGAGGGAGAGACAGAAGTAGGTGGACCAGAATATCTCGAGATGTCAAACGCAGGAGACAATATACCAAACATACCAAACACAGCTACACGCATTAATGAGGGGATAGCATCTAAGACAAATCAAACTATGCTTAAGAAGATAGAGAACACAGTCAGATCAAGCAAGAGTTTAGAGGATATACCAACACCTCTATCAGTCCATACTTGTTGCAATCTTTAACAGAGGAGATGAAGAGTAGATTCCTTGTTTCTGAAAAAAATCAAGCGGAAATAGAAAAAATTGAGAGAAAATGGAAAATAAGCTTGACTCTCTGGCAGCCAGAGCTACAGTTTTGGAAACCCCAGTGGCAGAGCTGACAGCTAAAACCGAGGAAAATAAAAAAGAACTTTCTAGACTAAAGGAACGTGAAATTGGTTTCCAGGAGAAGCTTAAGTTCATTGAAAACTCCCACAGAAGGAATAAGCTTTGTATACTTAAAGTACAGGAGGGAGCGGAAGGAAACCACATCAAGGAGTTTGTGGTTAAATTGATTAAACAATCAACTCAAATTGATATCTCAGAGAAAATCCTTCTGACTGACACCCAGAGGGTCCACAGAGATCCATTTAGATTAAACCCTAACAAAACTAGACCCAGAAAAATTCTGGTCCACTTCTTGACTCATAGTCTGAAAGATTAAATGCTAAACAAAGCTCTTAGGAGGAATGTATTGAGGGTAGACACGGTAACTTTCCAAATTAGATAGGATCTTTCATCGATAACTGCCTCTAAACAACAGGAACTAGGTCAGTTATTAGATCCATTCAGGCAGCTAGGTGCAGCTGCTCAGCTAAAATTTCCCGCTACATTAAAAGTAATGTTTAATAACAAGATTTGGTTTTTCAAGCAGGTGGAAGAGGAGGAAAGTTTCCTACAGTCAATTGCAGGACCTACTTCTGGAGCAATAGTTTGTCACCATGACTAGCCCTTCCTCTGTCTTTATATATTAAGTAAATGTTTTTTTTATAGGATTGGAAGAGGATCTTCCGATTAGATATAGTAAGCAGTGTTTAATTTTTTTTTTTAAAGCGTATATTTCCTTACCGTCCTGAACGCCTAGAGGGAAGCCTCAAGTCCGGGGTAGGGCCATAGGAAGAGAGTGGGGCTTCTCCAGGGGAGCACAAGGGTGAGTGAGAGGGGGAGCGGGGGGTCATGGGGTGGGGAGCATAGGGAGATAAAGAAAAAAAATCAAATTTGCCGAAGCAGTCTAAACAAATTCTTCAAACTATATATCTTCCAAATATTAAGAAATGACGAAAGACACAATTGAGCAGGCAATATATCTGAAGGCCTTGTAATGGAATTTAAATGGGTTGAGGGTGAAACATAGGATAGAGAGAATTCTCCAATACCTAAAAGATACTCCTGAACAGATTCTCATTCTTCAGGAGAAACACTTAAAAGCGAAGGAGATGATGACTTTGTGTAAAAACAAAAGATGGATTCAGGATGTTATTTGCACTACACAACAGACAACTGCAAAGGGGGTGGCTATAGTTATCAAACAAACTCTGCCCTATTGGTGGCCAGCTTCAAAGTCGACAAGAAAGGTAGATGGGTTATAGTGAGTATTAGATTTCATATGCATACATTTACAGTGGCAGGCTATTACGGAGCTCCAGCACAGCTAAAGGAACTCTTTGCAGAGCTGCTAATATTTAGTGACCCTTTAATAGTGGCAGGAGAATTTAACTTGGTTTTAGACCCTCTGCTAGATAGAACTTATAACAGTAGATCAGCACAAAACTGTAAAATGTAATCCTCTTTAATAAGTGCAATGAAACAGTTGGATTGGATAGATATATGGATGAACGGACTGGGAAGAAGAAGGGGGCATACCTTTCATAACATAAATTCCGGTTAGACTTCTTTTTAATTAGCATAGACCTGAAGAGATGTGTGAAAGATACGAAACACTTAGGCGGCCACCTGTCTGACCATTTGGCAGTATCGTTAGTTCTGAAACTTCCAAGTAAAGCAGCGAATAAGAGATGGACCTTAGATCATACAATCTTGTTAGAGGAAGAATTAATAGAACAATTAACAGCAGAAACAGAGAACTTCCTCTAGATTCATTTGGAGTTCGCCTCAATAGAAATTGTACGGGATCTCTATGAGGCTTTACTGAGAAGATACATAACATTCATCCAAATTGCTAGGCAGAGGAGATATAGGGCAGAGGTGGGAGAAATTGAGACTAAAATTAAGAAATTAGAACATGAGCTCACTATTCAGGGAGACATAATGCTGGAGGAGAATTTGCTATCCAGCAAAACAGATCTGATGGCAGTGCTGGATACAAGATTGAAGAAAAGGTGGGAGGCTAGTAAGTTGGCTCATTTTGAATATGGGGAAAACAGTGGGAAGCTTCTAGCCTGGAAAACCAAACAGGAATTAGTAAAAAAGTAACATAAGAGAAATAGTTTGTGATGCCACTGGGAAGTTAGTTGAGAGCCCCACAGATATTAAAGCAGCTTTTCAAAACCATTTCGAAAAGGTTTATAGAGATGGTCTTATCCCACAAGCCAAAATGATGGAGGCCTGGCTTGATGAATTTCCACCAAATAAAATCGACAAAGTAAGTTCTAACAATCTCAATAGCTCGATAAGCCTAAATGAAAAAAAAGGCAATCAAGACAGGGAAAAAGTGCAAGGCACTGGGACCTGATGTCCTACCGGCTGAGCTGTATAGATCTCTGGTGGAGGTGCTTGCCCTGTGATGGGTAAGCTATTTTCTCAAATATTAGAAAAAGGTGGGAATCTGCCCCCTCCTGGAACGAAGCTACTGTTGTACTGATTTTAAAACCATCAAAGTCACCTAAGTAGTGCGACTCATATTGACCAATCTCTTGGCTCAATTTAGATTATAAATTCTTTGCTAAGATCTTAGCAGAGAGATTAAATGGGGTTATAGGAGGTCTATTACATATATACGACTGATCTAGTCAAGTCAATTCCAATAATATATAGTGCAGCACAACAATTTGGCTTACTCTCAGGGTATGAGATTAATAAGTCAAAAACTGAATGTATGGCTTGGAATTTGAATGATAGTCTTCCCATACTAAAAAAGGAGATAAGGTATTTGGCCATCAGAATCATACAAACCATTGAAGATATAACTTATACAAATCTGTGTAGGATTGATAAGGAATTGTCTAACTCTTTAAAGGGGTGTGCTTATTTGCCACTGACATTAATAGGAAGAGTCAACATAGTGAAAATGATGCTCTTACCTGAACCTATATTTTTATTCCAAAATATCCCACTATGTTTTAAGGAGGATGGCCTAAGGAAAATCCAGGCAAAAATCAACGCTTTTGTATGGGCATCCAAGGGTATAAGAATCTCTTTGAAAAGATTACGAAGAAAGAAAAATAAGAGAGGCTTATGTGCGCCCGATCTAAATTACTATGAATGGGTGTTTTTAAAGAGAGCAGGGAAAGTGTTTATGGGCTCACCAGATGACTAAGATATAGGTAAAATGTTTAAAGAGATGCTTCGGGAGATAAAAATTTCATATACAAATTTGGAGATCTACGCTTTTATAGGAAGGTACGGTTTAAGTCTCTAAAAGATATGGCCACAAACTGGTTCAAAATCGAAAAACTTTTAAAAATCAGTGACTATAGATAGTGCCACGGTACCTATTTGGGACTCCCAGGCTCACCAGAGTGGATTAAAGATTCATTGACAACTATGCTAAAATTGGCCCGGGATACAGTGCTGGAAGACTTGGTGGTAAACGGGATCAGTGATAAAGGGCAGTAGATCTGCTGTTCACTGGGGTCTGCGGAGGGTTTTTTGTAGAGAGGTTTCACATCTGAGTGTTTACATGTGCGGAGCAAAGTGGCTTTGGTGATAGATGCATTGAGGACGGTGATAAGCTGGTGGCTGATCTTGTTGCATCCTAGGACGAAGAGGTGGAGGGTGCAGGCATCTTTGGGTGCTCTCGAGTGGATGGAATTCACCATGTCTGTGGTGTCTGGTGTAGCGAGCTGTTCCCATATGTTGAGTAGTTGGTCTGGAGAGGCTTTAGTTGGAGTGAGGGGGCTTAGAAGGTCAGTGGGTTGGGGTCGAAGTTCCAGTAGATGGTGGATATGTTGTTGAGGAAGTTATTTGCTAGTGTGTCGCAGAGTTCTTGCAATGGAAGGATTGTGTTCTCAGTTGGTGTAGCGCAGAAGAACTCTCTGACTAAAGTGAAGGGTTCCGAGGTGTAATTGACACTAGCCTGGGTGGGACTGCAAGGGCGTCCTCTTTTGCGTCTTTGAGCCATTGGTGGTATCTATTGAGGGCTGACCTGAAGTTGGCTTGTTCTGAGTCATCTCTGCTGGTACAACATCTTCTTTCTAGTTGTTTGTAGCTATGCTGAACTGTGCTGAGTTCCGGTGTGTGCCAGCTGGCTTGTTTGGTGCTTCTGCGGGTTTTGGCTGGTTTCATGATGGCTACTCGGTCTGCAGCTTTGGTGATCTAGGTGTTGAAGTTTTCTACTGCCCGTTTCAGCCTGCTTGCGGCATTGGACTGGGGGTGTTGATTGTGTCCATCCATCGGGTCAGTGTCGCTTTGCTACAGCTGTGGAAGGGGGTGCTGGGAGGATTGGGGTGGTGCAAGGTGCTCCTGTGATGGTGATGTAGATGATGGAGTGGTCCGTCCAGATGAGTTCCATGGTATGCTTGTATTTGACTCAGTTGCTGGATGTGAATATAAGGTCCAGTGTGTGTCCTGCCCTGTTTCTGGGGTCTGTGACCAGCTGGGTGAGGACGATGCTGTCCATTTATTCCAAGAGGCTGTCAGAGTTTGTATCTGTGGAGTCGTCCAGGTGGATGTTGAGATATTGAGGAAGATGCAGTGCCTGGTTTCGATGGCAAGAGGGGCGATGAAGTCTGTGATGGTGTTGTGGTGCAGTCCTCGTGGGTCATCTTTTGGCCATGGTGCATGGCGGTGGAGTTGTTGGGGGCAGAGTAGGGGTTGAGCCAAGTTTCTTTGATGAAGGTTACCTCAGGGGCAGGGGTGGAAATGGTGTACCGGATGTCCGTGGTGTTTTTGCAGAGTGATCTGGCATTGATCAATAGACAATGGAGTGGTTGAGGGGAGGCATCGATCTGCGGTGTGCGCACAGTGCAGGTGTCTGTGAGAACAGAGAGTACTAGGTTGCAGATGAGATAATGGTTGCAGGAGAATGGCCCTGCTGTGGAGTGAGGAGATGCGAGGAAGCAGTAGTTGTGGCATCCAGGGCTTAGAGATCTGCAGTGGAATACCTGTGGCTGTCCAAAGAGCCAGTGTTCCTGGTGTGAGGCTTGGTCCAGGCATGGATGGGTGCAGACATGTTTACCTTTGGTGCACCAGTGGTGTGGCTGTGCTGCAGCCTCTATTAAGTATGTCCTGGGAGGGGCGCTGGGGAGGAGGGCAGCAGGAAACTGGTGGCTTGAAGTTGGAAAATGGTGAGCGAGTGGGCAATAGCCTGGGCACTGGGTCCTAAGGGCTGAACCTAAGGGCTGTGACTGGGAGCGGAAAAGGCTACGAGCAGGATGTCAACCTTCCTACCTAGGCTTTCTCAGCAGGGCAGGAACAGGATAGCAGTATGGGAAGAAGAGGCACTGACAGGCAGCAGGGGGAGCTGGTGAGTACTTGCTCAATGGGGCCGTGCCGCTGGCTCCATGAAGTAGGACCTGGGAAGAGGAGGGGGAGGGACGCTGAGGAGGTGGGTGGCAGGAAACCAGTGGTGGGAAGTGGGTGGGAAGCGAGTGGTTGGAAGTGGGTAAGCGGCCGGCGAGCAAGTGGGCAAAAGCATGAGCATAGGAACCTAAGGGCAAGCCTAAAGTCTGTGACTGGCAGCATAGGAGGCTATGAACTGGTTGTCAGGCCGCCTACCTCGGCTCTCCCAGCTTGGCAGTAGCAGCCTAGCAGCACAGGAGGAAGAGGCACTGACCAGCAGCAGGGGGTTCTAGTGAGGGTATGTCATGAGATGTATAGATGGTACACATGTGCCTATATTCACACCATCTGACATTGAGTATTCAGGAATAAGCAAACTACACGTTCAGTGAACAATTAAGTTGTGCGTCATGAAAAAAAATTCACAACAGATTTAGTTGCCCAGTTTCCAGGCAGCACTCACAGCTCTTTCATATTCTGACATAGTAGAATTTCCCAAAGCTACAAAGGGGAGATTTTGATGACAGATATTTATTGCGTAAATACACATACACGTATGTCTCAGAGAGCTTAAATTAAATTTTGATTCCATAGCTAAATATGTTTTTTCTATTTGTAAGTGATTGTGTATTTGTTTTACAGCCATGGCTAATTAAACCATATCTGTCCCTACAACTCCCAAAGAATGTTTGCTAAAATGAGGCTCACCATAGAACCAGAGGCATCATAGAGGCATTATAGAATGCACATTTTGAACACTAAAAAGTAATTTTAGATGTCTGCACAAGAGCGGTGGTGCCCTGCAATATTGTCCAGAGATCAGCTGCAAAATTGTAGCTACAGGTGCCATTCTGCACAATATTGCAACACAAAATGGCCTCATTGTTACAGTGTCAGATTCGGACTGTGGAAGGAAATCCAATCCCACTATCTACCACACGTAAAGAAGCACATGCTGTGGAAGAGCATTTGAGATGTGCCAATGTAACCAATCATTACTTTTCACATTAAGGATGTTCCTGCTATAAATCTTACATACGGAATCAGAAAGAACCAGTTCAGGTTGTGTAACTAAATACACCCTTTTTGTACATAAAAAAAATGTATCTCTGAAAAGGTGCTTCTCTTTCTAGAGAGTTTTGCTGCAAATCAGGATAATTTGAACGTGACATGCAATGTTAGGATGTAACAGTTTGCTCCTTCTAAGGATTTCTTTTGTTGTGAGCTCATGTTTTAGCTCCAACAATTTCAGCAGCACCACAGCGACTACTGCTTTACCACACATGTAAGCCGCATCTAGCTGAGATGCTGCTGACACTTAGCAGTGTGGGGAGAAAAGGTGGTTGTGTCTTGTGCCAGGCGACTAATAGCAAGAATGGTGCCACTTACTCCAGTGCAGACATTGCTGTCTATTCCTGTTTTAATCAGTTATGCTGCGGGTCATACAGAATCTTAAGCTCTGTAGACATGCGCTGCATGGAACAATAGTCAGTAGTACAGCATGGGGCATTAATGAGAAGTGCACCACAGCTATGGTGCTGTCTGGGGAACCAGGTGAGGGATACCAAGTAAAGAATTATTTAGACATTCCCTTTTTGCAGGATCACCCCGACATTTTGGCCCTACTTTTTGGTAGTTACTGCTTCTGAACATTGGGATGCTGACATCTATCATCCAGTGTATGTGCTTTGACCCCTAAAGTATATGTGCAATTGGCTGATTGGCATATTTAACTTACCAATATGTCACTTGTATATGATACTCTATGTGCCTAGAGCTTGTAAGCTAAATGTCATGAGTGGACTGCAGCACAGATTTTGCCACCACTACAGTGACAAAGTGAACACAGGGATCTATATGTCCTTCATAAGGTATGCCATAAGCGCCCACAAGGTAGCAAAAGTAAAAGTGGGACTTGTTTGTGTAATTTGTACATGTCCTTACAATGAACACTCTCATTTTTCCATGTGGCATGGCTGGCTCTCCACTGAGTTACATTATAACACTTATTAATATATAACCACTGTTTGGGAATAGCTGAAACCATGGTGCAAGTATTCAAATTAAGAGTAATTTAAAGTCCAAACTGATGGTAAATCATATTTAAAGTTATTATTTTGAAAATGCTATTTTTAGAAATGTGTCACTTTTTTGCCTAAAGTTCAAGTGAACCTTTTAGAGATAATCCCAAGGTGTTGCCTGGCAGCCTGCCGGGAGGGGTGAACTGGAAAGGGAAAAAATGGGCCTTGGCTGGGAGGACGTGTGACCTCCTCCTGACAGGAGGAGAAGGTGTCCTCGGTCAGAGTGGTGCTCTGCGCTATTGCTGACTAGTCGCGCGCATTTAGAGCGCTTACCTGTAACTTTTTAAATTGCCTGTTTTATATTTTGTTTATTTTGTGTTTCATTTCTCTTGTTTTTAAAGCGCCGCATCGGCCCCTCACTTGCACCATAATCCATCCTTAAACCCACCGCAGCTTTGCGGGTCCGGTTCCGGGGAGGTGTGGGGGAGCGCCATCTTAGGATAGTATTTGAAGCTATCTGCCACCATCTTGGAGCGGTTCGGCGCTCGTGCATTCAGGCAGCGTCGGCCTACTTAAGGCGGAACTTTCTGCGAGGTCAGCCTGGAGAAGGTGTCCTCGGTCAGAGTGGTGCTCTGCGCTATTGCTGACTAGTCGCGCGCATTTAGAGCGCTTACCTGTAACTTTTTTAATTGCCTGTTTTATATTTTGTTTATTTTGTGTTTCATTTCCCTTGTTTTTAAAGCGCCGCATCGGCCCCTCACTTGCACCATAATCCATCCTTAAACCCACCGCAGCTTTGCGGGTCCGGTTCCGGGGAGGTGTGGGGGAGCGCCATCTTAGGATAGTATTTGAAGCTATCTGCCACCATCTTGGAGCGGTTCGGCGCTCGTGCATTCAGGCAGCGTCGGCCTACTTAAAGCTCCACCTCCCGACGCGCAGCGGTGACGTGCAGCGGTGACGCGCAGCGGGCGCGCCTTCCCTGCGCCTGAGTCGTGCCAGAGTCCTGCCCGTCTGCGCTCGTCAGCGTCTCGGAGGCAGTAGGAGTGGGACGGCTGGCTTATCTTATTCTATTGGCTTCACGTCGCTACCTGCTGCCGAGGTAAGTATGCTCTCCTATTCCTCGGCGGACCTCCTTTCTCTGCGTGGTTTACGCGGCACTTGTCATCATGTTTTTCCGGGGGGTCGGGCTCTTCGCCGGATATTCCTTCGCTCCACTACCACTGTCTCCTTCTCAACACTAGGTCATTGAGTTGTCACTCCCTTAACATTTGGAATCTGTTGCGGGAGTCTAACACATCTTGTTTATTCCTCACCGAGACTTGGTTGGGGGAAGGCTCTGCCCCTGATTTGGCTAATGCCTTACCTCCTAATTATAATATCTTCAGGAGGGACAGAGTGACTGGTAGAGGTGGAGGAGTGGCGTTGATCGTGGACAATCACATTTCCTGCACGACCTTTCCTGTAGATAATATTCAGGGTTGTGAGTCCTTAGGTTTTACCTTTTTCCTTTCTCCCTCACAAGCTTGCACTGGGATTCTTCTCTACAGAGCGCCGGGACCTCTTGGGTCTTTCTTCAACGAACTTCAAGTGGCACTTTCTGTGCCGTGTCTTAGGTCAGAACAGTGTATTTTACTAGGTGAACTTAATTTGCACATGGATAATAATCTGGACCCAGATGTTATAAACCTTGTCGATATTTCGGCTCCGTTAGGGCTGTTCCCTTTTATTTAGGGGCCGACTCATAACAAAGGTCACACCTTGGACCTGGTCTTCTCTACGAGACCGCTTATTGTGTCTCCTCCGCAGCCTGTCCTGTGGTCCGACCATTTTTTAATTATTTTGGGCTGCTTTCCACTGCTACAACACGGACGAGGCCTCTAAGAGACACCACGAGGGCCTCTCGGTCTTTTCACCTGATCTCTGTTGACATGTTATCTGAAGCCCTCCATAGTTTCCCTTGTCAACTTTCTGGCAACCTAGAGGAGAATCTTACTCTCTTCCAGAAATGGCTTACGGCCAGACTGGAGGTGTTGGCTCCTGAGAGGAGGGCTAAATCCACTGAAAGGCGTAGCTCCGCCCCATGGTTTACTCCTCATCTGAGGGCCTTACCTCAGGAGTGCAAGAAGGCGAAAGGGCCTGGCGACGAGCCTATGATCCAGCTGAGAGACTGCATTATAGAGTGGTGACGAGATCATACCACAGGCAGATCTGGGTTGGGAAAAAAGCTTATCTGGAGCACAGAATAGATGAGGCCGAAAACGCTAGTAAAGAGATTTTTAGAATTGTAAAGGATTTTATCTCTCCCTCCCTAAATACTCCTTCTCACATGCACTCTGAGATCTGGATAAATCAACTAGCTGAGTTGTTTGTGCATAAAATCAAATCCATTCAGGATTCCTTTCCTCCTACCTGTCCCTTGCCGGACGTCAGCTGTCTGTCTTCCCTGCCTTCTCTAGATGGGAATTGTCCCTTTTTTTGCGAATTTCCCCCTATGTCCCCTACCATCTCTTTAGACCTTTTGTCTCGGTTGAAGTCTGGCTCGCCGCTGGATCCTTGCCCGGCGAAGTGTCTGGGGAGAGTGGCGCCAGTTCTTAACACCTTACTGAACCCACTTCTTAATTCCTCTTTGTCCACTGGTGTGGTCCCTCAGGCCTGGAAATGTGCCTTGATCTTACCGCTGATTAAAAAGCCTAACCTTGATCCCCTCATTCATGCGAACTACAGGCCGATCTCTCTCCTCCCTGCGCTGGCGAAAGTGACCGAGAAGCATGTGCATCGGTCGATTTCCAATTTCATCGAGGAGAACGACCTCCTACACATGTCTCAATCGGGCTTCCGTGCTAATTTTAGCATGGAGACTGCCCTTCTCGAGGTCACCGACGCCATCAGGGAGGTTTTGATTCCGGAGGTAAGGCCATGTTGGTTATGCTTGATTTGTCGGCGGCGTTCGACACCGTTCCCCACGAAGGCCTCCTTTTAAGACTCTGGGAAATTGGCTTACGTGGACGGTGTTGAGCTGGTTTAAATCTTTTCTTACCGGCCACCGGCAAATGATCTGGGCGCCCCCTTATTCCGCCGATATGTCGCTGCTAGAGGTGGGGGTGCCTCAGGGTTCCATTCTTAGCCCCATGCTTTTTAACATCTTTATGGCCCCTCTGGCGGTGGTGGCGGAATCCTTTGGCGCCCAGATCATATCTTATGCTGACGATACCCCGCTTCAGTTCACGTGTGACAGGGGCGGGGCTTTCAACGGCACTCGGATTAGGGACTGTCTAGGTGCTGTCTTCGAGTGGTTCCGGCGGCATGGCCTAAAATGCAACTCCGACAAATCGGAGCTACTTTTTTTGGGCTGTACCCCTGATCCCAGTTGGAAGGCCTGGTGGCCACAGGATATGTTTCCCCCGGACAATGTCCCTCTCAAGGCGAAAAACCTTGGAATTCTGATTGACTGTGACTTATCTTTCAGACCCCATATCATCGGGCTTTCAGGGAAATGCTTTGGCATTCTCAGGATGCTTAGGAAGTTTTTTCCTTTGCTATCACTCCACCACAAAAAAAACATTGTGCAGGCTCTGATAGGGTCGCGTTTGGATTATGCGAACGCCCTCTACTTGGGTCTACCTAAATATCTTTTGACCCGCCTGCAAGTGGTGCAGAACTCCGCGGCTCGAGCCATCTTTGGGCTCCCGAGATGGGCCAGCGCCGCTGAGTTACTCAAAGCATTACATTGGCTGCCCATCTCCAAGAGAATTTTATTTAAAAGCCTGACCTTGGTCTTTAAAGCCCTTCACGGTGTAGGTCCCAAGTATATTGGGAAACGCCTATCTTTCTACCTGCCTAGTAGGGCTTTGCGGTCAGCTTCTTTGGCTAAAGTGGTTGTGCTTGCCATCAAGCGTTCTAGAATAGGAGGCCGGTCATTCCGGTATCTGGCTCCGCGGGGCTGGAACGAGCTACCTCTGTCCTTAAGAAAGGCTAACAGCCTTCTAGCTTTCAGGAAAGAACTGAAAACTTGGCTTTTTGCTTAATAGTAGTTTTGGTTTTTCCTCAGTTTTTAGCTGTTGTGTTGTCACTCTGCACTTAGTTCTCTTCGCCAAAGCGCCGGGATGCTCTTTTGAGTAGCCGTGCGCTATAGAAGAAAATAAATAACATAACATAACATAACAGGATGTCCAGAAGGATGTGACTGCCAAATTTGCAAGCTTCAAAGGTAAAGGCCCTGTCATAGGCCATCTTAAATTACATGTAGGCCTACCCCCTGCTATAGTCTAAATAACCAAAATTTCAGGAGGAAACAGTGTCCCAGAATTGGTTTTACATAAGAGTTCCTCATTTCCCTAGAAACCTCAGAGATGTAGCCACAGCTCTGCCCCAGTGAAAGACGATTCTGACATCTTGTATTTGGTCAGAGAGGTGCACTGTGGGACTGTTTAGTGCCAAAGCCCCAAGAAGTTTAGAGTGGATACTGTTGCTTGTAGGAATTGTACTCCTCTTGGCCAGGGAATTTTACCCAACCACAAGCTAGTGCCAGGTATAAAAGTGGCACCCATCTTTTCCTACCTCAGAACATTGCTGGGCCTGTGGAAAAAGCCTTTTGTTTTAACTGTGGAGCGAAACCCCAGGGGCAGGACCTGCTCCCACTTGAATCCAGGACAAAACAGTGGATTCCAAGGGCTAACTGGATTACCTCCTGTTAAGATGCAGGAACACAAAATCTGTAGGAATTCTGCTACCAAAAGAGCTTAGCTGACCTGTTGTAAATGAAGTTGTCCTTGACCCTGTTTATGGCTTCTGGGAGGTTGAGTCCTGACTCACAAAGAGGTGATAGGTCTTTGGCTGGTGTTAGATTGTACTTTTTCTCCCTCAAGATTGCAAAAGGGGACACTTAGAAAGTTTTTTGTAACATGTTCATAAAAGAACCACTGTCTACCACGAAACACAGCAGCCAGTTGGCATTAACTTGCTGGTTTGCCCCAATGTAAGCAGCTCGACTTCCAGAAAAATGTATAAGTGACAATTTCACAGGGCAGCATATTGAAGCTGTTGTGCCCTCTGTTGGCTCCAGTCAGCAGCATGCTATGCTAATGAGAAAGTTCCTGCAGAAAATAAGACTAAAGGCCTGATTATGATCTTGGAGGACGGGTTACTTCATCACAAAGACAATGGACAATCCCGTCCCCCCAAATATAAATCCCATTGGATATAATAGGATTTAAATTTCAGTCGTCGGACATTGCGAGTCTTTGCACTGTGTGATTCATAAGGCATGTGGGATGCAGACCCATGATAGCAGTAGGTAGCTGGATGGCCCAAAACTGCTTGAAGCTGAATTCTAGTAAGACGGAGGTGGTTTTATTCTGTAATGATATCAACTTCTGGACCCCGGAATGGTGGCCAGACACACCAGCACCCCTTCCTACTCCTGTCAAAGAGGCAAAACACTTGGTAGTCTGAATAGACAACAAACTAAGCCTAAGGATCAGGTGAACACAGTGGTCTCTTCCACCTCTTACATCCTAAAAGCCTGTAGGAAAATCCTGCCAATCCTGCCCAAGAAAGTCATCAATTTATCATCACGGCGCCGGTAATGTCCAGACTGGATTACTGTAACAGTTTATGTGTCAACATCCAGGAAGGACTATTGAACAAATTGTAACTCCTGCAGAACGCAGCAGCTAGACTGCTGTCAGGCACTCCCAAACATGTCTCTATTTCATCAGAAATCAGAAGGCTCCACTGGTTGCCAGTGCGAAAACGGGTTCAGTTTAAGGCTCTGTGTAGAGTACACAAGTTACTCTATAGAACTGGCCCTAAAAGCCATTTCAATGGTACACACCAACTAGAAATCTACGTTCTTTAGATGCTAAACTGTTTGCGGTACCTTTTGCAAAAAAAGCTAAATGGGGGGGAAGAAGCTTTGTGGTGGGAGCTGCTAAGGCGTGGAATGGCCTCCCGAAGCATCTTGGAGCCTTGCCAAGCCTGCTGACATTCAGGAAGGCTTTGAAGACATGGCTGTTTGCGGGCTAAACTCAATCTTTGTGCTACCCCCTTGTCTTCCCTTGTGGGGCCCAGGTAGGATTTCAATCAGCACCAGGACACCTTCGGGTAGCAGTTTGTGCTTTAGAAATGGCAATAACATTAACATTAACCAAGCTACTGCCATGTTTTAACATGGCAATGGGCAGAGTAATAGAAGGCATACTGTGAACCATGTGTTTGACTGTGATGTGGGAAAGCCTTTGCTCACCCATAAAATCTATAGGTCAATTGAATTAAATGTTTGGGGCGTATAATGAAACTGTAAGCACACTTCCCCATTCCCTGATAATTTTACTCTCTAACTACATCCTCCAAAAATTCTCTTCTTTTCTGGGTCTCTCAACCCCCCTCCTTTATTGTTGCACTCCTCTTTTCCTCACTTCTCTGTATTCCTTCAATTGTATTCAATTCCCTCAGTCTATCTGCCGTTTCTTCCAAGCCACATCATATTTTCACACACCATAATTTAGCTCCCCCTGATGAAGATACATTACAAAATTGATGTAGACTAAGCAGAACATTAAAATATTTATAAAGATGAACACTGACAAGAACTGCATTAATGCTCTTTTGTGGCCCAGGTTCCAACATGAATGCTTTTCAGTTGGCTACATTACCGCTCTCCATGAGGGTTTTCCAACATTCAGGAGGCCATACTCCAGAATCTCTAAATTATGCTGTATTGCCATGACCTGTCAAGGTGGCGATACACAACTAATCAAAGTAAGAATATCCTTCTGAACTATTCTTTCAAATCCTATTCATTTTATTAGACTAGAATGTGCTGTAAAAACTCAAACTGAGGTACTTTGAACGTGTCATTTCACACTAGATCTTTGATTTTTCTGCAGCCCCACTTCAGTTGATCATCTTCAAATTTTACTATTAGATGGGCTGGCCATTTCAGAGAAGTTGGAGTCCTAGGGTCTAGCCAATAGGAATCAAGTCAAGCTAGAAAGTCTAAGGTTAAGCCTGAGAGAAATAGAAAATAAAAAGCGATTCCCCAAATACAACAAAACAAATCGAAAACAAGACCTTCGCCCTCACTAAGTGGTGCCTACCACCCTGGTACTAAAGCCAGTGGATTGCATGGCAAATAATCAAGGGGCCAGTCTAGAGGTGCTACCCCAGTATCCAGAGGGCATAATAAGCCCTAATAGCTTTCAACTATTTGAGGGAGAGACAGAAGTAGGTGGACCAGTATATCTCGAGATGTCAAACGCAGGAGACAATATACCAAAATACCAAACACAGCTACACGGATTAATGAGGGGATAGCATCTAAGACAAATCAAACTATGCTTAAGAAGATAGAGAACACAGTCAGATCAAGCAAGAGTTTAGAGAATATACCAACACCTCTATCAGTCCATACTTGTTGCAATCTTTAACAGAGGAGATGAAGAGTAGATTCCTTGTTTCTGAAAAAAATCAAGCGGAAATAGAAAAAATTGAGAGAAAATGAAAAATAAGCTTGACTCTCTGGCAGCCAGAGCTACAGTTTTGGAAACCCCAGTGGCAGAGCTGACAGCTAAAACCGAGGAAAATAAAAAAGAACTTTCTAGACTAAAGGAACGTGAAATTGGTTTCCAGGAGAAGCTTAAGTTCATTGAAAACTCCCACAGAAGGAATAAGCTTTGTATACTTAAAGTACAGGAGGGAGCGGAAGGAAACAACATCAAGGAGTTTGTGGTTAAATTGATTAAACAATCAACTCAAATTGATATCTCAGAGAAAATCCTTCTGACTGACACCCAGAGGGTCCACAGAGATCCATTTAGATTAAACCCTAACAAAACTAGACCCAGAAAAATTCTGGTCCACTTCTTGACTCATAGTCTGAAAGATTAAATGCTAAACAAAGCTCTTAGGAGGAATGTATTGAGGGTAGACACGGTAACTTTCCAAATTAGATCGTATCTTTCATCGATAACTGCCTCTAAACAACAGGAACTAGGTCAGTTATTAGATCCATTCAGGCAGCTAGGTGCAGCTGCTCAGCTAAAATTTCCCGCTACATTAAAAGTAATGTTTAATACCAAAATTTGGGTTTTCAAGCAGGTGGAAGAGGAGGAAAGTTTCCAACAGTCAATTGCAGGACCTGCTTCTGGAGCAATAGTTTGTCACCATGACTAGCCCTTCCTCTGTCTTTATATATTAAGTAAATTTTTTTTTATAGGATTGGAAGAGGATCTTCCGATTAGATATAGTAAGCAGTGTTTAATTTTTGTTTTTTAAAGCGTATATTTCCTTACCATCCTGAACGCCTAGAGGGAAGCCTCAAGTCCGGGGTAGGGCCATAGGAAAAGAGTGGGGCTTCTCCAGGGGAGCACAAGGGTGAGTGAGAGGGGGAGCGGGGGGTCATGGGGTGGGGAGCATAGGGAGATAAAGAAAAAAAATCCAATTTGCCGAAGCAGTCTAAACAAATTCTTCAAACTATATACCTTCCAAATATTAAGAAATGACGAAAGACACAATTGAGCAGGCAATATATCTGAAGGCCTTGTAATGGAATTTAAATGGGTTGAGGGTGAAACATAGGATAGAGAGAATTCTCCAATACCTAAAAGATACTCCTGAACAGATTCTCATTCTTCAGGAGACACACTTAAAAGCGAAGGAGATGAGGACTTTGTGTAAAAACAAAAGATGGATTCAGGATGTTATTTGCACTACACAACAGACAACTGCAAAGGGGGTGGCTATAGTTATCAAACAAACTCTGCCCTATTGGTGGCCAGCTTCAAAGTCGACAAGATAGGTAGATGGGTTATAGTGAGTATTAGATTTCATATGCATACATTTACAGTGGCAGGCTATTACGGAGCTCCAGCACAGCTAAAGGAACTCTTTGCAGAGCTGCTAATATTTAGTGACCCTTTAATAGTGGCAGGAGAGTTTAACTTGGTTTTAGACCCTCTGCTAGATAGAACTTATAACAGTAGATCAGCACAAAACTGTAAAATGTAATCCTCTTTAATAAGTGCAATGAAACAGTTGGATTGGATAGATATATGGATGAACGGACTGGGAAGAAGAAGGGGGCATACCTTTCATAACATAAATTCCGGTTAGACTTCTTTTTAATTAGCATAGACCTGAAGAGATGTGTGAAAGATACGAAACACTTAGGCGGCCACCTGTCTGACCATTTGGCAGTATCGTTAGTTCTGAAACTTCCAAGTAAAACAGCGAATAAGAGATGGACCTTAGATCATACAATCTTGTTAGAGGAAGAATTAATAGAACAATTAACAGCAGAAACAGAGAACTTCCTCTAGATTCATTTGGAGTTCGCCTCAATAGAAATTGTACGGGATCTCTATGAGGCTTTACTGAGAAGATACATAACATTCATCCAAATTGCTAGGCAGAGGAGATATAGGGCAGAGGTGGGAGAAATTGAGAGTAAATAAAGAAATTAGTACATGAGCTCACTATTCAGGGAGACATAATGCTGGAGGAGAATTTGCTATCCAGCAAAACAGATCTGATGGCAGTGCTGGATACAAGATTGAAGAAAAGGTGGGAGGCTAGTAAGTTGTCTCATTTTGAATATGGGGAAAACAGTGGGAAGCTTCTAGCCTGGAAAACCAAACAGGAATTAGTAAAAAAGTAACATAAGAGAAATAGTTTGTGATGCCACTGGGAAGTTAGTTGAGAGCCCCACAGATATTAAAGCAGCTTTTCAAAACCATTTCGAAAAGGTTTATAGAGATGGTCTTATCCCACAAGCCAAAATGATGGAGGCCTGGCTTGATGAATTTCCACCAAATAAAATCGACAAAGTAAGTTCTAACAATCTCAATAGCTCGATAAGCCTAAATGAAAAAAAAAGGCAATCAAGACAGGGAAAAAGTGCAAGGCACTGGGACCCGATGTCCTACCGGCTGAGCTGTATAGATCTCTGGTGGAGGTGCTTGCCCTGTGATGGGTAAGCTATTTTCTCAAATATTAGAAAAAGGATGGGAATCTGCCCCCTCCTGGAACGAAGCTACTGTTGTACTGATTTTAAAACCATCAAAGTCACCTAAGTAGTGCGACTCATATTGACCAATCTCTTGGCTCAATTTAGATTATAAATTCTTTGCTAAGATCTTAGCAGAGAGATTAAATGGGGTTATAGGAGGTCTATTACATATATACGGCTGATCTAGTCAAGTCAATTCCAATAATATATAGTGCAGCACAACAATTTGGCTTAATCTCAGGATTAATAAGTCAAAAACTGAATGTATGGCTTGGAATTTGAATGATAGTCTTCCCATACTTTAAAAGGAGATAAGGTATTTGGCCATCAGAATCATACAAAACATTGAAGATATAACTTATACAAATCTGTGTAGGATTGATAAGGAATTGTCTAACTCTTTAAAGGGGTGTGCTTATTTGCCACTGACATTAATAGGAAGAGTCAACATAGTGAAAATGATGCTCTTACCTGAACCTATATTTTTATTCCAAAATATCCCACTATGTTTTAAGGAGGATGGCCTAAGGAAAATCCAGGCAAAAATCAACGCTTTTGTATGGGCATCCAAGGGTATAAGAATCTCTTTGAAAAGATTACGAAGAAAGAAAAATAAGAGAGGCTTATGTGCGCCCGATCTAAATTACTATGAATGGGTGTTTTTAAAGAGAGCAGGGAAAGTGTTTATGGGCTCACCAGATGACTAAGATATAGGTAAAATGTTTAAAGAGATGCTTCGGGAGATAAAAATTTCATATACAAATTTGGAGATCTACGCTTTTATAGGAAGGTACGGTTTAAGTCTCTAAAAGTTATGGACACAAACTGGTTCAAAATCGAAAAACCTTTAAAAATCAGTGACTATAGTGCCACGGTACCTATTTGGGACTCCCAGGCTCACCAAAGTGGATTAAAGATTCATTGACAACTATGCTAAAATTGGCCCGGGATACAGTGCTGGGCCCAACTTGGCCCAGAGGGTTCCCTTTGATCATGGGAAGAAATAAGCAACTTGACGGAAACTGGGCTAACAAAATTTAAATATCTACAAATAAAAAGCTGGACTCAAGCAATCGGAAAAGAAGTGGGTGCCTCAAACGAACTGGAGACGGCTTTGAACACGAGCAAGCGGAACAAGAAGGAGACAGCTATCCTGTATTGGAACTTGACCGATCTCGTGGATGGCGACTTCATCTTACCATCTTACCATCACAGCTGTGGGGAAAATGCTTGCCTGGTTACAGTACAGAAGAAATCTGGCAAGTATCTTATGATTTACTATACTCTACAGTATATACTGCCAATTTAAAGAGAAATCATCTCTTCTCTCGCCATAGGAAATACTGGTCTCCTCTCAGGCTTTCTACATTTGCAAGGGGATCTACCCCTTCTCCCCGAAGTGTCAGCAGGAAAAATCAGACGATGCTCACATGTTTTTAAGCTGCCCAATCCTGCAGCAGTTCTGGGGAGTGGTTGTTGAAGGCATGGAAGCTACGTTTGGTTTTGGAAATCCAGGTTAGCATAGCTTTGGTATTTTGGGGAATTTTCCCGAACTATGAGTTATTGTCTCCAGATATGTGAAGTGAAGTGAAGGGGATTTTATAGAGCGCGTCTGCTGCCTGAGGGCGTCCAAGCGCTGGTATTGGAAAAAGACTCTGAGGAGAGGAAAAGGAAAAAGGAGGGAACAGGAGGGGAATGGTAAGAGGGAGCAGGGGGGGATTAGATTCTGAATAAAAGTGTTTTAAGTTCTTTGCGGAAGTGCAGGAGGGTAGGGTTGGATCTAAGTGAGAAGGGGAGAGAGTTCC
Organism: Lissotriton helveticus; assembly: GCF_964261635.1. Taxonomy (NCBI): domain Eukaryota; kingdom Metazoa; phylum Chordata; class Amphibia; order Caudata; family Salamandridae; genus Lissotriton; species Lissotriton helveticus. The sequence goes on along the minus strand of NC_136067.1, from coordinate 795,152,766 downwards.
AGAGTTTAGCGGCGTTCAGAGAAAAAGACCTACCTCCTGCTCTAGCTTTTTTAATTCTTTGGACTACGGCGAGAAATGCATTCATGGAGCGAAGGGTTTTACCGGGACAGTAGGGGGAGAGAAGTGAGTGATTAATTTCCGGGCTCGCTCTGTGAAATGCTTGATGCGATATGCATAGAGCTTTGAACTTTATTCTTTCTCTCACGGGGAGCCAGTGGAGAGATCTGATCCCTGCCTTGACTGACTGTCTGCGAGGGATCTGGAGGAGAGTGCGGGCAGCACAGTTCTGTGTTCTTTGCAGTTTTTCCAACACATACTCTGGGGCTCCTAAGTATAGAGCATTGTTGAAGTCCAGCCTAGATTGTACAAGGCCCTGGATGACCACCTGCATGGCTTCAAAGGGTAGTAATGGCAGGATTTTTTTCAACATTCGGATAATCCCGAAGCAGGTTGCAGCTGTTTTTGTTGCCTGAGTGTTTAAAGTGAGTTTGTTGTCTAGCCATACTCCTAGCATTTTTATATTTTCCTTCGGAGTTGGCATTGGTCCCAAGCTTGCGGGCCACAGCTGGTCATGGGTGGTGGGAGGAGAAGGGCCGAGGATCATAATCTCGGTCTTATCACCGTTGAGTTTTAAGGATGACATTGTAATCCATCTTTTGACATCCTCTATGCAAGCTGCCAGATCGGATAGGGGGAGCATGCTGCTTTTTTGTGTCAGGGAGACCACCAGCTGGGTGTCGTCCGCGTACGATATGATTTTGATACCGTATTTTTGGACGACCCCAGCCAGTGGCCTCATGTACACGTTAAACAGCGTGGGGCTCAGTGAAGAGCCCTGGGGCACGCCGCAGTTTAGGGACGGCTTTTTGAGTAGGGATCGCCATCAAAGACCTGGAAGGTTCTGTTATTGAGAAATGAGCTCAGCCAGTCTAGGGCGTTTCCTGAGATGCCGAGATCGAAGAGTCGGGATAGCAGGGTTTTGTGGCATACTGTGTCGAATGCCGCGCTTAGATCGAGGAGGACCACTGCCACTGTCCCCCCCTCGATCCAAGATCTTCCTGGCTTCTTCTGTGACGTGTCTAGGGCGAAACCCTGTTTGGGAGGCGTCCAGTAGGAGGTTCTCCTCAAGGTAGTTGGTAAGATGGAGGTTGACGTGCTTCTCTAAGATTTTGCTTGCCCATGGTAGCAGGGAGATTGGGCGGTAGTTATTAGGGTCTGATGGGGGGAGAGTCGTTTTTTTTAACAATGCTTTCACCATTGCTTTTTTCCAGGCGGGGGGACCACCCCTGATGAAATGGAACTGTTGAGTAAGTCCAGGAGAGTAGGAAGAATGATCGGGTTGACCATATTCATCATCTTAGGGGGTGCAGGGTCGAGGGGGGAACCAGATTTTACCTGGAGTACAAGAGATTTGAGTGATTCCAGGTGTAATAATGGGAATTCATTCAGGTGAACTTGCGCAGGATGTTCGGTGGCGCATGCGGGTTGTAGTGAGACAGCTTCTGAGTTGGGGGTTGCAAATGAAGAGTATATTTTATTTATTTATTGAAAGAAGAACTCAGCTAATTCGTTGCAATGGGAGATGGAATCGTGGGCTGTGAATGTAGGTGGGGGGATTTTGGAAAGGGTTTTAACTACCTGATAAATTTCTTTAGGTTTGGACCTAGCTGCCACGATTTTCCTCATTATAGTAGATGGATTGCGCGGCGTTTATTTCTGTTTTATAGGCTCTGATATTTTCTCTGTATCTTTTTTTGTCGTTGTAGGCGTATCCCAGGCACCACTTTCTCTCCATTTTTCTGCACTGTCGTTTTAATTCCCTGAGTTTGTCCGAGTACCAAGGGGCGGTTTCTCAGGCTCTTTTTAATTTGGTTTTTCTCACGGGGAGGATGGTGTCAATGGAGTCCTCCAACCCTTTGTTGAAGGTTATGTTATTTTGTTCAGAGTTATTGGAAAGGATAGGTTTGGAATTAGAGAGAAGGCCAGACCACGACTCTAGCGGAAGTTTCGACCAATTTCACATCTTCCGTGTTGTGGGAGCGGGGGGGCGGGGTGGCTTTCTCTGTGGACCAGTTAAGGAGGATTAGATGGTGATCTGTCCATGATAGGGGAGTAATGGAGCCGACTGTTAGAGTGGGGCAGTTGGTAAAGACTGGGTCAAGTAAGTGACCTTTGTCGTGAGTAGGCGCCTTTAATAGTTGTTGTAGTTGGATCGCGGCTAGACTAGAAGGGAGCTCGCTGGCGATGCAGTCGGTGCGGACATCAAAGTGAATATTGAGGTCGCCCAACAGCGTGAAGTTTGAGGCGGACATGGCAGTTTCTGCAGCGAACGAAGGTAAAAAGGAGGGAAAGTTGTTCAACGGGCCTGGCGGGCGGTAGATAAGAACCCCTGTTAAGCTGTCGTTAGGAGTGAGCTTGAGGCAGAAGGACAAACTTTCACAGTCCGGGATTGGGTCAGAGGTGCAATGGCATTGATAGGTGGATTTATAGATAATGGCGATGCCTCCTCCTTTCCCGCATGGGCGGTCCCGGCGTTCGATTCGATAGTTCGATGGCAGGGCTTGAATTATATCTGGGTCGCAGTCTAGGGTTAACCAGGTTTCGGTTAAAAAGAGGACATCAGGGGATAATTCATCTAGAAGAAGTGAGATTTCTATTTTATGCTTTGGCATAGACCTGCAATTTAGAAGCAATAGGGTAAAGTTTTGCTGTAGCTGCTTAGATGGAGTCATTTTTAGGGCCGCATTACAGTGTTGGCAATAAGTGGGAAGGTTAAGGGGGTAATATCGGTGGAGGCAGCAGTCCTTCGAGGGGGGTTTTAATGTGAAAAGGGTGGCAGAGTTGTATTGCATCCAGTGAGAAGGATCAGGGGGGGTGGCCCCTGTCCCCGGCCGGACGCGGACGGGCGCAGACGGGCTTGCCTTAGGCGCGCCTTGGGTGCGCAAATGGCGCTCCCGCTGCGCTCGTCCGCTGCGCTTCCGATAGATGCACATTTTATCGTAGAAGGGAGGAGGGCGGGGGGGGGGCGTGGCCTCGAAGGGGCGGGGCCAGGGTGCACGCCGGCGATGGCGGCAGCTAAGGTTAGCTTTGACTAAAGTCCGCAACAGTGTTTACATCGGCTGTGCGAGTTGGCAAAGTGAGGGCTTCTGCCCCAAGAGTAGGCTTGAATAACGTGAGGTTAAAAACACAAAGTAATCAAGTGACTTTCAATTTTAAAATACAACACGCCTAGCGCTCCCGGCTTCCGCCTCAGGAGTGAGTTTCCAATTAGACGCTAGTTTTCAGCGACCTTTTTAAGCTGGGTGGGGGGGGCGTGGCCTCGAAGGGGCGTGGCCAGGCTGCACGCCGGCGATGGCGGCAGCTAAGGTTAGTTTTGACTAAAGTCCGCAACAGTGTTTACATCGGCTGTGCGAGTTGGCAAAGTGAGGGCTTCTGCCCCAAGAGTAGGCTTGAATAACGTGAGGTTAAAAACACAAAGTAATCAAGTGACTTTCAATTTTAAAATAGAACACGCCTAGCGCTCCCGGCTTCCGCCTCAGGAGTGAGTTTCCAATTAGACGCTAGTTTTCAGCGACCTTTTTAAGCTGGGCGGGGGGCGTGGCCTCGAAGGGGCGTGGCCAGGGTGCACGCCGGCGATGGCGGCAGCTAAGGTTAGTTTTGACTAAAGTCCGCAACAGTGTTTACATCGGCTGTGCGAGTTGGCAAAGTGAGGGCTTCTGCCTCAAGAGTAGGCTTGAATAACGTGAGGTTAAAAACACAAAGTAATCAAGTGACTTTCAATTTTAAAATACAACACGCCTAGCGCTCCAGGCTTCCGCCTCAGAAGTGAGCTATCTCTCTATTTAATCCTCCTCGTCAGGAGAGAAATTTGTAAATATTGGATCAAGAGTACTCCTCCGACCTTTTTAGACTGGGTAAACTCGATTAAGTATACGCTGAAATTAGATAGGGCTACCCGGAAGAGGAAAAAAGATTTCTGGATCCCATGTATGAGGTGTCTTGACAGTCATTAATACCCGAGATCCATCTGTTCAATGATTATGCCTTTTCACAGACTTACTTTACCACTCAAGTCACTTCAAGGGGTCAGCCAGATAGAAGAATTGAACAGACTGATGCAAGAGGTTCTGTGTAAAGCACATCCATGCAGATCAGAGCCCTCTTGCTGGCTCCAATCAATTAAAAGGGGGGCTGTGGAGAACAAACAATCATGGCTCTGGGAACATCTAATGGCGTATGAGGGCTTGCATCATCATTCAGGATTTCATCAATGGGGCTTGTGATGTAAAGCCCGCTGCTGAGTCACGGCGATGTGTTGGTTCAGAGGAGCTAAGAGTCCTCATTGTTAAGTTATGTTATCGGATTTGCATAACGCATGGCTGCCCCAGCAATGGCGCGACCCAGCGCTGATTCCATCGATAACGGGACAGAAGAGGGGGAGTGAAGCAGAGGCTAGGCAGGGAAGAACCAGGTCCCTACTGTCTCCGTGAAAGCCCCATGATTTTGTAAACTTCTGGTGGTGCAAAGAAGGGAGTACCAGAAAGAAGAGGCTAGAGCACGGAATGACGGACCACCGTCCCGTGCTCTTTTAACACAGGGAACAGTGGCCAAGTGGTTCAAGAAGCACAAGGCGCATTTCAGAACATAAGGGTTAAGATGGTTGGCTAAGATAGGAGGGTCTTGGGCATGAAGAATTCTATGAGAAATGCACAGAGTCTTGAATTGAATACTCTTCACGACGGGGAGCCATTGTAGCTTACGAAGAGATTTGGAAGTAGGGCAACGTTTAGGGAGGGAAAGGAGAGTCCAGGCTGCAGCATTCTGTGCTCTCTGAAGGCGAGTAATATTATCAGCTGTGTTGGCCGCAAGATAGAGAGAATTATAGTAATCCAATATGAATAGTATAGTAGACTGGCTAATAGTCTGCCGGGTCTGGGCATCAAAGAACCCAAGTATCGTCCTAAGTCTGGGTGTACCAGCCACAGCTTTAGTCTGTGTCTGAAAAGTCAAGGCACAGTTGACCCAGACGCCCAGATTTCTTACGGTTTTGTTAAGGGGTGGGGGCATGCTACCAACTATCGCTCCATAGATGTTTGTCTCTGCCCATAAGGAGAATCTCGGATTGACTTGCATGCAACTGTAGGCAATTAGCAGCAATCCAATCAGCGATGGCTTTCATGTTGTTTTGAAACTATGTTGTTCTGAGATATTCGAGATATTCGAGAGAGGTATCATAAGCTGAGTATCATAAGCATAGGAGACCATGTGAAGGCCCCTGTTTTTTGAGACTCCTCCTAGGGGTTATATATATATATTGAATCGAGTCTTGCCCAAAGCCGAGCCCTGCAGGACCCATGTTATGCAAAGTATACCTGTGAATCATAGGGTGGGGTGATCACTTGACAGGATCTATCTGAAAAGAAGGATACAAACCAGTTTAGAGTGGCGCCATCCAGGCCGATCCAGTAAACGTTGCAACAGCGTTTCATGACTGCCAATCAAGCTGACTGAGTGCTGTGGCTGGCTCTAAAGCCATTTTGATTGGGGTCCAAGAAACCACTGGACTCGACAAACTTGGTCAAGATAGAATTGATGTAGGACTCAGTGATTTGCACACGAAAGGGAGCAGAGAAATAGGTTGGACGTTTTCAGGTTTAGATGCATCCTAGGTGGGTTTTTTTAGTAAAGGAATAACCTTGGCATGTTTACAAGAAGCTGGTACTTCAGCTGATACCAAATACAGATTTATCAACTCGCAGATAGTATGGAGGAGCTGAGGTAAGAATTTCAGCAGCTGATCAGGTTTAAGTGGATCAGCTGGAGATCCAGATATGAGTTTGTTGCACAAGGTGCTTAAAACGTCACAGGATGGGGCCGGGAAGATTGATAGCATGGTATCAGAGCAGCTAGACAGATTTGCGACACCTAGAGTGTTAGTGAAGAGGGGAAAAGAGTAGATGTTTTCAATGTTTTTAACAAAGAAAGTGGCTAAAGTTTCACATTGAGCATTAGATGTTACCTATGTGCATTCTGAGTGGGGGTTCCTAATATCATTCAACAGAGAGAAAATACTTTGAGCTGCATTGCTGCTATTTTTGATTTTTTTCAGTGAAGTCATCAGCTTGCGATTTACGTAAAGATTTATGATAAGCTTTAATAGCTAGACAGCATTGCATTTTGAGGGTAGGGTCATGTCGACATCTCCAAGTACGTTCTAAAACTTTGCAATTGTTTTTCATTGGAGTTAAAGCTTCATTAAACCAGGGGCAGGACTTTGTTCTACGACTATGTGTGTATTTCTTAGGGATGCATTTGTCAAGGTAAAGCGTGTGCCAATTCTGGAAGAGGCTATCAGCTGCTTCAATGTCAGCAGGCAATAGAGGCATCTGAGTTATAAAGTATTACGAAAAAGAATGGCATCTAACTTGTGCCCGGGTCATTTCAGCCTAGACTTGAGGTGGGCGCGCAATGGTGGAGTAGGCCCCTGGAGCGTCATATACACAAGGAAAATGTTGGTCCAGTCCATGGGGAGGGGCAAAGAACGTTTAGGGTTGGTAAATTGGAGAAACCGGGTTTAACAGGTGAGCAGCTGAATGTGTTGGATTACAGACACATTGTGAGAGTTGGCAGGCTATGAGATCCATCCAGAAAATAGTGCTCTGCTCAACTTGACTAGCCTCCAAATGGAGGTTCAAGTCCCCCACAATGTTAAAGTTATCAGACTTAGCTACAAAAATGGCGATTAAATTGATGAGGGCTTCCATGAAATTTTTGAAGGGTCGGGGAGGGGGCAGTAAAAAAGCAGTCCTGATAGAGTAAAGCTGCAATTTGGCAAGATTTTAAAGATGTTGTTTTCACAGTCTGCAATGAACTCACTAGTTAGACTGCAGGTGTAGCATCCCTGAGGTAGTGCCAGCTGTGGTTCAGCCTTTGTGGAGTCCATTATCATTGTTGTGGCTGCTGTTGACGAGGGATGAAAGGGCTTGTGCTGAGGATGTGTCAAGAAGCTGCAGTTCAGATGGGGCAGCGAAGGCAATGCAAGATTTTGCGACAGGCCCAATTCACACAGCAGCAGCAGCAATGCATCAGTTTTGCTTGGATTGTTACTGCACAGCAGAGGTGATATGTCTCTTCCACTGGATCCACAGAAGCTGGTAGCGCACCGTAATCTCGCTTCCAATGGTCCAGGACGGGGGTGGGATCACTTGGCAGGGTAGACAGATGGCAGAGTCAAGGTGCCAGTGCCAGGTTGTTGGGTGCTTGTTGTTTATCTGAGGCTGCAGAACAGGAGGCCAGCCAACTAGCCCCTTGGTGTCACTCTGGGTTCTGGGTTCAGTCATTCTCACTCAGGGAAGAAGGCAGCACCTCGGTACAGCAGAGCTTGCAGTTCCTTCAGAGCAGCAGACCAGCAGAGTGGCAGTCCTATCAGCAGCTCAGCAGTTCTTCTTCCTGGCTGAGTATCAACAGTTCCAGAAGTGTACAGAAGAGTTGGTGTCTGCGAGCCAGTTTTTACACCTAGTTGTGCTTTGAGTTGGGGAGAAACCTCTAGAGGCATGCCTTCGAAGTGAACAGGTATAATGCCTTCCTGGTCCTAGCTCCAGACTACAGGGGTGTGTGCAGGCAGGACACAGCCTGTTCAAGTGTAAGTGAAGTTGGGCCTAGCTCCTCCCCTCATCCTGCCAGGGATGGCCCGTACTGTCACACCTATGCCCCCCATTATGTATGGCTGTCTAGGAGGAATACACAAATTGTAACTGTCAACTGCACCCAGTCATGTGACCCAGAGACAAGCTGAAGGCTCCTAATGGCAAAGGCAGGAAAATGCCAATTGTTCCTGTAACTTTTTAAAAGTGGCATTTTCAAAATTACAATTTAAAATCTGACTTCACTATGAGTTAGGATTTTTCTTTGCAATTTCAAAGACACCAATTATTAACTGATTACATGCTCCCATTTGAAAATGAAAATTACATTTTTACAGGACCCCAACAGGTTTTTGAGGCTATTGATCCATCTGTGACCTTGGTCAATCCAAAATGACAACAATTTAAAAACCTATGTATGTTATATTATATCCCAAAGAATATAGACAAATGAGATAGGAACCAAGTTAGTAATAGGAGCAGCCGTCCTCGATGTGGTCTATATGCTCCAGATATTGTGAACTTTTTTGTTAGCTGCCCGCACCTTGCACAGTATTGAAAGGACATAGCTTATCTTCTGTCTCAAAATTTCCAGTGATGATTGCAATTTAATTTAGGGAATGTTATGCTGGGCTATAAACGGAAAGCGGGTAGACATATTTCCACAATAATCTCTATTCTATTGTAACAGCCCAAAAGTGTATTTATCGCAAAGGACTGGACAACTTCAATGCCTTTCGCAGTCTATCAGTGGTAGGTATTTTTCAGCCAGATATATGAGACAGGTGGCAATCCTTCGTCTTAGGGCAAAAACAAGGGGCTAGAAGTATAGTTCAGTTTTGGGCTCCTATATTTGCCTGATTAACGTTTGGTTACATTCTACTAGTGATACCTTACTGAATAATGTCTAGAGATGGAAAGGTAATGTATAGTTTGAAGATGATGGCCCCCTAGCCCTTTGCCTTTCTTTTTTCATCTTTTTTTCTATCTTTGTATACTGGCTTGCTATTCCAGTGAACATTTGATTGACTGTATTACTGAATGTTTTAAATTTGTATGGGCTGTACCGCTCCAATTCTTAATAATAGATATAAAAAAAATGAAATTACACTTAAAAAATGTAGTAAGGTAACTCCAATGTTATTCAATGGGAGAGGTATGCTTTGCAGTAGTGAAAAATGTAGTTATGAGTTTTTTCACTACCAGTAAGTACATGTCCTACCTTTGAAATACATTGCATCTCGGGCTCTCCGGGGGGCTACCCTAGTGGTAAAGTATATGTATAAAAAAGGAACGTTTTGGCATGGAAGATGAATTAAATTTGTATTGACTGTAACGGCTCCAATTCTTATTAATAGAAAAAATGTAAAAAAAAGGAAATTACACTTAAAAAATGTAATAAGTTAACTCCAATGTTATTCCATGAGAGGGGTAGGCTTTGCAGTAGTGAAAAATGTAGTTAAGAGTTTTTCACTACCAGGACATGTAAAAAGTAAAAGTACATGTCCTACCTTTGAAATACATTGCACCTATCTTTACCTTTTTTTTAATAATATACTTTATTCGGTTTACATAATAAAAAAACATAAAAGTTACAATTCATCAAAAAATGTACAAAGCACATAAATACATGACTGGACGTACAATACAAATATTCCAATTTATATACAAAGATTATAGAATAAAGAGGACATCACATTGTTTCAATTTAAAAATGAATTCATAAAATACAGCAACCAAATCTTTTAGGGTTCCAGACAGTTTATGTACCTTAGGGAACATTTCAGAAAGCCAACCACAAACGGAATACATTCTGGCTTTAATACTTGCAAAAAAAAAGAGGGCAGGGCAAACCTGTAAAAATGTAACTTTTTTAAAAGAGATTTTAAAAAGAGCCTCTGAGGGGCTTCATAAAAATTACAAAAGAACACAAAGTGCAGCAGATCCTGTGGAGATATACTGTCGCAGCCACAGGATGCTAACACTTGTCCTTTGTGACTCCCCTTTGGTACGGCTAATAAAATATGGAAATAATCCAATCTGAACCTGATCAGTAGGAAGCGCTCGTGAGCCGACAAAGGCCACGAGAGATATGGCTCCATATCAAGAGAGGATTTAAGCATCATGTGCTTACGGACACTATTTTCCGACAGTTCCACCTCCTCTCTTTTTGCTTTCTTACGCATGATAAAAGATTGTTTAACAAAAGCCACGTCTGCCCTGGTAATACGGTTAGGTATTAAAAAAAGGCCCGGACGCCCCAACTCTCTAAAGCACCCCTTAAGGTACTTTAACCACGGTATATCGGTCATGTGGTCCAGGCTCAAAATCTCTTTCAATAACTCTTGTGTAAGGGTAAGATCTTCGTTCAGGCAGCATTTGAGCCAAAAAAGCAATGGGCATATAGCCAGAATATCGCAGATGAATGTAAGGCCAGTTTCTTCATGAACTATTAAATTCGCGGTCCCTTTAGGAAGCCCCAGCAACTGCTTTAAAAAATAGTTTTCTGTCACCTGGATACCCTCCAGACCTGTATATCCCCACAATTCGCTGCCATAGCTAGCAATTGATACACTCTTGGCTTGATAGATCTTTAACATTGCAGCTATTGGGCGCTTGACCATTTTAGTTGCGAAGTTAAAAATCCCTGCATTGGACCTGGTCACCTCTCCCCTTTTCTTCTTAAGTAGAGCGCCCCAATCCAGACGATCATCCAGTAGGACACCCAAATAGGAGAAGGTCGAGGTTATTGGCACTCTTTCTCCGTTCACCTTAAAGGTGTGCTGCCTCTTGGGGCCGCAGCCCGACCTGCATTGTGTAGGATTTCCAATTATTTATGGCCAGATCTCGATCGGCCATGAACCTACAAAAGGTGTCAAGCAGGATCTGTAAGCTTTTAGGGGTACGTGCCAGGAGAACCGCATCATCAGCATATAGCAAGACGGGCAGGCTCCTGCGTCCCACACACGGAAAGTGAGCCCCAGTTTCCAACAAGGTCTTATCTAAGTCATTGATGTAGAGGTTAAAGAGAAAAGGGGCTAATATACACCCCTGCCGTACGCCCCTTTATGTGTTAAAATCCCTGGTGACCCTCAGATCCTGGGTGTATCTAATGTTTGCCCTAGTATCTCTATGTAAGTCCAACAGAAAGTCCACCAAATTTGCCTCCACCCCCATGGCCCTCATGGACTGCCACAACGGATGTATGACATTACAACGCATGCTTTTACATCGCATGCCTTCACAACGCAAGTATTACAACGCAGTCCATTACAACGCATAGTGCTTTGGGGTGCTGGATAGTGAATAGTTTAATTTACTATTCCAACTCCAGTCCCCGTGGACACTAGGGAAGGTTATTGGATAGTAAATTAACCTATTCCCTATCCTAGAGCGCCCCCCAGAGCAATGCGTTGTAATAGTTTGCGTTGTAATGGTTGCGTTGTAAAGGCTCTGCGATGTAAAAGTTGCATTGTAAAGGTTGTTTACCGCCACAACTTCCCCCGATTGACACCGTCAAAAGTTGAGGAGAAATCCATGAAGGCCATGTAGATTGTCCCCTGGCGGGCAACGGTGTACTTTCCGAGGATCAGATAGAAATTAAGGCATTGTGCCATGGTAGAGTGACCTGGGCGGAACCCATACTGGATATCAGAAATAATCATATTTTCAATCTATTTAATACGACTCCGCCTACAACCTTAACCACGGAGTCGATAAGGGAGATTGTTCTGTAATTCATGGTGCTGTTACGATCTCCCTTTTTAAACACTGGAACAATTGTGGAGACACCCCATGACTCTGGACACCCTTCCTTGGCGGCGGCATTAAGCACCACCACCAGAATTGATGCCCAGAGGGAGGGATTAGATTTAAAAAGGTCCGGTTGAATACCGGACCTGGTGTCTTCTTACATGAGAGACTGGTGATGCCTTCCTCCACTTCTCTTTGGGTAAATACAACTATGTCCTTATTCTGGGTTCTCGCTTGCAACCGGGGTAAGGTTGAAGCGCTTTTAAATATAATACTGAAGTGAGACACCCATTCCTCTTCCGTTATATTAGTGCCAAAATCCTCAGCTCTCTCCCTTTCAAAAAGTGGTCTGATAATAAGGCTCCAAAATCTGGAACTACTAGATAGAGTAGAAGGATCTAAAAGTTCCTGCCATGTGGCCTCCTTCAATTCCATTTTGCGATTGGCCAGTATCTTTTTATAGTTAGTGCGAAGAATACGAATCTGCGATTGATCCCTAGGGTTTGCTTTCAAAGCTGCCTTTAGTTCTCTGGCAGCTTTGGAGCATAATGGGTTAAACCACTTAGAGTCACCGATAATCCTTCTTTGGGCCGGGGCAGATAACAGTATCCCCACTTTGGAGATGATCCCATTGAAAGCATTAACAATACCCCTAGCAGTAGAATGAGATTTCACACAGTAGGAAAATTGTGCCGCACAGGATTCATAAAGCTTTTCATAAAAAAGGGACGGTGTTACTTGGGCCCATTTAAGGCGTCGCCTACCATCAGTAAGCTTCAGCGTACCTGGACCTATCACCATGTCCTGCTTTTTCAAAATACTCCCCCCCCAAGCACACACACACAGGATTATGGTCACTAAAAGCACTCGCTAATATTGTGAACCCCAATAGGAGGGGCTGAACGCTTGTAGAGATCAGAACGTGATCTATAAAGGATCCATCACTGCGACCTTTAAAAGACGGGACCTTTTGTTTACTAGATGGCGATACAAAGCTCATGGATGAAAACTGGTCATATTCATTGAGCAAATCGTTAAGAACATCTCCCTGTGGAGAGTGCTCAAAATAGAGGCCCCGGATCCTTGGACATCCCAAATCACCCATGTTAGTAGATTCAGGATCCCCACACCGGTGAGGGTTAAAGTCTCCTACAATCATAAGGCTATTTCTAAAGGGGCCACAATACTGCTTGACAAAGTTGTCCAGCTGGGTTATCTTACATACCCCTTGTTTGTGTACTGCGTTATAAAAATTGATCAGACACAGACTAAAGTTTCCTCGCATTAAAACGATTGCTTGAAAATCACTATAAGCAGAGGAGATATCCTTAATCCTGCATTTCAGGGACAAGGAAATAAAAATAACCAGGCCACCCCTTGCTCTTCCACTAAATGCTGGAGTTGCAGGGACAAAAAAAGCTTTATGCCCCTCAAATAAAAGATTACAGTTAACCAACCATGTCTCCTGGAGACATATCACAGGAAAGTGACTAACAAACTGCACCCATAATGGGTCTACAATCTTCTCTGCCAACCCCGCAATATTCCAGGACAGCACATTATGATCCTGGATCTTAAGTTGGTCCTCAGGGCGTACAATAGGTAGATCCTGCGGTGGAACAACAAGTGGTATTCCTGGCAGCTCCTGTTCCATTGGCTCTTCGCCTATTATGACCTCTAATGACTCTGCATTTGATAACACTGTTGGCGTTTCAGTTGAGAACCCAGCACCCGACAAAACTAAATCAACAGGCGCAGACATCTGGGCTATTTGCTGCAAGTGAGCTTCATTTTTACTCAGTCAGTCACAGTCATTCAACCCTGAGAGACCTGCAAATCTATTTTGCCCCTGAGCAAAGGAGGAGAGATGACAGTCACCCTAAGGATTATCCCTTTCTACCCAGGGGTTAAAAATACCGTTCCTACACTGTTCCACAGGCTTATGGGGCCAAGTATAATGCTCTAAATTCAGATTATTCTGTCTAGGGTTCTCCGCCTTATAAAAGAATCCCAAGGGCAGTATCTGAATACCTTGGCCCCTATATGCCAGACCAGCATTGACCTCTCTGAAGATTCTCTCTACGGGCAGTGGGTTGCTAAAATTCACCACAATGCAATCCCCCCTCCTTGTTTTCCTGGAACTTCCCAACCAGGCAACACGACGGACCATAATGATGTTATGTACGGACATTGGGCCAGCAACAGTATTGCAGGACAACCAGTGAGTTACCTTATTTTTAAGTTGGGCATAATCCTCCTTTGTTCCAACTGGGAGAGAAGGCACAGTCCCTAAAATTACCACCAGCGGGGTTGATTGTGGGGGTAAATCAATAACTGGTAAGTTCTGTTGTACATCATTGGTGTAATCCTGCAACATGCCCCCTTTCTTTCCCACAACATTGAGAACTACACCAGGTTTCTCTACTGCATGAGTTCCGTCTATTGGCAAACAATCAGGAGTCTTATCATTCAGCCCCCCAGCACTACTAGTAATCGAATCTGTGACATATGGAGCACAGTTATTTAATGGACAGGGGACTCCAACCTTCCCCTCAATAGGCGCCTTCGACAATTCAATATTTGAAACAGTAGGGGCTGCTGCTGCTGTACAACTACGGTTTTAAAAAGGATTGTATAATATTTTGCTGAACTGCTATACTTTGTTCAATATTATGTAATTTGATCATGATTGGGCGTAATTTATCGTCCAATATGCTGCATAGAGTAGATTTAAACACTTCTATTAATGGAATATCAATCGCAGGCGGGATTGACCCAATTACTGATGCTGCTATCGATGGTGCAATAGATTTTGACTTTTTTGCTTGTCTGCATATTTCTTTTCCTTTTCTATTAGTACTACTAGTTGAGCGACGTGCCCCCCCCCAGTTGTTGCAGTGAATTAGATTTATTAGCAGCTTGAGTATTGCTGCGAGTGGTAGGGGTCGGACTTTTTTCAACACCCTTTCTGCCAAGATCTGGAAGGACAGCCCCTGCTTATTTATCACAGTAACAACAGTAAATAGGGGCATAGCTAAAAATGTCCTGCTGGGCCTCCAAAACTGGGGAGAGCACAACCGAGTCAAGGATACCATTCCCCAACCCCTGTGTAAGAATGGTGCTCACAGTCTCATCTGTACAGATAATTGATTCGATTATATCCCCCTCCAGAAGCGGTAAGGAGCCGCCAGTTGGTGATCTAGAAAGGCGTCTATTTACCAACTCAATCTCCCTGTCTATCACTGTCGCAGCTCTGGACAGGAAGGCATCGATAGTGGTCACAGTTACTCTTGCATTACCCAGAACCCCATCCTGATTTGCCTGTGTATTGCGCCTCCCCATCATTGGTGCACAAGAATAGTGACCTCGGCTTAACTTGAACAAATAAGACCCCAAGAATAAATATCATACAACAAATTTGCCAATAGGCTCCCTCAGGTCAAGGCTACTAAATAAAAGCGAGTAGATGTATCCAAAATCTAACAGTTATAAATCAAAGTCACCATGTAAAAAAGATTCAAGATCACTAACCAAGTCTTTGGGGGCACCTCTGCAGCTTTGAAAAGGGGGTGGCCACGCCCTGCCTCCTACTGGCTACGAAGGACGGGAGGCGCCGCGATGATTTAAGTGCCTCCGGGTGCTGTGGGATGACGTCAGCAGTGTGCACAGCCCAAGGGGATACTGGGTAGTGAAGTCCGTAGAATCTCTGGTGTCCGAATCAGCCAACACCCTCGGCAGTTATATATCACCAAAACCGGGTGAATTATGCAGCTTCCAAGAGCCCAGCAGCCGTTAAACACCCCAGGAACAGCAACAGGTTGACCATATAAACTGCGTGTAGCGTCCTGCGCCGCGGGAGGCGCCGCAATGATTTAAGCACCTCCGGGCGCTGTGGGACGACGTCAGCAGTGTGCGCGGCCCAAGGGGGTACTGGGAAGTGAAGTCCGTAGAATCTCTGGTGTCCCTATCTTTACCTGATTAACATTTGGTTACATTCTCCTGGTGATATCTTAACGAGTAATGTCTAGCGATGGAAAGGTAATGTATAGTTTGAAAATGATGGCCCCCTAGCCCTTTGCCTTTCTTTTTTCTTCTTTTTTTTCTATTTTTGTATACTGGCTTGCTATTCCAGTGAACATTTCATTGATTGTATTACTGAATGTTTTAAATTTGTATGGGCTGTACCGCTCCAATTCTTAATAATAGATATAAAAAAATGAAATTACACTTAAAAAATGTAGTAAGGTAACTCCAATGTTATTCAATGGGAGAGGTATGCTTTGCAGTAGTGAAAAATGTAGTTATGAGTTTTTTCACTACCAGTAAAAAGTAAAAGTACATGTCCTACCTTTGAAATACATTGCATCTTGGGCTCTCCGGGGGGCTACCCTAGTGGTAAAGTATATGTATAAAAAGGGAACGTTTTGGCATGGAAGATGAATTAGTTTGTTAGGTAGAAATTGCACTTTAATACTGCACACACAGGCTGCAATGGCAGGCCTGAGACATGTTTAAAGAGCTACTTAAGTAGGTGTCTCTCAGTTGAGACCTTGGTAATTATAGGACATGGGTACTCGCAAACAATTCACCTGGGGCCACAAAGAACTGTTTATGACATACCTATGCAAGCAGGGCGAGAGTCGGGCGAGGAAAGATGGGTATAGGGGGACATGCATGGTGTGAACAACGACCCAATCCTTCATGTGACGTTTTTGTGTGCCACCAAGAATAAATTCTCATGCACCAAAAATTAAATAAAACATTAACTTCGAATGTAAAACGTGAGAGAAAAAGAGATAGTCATTTGGTGGCTGAATTGGAAAATGTGAAAGCAGAAAACCTTATATCAGTCTGGCTTCCCCACTTGACCAAATTGTGTGATCCTAGGCAATTGGTTAATTTTACTTTGCCTCATTTTTCTTCATTACCACTTATGAGTGCCCATTAAAATGTACAAGTTCAGGGGGGGTGATGTACAAAGCATTATCTTGTGTTTTATTTAATAATCTATAATGTTCCAATTACATAAGAACCTAGGCTACAGCCAAGGTGCAACTGACAAATGACTTGCCACTTGGTTCACTAATAGCATTGTTTTCAGAAAGGGAGTAGCATGATTGTTTCCAAGATCATTTTTGAAAACTATCACTGCTAATAAAGGCCTCTCACTGCAGAGATATAATCAGTTCTACCCAGGTAAAAAGCTCATTCATGTCAATAAAATATACCTTTTTGAGGTTTGCAGAGAGTGTACATGCTTAGTGCAAGATGTCTTTACAACTAAAGGTGTTACTAAAGATAAGTTGTCCAACTTTGTTGTTTCCTTATCTTTACTTTACGTCTAAATAATGATGCCCATTTCACAGCTGCCTGAATGCTCCTGCCCTGTCAAGTGATCAGTAGCGCAGTGCTGCTGTTCACCAAGGGTCAGCAAGTAAAGGTCAGGAGGTCCGCATGCGGCCCTTGGGCTGTTCTTTGAGTATCCCTGTAATAGTATGAAGCAACAATGTCTCAATGGGTAACACTGGACAAGGCAAAGATTGATAGTAGCTTAATTATGGAAGAAGCAACAACATACTGCCCCAAACTTTCATCAATCAATTGTATTTTGTCAAAAGGCAAAAATAACAATTTTGAAAAGAAACATCAGTATTGAATAAAGAGTGTGTGTTACGTGCAAACTGAACATATAATGCTTATGGGGGATTAATAAACGGCACAAGTGAAACACGTAAGTGGGAAAATAAAGAAGCAGTTAATATTTAGTTAATTATTATGCATGAATATTGTAGATACAATAATATTTTCACAAAATCATGTCATCATTTAAGATTCATAAATTCGCTGGCAAGTGTCGAGGGCATTTCGACCTTCATGAATGGACGTCATCCGCAGGACAATATCAATACAAAAAGAAAGATTGCTGCCTAAAGGTATTACAGGGAACAGCGAGAGACTAACGCTGGTGTGTATAGGTGTATATCATGGGAAAGCTCAGTGGGTCACCAAGACAAGTGCAAATGATTTCAAGATGAAAAGGCCAATATGAAACCTCGAGAGAGATGAGATGCTCTACCATCAGAGAATGTATGAATTAAATAATCACAAGAGCAGATGCCAAACAGTTTCAGTAACAAGCGATTGCCCCCAGATAGTGGAAATGGATTAAATTAACTCCCAAGTTAACTTAGTACAAGGGAAACAAATTGGCCAAATAGCACTCCCAGTGCATTCGAGGAATAAATCTCTCTGGCATCTGTGGGCTACATACGTGGGTGGCACTATCAGTGCTGCAGGCCCGATAGAAGCATCTAATGTACAGACCCTGGGCACATGAAATGTCAATTTATTAGGGACTTACAAGTAAATTAATATGCCAGTTGTGTATAAACCATTTCTATCATGTTTTAGGGTGAGAGCACAAGCACTTTAGCCCTGGTTAGAAGTGGTAAAGTGTGCGGAGTCCTAAAAGCTAACGAAAATGGGTTCAGAACATCAGAGGATGGAGGCAAAAGGTTTGGGGATGACCCTGCATAAAGGGCAAAGTCCAACACTCAGTTTTTTTTTATGTCCATATTGTCATGAAGCCAGAGTGTAATGTATGAATTGTCAGAATAGCCGAGTAGTTAGCAGAAGCATGTGGTGTACTACTTTAGTTTAGATGATTTTTCGCCAAAGTGATGGTTGCACAGAGAAGACTGGTGTCCGCAGAGTATGTCTTGATTAGAACAGTGTCACCATGACATCCTGCACTACAGTCCAGTCCAGTCAAGATGACAGTCATTTAACTTTAGTTGTGCACAAATCGCATAAATAGAATACCTATGATTTCAGAAGTCAGCAATCAATCTATGACAAGTAAATCACAAATAGGTCATACTGGTGTCTCATTCAAAACGTGTGTTGCATGTGAAGCAAACAGTATGGCATTCAACTATCTTCTGTTGCGTTATATAAACCTCTAAGTAAGCCTACAATTCTTTGTGCTATCATAATAGTATGTAAGTGTGACATGGCTTAAGTGATCAATTCTATTTGCCAGTTTGACTATTGCTAATTTTGACACTTTGTTCATGGTTATGTAGGAGGTAGGAAAACCATGTGTGACATGGCTTGAGTGATCAATTTTATTTGCCAGTTTGACTTTTGCTCATGTTGACGCTTTTTACATGGCAATGTAGGAGGTGGAAAAACTGTGTAACAACTGCTCTGTTGAACCTTGTCCAATGATATATACTGAAAAATGGGACATATAAGAAATCCACCATTGCAGAGCACAGAGGAGTGTAGAATAGGAGTCAAAGTCATATGAATTAAAGTGAATTTAACATCATAATCTTTGATGCCCTTGAAGAAACGAACAATTTAACTCAGCAGTTTTCTATGACCTTCCTATCCTTTGACAGTGGGCAACCAGAACCTTGATGTGGAGCAACAGGAGTCTGGGAAGAGGAGAAGATGGACCACAGATACAAGGTTGGTATGTAAATGAACTACCACAGAGAAGAAGGGGGAATTATTCTACTGATTGTGAGAGTGGGTCAAATCGGAGAAAGACATGTTCCCAATCAAATAGATTCTGGATGGATGCTACAACAACTTAGCATGCTGGGAGGAGTCTGATGATGGTGGTCCTTCCGATTAGGATGAAGAAATTGTGGAGTCTGAAGTATGGGCCCACTTCAAAACTAGGGTTCTGAGACCAACCCAGGTCCACTGACCTAACCTCTCTAACATCAGGGCTTGAGACTTAGATTGGGCCCTTTGTGACCAGAAAATAGCATTTTCCCATGTAACAAACCCTATTTTATGATTTGGTAACTTCAAAATGGGTTAGCGATTCAGTATTAGGGTGTGTTAAAGATGTCCCTTCCCAAAAGCGAATTGTGGTGCTATGTGTGAATGTTTTGCAACTGAAATGTGATTGCAAAACATTTGCAATTTACCACCTACCTCAAGTAGGTGGTAACCCATTCGCAAACAGTAAGGGATCCTGAAGGGATCCGCCCCCTTTGTGAATGGTCAAAAAATGTTTTTTTAAGAGCAGGCAGTGGTCCGACAGACCAATCCTTACTCTTAAACAATGAAAAGAAAACGTTTCATTGTTGTTTTTGAAACACATCCCATTTTCCTTTAAGAAAAATGGGCTGTATTGAAATAAAAAAAAACCATAGCATTATTTAAAAGCAATCACAGACATGGTGGTCTGCTGACCCCATCAGGCCACCATCTATGTGATTTTAGCGATTCCCAATGGGTCGCAAATGGAGACCTAGCTCATGAATATTGGTGCGTTAGGTCAATTTGCGAACTACTGGGAATTGCAAACAGTGTAAACACACCATTTTACTTAGTTGTTTGCGATTACATAATAGCAAATTGCACACAAACGTTATTAGATAATCACAAACCTGATTCTTTGTACATCTGGCCCTTACTCTCCCATTACTCTTCCGCACTCAGAGTGGCCTCCCAGAACAACAACAGCAGCAGTGAGAACGCTTTGCCTCCAACATCCCTAACACATCACATGTTCTCCTTCTACAGTCCTTAACTTGTGAGCCTCTAGAGGAATTTAGGAGATCATAAAGTGGGTGGAGTCTGGGCAGCAGACTACCTCACAGGGCCTGCAGGTCAAAGCAGTGTTGATGTACTGAAGGTCCTGTGAAATGACCAGCTAATTCACTACCAAAAACCCACCTACCTGATTTTCTCCTGGACACCAAACCAGTTTTATCTTTATCCATTCCATTTCTCCCCATCCACTGCCATTGTCAACCCCTGCTTGGTGACCAGCCATGCCCTTTCCTTTCATCAATTGTGTCAAGGTACGCTTGAGGTGTCAGGTCTAACACCACTACCTATAGCGCCTCCTGCTAAGGAGGAGGGACAAAGTGACCCAACCTGCATCAAAAAGGATAGGCAGGTGCTTGTGACCCCAACCTCAGACATTGGCAAGGAAAGCTTATTTCAGATGGTCTCCTACTTTGATTTGGACAATTTAGAAATGTTGCTTTCAATTGACTTTTATTTTGGAATACTGTTTGGACATCTCATTTTGATGATTGTGTTTAATTTACATTAAGGGCGGGTAGAGAACTCCACTCTGCCAGCTAAGTGTACAGAGATTTGCCTACGCCGCTGAGAACGCGGAGTATAGGGCAAAACTCAGACTCCGCAGCAGAGCGAAGTTAGCCAGCCCCCCCTTGCTAAATTGGCTCCCCGCCTCCAACCCTCAATAAAAAATACTTAAAAGTAATAAAAAAAAAAGAAAGTCACTTAGATGTACTAAGGCATCCCCATGCTACCTTTCTTCTCTTCACCGTACATCTTGTGAGAACTTCGGAGGAGGAGGGTAGCCCGGGGACGCCGCTGTACAAGTAAGTGACCTTATTTCTTTTTAAATTACTTTTTAAGTATTTTTTATTGGGGGGTGGATGCGGGTGGCGAAGTGGAGTTCCACTGAGTTTCTTCCCAACTCCGTGGACCTCCGCATAGTGGCACTGCGCCAGCTCTGCCCGGGGTTAATTTACATACTTTGTTTCTTTTGGACCATATTAATTAACTGTTCCTCACTCCTATGTTGTTACCTTTGTTTGCCCTACCCTACAAGTTAACTCATGGAATAAAGTTCATTTAGGTGTTTCCATCCTCCAGGACAGATTTCTTACAACCCTCACCACCTATTTCAGACCCCTTGTAGTTGGATTTACAATTATGTTTCAAGTTTCTCTTTTAGCATTGTTTTTTCATTTGATTTTGTATTGCTTTCTCTAAAGATACTTCCTTTCAAAGTCTTAATTTACTTTGTTTTTTTGTGTGTATTCTATATGAAAATACCTGCTAATAGATGTATGTGATACCCTAAGGGTAATTAGTACATTACCAGGATTGGGGCACATAATTCATTACACACATTACATTTAATTTATAAAATACTCCCATCTTTAGATACTGGTAAATATGAGGTAGAACTTTGCAGAAAGGTATGTGCAGGGAAGTTGTAAAAAAACATTTATGGTGGTGGGATGGATTGACACATATGTACGGTTCAGATGCGTGAGAATAGGAGAATGAATGGCGATTGGATTGTTCATGGAGATATTGGCTGCTGTCCACATCAACAGGAGCGTTGTCCACACCCCAGGCTATGCAACACTGGGTCAACAATAGGTTAAAAAACAGGTTGCACACTGGAACACGAAGGTGGGTGTGGTTAGATGTAGGCCACAAGTTGCTTTAAGGTGCATGAAACATAGAGTTGTGTTGCTTTTACCTAGCTTAATGTTTGGGTACCCAGGAGCAGGTAGGCCATACAGCAGACCAGATTATATGCTATATACAATACTCTTACCGAGGGAGACAGATGGAGGATCTAGTTCTACCACAAGTCAGACCATTTGCCACGTCTGTCTGGGCAAACTTGTCCTTTACCTGTTCCTCTCTACCTCACTTTTCTTCTTGATGTTTTCTATCAATCAATCAATCAACACATTTATAGAGCGCGCTGCTCCCCCGTGAGGGTCTCAAGGCGCTGAAGGGGGGGGGGGGTTGTTTACTGCTCAAATAGTCAGGTCTTGAGGTGCTTCCTGAAGGTGAGATGGTCTTGGGTCAGTCGAAGGTGTGCGGGGAGGGAGTTCCATGTCTTGGTGGCCAGGTAGGAGAACGATCTTCCTCCGGTTGTGGTTTTGCAGATCCGCGGTTCGATGGCGAGGGCGAGGCCAGCAGAGCGGAGCTGGCGGGTGGGAGTGTAGAATGAGAGGCGGTTGTTGAGGTATTCGGGGCCCATGTTGTTGAGCGCTTTGTGTGCGTGGGTGAGGAGCCTGAACGTGATCCTCTTGCTGACGGGGAGCCAGTGCAGGTTTCTCAGGTGGGAGTTATGTGGCTGTGGCGAGGGATGTTAAGGATGAGTCGTGAAGAAGCGTTCTGTATTCGCTGCAGTCGTTTCTGGAGTTTGGCTGTGGTTCCTGCGTACAGGGCATTCCCGTAGTCCAGTCGGCTGGTGACGAGGGCCTGGGTGACGGTCTTTCTGGTTTCGGTGGGGATCCACATGAAGATCTTTCGGAGCATGCGCAGGGTGTTGAAACATGAAGAGGAGATGGCGTTGACTTGTTTGGTCATCGTGAGGGAGGAGTCCAGGATGAATCCCAGGTTGCGTGCGTGGTCTGTGGGTGTATGTGCGGTGCCCAGCGTTGTGGGCCACCAGGAGTTGTCCCAGGCAGATGGGGATTGTCTGAGGATGAGGACTTCCGTTTTGTCTGAGTTCAGTTTCAGATGGCTGAGCTTCATCCATTCCGCGACGTCCTTCATTCCTTCCTGGAGGTTGGTTTTGGCGGTGGCTGGGTCTTTGGTGAGGGAGAGTATCAGCTGGGTGTCGTCGGCATAGGAGATGATGTTGAGGTTGTGTTCGCGTGCCATGGCGGCGAGTGGGCTCATGTAGATATTGAAGAGCTGAGCGATAGATATTGAAGGGCTGAGCGAGGAGCCTTTGGGTACGCCGCAGATGATCTTGGTGGCTGTGGAGCGGAATGGGGGGAGGTGGACTCTCTGGGTTCTGTTGGAGAGGAACGAGGTGATCCAGTCCAGGGCTTTTCCATGGATTCCAGTGTTGTGTAGGCGGGTTATTAGGGTGCGGTGGCAGACGGTGTCGAAGGCGGCCGAGAGGTCTAGGACGATGAGAGCGGTTGTTTCCCCGTTGTCCATCCGGGTTCTGATGTCGTCGGTGGCTGAGATGAGGGCGGTCTCGGTGCTGTGGTTGGCTCGAAATCCGGATTGTGATTGGTCGCGTGCGTTGTTTGTTTCGAGTAATGCAGTCAGTTGTTTGTTGACGGTCTTCTCGATGACTTTAGCCGGTAAGGGAAGGAGAGAGATGGGGCAGAAGTTCTTGAGGTCTTTTGGGTCGGCTGTGGGTTTCTTTAGAAAGGCGTTGATCTCTGCGTGCTTCCAGCTTTCTGGGAAGGTGGCTGACGCGAAGGAGTTGTTAATGATGTTCCGGAGGTGGGGTGTGATGATTGCGTCGGCTTTGTTGAAAATGTGATGAGGGCATGGGTCCGAGGGAGAGCCAGAGTGGATGGAGTTCATGACTTGGGTGGTGTCTTCAGTGCTGATGGAGGTCCAGGCGCTGAGGGTGTTGGGACTGATTGTCGGTTCGGTGGCTGGAGGAGGGGTCTGGGTGCTGAAGCAGTCGTGTATGTCTGCGATCTTGCGGTAGAAAAATGTGGCGAGGGAATTGCAGAGGTCTTGCGATGGTGCGATGTCGTTGTGGGGTTGGAGAGCTCCTTAACGATGTTGAAGAGTTCTTTGCTGTTGCTGGTGTTGTTGTCCAGTCGCTCTTTGAACGCCGCCATCTACAGTGCTTACATCACTCTCAAAATATTCACTCTGTTAGTGACCTCATACCACATGGCTGGACTATCAGCTCCACTGAGGGAGTAGGGAGGTAGTTCCCACTAGTGGTTCATTAGTTAGTTGATCGCAGTTTCAATCTCCTCCATTTTGAAATTCCTATTCCTCTTTAGTATGATAATCTGCACCATGATGGCTATAGATCATTTCTTGCACAAGGAGAAGAGAGCTGAGTCTAGGGTATAGGCTATATTGATGAATTCCTTATACTAATGTTTGCAGGTATATGTTATTTAGTTCAGGTGATTCCTGCTTCCCCAAACCTTATGATTTAAACTTCTTATTAGCTTGGGTGTACATTTTTACCTACATTTTGTAAAACTATGTGTGGCAGATTTACATCTAAAGTACACCCATAAAGTTATTCATAGTGACTTTACATGTATATTTTGAGTTGGACATATCCCCACCCCATAAGGGCGTGAAAATGCATACTCTTATTGCTAGGCACCACCTGAAGTATCTGGATTGCATTTAAGTAGAGATTTATGACTAGTTGTAGGCAGAAATCTATTTTTGTGGGAAGCTGTCAGATAAAGGATACGTTGAAGCGGTCCCCTCAGGAACAGATGCTCTTGCCCCAATACCCCCACCAACCAAACTCCAAAGACTGTCTTGATAAGTTCCAGTCCAGAGAATTTGCCCGGGGAAGGGAAAGGGGAAGTGGAAGACAAAACAAGAGAGACTGCTTCTCTTCTGGCACTGAGCCTGCCTCTGGTCAATCTGGCAATTCTTGCTCTAAAAAGGAATGAACAGGGTTAACCTCTTAAAAACTAAAACAGACTATCTATACTAAGTGTCCCCCTTAAGCAGAACCTATGCCTTACCAATGTGCCCTAAGAAGCTAGCCACTCTCTATCTGCTTTGTCTGATGTTTAGTTTACCATCTGAGTCATTGGAAGAATCACTGAGGGAATGAGCTTATAAGCTTCTCTTTGTGTTAAGTTCAAAACCTTCATCCAAAGAAAGTCTCTAATCCACAGCAGGTAGATTAACTCAATAGTTCAAAGATTTCTTGAAGATTTTCTTCAGTGGGTTTCTCAAAGAATGTCTGTTACCTCATAGGTTTGTATTTCTCAAGAAAGAACTCTCTAAATAACTTTAGTCTCTTGCTCCTTGCACGAACTCATCAATTCATTGAAAATTCACATAGGCTTAAAATGCATTTCTCTTGCCTTCATGTAACTGAACTCGAACACTCTCAACTTGATGTCTGCGCCGTTACTTTTACCCAAAATACTCTTACTTGACTACAACGGGGCTTCTCTTGACTGAAGACACCCGACTCTGACTGCTCCTTCTTACTGGACTCTGGATATGAAGACTTCACCAGGTGAAAATTGCCAAAAACGAAATTCCTGAGGGAAGAAAGGTAATTAGAATGCGCCTTTTCTCACTTACACCAAGCGCATAATTCTTACTTCCCTCATAAACAGAATACTGCTGCCAAACGATAAATTCGAAGTTTCTTTTGCTTTCTGAAACAGAGAGCGTGAGGGAAACGCTCTCTCTCTATGAAGAATGTCAGTTGAAGTGCGTCGTTCTCAGTGCGCGCATGCGCAAAGGGCAGACACTCTCGTGAAATGATGAGGGCAGCTAGACTGCTGACCTCCATTGAGAACGGAACCTTCGCTGCCTTTCCAAGATGGCTGCGCGCTGCAATTCTGCCAACAGCAGCCTCAACGAAGTTTTCCAGCATGGGTGTCTGAGCCTGTACGATCGTTTTTGGCGTTGATCACTAAGGGAAGAAGGACGGATCCTGACAGTACCTCCCACCAAGGAGGTTCTCCCCAGCCGGGGTTTGGTAGGATTTGCCTTATGAAATTCTTTAAGTAATCTTTTGGCATGAACATTTTCACAAGGCTCCCACGATCTCTCCTCAGGACCAAAGTTCTTCCAATCAATCAGATAGTACAGTGTGCCTCTCTTGATCTTTGAATCTAAAACTTTATGTACCTCAAACTCTTCCTCCAAATCTACCTGAACTGGCTTGGGCACTAAACAAACTCTTAAATTGGGTGGACTTTTCTTTATCAGAGAAACATGAAAGATGGGATGAATCTTTAAATATGCAGGTAAATGCAGTTTAACAGTCACTGGCCCTAACATCTTTTCTACAGAGAATGGACCTAAAAATCGGGGTTGAAATTTTCGGTTTACCTTCAATTTCAGTTTTTTTGTTGATAACCACACCTTTTCCCCCGGAAGAAAGACTGGATCTACTCTTCTCTTTTTATCTGCATACTTTTTATAGGATTCTTTTGCCTTCATCAAATTTTCCTTAACCTGAACAAGGGATTTCTGAACTTCTGAAACTAACCTTTCAACTGCAGGGACAGGACTTTCCTCTTTTTCCACAATTAAAGTGGGATGTCTACCACTATTCACATAGAATGGAGAATAACCAGTGGACGAATGAACCGCATTATTATAAGCAAACTCTGCCGCCCATACCATCTCAGACCACTCCATCTTTTGGTCCAAAAGGTACAGTCGGAGGTACTGCTCGAGTTCCTGGTTCACTCTTTCTGTCTGGCCATCTGTTTCTGGATGGTAACTGGTGGAAAAGCGAGTGTCTATTCCCAATTTGCGAGTGAAAGCTCTCCAAAAATGGGAAACAAATTGTGTGCCCCTGTCAGAAACCAAAATCTTGGGAATTCCATGTAAACGCACAATGTGTTGAGAAAATAGTTGTGCTAAAAAAAGGGGCATCCGGGACCTTTTTTAAGGGAATGAAATGTGCCATCTTAGAGAACATATCTACAAATACTAACACTGTAGTAAATCCTTGACTTGAGGGTAAATCAACTATTAAATCCATTGACACTGTATGCCAAGGATGTGGTGGGACAGGTAATGGTTTTAACTTGCCCTGAGGTGGTCTCCTATCTGATTTTCCTCTCAAACATCTTTCACAAGTAGTAACATACTGTCGTATCTGCGGTTTCATGTCTGGCCACCAAAAATGTCTCTCCACCAACTCTGTCGTTTTATGAATTCCTTTATGTCCTGCCAACAAATGATCATGACAGGATTCCAAGGCCTTTTCCTGAAGCTCTGGTGTGGGTAAATACAGACGTTGATCCTGATAAGGAAGACCATTCCTGATTTCTCGACCTTCTTCCTCCAAAGACCAAATTTTCATTTCTTGCAAAGGCATGACTTCTTTTAATTGACTTGTAATTTCAGTAGTCTCCATGGCCAAAATGATTTTTTCTTCTGGGATTATACTTTGCTCTTCTTTTTTCTTCTCGGAGGCAATGGAGTCAATTCGGGATAATGCGTCTGCCTTAACATTACTCTTCCCAGGGCGGAAGGTGATTACGAAGTCAAAATCTGCGAAGAATAATGACCATCGCAATTGCCGAGCTGTCAGCGTACGAGCGGACTTAAGAAATTGCAAGTTTCTGTGGTCTGTGTACACCGTAACCTTATGTCTTGCTCCCATCAAATAGTGACGCCATTCCACAAAAGCCTCCTTCACCGCCAACAACTCCTTGTCAGCAATTGAATAATTGCACTCTGGTGGACTCAGTTTCCTCGAATGATATGCCACGGGATGTAGTTGACCGGACTCTGGATGGCGTTGTGACAAGATTCCTCCAATGGCTATATCCGAAGCATCCGCTTCCACAAAAAAGGGGTCTTCAATTCTAGGGTGTAATAAAATTGGAGCTTGAGTGAAAGAATTCTTGAGAAATTGAAAGGCATCTTCAGCTTCTTTTGTCCATTGAAATTTTACATCTTTCTTTAGCAATCGTGTGATCGGAGCTACCTTTTGAGAAAACTCTGGAATGAATCTTCTATAAAAATTTGAAAATCCTAGGAAACTCTGAATCTCTTTTACAGATTGAGGGGGGGGCCAATCTTGAACAGCCTTAACCTTGGTGGTGTCCATACTCACTCCCTCTGGTGACAGTACGAATCCCAAAAATTCGACTTGAGTAACATGAAAAGCACATTTCTCTAATTTTACGTAAAGATGATTCTCCATTAATTTGAGTAAAATGGCTCTCACGTGTGGAATGTGTTCTTCCAAACTGTCAGAAAAGATTAGGATGTCATCAATGTAGACCACTGCCACCCGATCCAAAAATTCTCCAAGGACATCATTGACAAAATGCTGAAAGGCGGCTGGAGCATTGCATAGCCCATAGGGCATCACTTGATACTCGAATAATCCATAACGAGTTCTGAATGCCGTCTTCCATTCATCTCCAGAGGCCACCCTGATCAAATGGTAAGCCCCTCTGAGGTCCAACTTGGTATAGATCTTGGCATTCTTGACTTGATCTAATAGCACGGAAATTAGAGGAAGTGGATACCTGTTCTTGACGGTTACTTGATTCAGAGCTCTATAATCAATGCAAGCCCGAAGATCTCCATCTCGTTTTGGAATAAAAAAAAAGGGGGGAAGAGACTGGAGATTGGGAAGGTCGAATGAAGCCATTTGCCAAAAATTTGTCCAAATATTCCTTTAAAAATTTATTTTCAGTTTCTGTGAGGGCATAGATTCTACTACAAGGCAAGATGGCTCCTGGTTCTATTTCAATCTTACAGTCATAGGGCCGATGAGGTGGCAATGTTTCCGCTTTTTTCTTGTCGAATACTGCCAATAGATCCTGATATTCCTCCGGGATTTTAATGGATTCTACAGTGCAAATTTGAGCTGGATAAATGGAAGCCAAACTTCTGACTTGTGACTCTTTCTCCTGATGCTCAGAATTTTCAAAACAATTTTCGACACAAAAGGAAGAATTCATTTCAATTGTTCTTTTACTCCAATCGATTCTTGGGTTGTGTTCCGTTAACCAAGGGAGTCCTAGAATTAACTGGAATTGGGGTGCATCAATTAAATTGAAGGTTATTACTTCCGAGTGTCCCTGTAACCCTGTCAACCGAACCAACTCTGTTTCATGGGTTATGGGTCCTGAGGATAAATTGGTCCCATCCACTGCACGTACTGACTCTGGAATTAACTTCTTAACTGGTTGGATTCCAATTTGCCGGGCATACTTGAGATCGCAAAAATTTCCAGTAGCCCCAGAGTCTATCATTACCGAGACTTCTTTAACTTCTTTATTTCGAAACTTTAACACAAACATTGCTATTAAATGCGGTGCCGCCGATTGCAAAGTGTTCATGATGTGTAGTCTGCCATGAGTTGTCTTGGATAATGCTTCCACCCGTGCAACTCGAGTTACGGGCGAAGCCGATCTTTTACTGGCAAGGGAACCTTTGGTCTTTTTGGACACTCCTTTACAAAGTGCCCCGACCCTCCACAGTACAAACACAACTGGGACGCTCTTCGTCTCTCCTTTTCTTCTTTTGTCAACGGACCCCTGACTGAGCCGATTTGCATGGGTTCTTCGACTGACGTAGACTCTGAACCTTTTTGAGAGTCAAACTTCACACGATCAAATCGTGGCGGGAAGGGACGAAATTCTCTTTTCTTTTCATGCCGTCGTTCACTTAATCTATGATCCAATTGTAAAACCAGGTCTATGAGTTCAGAGATTTCTGTGGGTCTTCGAGGAATTTGGGCCAAGGCATCCTTAAGATCATCCCGAAGACCTCTATAGAAGATGGCCGCTCTTTTCTCTTCTGGCCAATCTGTTTCTACTACCAATTTATTAAAATTGGCTGAATACCCAACCAGATCTCGACTTCCTTGCTTTAAGTCTAGCAACTCATTATCTGTAGCCTGCGTGGCAGAACGTCGATCAAATATTCGGGTAAACTCCACCTTGAAATTCGCATAGTTAGTCAGGAGGGGGTCATTCTTGGTAACCAGAGACATGGACCAAGCAGCCGCATCCCCCGTCAGATACGACAGTATAAAAGCCACTTTAGCCTGATCATCTGCAAAAATTACTGGACGGCACAAAAAATGAAGGGAACATTGCGTCAAAAAAATTTGGGCCTTCATGGGATCCCCTCCATATCTTTCGGGAGAAGCTAAGGGAACGATAGGGGAGATTGAATGAATGACCTGGGTAGAAATACCTGACGTAGATTGCTGCTGAGTTGTCGAGACATTACCTCTAAGCACTGACCCAGCAGTTACCAACTCCTCTAACCTCTGACGTGTTTGATTTGACTCCTGACTGGATCTCCTAACCTCCTCTCGTAAAGCCTTATTCTCTTCTAGGGCACAATTTAACTGTTCCTGCATGTTACTTAAAACGTTATTTAATGCTTTTAAATCTAAACCTTCCGCCATTCTGTCCGGGAGGGGACCTAAC
The DNA here is from genome assembly GCF_964261635.1 of Lissotriton helveticus. NCBI lineage: Eukaryota > Metazoa > Chordata > Amphibia > Caudata > Salamandridae > Lissotriton > Lissotriton helveticus. The sequence goes on along the minus strand of NC_136067.1, from coordinate 795,122,720 downwards.
CCTCAATTATGAGGTAGGCACTTCAATCTGTCAGATAAAGGATACGTTGAAGCGGTCCCCTCAGGAACAGATGCTCTTGCCCCAATACCCCCACCAACCAAACTCCAAAGACTGTCTTGATAAGTTCCAGTCCAGAGAATTTGCCCGGGGAAGGGAAAGGGGAAGTGGAAGACAAAACAAGAGAGACTGCTTCTCTTCTGGCACTGAGCCTGCCTCTGGTCAATCTGGCAATTCTCGCTCTAAAAAGGAATGAACAGGGTTAACCTCTTAAAAACTAAAACAGACTATCTATACTAAGTGTCCCCCTTAAGCAGAACCTATGCCTTACCAATGTGCCCTAAGAAGCTAGCCACTCTCTATCTGCTTTGTCTGATGTTTAGTTTACCATCTGAGTCATTGGAAGAATCACTGAGGGAATGAGCTTATAAGCTTCTCTTTGTGTTAAGTTCAAAACCTTCATCCAAAGAAAGTCTCTAATCCACAGCAGGTAGATTAACTCAATAGTTCAAAGATTTCTTGAAGATTTTCTTCAGTGGGTTTCTCAAAGAATGTCTGTTACCTCATAGGTTTGTATTTCTCAAGAAAGAACTCTCTAAATAACTTTAGTCTCTTGCTCCTTGCACGAACTCATCAATTCATTGAAAATTCACATAGGCTTAAAATGCATTTCTCTTGCCTTCATGTAACTGAACTCGAACACTCTCAACTTGATGTCTGCGCCGTTACTTTTACGCAAAATACTCTTACTTGACTACAACGGGGCTTCTCTTGACTGAAGACACCCGACTCTGACTGCTCCTTCTTACTGGACTCTGGATATGAAGACTTCACCAGGTGAAAATTGCCAAAAACGAAATTCCTGAGGGAAGAAAGGTAATTAGAATGCGCCTTTTGTCACTTACACCAAGCGCATAATTCTTACTTCCCTCATAAACAGAATACTGCTGCCAAACGATAAATTCGAAGTTTCTTTTGCTTTCTGAAACAGAGAGCGTGAGGGAAACGCTCTCTCTCTATGAAGAATGTCAGTTGAAGTGCGTCGTTCTCAGTGCGCGCATGCGCAAAGGGCAGACACTCTCGTGAAGTGATGAGGGCAGCTAGACTGCTGACCTCCATTGAGAACGGAACCTTCGCTGCCTTTCCAAGATGGCTGCGCGCTGCAATTCTGCCAACAGCAGCCTCAACGAAGTTTTCCAGCATGGGTGTCTGAGCCTGTACGATCGTTTTTGGCGTTGATCACTAAGGGAAGAAGGACGGATCCTGACAGAAGCTCTGCAGAGTTAGACCCTTTCTTTCCAAAGACTCTCCCCGAAGAAGCAATATTTGTATTCAATGGAAACTGTTTTTTGAAAATGTACAGAATATAACTAAATATTATTGTCCAGTACTTATCCGACAAATAGCCCCAAAAGAATATATTAACCAAAGAAACATTTCCATACCTGAGACATTTGTCCAAAATAAATGTAATCATGTTATGCAGTTTCTCTGATGTATGGTAACATTTCCACTTTTTCTAATATTTTTCTAACATTGGATACATAATTTTCCAACATCTGCTCCTCATGTTCCCTTGCTTGGCAACTGACACTGCAAGCAATAACTATGTTTTCCCCTGCCCCAAAAAATAGGCTTGGAAAAAAATGCCTTAGAGCAAGTAACCTCAATATTCTCCTAAGATTATTTTATTGCTCACCGATGGCTATTTCAAAATGATAAATAGCAATTCTGTAAATTGCACAACAGTGATCTACAGTTTTAACTGAGTGAATGCACGCTTAAGGCAAACTTAAAAGCAAACTAGAGAGTGTTTTTTAAATAATACACTTTCTATTTCTAAATTTAAATATATATCAAATCTTTAGACACTAAAATAATCTTAGTTGTGAGTCTTTTTTAATACAGCTTTCAAATCTTAGGAAGCTCAAAAGAATAACATTGTGAGATTTTTCTTATATGACTTAATTAGGTATGTATATTTACAATATCAGATATGATATTTGTTTGCCAAATATGAACCAGTCCTTAGCCTAAGATAAATTGTGCTAGTTCATCCATACCTAGGATCTTTTTCCTCAAGTAAGGGGGAGTAAAATTCAAACTTTGGATTATAATTATCTCATAACTCTGAACAGATATAAGGATAAGTATAAGGGTAAGTCTCATTAGCAATTGATTTGCCACAGTGTTGTAATCTACAGCAGGAATATTACATTTCACCAGTGTAAACCTTTGCCTTTTAATACGTGAACTGTGCAATTATCTACCTAAAAATCAAACCATGGTCTTGTTTTAATGGGTGTCCTTCAATGTAGAGACAAAGGGCCATATTATCAAGAACAGCGATAACAATATCAAGGGATAAATGCTATTTATTAAATTATCTTATTGTTGTCTATAAACGTCCGCAACCAAGTCATTACTATTTAAAGTATGTGGTGATTATTTATTTCAATAACACTCATGAGCTCGAGCTTGTCCTTTAAATCTATTACCCATTTTCACTCATTTTGACCACCCACCTTTATTCTTTATATGATTTTTTAAGTTGTGCTCATTGTTTGTGCCATGGTTTTTCTCAGCATCTCTATATTGGATCCCTCAACAAAGTGGCAGTTCACTCCACCGAACCTCATGTCTCTGCTATAAAAGTCCATGTACTTCTGGATTTGTGTCAACACAGCATGTTAAACCAGATAGCCCCTCTATTGTTCTAAGGCTTACCTCATAACCAGTGCAAATAAACAAAAGTCTAGATTTACAAACTTTTTATGCAACTCAATTCGGAATCCATATTAACTTTGCTGCAATGCTCAAAGGGGATAGCACAACATGGAACCATCTCTGCTAATATTGGCACAGCAGCACACATGCAATGCATTCGTTTTTTGAAGCAAACATATTTTCCTTTATGTGTGCCTGCTTCAAGTAGGCATTTGTTTTTAATGCAAATCTCAGTCTGTTTTTTTTGTAGATCATCCTTTGAGTCAAATCATATAGGTGTGTGTGCGCTGATGTGCCCACAAGCCCTCCTGACTTCTAGGGGGCCATTAGGATGACATGCGGGCTTCCGTCCGCCCGCCACCCTAGTGGTGCTGGGACAGGCCGCAAGTAGTGTGGCAGTCCTGCACCTGTTATTAGGATACCACCGCCACCGTGGCGGTGGCATCCTCCTATCCCAGCATTGTGGCAGGCGATGCTCACAGCACCGCCCGCCACAATTCTGGGAATGCAATGCGTGCATTGTCATGTACAAGGTGACAGGCACCGCAAGGTGCCTGCCACCATATCCATGACAATGAAGGGGGGTACCACAGGTAACGCCCATGTGCACCCCCACCCCCCTTCAATACCCTGGTGGCCCGCAGCGGGCCCCTGTAAGAGAATTCCGCATGACTTTCCGTGGCGGCAACACTGCCATAGAAATGCATTTTTCCGCTCCCATGCTAATATGGATAGCGGTGTTGATAGAGCGCGCAGGTCACCCGACTTCAATTTACCAATACTCACCTAGGCCCATAATTCAATTTTCACAGTTACTCAATCAGGTAACCCACACTCTACTACCAGTCTATTTTATTCCACTAATTCCTATACCATTGACTTACCAATCCTTGTCAATGGTACCTATGACCACAATGGATCAGGGAGTTAGTTGTAAAGAAGGCAGTCAAATACCAAATAACTTTGCACTCATGTAATAACCACAGACTCGGGAAAGTTTTAAACTCTTTATCTAAATTTCATCAAAGGTCATAATCCAGAGATTAAAAGCTATCAAACTATCAATAACCAACATTAGAAATAGTGCATAGCTATGCAAAAGAAATATTATGCCGATCATTTAGCAATATAAGGGGAAGTAAGAACAGGGAACATGCTATTGAAAATTAAAACAGAATTGCACAATTTGTCTAAGGGTAGGTAAAGAAATGGGACATACTACATATCACAACTTCAGGAAATTGTTAAAGGGAGGGTAAGATAAAGGGACACAAAATGCTATCATGAAAACAATTTTAGCATATGACTAAAGGGAAGGTAAGAAATTGGAACACACTATTTAATCAATTGACCAAACTTTCTGTATTTCTAAAGGGAGGGTTAGAAAGGGATCAAGAAACATATACTATGCAATCATGAAAATATTCCAGCATAATCTATAGGAGGGTAAAAAAGTGGAACATGCTAATTAAACAAATAATGATTTTCTTCATTCAAACGGGAAGGGTAAGAAAAAGGAACATATATGATCAAAGCTTTTATTGATGAAGGGAGGGTAAAGAAAAGGACGCAAAGTATAATGACAATTACCCACATGGATATATATTTACCTAGAATGGTGGGAAGACCAACTCTGGCCACGGACAGAAACCCCTGAAAGTTGCAGTTGCCAGTAGGCCAGCAGGTGCAGATCAGAATCAGGACAGGATAAAACAGATTTGTATCAGGACCGGACCACCAAAGGTTAAGATAAGCTCCCGCAGTTCAGTTGCAACGCCTGCGCTACTCCCTCTCTGCAGCTTACAGTCAGAACCCCGATTGGTTTATCGATTTCACCAACAAAGTGCTCCGCCAGCACTTCAGCTTCCCGGACCCCGATTGGGTCAGCAAAACCTCTGACAGAGTGCTCCGCAGCCCTCTGCTCTTGGTCACCTATTGAGTGCGTTGGGTCAGTGACAGGTCAGATATTCGGACAAGTCAGACAATTTCGCTAGCTAAACCTAGGCTAGTTATACTATTTTCCAGGTCAGTGTACCACCCCCCAATGTTGCAAGTGTAAGGATCCCCAATTTCTATTGGACAAAAGAGGAGGAGAGGTCGTAACACCATACCAAATTTTAGTATTTTGCCATCTCTTATTCAAATTTACGTTCCCGCCCATCAAATTCAGGTTCACATAACGTCTTCATTTCAACTAACAATGGATGTTCTATTAACAAATACATTGTATGCAATTCAGATTCTTCCAGCCGGGTCAGAAGTCATCTTCCCAGGCGCATCTCGGCTGTGACTGTCCTTGGCTGGATTTCAATAACACAGAGTTCAACTCTTCTTTGCTGCTGGTCATGCGCAGAAGGACTTTCAAAATGGAGTAATAACACCTACCAGGCCCAAAGATTATCGACACATGAAAAGCAAAATGAAACAGTTTTAGAACACAGAACTAAATGACTACACTGTATACCTTGAATTTCTACTCTATTCCTATTAATCTAACTTTAACTATGGCATTAGGATTAGGCAGAACGAACAGCTTAGCACAAGCAGCAGTGCAAGCTTCTTGCATGTGAGAACATAGAGCAGCCACATTAGCCCTAGTGCGCAGAAGCAACAGATTCTCTCCAAAGCTGCAAGTACGTCCGGTCACGTGGGTATGACAGACGCATGCGCAGTAGAAATTCTCGCGTAGCAGCAGCCATTTTAAATGCAAGCGAAATAGGATTAGTAAACACATAAGCAAGCTTCACTCGGACACCCCGTGTTAAGGTAAAATATGCAAAATTAGTAAAACGAACATATTGATTACATTATTAATAATTATTCGAGGTTCATGAATACAAGCAAGTCGCTTCATGTGCGAATCTTTGCTCCATCAGTCCCCTCTTTGATGATATTTTATATCATCACCAATTAATGAAACAGATGCCAACTTCTCACATTTCACCCATTTCAATCTCTTCAAACTTTCTATTCTGCTTTTTCTCATTATTATTATGATAATTTGTCATCTTCTTGTAAATCTGGCTAGTCAATTCTTCCAATTCACGCTCTTTAATATTTATTTTCACTCCTCGCTTATTCATGGAATATTTATTTTTATGTTTCCGACATTTGCAACAAAGTATTAATCTTAATACTAATAAACCTATTCCCGCCAATAGCATCAGTATTCTACTCACAAGACTTTTACCTAGATTAGAAAACCAACTACCTACTGAGGAGTGACCATCGGTAAGCCTCTTCCATACACTATCAACCTTCAGTGGTTTAAGCTCTTTTTCCAAATTAGTAATATTTCTCACATACCTCTTAATTTCAAAACTCTTTTGCCAATAATGTATCAAGAGCAAGTCGATTTTGTAAGACCATAGATCTGATCGCAACCAATTCGGTATTGACCATCAATAAACCTTCAGCAGTGTCAGTTGATAACCGATCCACCACTGTTGACAATTTGCAGATTCTGTGCGTTTTCAGAGCCACTCCCACTGTAGGTATTAATGCACTAAATATATCACCTACTATTTCACCAACACTAGCTCTTTTGCTACGCACTAATCCATTAGTTTCTTCATTGCTTCCAGTGATTTTACCCACATGGTATATCTTTGGGAAGACAATACCAAAATAACAACTCCCATACCAATGGTCTGGTAATTTTAAATAAACCTTGTTCCCACATATATAATAAATTCCGGGAAACACAGGTTCTGACTCATCTTTAAAAGCCCAACCCCCAATTACCTTGTAATTGTGTTCACATTCACTGGAACCAATGAATATATTGTTATAATAACTGGTTCTTTCTCTGTGAAGACAAAGCTTCCCCTTCTTTTCGAAATCCAGCAACATGGCAGCATTAGCCCCACCATTTGCGGTGCTCCCTAAGCTTTCAGCCCATTTAGGAATTTTCTGATTCTTGTCATTTGCTTTTCTTTGGAAACTTTCTCTTCTTTTCTCTACCATATTCAAAAACATTTTCTCTTTTTCTTGTAATAAACACGTTGTTATTTTTGTGTGCATCCTCTATATCTATTTTACCTATAGTTAGAAAATATTCACTCATATAGCGGGCTACATCTCTAGTAGTATGTACAGGGTTCAGGTTTCTGCGTACAGGAAGTTTAGAAAATATCACATCTACATTGGAATAATAATACTGTAAAGGTCCTTTCTTGTAGAATAAGCTAGCTAAAACACTACAGGAAATTCCATAGGTTACTGGCAAATGGTGGTAGGTTACACCTATAGCCACTGAAGTAGGCAGCTTCATACAAACGTAGCAATCTTCTATCTCCATAGCTTCTACATAGTGTACTAATAATTGTGGGATACTTGTAAAGCGCACTGTTACTCTACCCGAGTGTCCTGGCGCTGTAGACCGCTGGGGAACCCGTCCTGGTTTTCCCTGTGAGATGGTCCCTTTCTGGGTATCTCCAGGGTGAAACCAGGCATCCCTGGCATCTGTGGGGGGCCGTTGTAGAGATGAGGCAAGCTTAATGTTCCCTGGTTAGAGTAGGCACTGAGGCGAGAATTATCGAGTCTGTTGACCCTGGTCCAAGACCCTGCCGCGTCAGGAATTGAACCCTGGTCCTGGGCCGTTCCCTGCTTACAGGTCTGCTGCCTCTAACCAGTGAGCCACACCTCTCCACTAATAGGTTTGCAAATACATTTAAATGAGTTCTGTTTTTGATTTTGTTAAAATGCAGTCCTTCCTCATCTGGTGTTTCTAAGTCTACTTTTATCTGTCTAAGACTAAGTGCTTTCTCTTGTATATCTACTCTTTGTGGTGTGTCTCTTGTTTGTAGATCTTCTGTGTCCTTTGGCAATGGCTCATTAGTGTACGCTTTTGCGTCTTTACTCATCATATAAGGAATTGCTATCGTTAGTACTAACCAAAGTATTAGTATTATTGCTATACTACATAAACATACTCTAAAACATGTTTTTAAACAATTTCTTTTCGGTCTTCCATTAACAGTATGATCAGCCATTTCTGTCTAAAGGAGATTCAACCCCTATTTGTAACTTCTACACAGATTTACCCTGTGCGAATTTCAGGTTGGTCTCACTTCTTCGTTAGTTTGATCAGTAATTAATTCTTCATCACTTTCATCACTTATGTCTAGATTTTCGAAATCTTCCAGAATGATGTAGGTCCACTCAGGACCCTTGTATTTATTATTAAGTCTCTTTAATCGGGGGCTTCTCCTTCTGGGTTGTATCACAGGTTGATCAACTTGACTTCAGGTTTTATTTACTTGTTCAGGTTCTTCATCAATTGTTTTTAACCGCAGTCTTAGTCTTTTGGCAAGACTAGGCCACTTGTCTCCTTTTCTGAGTCTTTTAGCTGGCACTGTGCTTTGGCCCTCTTCAAATGTTCTTTTGTTTTCGTTCAGTTATGGCACCTCAATTTCAATGCAGTTGTCTGTTTCCCTCTCTATCTGACTAGGTCCCGGTCTTATTTCTGTTTCTTTTGCCTGGTCACTAATCTGGCCTTGTTCAGGTACTTACTGATTTTGAATTTTGCTTGTTTCACCTTCTTTGGCCTGAACACAATTGTCTATTCCTGCCTGGTCCTGCTCAAGCTCTTCGAACCCTTGATTTTCTTCTGCTTGAGCCTCCAGCATAATTTCTATCTGTCCCTTTTCAGGCTCAGGAGTTCTTGGTGGAGTGTCGATTATCTGGTCTTTCCCTATCTGATCCTCCTCAGAATCACTTTTGACTTGGATTTCTATGATCTGAGTATCTTTTTCTTCACTGTCTCATCCTCACTTTCACTCTGTCTATCTAGATAAGTTTGACTTCTTGTCCGTACATATTCTGCAGGTATGTCGATTACTGGAACCCAATCATCTTGACTGGTGCTCGACTGTTCCTCTTTAGCTACTTCAGTATCGATCTCTTGAGACCCCTCAGCTGCACAACCTTCAGCCTCAGTTTCATCAGATTCCGTCACATTCTTGGTATGACTGGCATGGATCCAGCGTGGAACTCCTGCACACTTTACCGCTGTGGTGGTAACCAAAATCACTTGACGTGGTTTACTCCACCTGGGTGCAAGACAAGATTTCCGAGTTTGTTTCTTTATCACTACCCAATCACCTGGGTTCAGGTCATGTGCTGGAGTTGCTGGTCTGGTGACAGTGTCTTCCCCAACCTGGCGAGAGATAGAACGCACCTGGTCAGCCAGTTCTTTGCAGTATTCCAGTACTAAATCATCAGATATGCTTAGCAGTGTGTGTCCTTGCACCCATGCTTGCTGCATCGCTTTTCCCATCAGTATTTCATGGGGACTCAAGCCTGTGTTCCGGTCTGGAATACTTCTAAGTCCCATCAGAACAAGTGGCAAAGCATCTGGCCACTCCAATCGAGTTGACACATACATCTTTCCCAATCTTGATTTGATAGTGCCATTCAATTGTTCTACCACTCCAGAAACCTCTGGGCGATATGCACAGTGCAATTTTTGCTTAATTTTGAATGCTTCACAAATTAGACCCATTATTTCACTGTTAAAATGTTTTCCTCTGTCTGATTCAATTGTTACTGGAAAACCGAAACGTGGGATAAGCTCTCTAAGTAAAAGCTTAGCCACAGTGATGCTATCGTTCCTGCGTGCGGGGTAAGCTTCCACCCATTTTAAAAACAGGCAGACAATGACAAGTACATATTTTAGTCCTCGACAAGGAGGTAACTGAATGAAGTCAATCTGCAATCGGATAAAAGAACCTTCTGCCTTCCCAATCTTTCCTGGTAATACTATCGTTTTCTTCCCTGGGTTCATTTGTGGGCAAATTAAACACCTCTGGCAGAGTGCCTCTGCTATGTTCCTGAACCTCGCATTAAACCATGTTCGTCTGAACAGATGTATCATAGCATCTCTTCCCAGATGGGAATCTCCATGAATCAACCTAGCCATAGGAGCAAGCAGACAGTTGGGTAACACTACAGTTTCATCAAGATAAACAATGACACCATCTTCAGCCCTTCTCTGACACCCTCATTTCCTCCATTGTTCCTTTTCTTTTGGTTCTACTGCATTCTGCAAATCTCTCACTTCCTCCCACGTGTTCACACCTTTCAGCATCATAAGTTGGCAGCTTTTTCCGCCCACCTCAACCTTTTTATTAATAGCCATTTTATATTTTGCACAATGTTGGGCTAACTGGTCAGCATATCGGTTACCAGCTGTCACTTTGTCGTTGCCAGATTTGTGAGCAGCACACTTGACCACCTCCAATTTTTTTGGCAACTGGATTGCTTCCAGTAAATCTTTCACATATTGACCATTTCTGATTGGAGTACCTGAAGAAGTCTGGAACTCTCTTTGCATCCATAGTTGGCCATAGTCATGCAGAACCCCGTAACCATATTGGCTGTCAGTGTATATTGTTACTTTCCAATGTTTCCCAAATTTACAGGCCTTTGCGAGGGCAACCAATTCAGCTACTTGTGCAGACTTAACTCCATGTAAATAGGATGCTTCGACTGAACCTCCCAATGTGCACACGGCATAAGCAGCGCTCAGACCTCCTTCCTCATGTCTCATGCATGAGCCATCCACAAATAGCTCAAATTCTAAATCGAGGCGTGTGGTGGTAGAAATATGCAACAGTTCTGGCATCTCCTTAAATGGGGTAAATGCCTAGATGACCGACCAAGCTCCACTTTCGTGGACCAACAGCAATGGGTAAGCTTTTTTGAAAAACAGTTTAGGACAAATAATGATGCTGTGGTAGTTTTATCCCCCCCCAAATTCTGATGAACCACTCATATTTACCCATTCTGAGGTTAAGTATATTCTGAAATCTATTCTGAGTGGGAAAGCTCCAGGCCCGACTGTATTACTGCAGACCTTTTTCTGCAGGAGCAGGACCTCTGGGTGCCTTATATCACTATCTTGGCTAATGCCCTAGCATCTGGTGCGCAGGTCCCCGATTCTTGGTACGGGGCAGAAATTTTACAGATTTACAAGAAGGGCGACCGTTCTGTCCCGTCCAATTATCGGCCGATCAGCCTTATAGATGCGGTGCAAAAAATAACTGCCCGCCTAGTTTTGGGACGTATCCAGTTATGGATTACCGAATATGATATTCTGACACCACTGCAGGCGGGATTTTGCAGCCACGTGGGCACCATTGACCAAGCATTCCGGTTTGTGTTGCTTTACTGGAAGTCAGTTTTTATTGGGGGGGGGGCAAACTATATGCGGCCTTTGTGGATCTTAGGTGCGCTTTCGACCTTGTCCCGAGGGCAAAGCTGTGGGAATGTTTACTGAAATTGGGTATGCCAGCTGAACTGGTGAGGCTCTTGGTGAATCTCCATGCCCAAACATTCGCACAAGTACGCTGGGGCAAACCTGGAGAGGTGACTGATAGATTTGCAGTGGCAAAAGGTGTAAGACAAGGGTGTGTATTGGCCCCTACCCTTTTTTCTTTATTTATTAATGGGGTCACAAATTATTTCTCTAATTACCCTACAGACGCCCCAACCCTGGCAGGGATAAAAATACCATTCCTCATGTTTGCGGACGATACGCTGTTAATATCGAAAACAAGACAGGGTCTACAGTTGGCCCTGTCTAGGTTTGAATTGTTTTGTCGCGAGCATGAGTTAGTGGTAAATGTATCCAAAACCAAGTTTATGGTTTTACGTGGGAAGAACTCTGTCACAGCCAGGGTAACAATGGGTGGAACCACCCTTGAACAGACCTCTCTATTTACATACCTCGGAGTAACCTTCAGTGAGAACCTTTGTTGGATCCCGCAGATTGATCTCCTAGCCCTAAACATGCTCAAATTGATGGAGCCCTACTAAAAGAACACAAAAGTTCCTATACAAGGCCTATGTCTCCTCTTATGAAGATCTATGGCTCAAAGATTTTAGCTTCTGTGCTGTATGGTGCTGAGCTATGGGGCTTTAGTAACTTAGACCCCCTAAAAGTGGCCCAAAACAAATTTCTCAGGGCGGCAGTAGGTCTGCCGCAATCCACACCACGTCTACCCCTTCTTTATGATCTAGGGTGTCAACCAGTGGACGATACAGCAAGATATAGACCCATAGCATTCTGGCGGCGCCTGTGGATTACGCCAGAACTCTCGCTCTATGCGAAAGCGTGTCTTTGGAAGTTAAGGATCTCCAGGGCTCCCATAAGATAGGCTGGTTGAGAGACCTAAGAACTACCCTATATGACATGGGGCTGGGGGAATTGTGGTCTAACCCAGACACAGCTACTTTTCCCACGAAAAAAGTGTTGAGAAGCATGTACTGGGAGTGGAGTGAGTGGGCTGGGCATGGATCCTACGGGCAAGGCTGATCAAGTCTCTTTCGACTGATGCGTAATCTGTTGGCTGGAACAGTAGTCTGTTGTGCCAATGAATGATATTGTCTCTTTTTGGACTGTTTTTATAACTGGATTTTTATTATGTTAATGAAGTCTTGACATCTGTGATTTAATACTATTCTTAGCCTGTTCTTAATTGTATATTATATTTATTGTCTTAACACACTGCTCACACTTTTTATCTGTACTTTTTAGCTGCAATTTTTGATATATTATTGGTTACGTAGCATGTTGTGTAGCATGTCTTTTATGATGAAATATCGAATAAAGACTTATTTGACTGACTAAATCAATGATTGGCTCTTCTCCAATGTCTGGTCGTGGTTTTGTGCTATTTTCAGTCAGGTCAATGCAGTCATGATCAAACTCTCCCTTCAATTCTGCAGTATGTGAGTCAGGTAACAGGGTTGCTGGGTTCAGAATATTACACCTAGCAATGGTTACATTTCCTGCACCTACGATAATTCTCTCGTACTTAGTCAGCCGACTAGGTGTGAGATACTGAGTCTTAGTCCTTGTTAGCAAAATTACAACTGCATGTGGAACATACACAGTTACAGGATGTCCCATAATGATGGATTCACTCTGCTCAAGGCTCATGCAAGTTGCAACTACTGCTTTCAGACATCCAGGTAATGTTTCTGCTACTGGGTCCAATGTGGAAGAAAAATATGCCACAGGACGTCTCACTAGACCATGAATTTGAGTCAAAACCGAAAGTGCACAATTATCTCGGGTGTCACAAAAAAGTGCAAAATCCTTTGAATAGTCAGGCATTCCCAATGCTGGACCCGTACACAGACAGTCTCGTAATTTTACAAAAGCAGTCATGCTTTCATCATCCCACTCTACTGGGTCCTTGGCTCTCTTCTTTGTCATCTGTATCAGGGGCTTGGCAAGGACTGCAAATCCCACAATCCATTGTCTGCAATATCCTACAACTCCAAGAAACATTCTGATCTCTTTTTGTGTTTGTGGCAAATTCATGTTTTTAATTATCCTGATTCTTTCTGAGGTAACTTTTCTGACACCTCTCTCTATCTGGTGCCCCAGATATTTCACCAAGTTAGTACAAAATTGTAATTTCTCTGGGGACACTTTATTTACTCCTTCACCTAAATGATTCAGTAAAGCAATGGTATCAACAACACAGCCTTTTCGTGTTTTAGATGCCACCAGGAGGCCATCTGTATACTGAACCAAAACTGACTGTCCAGGTAGTACCAAAGACTCAAGGCACTTTTTCAGAATCTGATTAAAGATCGAGGGGCTTTCTGTGTACCCCTGAGGGACACGATTCCAAACATAGACATGACTGTCGAATTCAAATGAGAAAATAAATTTGCTGTCTGGGTGTAATGGAATCGAGAAAAATGCGTGACATAGGTCGATGACAGTAAACCATCAAGCCTCCCACGGTATCTGATACAGAATCACTGCAGGATTTGGCACGACTGGACAGCATGGGACAACAATCTTATTTACCTTTCTCAGGTCCTGTACTACCCTGTACTTTCCACTTGGTTTCTTTATACCAATTATGGGAGAGCTACATGGACTGCTCATTACTTCTTGTAAAATACCTGCTTTCACCAAATGCTTTATTTCTACTGCAACACCTGCCTTTATTTCTGCACTCATTTTATACTGATGAGTATTTGGGTAAACTGCATCTTCTCTTATGGTCACTTTTATTGGGTCAACATTTGCTATTAATCCTACATCCTTTCCAGTAAAGTCCCATACTTCTGGTTTTACTGTCTGTTGCAGTTCCACTCGTAGGTCCTTTATTGTCAGTCTTTTAATCTCTGTTTCTGGTCTTGCTAATTTGTAAATTCCATCTTCGTCGGGGGTTTGAATTTCGACACCATTTGGGGTACAGAAAATAGTGCAATTCATCTTGCACAGTTAGTCTCGTCCTAACAAGTTTACTGGACTTGAATCACATACAACAAATCTATGCATTTCTTTAAAATTGCCAATTCTACTAACTTCCATTGGTTCTGTAACTGGGGTACTAATTTGTTTATTAGAAACGCCCACTACTTGGATCGCTTCTCGCCGAGAGGGGTAGGTTTGGAACGTCTGCTGTTCTCACAGTAAAACGAGTAGCACCAGTGTCCAACAGAAAGGTGGCATCATTTCCTTCAACCTTTCCTTCAATGTATGGCCCTGACTGGTCTACCGGCACGGAGGTGCCAAGCACGCACTCCTCGTCCTCCCCCCTCAGGCACCGTTAGTAAGGTTCATCACAAAAAAATGTATCATTCTGAAGAAATTGTGAAGTTGCTGTATCCCTTCTTTCCCTTCCTTCCCAATCTGTGTTATCTACACTCTGTTGTGCTTTGCTCCTGTATTTTGGCATAGGTGGAGGGGGTAACTGATTCTGGATTACCTGCTGCTGGGTCTTCTGTGACACCTCATTCTGCGTCTGTGGAGTTAAATCATTATTTGGCACATTACCATTCTGCACAGCCTTAAAACTCGTCCTTCCAGTGTCCCAAATTGCCACATCCGTGACAGGGGAATTTCTTTTTGGCATCCTCCCTATTGAATTTTCCCCTTGGCTTCCCTCCATTTCCATCCCCCTGCTTCTGATTATTATTCATCTGGTTTAACTGTTGCTCTTGTTGTTTTGCTAATTTCACCTGTGCCCACATGACTTTTTCCTTTATCTCCTTTCGTTTATTTTCCAACTCATCTTCACAATATTTGGCATATTTAAGGACTTCGTCTATGGGTTTTGACTGCCAGCAAATTTTATTATCTTTAATCCACTGTGATATTTCAGGTCTTAAGCCTAACACAAATCGATAAATGAAATGCGTCATGTCCTTCATGTCAATGTTGTCTATTCCACTGTACTGTTTGAATACCTGCAATAACCGTTCATAATATGCATGCACAGTCTCATCTCTATTCTGAGTGGTTCTATCTATTTGCGTCCAGTCTGTCTCCTTTGCAGGCACTTTTCCTTTAAGGTAAAGTATTACCTGATTGTACTTCTTCTTGACATCTTCGGAAGGTGCCCCTGTCTTTGGGTCTCTAGGGTACTCATCACTAGGCCAATCAACAGCAATTTTACATTCTGTCCACAAATCTACTGGAACTACAATGTCAAATAATCCATCTAAGTCTTTCAAAAGACATTTTGAAACCTTTACAAATCTGTCAACTTATCTGTACCATTCTACTGGTTTTTCACGAAGTTTTGGGAAATCATTTGTAAATGACACAATATCCTGTCGAGACTATGGGACATGTACATAACCTCCACCTGGTACCTCTCGCATAGGACACAATTTTTCCACCTTTTCTGCTTCTTTTAAAACATATTCTGAAGTCATTTGTCTTGATCGTACCTCTTCCTTTTTCTTTGCCCACCTGGCTTTCCATTTCTCTAATTCTCTCCATTTTTGTAACAAGTTTAGTTGTTCTCTTATCTGCACTTTTCTTCCGGACACATTCATGTTTTCTAAATCTTTGTCAGAGAATTCTGCTCGATATGGATTTTGCAATACTTTAGATTTACCAATGTCAATTCCCATGCTGGCTGCAGTGTCCATTAATTTTTCATGGTACACCCTTGTATTACGAGTAATGCTTTTGCAAATGAATAGTAGTTTGTCTTCACTAAGGTTATTTAGCCTGTCTAATCCCACATTTCCAGCCATCAATTCCTTCAATTCAATTCTTAATTTATATATATATCTAATGGTTTTGGCTGTGTTTTTGGTTTCTCTATTTCTCGTGTCTATCTGTCTATCTCTTCTGGAGTTACTACAGTGGCACTTCTCGTACCTGAGGATGTCTCTAACTGTACCTCCCTCGAATTTGAAGGAGTGGTCTTTCTCATTGAACTACCTTTTGGTTCTCTTATTGGTAAATCCATTAATGAGATTACTGACTCACACTCACTTGCCTGATCATCTATTATCAATGATTCTTTTCTTGGCTGTACTATTGATGTAGTTATAACTGGAGCTTTTGGACTAGCTTGCTTATCTCCATACAGAGGAACAACTGGGCCAATAGTTACTGGGTTTGTCAGAGCTTCAGGACTTGTGTTTAATTGAGAGATTTTCTGAATTAATTCACTTCTCTGTTTATTTAAAGCCTCTCTTTCTCTGTCCTGTAGTACCTTTTCAATGGAGGTCTTGTCTACTATTTGCAGAATCAAAGGTGGCTTTAAAAACGGGGCATTTGGATTTACTGTACTCGGTCCCTCATTATAAGGTGGTGGATTTCTCATCAATAGATCCTCCATATAATCATCGTCTGAATCACCACTAGTCATTAAATGTTTAGTTTTCTCAGTCCGTTTATCCCGTGGGCTCTTCTAAGGTTAGTACAGGATATAGCCCTTCCACTAACATGTTCTGTCTCCATTGTTTCATTTGTTTATCTTTGGAATCTTGTGGAACCTTTGGATAAAATGTACTCAGTCCTTCGTCAATTCTAGGTCTGTCTCGCTCAAAAGCCTCAATTTCCCATTCTTCTAGTGCCTCATATTGCGGTAATCTAGGTCTGGGATGTAAATCATTCATTCGAGTCCTTAAATTGAACAAAATTCTTCCATTAAATGTGCCTTCTAAGTGAAATGCTAAAATTCCGTCATCTTTTGTTTATTCCACCCAGCTCTCTAACCATACGCAAGAGTGGTAGCCTCTATCAAACATCATAAATAATGCGGAAGTATTCGGTAGTGGAATATTGACTCTTTCTCTAGTTTTAATGGGCTTGTCTTTTTTAAAAGTAATTCTTCACTATGTCTACAAGTGACAATTTTCTCTTACTTCCGTACATATTGCAAGGTCTGCCTCTTATCATCTGATCCCTAGCAAACCCTTGGTATCTTGGATCAGGTCGAGTTTCTGGATGACTTGGATACTACATATATTTTACAAAGTTTAAAGTGCTCAAAAATTCTTATTTCTGTTTACTAAATACTTCAAATAGTAGCGCGTCTTTTATTCTTCTTCAACCAATCAACTAGTTTTTTTCAAATACTTTAACCAATGGTTGCGCGGCTTTTCCCATGAGATGATTTCCCACGCTACTGCGCTTACCCGTCCTTTACAATTTTATCGCAGCTACACACCTGCTGTCTCAACCAATACCAGCGCGGCACTGAGTGATGTCAGCGCAGCTCCGCAACTGACTCCCTCCTTCACAAGGTAAGGAACAATCTCAATTCTTTTAATTTAAAGTGCGATTCTCTTTTAATTAACAACGTAAAACCATTCGCCACTGTACCCGAGTGACTAAATAGAAAATAAATATTTCACTGCAAGTAAATCTGCTCCGTTTACTTTTCATATACTACGAGTAGATCCCTTCCGCCTACCATTCACACAAGCATTCGGACTCATCCACTCCGGGATATATACTGAGGCTAAAGTTTCACCAGCGAACCCCTTTGCTGTCAATCGAGCTCAGACGAATCTGCTACTCCTTCCGTGTGACCCTTACTAGGTGATATCACAACAAAAGTTTTACCAGCAAACTCTTTGCTATCATTTATTCATACACTCATACAGAAAACCCTAAATATTGCTTACGGTTCAGCCCAACCATGCACTAATTTCCTGCGGGTAAGCGACCTCACCGTGATGTGGCTTCTATTTACCACCCACTATTCTGCCCCCGGGGATTCCAGACAAACATATAACAGGTAAGAACGATTTTGGTTAATACATAATATCAATATATCGATCAACAAATATAACTATAATCAACTAACTTAACTACCTATCTTTAACTAATCCCTAACCATCCTCTGCTACCAAAGAAATATACTGATAGAGCACGCAGGTCACCCGACTAAAATTTACCAATACTCACCTAGGCCCATAATTCAATTTTCACAGTTACTCAATCAGGTAACCCACACTCTACTACCAGTCTATTTTATTCCACTAATTCCTATATCATTGACTTACCAATCTTTGTCACTGGTACCTATGACCACAATGGATCAGGGAGCTAGTTGTAAAGAAGGCAGTCAAATACCAAATAACTTTGCACTCATGTAATAACCACAGACTCAGGAAAGTTTTAA
Organism: Lissotriton helveticus; assembly: GCF_964261635.1. Lineage (NCBI taxonomy): Eukaryota > Metazoa > Chordata > Amphibia > Caudata > Salamandridae > Lissotriton > Lissotriton helveticus. Next base: position 795,104,589 of record NC_136067.1, on the reverse strand, counting down.
ACTCTTAATCTAAATTTCATCATAGGTCATAATCCAGAGATTAAAAGCTATCAAACTATCAATAACCAACATTAGAAACAGAGTATAGCTATGCAAAAGAAATATTATGCCGATCATTTAGCAATAAAAGGGAAAGTAAAAACAGGGAACATGCTATTGAAAATTAAAACAGAATTGCACAATTTGTCTAAGGGTAGGTAAAGAAATGGGACATACTACATATCACAACTTTAGGAAATTGTTAAAGGGAGGATAAGATAAAGGGACACAAAATGCTATCATGAAAACAATTTTAGCATATGACTAAAGGGAAGGTAAGAAATTGGAACATGCTATTTAATCAATTGACCAAACTTTTAGTATTTCTAAAGGGAGGGTTGGAAAGGCATCAAGAAACATATACTATGCAATCATGAAAACATTCCAGCATAATCTATAGGAGGGTAAAAAAGTGGAACATGCTAATTAAACAAAGAATGATTTTCTTCATTCAAACGGGAAGGGTAAGAAAAAGGAACATTTATGATCAAAGCTTTTATCGATGCAGGGAGGGTAAAGAAAAGGACGCAAAGTATAATGACAATTACCCACACAGATATATATTTACCTAGAATGGTGGGAATACCAACCCTGGCCACGGGTCAGTTAAAGACAGAAACCCCGAAAGTTGCAGTTGCCAGTAGGCCAGCAGGTGCAGATCAGAATCAGGACAGGATAAACCAGATTTGGATCAGGACCGGGCCACCAAAGGTTAAGACCAGCACCCGCAGTTGCAACGCCTGCGCTACTCCCTCTCTGCAGCTTACAGCCAGGACCCCGATTGGGTCAGAAAAACCTCTGACAGAGTGCTCCACAGCCCTCTGCCCTTGGTCACCTATTGAGTGCGTTGGGTCAGTGACAGGTCAGCTATTCGGACAAGTCGGACAATTTCTCTAGCTATACCTAGGCTAGTTATACTATTTTCCCGGTCAGTGTACCACCCCCCAATGTTGCAAGTGTAAGGATCCCCAATTTTGATTGGACAAAAGAGGAGGAGAGGTCGTCACACCATACCAAATTTTAGCATTTTGCCATCTCCTATTCAAATTTACGTTCCCGCCCATCAAATTCAGGTTCACATAACGTCTTCATTTCAACTAACAATGGATGTTCTATTGACAAATATATTGTATGCAATTCAGCTACTTCTAGCCGGGTCAGAAGTCATCTTCCCAGGCGCATCTTAGCTGTGACTTTCCTTGGCTGGATTTCTAGAACACCGAGTTCAACTCTTCTCTGCTGCTGATCATGCGCAGAAGGACTTTCAAAATGGAGTAATAACACCTCCCAGGCCCAAAGATTATCGACACATGAAAAGCAAAAGGAAACAGTTTTAGAACACAGAACTAAATGACTACACTGTATACCATGAATTTCTACTCTATTCCCATTAACTTAACTTTAACTATGGCATTAGGATTAGGCAGAACGAACAGCTTAGCACAAGCAGCAGTGCAAGCTTGTTGCATGTGAGAACATAGAGCAGCCATATTAGCCCTAGTGCGCAGAAGCAACAGATTCCCTCCAAAGCTGCGAGTACGTCAGGTCACGTGGGTATGACAGACGCATGCGCAGTAGAAATTCCCGCGTAGCAGCAGCCATTTTAAATGCAAGCGTATTAGGATTAGTAAACACATAAGCAAGCTTCACTCGGACACCCCGTGTAAAGGTAAAATATGCAAAATTAGTAAAACGAACATATTGATTACATTATTAATCATTATTCGGGGTTCATGAATACAAGCAAGTCGCTTCATGTGCGAATCCTTGCTCCATCAGTGTCTTGCTGACACCTCCACCATATTAAACCCTTTTCTGCCCGGTCGACTTGTTGAACGGGCGGAAAAGGGGCGGACCGTCTTTCCGTCCGCACCGGTACCCCTCAATACTAATATGGCAGGGGGTAAATTGTGGCAGGCGGGGCAGGATGTAGGGCGGATCCCCACCAACATGCGGGCAGTGGCGATTCAACCTACATCCTAATGGGCCCCCAAGTGAGGCAAAGTGACACAAAGCAGTTTTGGTGCTGTGAAAAGGCCAAATTTCCTGCACAAAAAAAAGTTTGTTCTGGATAGCAGATTGCATGTGCTACTTTGTGTTGCCTTGTGTTGCTTTTCATCACTAGCACTAGCGCAACACTCTTGTAACTCTGGCACAAAGTCCATATTCATGTCAATTAAAAGTAGTTACTAAAAGACTACTCAAGTTAATCACAAATAGCGCTCACATGTGTATTCCTCGAATGTCTACAGTTTGGGAAGCATAGCGGCTTAAACAGTGAAGGTGTATATACAGAAATATCAACATGGCCACCATCATGTACCTCAATCTCACCCCCAATCTAAGAGCTGCCGTAGTCTCATGAAAGTTCTTGGTTTGGGAACCCATTCCTACCTCTGCAATTACATCTGATTATGGAGGATCTGCGTTCTAGATTAGGCATCTGCCCTTTCCAAATGATGGTAAAAGATGGATAATAATCTTGCTGCAATGCTGCAATGTCTTGTGAGCCCATGAGCCACAAACACTCTGAGGAATTGGGTAAGAATTATAGGGTATTGTTTTAATTTGCCATTAGCCCAAGCAGCCAGACCTGAATGCCTTAAACAGTAAGATAAGACCTATACTCTCTCTTTGTATGCCCATGACACAGACACATGTGCATGAACTGAATGCACACTTCAATAGTAATCAACAGAAACACCAAATAATAGGGGAAACATAGTAAATTATTTGTATTCATTTATCAATGGTTTATTATTGTTTTTATTTTTTACTTTCATAATTAAAAACCTGTTAAAACCAGGCTTACAGCACATAAAACACACCTGTTAATTCAAGGGGGAGGTTGTGAGGATTCAGGAATCAACCACCCATCTACAGTTAAAACTCATAACAACACAATCTAAACATATGTAGGCTTACCACATAAGGGACAAACTCACACACTAAATAAGTTTTTTGTCTTTACCATATCAGTGAATGCCCCTCATTTTTAGGAAACTATTTTTGAGGAGGATAGAGAGGAATTACATGCACAGGATAACATGATTGGAATGTACTTGGAAATAGTCATTGCCACATACCACCTCTCACCTGAAGTGGTTTTTGGCATAGTTGCAGACTGGGAGCAGGAGCTTGAATCACCTACATCCAGCTCCTAGACTATCCCAGTGCATAACAAAATACTGTCTGCAGTCAATTTCATGACCACTGGGTCTTTCTATGAGGTTGTTTTGGACAATGTAGACACCTCACAGGCAAGTCCATTTTTATCATTGCACCAGGTACTGAGCTATGTCAACACAAGACAGTCTCAGTTTATTGTCACGCCGCAGCCACTGGCAGAAAGGCAACGGATGGCTAAGGGATTATTTGCCTTTCTCCACTCTCTCCATGTCTTCAGTGCCACTGCTTGAACCTATGTGATACTTCGGCCACCTCACCACAGTGGAAAACCTCTCCACAATCAATGTGCAAGCTGTCTGGGGCTACTACAATTATGTTTACATGGCCATTTAGGGAGGCACACACAACTGCCACATATTGTGTCAGTCAACTCTTTCAAATCGGTTGCTGAGGTTTTCAGAGACATGTGGCTCACAGGTAAGGTGTAACATCTCACAGTGCTGCCACACGTACGTTTTGGAGATGCTCTCTCAAACATACTCACTCATTACTTGTTACAAAATAATAGATGCACACCACTCTTATATTAAGTGCACGTATGGATACACGATGCAGTACATTTAAAAAGCAGCACATCTAAGAAATATCATTTGTCTGTTGCAGGTAATAATTTGTATGCTCTCTCTCCCCATTTCGTCAAACCCTTCTGACACCCCACCATGCAATCACAAAAAGGTACATTAGGGCACACTGTAGCCATTACAGAACACACGTTTGGCATTCTTAAGTACCTCTGCAGATGTCTTGACTATAAGGGGGGGCATTGCATTCCCAAGAAGTTGTTTGCAAGATAGTAGTTGCATGTTGTGAAGGGGCTTACATTTAAACATCACCCCTGATTTATGGCCTCATACATGTTCTCTGGGTGGCACACAGTAACAGAGGCCACAATATGCAAGTGCAGGATCCAATAGTTGACTAATTTTTTTATTTGAGCTTCTAGTTTACTTGCAGCATGTTATGTGGGTGGACAGTGTTGCACCAATGATTAATGTTGGGCAGCTAAACTATCCCCATATAGCATTCTGACACAGAATATGTTTCTATACCATACTGACACAATCAAAAATGATGTGCTCTATTCATTAATGCTTTTACATTTATCTTTCATGCCCATTCTATTTTACTCTTTAAAATGTATGAATGAAATCATACATTTAGTATGCAAAAGTAAGTATACAAACACCTTACATTGTGTGTACATCATGTACCTCTCCACTCACTGTTGCATTTATCCTTCTCCCCAAATTTTAGATGTTCAGCTTGATGTGAGGGGATCACCTATATTCTCAAAGTGGAGATTTCCAGCTACCCCTACAAATAGAAAACTACAGAACCAGGGAGTCCACCATTTTATGGTCATTCTGAGTTATGTTCTTACCAAAACAGCCCCTCCTCTTCCTACCAGATGCTCCTTAGGTGCTCTTAACCTTTAACAGGGCTGAACAACAATAAGAAAAGGCCCCAGCATTACTGAAGAAGAATTCTCTGTTATTTGTGGAGGTGTCCTCTAAACATACCTTCAGCTCTCTGTGGCTCCAATGACCTAACTATGCATCTAGCGTAGGTCCAGAATTGGAGAGACATTGTCAAATGCTGCTGTAGTGCAGTGGGTGTTCACATCTGCCAAGGGAAGGAGTGCCAGAAGGTTGGGAAGACCTTTGGTGCTGGGCCCAGATTGATACCAGGGCCAGACTGTGAACTGAAACAGGCCCAGGCAAACTGCTCAGTCGGCCCCCAGGGGGGTGCTGCTGAGCTATTTGCTAGGGCCGGTTTCTGCCGATTTTGTTACAGGGGGCAGATATTGCCAGCTCCTGGTAACAAAAACAGCCCCCCAGGGGCCCAAAACCGGTACCGACCCTGGCGGCCCACCGCGGAAGCGCCCGGTACCCACTATGGCCAGGTCGGCCCTGATTGAGACCCAGGATGTGCTCATTCTGTTCTCCTTTGCAGTACCCCAGATTACCCTTCTGCGCAGGGTGATTATGAGTAAAGACTGTACAAGCCTTCCTGCTGAGCTGGAAGATGTCAAGAAGCAGAGAGGCAGTAAATATATGTGTATGAGTGCATATGTATTAGAAAGTGTTACCCCATCATGTCTCCAGTTTGATGTTCTCTTACAATGTACATGTTGTCTGTCACACGTGTTGTCTTGTTATACAAACAGATTAAATGATTATTCATTTTGTAAATGTTTTTAAAAGTTTAACACATTTACCTGAGCTGGCACAATGAACATGTATTGTGAGCTTCGTTTTTGGTGTGCACATAACATAATGTGGGCTCCCAGCTTTATCATATTTATTTTTTGAACATCTTGATTTGTATTTATCCATTTTTAATGTTTGGGTTATTACACTGGTGATGGAGCAAGGAATCGTAGAAAAGGGGCTTGCTCAGAAGCAATCCGCTCCTTTAACTTACTAGCAAGTTACTAAAAGTGTTTTATGTAAAACTAATGCACACCACACAAATACGGGGGTTAGTGAAGCTTGCTTAGGTGTTTACTAACGTGAATAATATGAACAAAACACTAAAACTGCTGTAAATGGGGAATCTTTATTGCGCATGCGTCAACTGCATCTGCGCAGTATGACTAGCTAATGCTTTGAGGGAAATTCTTGTGAATGAGCAGAAGGCACTAAAAGGGAGTCTTGAAGACTCGTGTGCATGGCATCTGCTTAGCTGAAATGAAAACAAGATATTTGACTAATGCAGGGAAAGTATTAATTAGTAAAGGGGAATAGAGTAGAGATGGGTGGTATACAGTGAAACCATTTTGTCTGTGAAATTAATATTTGTCTTTTTGACTTTATCACTAGTGCCAGTCAGTCAGAATAACTTTATTTCGCCAACACAATGTAGGCATAAAAAGTATACTATATATAAAAAAGACAATTCACAGCATTACAGCACAGATAAAAAAGATTATTACAATAAAATAGAAATTCATGATTATTTACACAATAGTAAGGTCATTTAATTTGTGGGAATATAGTTTTAGGTGATTATAGATATATTTTTAGTGCCAATAGTAAGAAAGACGCTAGAGAGAAACAGATAAAAGGATCAGGTAGTACCTGGAGATAGTAAAGAGCTACACAACACTGTTTAAAATTAGTTTTACACATGATAGGGATAATAAAACGTTTCCTTTCATTATAATAAAATTTACAGAAAAACAAAAAATGTATATCATCCTGCATAGATCGATTATCACGGGTACAAAGTGGGAGTTCAGAGACAACATAAACATTGCGATGGGAACCCAGCATTAAAAGAATATAATTTAATCTGAACCTCACCAGGATGTACCAATGTTGCAGATTGGTAAGGAAGGTTAGATATGGTATGTTTGAGTTTGTTAATTCTAAACTAGGGCATACCAAGTAAGATTTAACTGTTGGCAGATTAACATTTTTAGTCTCCCTTCTTATCTGCCGATTAGATAGCAGTTGGGCTGTTAGGTCAATTTTGGATATAGAACTACAATTAGAAGGTTCCAAAAAAAGGTAATGTAGCCCAGATGCTGTCAATGTTGTTTCAACATAATTTAGCCAAGCAATGATACCTACTCCATCTAGTTTCAGGACATCTTTAATAATGTCTCTTGTCAAAGCAAGGGACTACTTTCGCCATGTTGTGCACCACATTACGATAGGGGCCATTGCAATTATATCGGTTATATAGGGGGCACTCAATTACATGTGACACTTATAGTTGGCACATGACTTTGGTAATGAAAGGACCCTTTTAGGAAATTATCTTCAATAATCTGCAACTTTGTACAGTCTTTCATGCCCCAGACAACTGCCCCATATGTGGCGGCAGATACAATCTTGGCTTGATACACTGTCTATTGGTTTTAAACCAGTTTTTTTTATAAACTTATTTAAAGCTCCCATGTTTTTTTCCATCTGAGTTTCTCTAATAGCAATCATCTTTTGCTGTTTTGATTGAGAGTCAAACATAATCCCTAAATAGTTAAAAGAATCGACAACCCCCATTTTACCCCTTCAGTAACAATGTGCGGATAGTTTCGATGCTTTGAACCTGCTACTAAAATAAATGACTTTGAGTAATTCGCTTTCATTCTTAAATTGCAGATATATTGTGTATAATCCTGGACGACGCATTTCATTACTAGTATGAGCCAAAAGTACGGCGGCATCTGTGTATAATAAAATTGCCACTTGTATTGAATTAATATAAAGGACATCTGGTGTACAGCCCAGCAGCGCAGATTCTACACCATTGGTATAGAGTGCGAATAGGAAGGGGGCAAGAATGCACGCCTGCCTCACACCTCTTACAATTTTAAAATACCTTGTGCATTCACTATTCCTCCCATAGCGGACACAGGCAGAAGCATCTGTGTACAGGTCACAAATAATATTAATGATCTTCAAGTCAATGCCCATTTCCTCCATGATCTGCCACAGCCTAGTCTGTGCCACACAGTCGAAGGCTGTGGACAGATCCATGAAGGCTAAATGGAGATGACCTTTTATTGCAGCCGTGTCTTTCGCCATAATTAGACTCAGGCTCAGATACTGAACTACCGTGCCTTTCCCTTTTCCAAAACCAATTTGGCATTGGATAATAATATTCTTCTCCAGTGACAGTCCTCTAATCTGTTTAAAATCAATCTGCCCATTAACTTTGCAGTAGAGTATATAAAGAAGATAGGTCTAAAGTTTTTCGTAATCGACCTATCCACTTTTTTGTATATGGGAACGATTACAGTTGTTTTCTACAATGGCGGTGCATTTGATTGGGCAGTTTTGTCAAAAACATTTGTTAAAAGTGGAGCCCATAGATCTTGCTTATCTAAGAATAAATCTATAGGAACTCCATCCAATCCTGGAGCCTTTGCTGGTTTACATTGATTTAAAGCATGTTTTGTTTCAGCAAGTGTAAAGCTAACAGGAGGCTCATCAGCCTCCAAAGCATGGGGAAAGGATTGAGAAATTGCCATGTCATCCATTACAAAGAGGGCTTCAAACTGAGTCACCTATGCCTCTTGGTCGATATTGGTATCTGTAGTCATAGCCTGCTCGTGCTTTTAAAACGGGGCATTAATCAAAGACCAGAAAGCTTGTTAACTTTTTAATATAGCAGCCTTCTGCAAGTTTTCCAAACATTCTTCTTTTAAAGACCTCCGTCTAGTGGCCCTTGCATTTTTGTAGGCTTGACGCATGCCTTTTACCAGTATTGTGTCTCACGGTTTGGCCTTCAATGCTACATGCAGACTCTTTAAGGTTTTGTCACAACTGTTATCAAACCAACTATATATATTTTTTTAGATTGACCATTCCGGATCACACGGGTTAAATTGTTTTTAACATCAGTTAAAATTGAGTCAAAATATAGAAGCATGCTATCGTGGAAATCCAAGTCTAAACAGCAGATTATTTCCCCATAACGTTTAGAGACTAAATTTGCCCAAAAGCTCCCAGCGTCCACCTTTTCCCACTTTAAGGCGATACCGTTCTGTCTTGCAATCATGGGATTTATAGGGAGTTTATAGGGGCACTCAATTTCCTTATTGGTTTGCATGTGGAAGGTTACTGCAGCATGATCACTAAATGAATAAAACAGAATCTTAAAGTGAGAAAAAAGGCCAATCGTTGCATGAGAAACCAAGACATAATCAAGGGTAGAAGACGAAAAATGGTTTAAAAAAGTACATTCTAACTGACCAGTTAAGTCATCAGAGACATTAAAAAAACAAGATTATTTATCAATACTAATCTATTTAGGGTATTACCATATTCAGTGTGACAGAAATGGGGGACACAGTCTCCTTTGTCATCATGTATTACACAAATTAACGCATTAGGATTATCACAAGGGTAAGCATTAAAATCCCCAAGCCAGATTATATTACAGGATTGCTGGATTTATCCTGTAACTCAATAACATCTCTTTCCAGGGTTGCCAACACCGCTGCTTGATTACTTCCAAAATTATTATTGTAGTAATTAATAAGAAGCCAGTAATAATCCAAACAGTGTTCAATTAAAATAATGTGATAATAAGGAGACTCATTAAAAAATACCTTCACCTTAAATGGTAGAACATTAGAGAACGATGTCAGAAGACCACCCTTAGCCCAACCAGCAGATGACGGAACAGCTGCAGTGTGAAAGGAGCGGTACCCATTCAGATATATTGGGTCCCTTTCCCAGGTCTCTTGTAGGCACACTATATCACTAGAAGTCAGCAAGGAAAGTTATTCATTATTGGACCTTTTTTGGTAATAACCAGCAATGTTCCAAGACATAGCCAATATAAAACAAGTAGAATTCCCTTGAGTTGTCAGGCACTGGAACAAGTTAGAACTGCTTTTACGTCTGACTAGGGTCACTGCAGAGGTTATAGAAGTAATGGTGTGCAAAGGAGACCTTTTGTGCAAATCTAGAACAACATTACCACTAATTGACATAGACTGAGAATCCAGTCAGTCACAGACAGACAGGCCTTCTAATGCGGCAAATCTATTTCTTAAAGAAAGTGGGGGAACTGGAGTAGGGAGAGGTTGATTGAACAGGTGGCAAGAAGGCTTCCAGGGAGTTTGCCAGCTAAAATGTGGGAACTGTGGCAACTGTGGAATAGAATAAGGTTTAGAATAGAAACCCAGAGATGATAAAATTATAAACATTAGGAATTTCACCTAAACATTTGGATAACCAATGATAGTATTTATTAGCTGCTCCGTATTTTCTAATCCATTAATTAAGTTCTGGGACGTTAACTAGAATCATAACATACGCACAAGCAGATAGAGGGAGATCTAATGTTGACTTTGGCTTCCCAAATTCATCTTGATGCTGAGAAACTCCCCTACTCGAGCTTAAAGACTGTAACCCTCCCTGTGTGCCCCTACGCGAGCTTAAAAACTGTAACCCTCCCTGTGTGCCCTCCCTCCAGACAAATTGCATGTATAGGTCTAATGGGACGTGGGAGAGTAGCAGTAGAACTAGCGGATATTCGTCGTTTGCCATACAACCTTGAGTGACCAATATTCTTAAGATTACCTTGCAGCTGTTTCTGCGTTTGGGTCCTATTGTGTGTTTTACATATGTTAGGTCTCAGGTTATTAGCAAAATCACAGACAAAGCCAGGAGCAACAGTAGGAAGCCCAGTAGTTTGTTGTAGGGTATGGTTTCCCATCCCATCAGTCACAACAGTGACAACATTAGGCCTATCGTACCTAGCAGAGGAGTCTATACCTAGCTGGGAATTAGATCTAACTACATCAGGTAATACAGTGATATTGGGGGGGAGTGATTTGAGAGATAAGAGGTCTCCAAAGCTGTACATTTTTCCTCTATTTGAGACAATTTGTACAATATACGATTCAATAAGACAGTCATCATAGTTTCTAATCTCTACACTAAGTCAGAGTTACACGAATGCTCAGTCCCCAAAGCAAGATGGTTAACAATTGCATTATGTCTAGTGCAGCTAGTCGATCTTGGCTGTAGTGAGAGTCCTGTTTGCGAGTTGTTACCCCCAATTTCTTTCTCCTTACAGATCCGTTTTGTAGTTCTTTGTTTTACGAGTCCAGCTCCCTTTCTCTTTTTAGCGTTTGTATCTAGATGGGTTGTTCCCACTTGGTTGGTCGTTGATTCCTTGTGGTTAATGTGGGAGTCTCCATCTGTGGTGTTGTTAGGGGATAAAGATGGTTCCACAGTTGGAACTCCAACAGAGCCAGATTCACCTACAAGTTGGCTCAGGTTCAATCAGTCAGTGGCAGTGGCTAAATACCCTTGTCCTAAAGAGGAGCGTTTTTGCATGATCAAAGTTTCCAAGGAGAGCCTTCTCTCTGTAAGTTCAATTTCATGCGCCAAAACCGATTCTGCTCTTATTAAAAAGGCATCCAAGGTCCTAACATGATCAGTTCCGTGTTTTTCCTTGGGATTCTTTCTTTTACTCATTATTGCCTTTAATTACACAGATCGCCCCCACTCAACTTGCAACTTCCTCAACAGTGGCACAGTACAATGGATATAACTAGGCTATAACTAGGTGCAGTGTTTATAAAACCAAACAAGGTCAACTGCCTCCCTACCTTATCCTTTGAGTTGGTAGAGGTCAAAAACTCCAGCAGCTGTGATTTTTCTGGTAATGGGCTAAAAGGGGTAGGGCCAGCCCAGCCCAGCCTCTACTGGCCCCTGATGGGCACGGACTGGCCCGCTCTTGGCCTGACATTGACCCCGGGCTTAGCTTGGCAGTACCCGGACACACCCGTGCTGCGGGGGCCCTGTGTTGGTTTTTATGGGCGGGAGTGACGTGACTTGGGAGCAACCCGTGGCACGGTGCCTCTGGGGATTAGAGTCCCCCTCCTCTTTGCTGCCTCTGGTGTAGTGTCTGGTGAAAAGAAAGCGGTATATCAAAATTGTGAAAGTATTGTTTTTACCGATAGAAAGTGTAAACAAACCCAAACTAGTTCAGTTATATTATACTACGTTAGGAGGTTAAATAAGTAAAATATTGTTGTGATCTTTTTTACAGAAACTGGATGGTATATGTCCTGATGAAGACATATTTTTATGTTGAAACGCGTCGACCGGATGCCATCTAATCTTCCTCTTTTTTAACTTGAAATCCTTTGTATAAACAGATGTACAACTATAGGAATGTTTTATTAATTGTATTAATTGTAATCAATGCACTGATTTTTAGTATTGTCTCTTTTTTAAATCTTATTAAAAATGTATTCGTTCTAAAACTGCACTAGTTTGTTTGTTTAATCTATTGTGTAATTGTTATATGCCTGGGAGTGTTACTTTACATATATTGTTTTTCCCTGTCCCAGGATTTTGATCCGTATCAGGGGGTCCTTGTTGTGAACACAGTAGTGTCTGGTGTAGCCGCAAAATCCTGAATGCGTCCTTTAATACGCCCCAGATTCCTTGCTGGGCAGTTCTGTAATAGGTTCTGCATTGGCAGTTCTGTATCAAGTTCTGTGTTGTGGCTGCACGCTGCTGTTAAGCAGTTCGGGAGTCTCTGGGTCCCGGGACCGCCAAACCGCACTCCCGCTGCCCACAGTCGCGGGGGGGCTGGACACGGGCCGCGGTCTCCGACACCACCACCAACAGCAGTTGCTCAGCAGTTGCTCAGCCTTCTCTGTCTTGATTCCGCCTCGAGCCACCATACCTCCTATCAAGGCACTTGGCAGCTGTCCCACGCAGGGGCAGGGGCAAGTCTCCGCCGTTCACTCCGGCATCTGCTTGTCAGGTGGGAAAATCGCCCGAGCCCGCAATTGCTCCTTGCACACAGCTGCGTGATTTGGTTCCGCGATTTCTTGCTGTGCGATTTTACTGCAGTCACCACACTCCGCTTGCCTATCCCACTAGTGCATATTTGCGCCTCTCTTGCATAATAAAACTGAATGAAGTCTTGCAATACCTGCACTTGCTCACTGAGTGGAGCCATGAAGGCCATGACTAAGGCATTGAACGGAAGCCAAATTAGAGTACTACAAGCCTGGGAGTGAAAAGATCAACAATGAGATGTCCTATTCACGTAGAGTCATTAATGTTTCAAATAAGATACATGTAGTGGATGGGAATAAAATCTTGAATAAAAATGAAGGAGATGGGTTTGCGGACAATGGTTTAACTGAATTAAATGACATGTAAGCATGGTGTGATAATTTTCCCCTTTGCCTGACCAATTAGATTTAGGGGCGGGGGCAGATTTACGTTTCGTGGCGCATCCCTGCAAATCAGCAGGGATGCACCAGGAAAGATTTGTGACGCAAGTTGACCCTTGCGCCACCACAGAAGCGGCGCATTTACAATGCGGCGCATCATGGCGGAAGGGTAAAAAGAAGCGTGTTGCATCTGCCGGTGCAAGGTTGGCGCAGTGCTGGAGTTGAGCCTATCCTCAACATGGTGCGTCACGCCTTATGCCTGCTTCAAACAGGCGCAATGTTTTGATGCAGCAGCATTGGAAAAGTGACTGAGTGAAATCTTGTAGATTTCACTCAGGCACTTTTCTGAAGCGTTCCTACGACGGAAAGCCCCCCCCCCTCTGCGCCGGAGCGCTCACATGAAAGCTGACGCAGGTTGCATGTGGTGCTGGGCTTTACAACGTGGCACATCTTCTTAGATGCGTCACGTTGTAAATAGGGTACAAAGTGACGCATGGTTTACCCCGCCACTGCATTAGAGAAGTGACGCAACGGCGGCGCACATGTGGTGCACGGGGCTCGTAAATCTGCCCCCTAGCATTTTTACGATATTGAAACTTTAGTGGTTGATGCATGAAGAACAAGTATAAAGGCATTGGGGAATTCTGCTGCTGGGTACAGTCAGCTGAACACACAGATCTTCAGGTCCATTCTAAACTCCTACAGGGATTGCGAAGTCTGGAGATGGAGAGGGTGGCCGTTACAGATTTTCGCGTCCAGTTAGGAAAAAGAGCAACCACCGATCTTGCTTCGGCAGATGTGGGACAAGCGAGAAGGAGGAGGAGCACAGGTGTCTGGAGGGCTGGTGAAAGTTCAAGCGATTATTGATTTAGGCTGAACCCAGGTTGTGCAGGGCCTTGCATGCATAGGTGAGCACCTCCTCTGGGTGGGGAGCCAGTGGAGTTCCCTGAGGTGCGGGGTGATGTGGGCCTGTCTGGGGAGATTGTGGATGAATCTGATAGCTGACTTTTGAACAGTCTGTAGTCTCTTTAGTAGGTGCGAGGTGATCCTTATGTAGGATATGTTGCCATAGTCCAGGCAGCTGGTGGCAAAGGCCTGAGTGATGGTGCATTCGGGTGGTGCTGGCTGGGAGCCACTTGAAGATTTTCCACAGTGTGAGTAGAGGGAGAAAGCAGGCTTAGAATACTGCATTGATCTTGTTCCTCATGGTGGGTTTGTTGTCCAGTATGACACTGAGATTCCTGATGGGATCTGTCAGTGTGTGTGAGGGTCCTAGTTCTGAGGGCCAACAGGAGTTGTTCCATGGGGATGATTAATTCCCAAAGATGACCACCTCCATATTACTGGCGTTTAATTTGAGGCAGTTAGATTGCATCCAGAGGGCACAAGGTGTGTGTGGTGGAACACGAGTTCGAAGGCTATTGAGAGGTCTAGGAGGATCAGGGTGGCCATTTCTCCCATGTCTAGGAGAGTCTTTATGTTGTTGGTTGCTAGTATTAGGGTGGTTTCAGTGCTGGGGTTCGAGCGGAACCCAGATTGGGTCCAGGAGGTTGTTGTTCTCTAGGTAGTTTGTGAGTTCATGGTTGATGGCTTTTCTAGGCCTTTAGCTGGGAAGGGGAGCAGGGAAATGGGCCAGTAGTTCTTGAGGTCTTTTGGGTCTGCCGAAGGTTTTTTGAGGAGTGGTTTAACTTTAGCATGTTTCCATTCCTCTGCGAGGATGGCAAAGGCAATGGAAGTGTTGAAGATGATGGTGAGTGCTTTGCTGATGGTATTGTTTCACAGTTTGAACATGTAGTGGGAACAGGGGTCATTTAAAAGAATTTGTGTGAGTTAAAGTCCACTGACCTTTCTAGTGCACTGCTCCCTTCACTGTACAGCCCTGCCTGGTAGCTGCTGCTGGCCCCCTTGTTGCTACTGACCCTCTGGTCAGGAGTTTGAGGCTCTCCTCCACCCACAAGCTCCCACCTGTGTCTCATCCCTGGTGGTCTAGTGGTACAGCGTCACTGCTCTGCTACTGGACTGCCCTTTTTTCTCTCTTTTTTCTGCTTTTTGCCCTTTTTGCCTTTCTTCTGCTGCTGCCTTTTGTTTCTGCTTTTAGCTTTTTCTGCTGCTCCCTTTATTCTTGTGCACTTTTCCTCGGGCTTCGCTGCCCTTGCTGCTGCGATCCCCCCTCCAGTGACCTTTTTTCCCCCGTGTCCCATCTCCAAGCCGTCCAGCCCCTCACACAATAACTAATGGTGTGCCAAAGGCCAGCCAATCAGTGCCCATCTGCGCCTGGACTGTACCCAGTGCCTTCGGCCCTGATTCTTGGACCCACCACAGATACAACGCCAGCACCCTCTTTGTCCTCAACACAGGAAGCCACACTGTCTGCCACCTTGACTTGCGGAAGGACACCCAAAGACCCTTCTCCTGCCGAAACTGCAGGTACACCCTCGTCTACCCCAACATACCAGTTCCTCGCACCACCCAACTGACCAACAGCACCCCTGCCTGGCTCAACTGCATCCTCCTCAACATGCGGTCCCTCCACAAAAACACCACAGAAATATGGGACCACCTCAATGCCACCTCTTCTGATATCGCCTTCTTCACAGAAACCTGGACCAACCCCTGTTCCGGTTTGGACATCTACCGACAATCAAGAAACAATTTCAATACAGTGGTTAACAATGCACTAAATTATTAATTACAGAGTAATATATTACAAGGGCATTTTATTGTTAAAAAATGTTTTGTACAAATTTCATTATACACCAAATAAAAACTTCCTAAGGCTGCACAAGTAACACAATTAAGCCAATCCTTAATTTACCATTAAAACATATGATCCACATACAAATTATTACTAACACATAACAATTGTGACTAACATAATCTAGACAGACACAAATGTAAGACACAATACTTGTCAAATCCAAATGTACATCGAATCAGATTCAAAGACACTATGGTTAATACAATGATTCAATCTGTATTTAACACATTTGTGTCGATCCTTTAGATCTTTAGACCTATATATAAAATCAATAAATGCATTATGTACATATACATTTATCAGAACAGTTCATTACCCTTTCCTGTACCCTAGTTTCTTAGCATTGTATGTACAGGTATCAATTAATATTCTAAGGACATGATTTTACTTTTATCAGCGATGCCGATCCACCCCTTCTCTTGGCTTGGGTTTTTTCCATCCCTCGATCTTAGATATTCAAAAAGAAACAATCCTCTTGTGGTGATTATATCCCGCCTGCATTCTAGTTTAATTTAATCAAAAAAAGGGCAAAGTTTACTATTAAGTACCTTATATGTAGGGATTATTATATTCTTCCTTCAATCTTTCACTGAATTCCTTAGACGTCTCACTCGTTTTACTTGTTTAAAATTTCCGAGTTATATATTGCTTTTTCTAATGCAAAAAAACAAGAGCACATAGAGCAAACCCTTTATTAAACTCTATTGCTGCCTTTGTTAATGGATAGCCTCGTGACCCCTAACGGGTCTCAGTTCTCACTGTTTATTGGGTTATGCCCTTTCGATCCCAATTAAATTGTCTCACCTTGTTTTCAAATTATTCTAAGGCCTAACTCTTTTTTATACTCTTTTTTGATAAAAAAGAGTTAACAAGAAACCTACAGTGGAGTGCCCATTGGGGATGCAACTAATGACATATTAGAAGCATGCTTTTAAATGTCACAGTCTCCCCACCAGAGCAGAAGAAGAAGCAGGTGAGTGCTCTCTCTCAGCTCCGGTGGGGAATAAATGCCAAGAACTGCATCTCCAGGTTTTAGAGAGGTCTCTTTGGAGAGGGAACATTCTCTCTGAAAATATGTCCTGGCAGTGGATCATGACGGGCCACGATCTGCTGCCAGGTAACCCACTTGCCAATAACTACAAAAGAGAAAAGTAGGGTCACAGGGATATTTAAAGACCAGCCCTGGTTCCTATCCCCATTTACTATAATACCAACAACAAGTAGAACCGGGGGTCTAAAATCGACAGTATAGCCGACTGACTTCCAATACTCCAAACAGTGAGTAAAAAGAGGAGTCACAGGAAAAAGGAAACAAGGTGATAAACCAACGTGGAGCTAGAAACGATTAATCAATAGTGAGATCCCGGAGCAGTTATTTGGATTCCCATCAATATTAACATTGTGATCAATCTTATCATTTGGTAATCCACCCGTGCGGATGGTCTGTCTCTTGATCATAGAAACTATCTTCCATCCATTGGGAGTTCGCTCAATTTGATCAAACCAAACTAGAGAACAGATAGTACATTCCCAATTTCACAGACCACAAGGGAATAAAGTACAGTGCAAAAAACAGAAAAGGTGGTGATTTAAAATAAGGTGGTGAGGGAAGAAACACGAATTTTAATTGTATGGATAACCTCACCCCCTAATCTAAAAACAGAACAGTGCAAGGGGCAGTTTCAACAAATAACTACAAAACGTATGGCCAACATGTTTCAGCCAGTAGGGAAACCGTTACCCTCAGCTTTCTTCAGAGCCTCTGCTCTTAAACGTTGCTACTGCAACACTTAGTGTATAACACAAAAATTAAATTATATAAGTGCAAAAAATATCATTGTCAATGGTTGGAACAGATACAACCTATATGAATCGATCCTCTGCTTCAAGGGATGCAGATGGCATCTAAGAAAAAACATACCAAAAATTACTCCACTTTGTTTACTCAAACCTTAGTGTTTCTCATGAAGAATGATGGTCATTTTGAAGTCTTAATTACTCACCCTTCTTGACCGGGGACTGAACTGGACCTCACCTCACCTGGACCTGGCTCTGGAAATAGAGGCCTCGCTCTGGATAGAAAAACAAAGGGAATAGAGAAATAGGTCTAACCCTTGTCAGTCCTTAACTTCCTCATGTTGTAAACCCTCAACTTGTTCATGCTCTCCAGAGAAAACATTCAAAAAATCCCACAGCATGTCGTCTCACTGCTCCCAATGTGGAAAAGTAAATTTTGCCATGTTCTGTGTCCCTACGTGTCATCCATCATATGTTATGTGTGCATGATTAAATATGCATATGCATTCCCCATGTTCGATTAATGACGCAATTACAGTTGTGTCCATCTCTAGTATGTCAGTTTCCAGTTCTCGTGAATAATACGAGTATTAGGCCTATGTAAAGTTATGTTGCCACGTTTCTCAGTGTGCACGTTATTCTATTATAAAGTCCCCGTTTCTAGGCCTCAAAAGGGCCTGGACATCAGATTCAGCTCCTGTCTCCTGAAACCTCGCTGAGGAGCGATACAGCCCCCACCTGTATCCTCGACCCTTCACTTACTTCCTGCCTCGCAGTGCCCGGTCCAGCCTGGCTCTGCCTCTGAGTCTGCCAAAAGTATGTTATAGTTCCAGTTATCAGTTCAGTCCTCCTTCTCTGCATTCCTAAGCTACTGAACTGCATCAATAGTTTCCGTCATTGTCTAGCCTTCACGTCTCCACGTTAGAGAAATACTGCATTTAATGGTCATTTAATATTCTTCATCTCGTACTACATGTAGAATAATGCATGGTCCAGTCTTAGAATCAAGTTAGCCTTTCCCCTCCTAACTTCTAGTTTATATCAACATGTTCTCTAAACACCAGATACCAGATATGCTTAGGTACATGTCGCCCTGACTCTCCAGACTTCAGTCTCTGCTCCTAGCACAGAGTTCATAGCCCCAGCTTCTCCTAGTGATACGTCATTGCCAGTTTGCGCGCACCATCAGGTTAGAGGTCCCGGCTCCTTAGGTAGCCCCCTCCATGGTTTCCGCCCCATTCATGACATATCCTGTTACGTTTGCATCACATGTCTATGTATACGCCCAGTTACACCTACTTTCCCCCTTATCTTTCGCGACTGCTACGCGTCACGCCTTCTGTTCCACCCACTGCTACGCCCACTGCAATGTTATGCTATGTGTTTGCGTTATGTATATATGCTCATGTATTGTTATTAAAAGCCAGCGCGCTCATCCCAGACCGAGCCCCAGCAGCTGCTGGGCCCTGTCATCCTATTCCTATGCAGGTTGTCCTGTTCCTGTCCTTATGCTGTAATAAACCTGCAGAACTCCTACTACCTCGAATCTTGACTCTTATTTATTGAGCTATCTGTTATGATATATGTCTAGTCAAAAAGAGAGGTATTATTTATTTATTTACCACATAATGGCGCCCGAATAGGGACTTGCCCTTTCCCCACGCGTCGGTGAAGCCACGCCGACCCCCTGACCCTCTGCAGTCGTGACGGAACTCTTCTGCGCAGTGGCAGATATTTCTGCTCAAGTATCCCTCAGGCCCACGGAGGAGACGGAAGAGGCGGTCCAGCATCCAGACGAGACGGTGGAGGAACGCGGCGAGTCCCGACCAGAGCCCAAGCCAAGAGTCCAAGGTCCGAGGTATCCGGAGGTCCACCCGTAACTGAAGTCCGAAGTCCGAAGTTCGTCGTCCGTCGTCGTAGCAGTCCAGTCCAGTCTGAGGCCTTCCGTTCTTGCTGCCCGGTGAGTACCGTTACTGGGGTGGTATCTAGACAGGGTCAATTTAAATTGACTCTGGTCTGTGGGTTGGTGGTACACAGTCCCACAAACGAAGTGCCCACTTCGGTGGATGCGGGTCCTGACGTGTCTCTTTATGAGACCGGTAAGTTTCGTACTGTTTCAGCAGTGCATCTAGTTTCTGTTCTAGTCAGTTTCTGTTCTCGAGAAAATTTATGTGTTCTGTTCTCAGTATTTCCAGGTAGTATTCTGTTCGAACTGATTATTTAAAATGTTTTTCATGTATTTTAATGTCGTGGTATGAATGAGGAATAAGTATCGTGTTCATTGTGTATTGTATTGTGTCTAGATTACAGTTCAGTCATGCCCATATTTTCCAAGTTACGTCAGTTAAAAACTAGAAAGGGTCTGCTGGAAGCAGCAGTTCCCGTCCCGCCCAGGGACAGTCCAGGTCACTTTATGTATCAGAAACATGGCATAAGTGCCATATTGTATCTAGACTTATGGGTGGAGTATACCAAACAGTTAGAAGAAAAGTATAGATGGCCCGTATCGGGTACATGGGATGCCGAATGCATCATGCGAGTAGAAGAAGCATTATGGAAAAAGAAAGCCAGACAGTCACAGAAAGATGCCATCGAGTTATGGCGTAAAGAAGCTCATAAAAGAACCGAAAAAGAAATCAGAAAGTCAGAATTAAGTAGAGAATCCTTAGAACGAGCACAAGAAAAAGAATTAATCGAGATAGGTGAACAAGTCAAAGCCGAACAGTCAGACAGACGGAGGCATGCCCTTATTAAGGGTATGTATCCTCTTCTTGCCGAGGGCTTGCCAAAAGCGACCCCGGAGGCATCCAGTAATTTTCCGCCACCATTAGTTCCGACCAAGCTACGTCACAAACCGACCGCAGCTGATATTTTTATTTCGTCCTATCTGGACGACACAGTCCCTGAATATGCAGATCCTGTTCGCGCTCCGCCAGTCCCTGTAAATCAGGCACATCCTGCTCCTCCAGACACCGGGGCACCCCATGCAGTACCTGCTACGGTACCCCCGGTCCAGCCAGCATTTCAATTTCCCGCTCCGCCACGAAGAATATCAGTCGACGATTCTAGTCTAGGGGCCGCAGGAGGAGGTCCTCCTCAAACCCCGCCGCCACGCAAGCGTTTATCAGCACTCGAATTACATGCTCAAGCATCACAGCGTACTCCCAAGAGTAATAAGTCTGTTGCAGAAATCAGGCAAGCCTTTGGCGAATGTGCCTATGACCCAGTCCCAGGCGAGAATAATATGGTTTTATATTCAGTACGCGTAAGGAGGGTGACCGAGTATCTAGTCACCCTACCCAATATGAAAGAAGACCTAGACAGAATCTATCGTTTCATCCGTACAGGGGATGATCCAGAAAGTATTAGTGATGCCATGTCTCAAAGGAAAGCTGAGATCCAGCGTATGATATTAAAGTTTTTAATTAACTGTCTAATAAGAGAACAAGATTACCCGTCTAAAGATCAGGCCGAAATGAAAATCCTGACAAAGTGGAGTGATAATATAGCCGAGGGTAAGCACAATACCATTAGTGCCATGGAGAGTATGTACAAGAAAATCCGTAGAGAAATAATAAAGATACACGAACAACGTAAAGCAGCACAAGTAAGCGAGAAAGAAAGTAACTCTGATACTGAAGAGGTAGAGGACGAGAATCCCGCCAGAATAGCGTATGTAGGAAAATCTAGATTTCCAGATCGCCATTTACGCCTAGAACACAAGTCAATTTTCCATCATTCAGCACCAGAACAAGGTTCTCTAGAACAAGTATTCCAAGCTACCGATCACATTCTAAAATCACGAATTGGTTACAGTGAGTTAAGTACCATGCATGAACAGGAACTAGCCCGATCAGCAGTCCGATGGATTACTGATTCTACCACTTTTCCAGACGAAATAGTGGCACAAATGTTTCTGAAATTGCCCCCAGCCGAGCAGCGACTGGTGGGTATGTATATGATCCAGCACCTCATTACTTTGTATGAGGGTCAGCACTCTGATCCAGGTCCGTTACACGATATCCTGAACGAGTTACTCCAGTATAGATGGAAAGGTCTAGGTACCGACTTAATTAGTGTCATTCTAGAGCAGCGCCACAAATATAGAACGTTTCTGAACCCGCATTTTGTTCATGTCTCACCCCCAGAAAGTAAACCATTTTACATGGAAAGACAGAACCCGTTACGAGAAGTGCATCCAGTTAAGACAGAGGACGGTGAAATGCAACGAGTGTTTGTTTACACCCCGATTACAAAGATGGAACTCCTCGAAATGAAGAAATTAATTCCCTGTCATGACAAAGATCCAGCAGGGTTCCATAGAGAATTAAAAGACATGCTCCGTATGGGAGAATACACTTACCCAGATATCATTAAAATGTTAAAGGTCCTGTTGCCCGCAGGGGTGTATGAAAAGCTAAAGGAAAAAGAATGGGAGGTGGGAGAGAAAAAGATCGATTGGGCAGTTCTAGAAGCTGAAGACAAGTCACGAGTACCAGGTACCGGTCTTGGAGATAAATGTAAAGAATTACCGGAATTATTGATTCAAGTTTTACCCAGATTATTGACAACGAGAAAAGAAGACTGGGATGCAATCTCAGCCTGTAAACAGAAACAAGAGGAAGATATTAGTGATTTTTATTCTAGATTTGAAAAATGCTTTAGCATCAATAGTGGCCTCAAGACAAGTAGCGAGTCATACCCTCACCTTTTTGTTACTAAATTAGTCGAGAATTCAAGCCCACAAGTTAAAAATCGAGTTCTGAAAGTCGAGAGTACCTGGCAAGCTAATACCCCGTCCCAGATGCTCCAGATGCTCCAGTACCACCAGAATAGAATCAGGGAAGAGCAAGAACACGAGAGAAAACGTATGAAAGACACGAAAATGAAAGTATTAGTTGCACAATCTGTTCCTCAAGACAGTCAGAAGAGGGGTCCGAATCAAGCCAGTCATCCTGCAGCTCCTGTTAAAGGGAACTGCAACTATTGTAAACAGCCAGGTCATTTTATAAATGAGTGTGCAGTTCTGAAACACAACATAGCTACCGGTAAGACTAAAGAAAGACCACGTCTGCCTAGACAAGAGCAAGTTTCACAGACTCCTCAGCCACAGAATGCACAACAGACAGTTACCGCACCGCAGCCTATTGCTGCAACACAGCATGTTACATCGCAGATGTACCAGTATGCACAGTCTGAGTATCCAGAGTACCAGCAGTATTCATGAAACAGCCTAGAGAGGGAGGTAGGCTTGCCTCTCATCGAGATACCTGTAGATCAAGAAGGTCCCTATGTTCACAGTCAAGTATTAGGGAAAGACAGAAAGTTTTTGATTGATACAGGGGCAAGTAGGACCACAATTAGTCATGCCGAAGTTCCAGGGGCTCCGCTCTCAGGCTCTAGAAATGTTTCCCTTGGATTTTCAGGAAAACCTATCGTAAATGAGATTTCAAAGCCAGTTACTCTAGAAGTAGGTCCATTGTCCCGTACTACTGATCTGTTACTTACTAAGTCATGTCCAGAAAATCTATTAGGCATTAAGACACTGAAAGAGTTAGGTGCAGTTATATGCTGTTCCCCAGAGGGAATACGACTGTTCCTACGTGACTTTAAGGGTCACTATGTATTACGAGATTTTGATTCAAGACTGTCTAATGTTCCACAGCATTTATGGGCGCAAGGTCCAACTGATGTAGGTTATATGCAAATCACACCTTATCGTGTGACTCTCAAACCAGGTGTAGTGTTACCACGAATCAGACAGTACAGATTGCCACCCGAGGCTGTAGCAGCCTTATCCAAAATTATTGGCGAGCTCATCGCTCAAGGAGTGGTTGTAGAAACTGACTCCAACGTATGCAATTCTCCGATCATTCCAGTTATGAAACGTACTGATCCAAATGCACCCACAGTATATCGATTAGTGATCGACCTACGAGAGCTTAATAAATGTATTATTCCGCAGTACCCAGTTGTCCCAGACATCTCTTCCCTATTGACAGCCATTGATTCCGAAGCCACGTTCTTTACTGTCATAGACCTCAAGAACGCATTTTTCAGTGTTCCTATTCATCCAGACAGCCAGTTCCTTTTCGGATTCTGTTTAAATGGAAGGAGCTATATGTTTACACGCGCTCCTCAAGGTTTCACAGAAAGTCCTAGTATTTACAGTCAAGCACTTAAGAGACAACTTGATAATGTTCACATGCCAACTGACACTGCCCTGCTCCAGTATGTCGATGATCTACTGATCACAGCCCGTTCTGAACGTGCTTGCGAGCAAGCATCCCTTACAGTCTTGTATTTCCTAGCCGAGATGGGGCACAAGGTGTCCCCTTCTAAACTTCAATTCTGTGTCCAGCAAGTGGTATACTTAGGACACTTACTGTCCAAGAGGGGTAGGCAGTTGACACCTGACCGTATCCAGTTAATAGCGAGTCTTCCTCAGCCCAAGACCCAGAAGGAGGTACGTGCCTTTATCGGCCTTACTTCTTACTGCAGACAATGGATTCCTCAGTATGCATTTCTAGCCAAACCACTGATACAGTTAACGACACAGGAGGCAGCCGTATCGACTGTCCTCCCTTGGAACTCTGAACATACACTTAGTTTCAACGAGTTAAAGAAAGCCCTATGCCAAGCTCCAGTTCTAGCCACACCGAACTACAGTAAGCCTTTTACACTTTTCGTTACTGAACGTGAAGGTACAGCATTATCTGTTCTCACACAAGATCAAGCAGGACAATACAAGCCCTGTGCTTATTTTTCGAGCACATTAGATCCTGTAGCCCAGGCTCTGCCTGCGTGCCTCAAGTCAGTTGCAGCCACAGCCCTAGCTATCAGACAAAGTGATTCCATAGTCTTAGGACATTCCTTGACAGTACAAGTTCCACATTCCGTGGAAGTTCTTTTAAACCGAACACAAACTCAGCACTTGACAATTGCACGTTTAACAGGTTATGAATTGACACTGTTCCAGCCACACATGGAAATCAGACGCTGCAACATTTTAAATCCTGCTACACTGTTACCATCAGTTACTTCAAATCCTGACCCACATGACTGTGTGGAAGTAGTTAACATTACGACAAAGCCAAGACAAGATCTGACAGATACTCCGTTACCAGACCCCGACCTGACACTTTATGTGGATGGTTCATGTATGAGAACAAGTACAGGAGAACTAGTAGCCGCGTATGCAGTGACTACTGACACCGAAGTTATTGAAACACACCGTATTGATACCCTGTCCGCTCAAGCAGCAGAGCTAGTTGCTCTGACACAAGCCTGTATACACGCCAAGAACTTGAAAGTTAATGTTTACACAGATTCACGTTACGCATTTGGAGTCGTACACGACTTCGGAGTGCTCTGGCAGGAGAGAGGTTTCATGACTTCTCATGGAACCAAGATTCAGCATGGTCTCCTTATTCAAGCTCTGTTAGATGCAATACATTTACCGACATCCATTGCTATCATGAAATGCAAAGCACATACGAAAGTCACTGACATTATTTCCCAGGGTAACGATCTAGCAGATCGCACAGCCAAGCTTACAGCACAGACTCCAGACATTCCAGTTAACATGACACACACTCCAGATCCGACTACATGTATGACAGTTAAGGACCCTACTCAAGATGTCATAGATATCCAGTTACATGCTACTCCCGATGAAATCAAGAAATGGTCCGAACAAGGAGGGTTCCAGACAGATCAAGGATGGTTAACGAAGGGTAGAGCCACATGGTTTCTCCCCGACTCTATGGTTCAAGTCATTATCAATACCGCACATAGTCCAGCACATTTAGGGGAAAAAGCTATGTTAGACAGTATCCAGAACATTTGGTTCAACAAGCATTTACGAGCTGCAGCTAAGCAGAAAGTCCGTACCTGTATGATATGTTGTCAGTTCAATCCAGGTAAAAGTGTCCCGGGGGAACAAGGTGGTTTCCAGCCCCCTGACCACCCTTTTGAAGTCCTCCAGATGGATTATATTCAGATGGAGCGATGTCGAGGTTTCAAGTATGTCCTTGTAGTTGTATGCGCTTTGTCCAGGTGGACAGAAGCATATCCAGTCCCAGATTACACAGCCGCGACCACTGCCAAGCAGTTGGTTCGTGAGTTCTTCCCCCGTTATGGACTCCCTAGAGTCGTATATTCTGATAACGGCCAGCCATTCTCATCTGTACTCATGAAGCATGTTTCCCTTTTGTTAGGGTACCAGTGGAAGTTCCATTGTGTACGCCATCCTGAAGCAGCCGGTCTCGTTGAGAGACATAATCAAACCCTGAAAATCCGTATTGCAAAAGTGTGTAAAGAAAAAGGTGTGGACTGGCTAGTAGCTCTGCCAGTTGCTTTATTTTATATGCGCATGGTCGCACATTCCAGATCAGGCCTGTCCCCGTATGAGGTCGTTTTCGGCCGCCCCCCAAATATGTGGGGTACTCCTAGACCCCGAAGTATTACCGATGTTTCAAGTAATATGCTGACAGATTACCTAGCTTCCTTGATGTCTGCCCTCAACTCATGTCGTTCACAGGTTGCTGCCGCATTTCCAGACAATACCGAGGTGGCACCGCATGAAATCGTTCCAGGATCCATGGTGATGGTCCGCAACTTTGACAGATCAAGTCCGCTGGAGCCTCGATGGAAAGAGCCCCGACAGGTCCTCCTCACCACCCGTACAGCCGTGAAGTTGGAAGGACGCAAAGGCTGGGTGCACCTTTCTCATGTTAAACTTTTTAATGGACTGAAACCCGCCTTAAAGAACATTTCCCAGGATTCAAAGGATTGCCAGAATATTGTTCTCAAGGACTGTCCCGCAAAAGACATTGCTACAACCCCTCCCCTGTTAGAGAAAACTCCGCAGCAGGAGTATAAACAGAAACTACGGTCTAGTAAATTAAGTCAGCCAGTTTGATTGTCTAAGTCCTCCCCTAGGTGAAACGGTTAGACTGTTTCTGACATGTATAAAATAGACCCCCATAGTGAGAGAGTTAGTCAAAACTCAATCCGATGTATCGTTTTTCTATGTTTCATATTATTTCTCAGCATTATGATTTCCTGCACGAGTTATGCATTTTTCCTGTATTTCCCAGTTTCACATGTAAATAAGTCTGCTAATGCTACAGTAGAGCACACGTTTAGTGATCTGCCCCCTCATGAACTGTCCTACCGCCTCGCTATGCGTAATAACTCATTTATCCGCATGTTACATTACTCACACCAGACCAGCAATGCCACT
The DNA here is from genome assembly GCF_964261635.1 of Lissotriton helveticus. Taxonomy (NCBI): domain Eukaryota; kingdom Metazoa; phylum Chordata; class Amphibia; order Caudata; family Salamandridae; genus Lissotriton; species Lissotriton helveticus. The sequence continues at coordinate 795,077,895 of NC_136067.1, read as the reverse complement.
AATTGTTGGGTATGTGGTCGACTCCCCCCTTTCCAGACACCGAAGGGAGTTCTGCCACTTTTTCCTTATCCTTTTTCACATAATGGTTCGTGTGGGGCATGGTCCACGTTAACGTCATCCTCAACAGATATGTTTTTTCTTAACAGTACATGTTTCCCTAGCAAGCAAGGTCTCCCTCACCGAACAGGTTTAGATCTAGAAAATGAAGTGTATAATTTAGGTAATTATTCGTCGAATTTTATGGTCCTGAATGTTCAGTCTGATACTACTCCAGACTTACCCGCTATTTCAGTACTACCAGTCAAAGGCGAATTATGTGTCCGAAATAATGGTTCCGTACATGTAGGACATAGTGATTGTACTACTATTGTCAAGTATAGTGACAGTGGGAAATCTATTTTCAAAGCTTCGCGTCATTCATATTTCATTTGTGGTCAGACCGCATATGTTCGTCTGCCCCTCGATTGGGAGGGAACCTGTTACATTGCCTTCCTACTGCCACCAGTTTTCCTAGCCCCATCTGATTATCATAGAAATACACATCTAGTACACATTAGACATAGAAGGGAGTCCCCAATTGTCGATTATACTGAAACTGCTCTAGAACAGTATACAGATTTCAATAGAGGTTTCTTTTTCTTTATAGGCCCTGTCCAGAATAGTAAGTTAATCCGTAGATTAACAAGAACCCTCGAAGCTGTAGTAAATGAGACTGCCTCTGCTCTAGGTAACTTAACCGAAGAGCAATCTGCTATGAGATTTGTCGTTTTACAGAATCGTCTCGTCCTTGACGTCATACTGGCCGATAGGGGCGGGGCCTGTAGAGTCATCGGATCTAGTTGCTGCATTTTCATTCCAAATAACGCGCCGTCTGTTTATTCAGCTATAACCAGACTCCATAAAATTGCCCATCTGTTACACCAAGATCCAGGCACCTGGACATGGTCCGGTTGGTTCTGGAATATAATTTCCGCATGGGGATGGAAAGTCTTGTCCTTCCTAGGTATTGCAGTAGCGATCATATTCAGCTGCTGCCTCTGTATACAATGTGGCCCTGCGATTTGCGGCATTTGTGCTACCTCTTGTATTCCTAGTCCCAAGCCCCGTTCTAAATCCCGTTCCAGGATAATTCGAGATGAGCAAATGATACTGTATGAAATGATAGATGGTATCATGAATATTGATGTTTCCTGATGGAAACGTAGTGACAAGGAGGGAATGTGGAAAAGTTAATTTTGCCATGTTCTGTGTCCCTACGTGTCATCCATCATATGTTATGTGTGCATGATTAAATATGCATATGCATTCCCCATGTTCGATTAATGACGCAATTACAGTTGTGTCCATCTCTAGTATGTCAGTTTCCAGTTCTCGTGAATAATACGAGTATTAGGCCTATGTAAAGTTATGTTGCCACGTTTCTCAGTGTGCACGTTATTCTATTATAAAGTCCCCGTTTCTAGGCCTCAAAAGGGCCTGGACATCAGATTCAGCTCCTGTCTCCTGAAACCTCGCTGAGGAGCGATACAGCCCCCACCTGTATCCTCGACCCTTCACTTACTTCCTGCCTCGCAGTGCCCGGTCCAGCCTGGCTCTGCCTCTGAGTCTGCCAAAAGTATGTTATAGTTCCAGTTATCAGTTCAGTCCTCCTTCTCTGCATTCCTAAGCTACTGAACTGCATCAATAGTTTCCGTCATTGTCTAGCCTTCACGTCTCCACGTTAGAGAAATACTGCATTTAATGGTCATTTAATATTCTTCATCTCGTACTACATGTAGAATAATGCATGGTCCAGTCTTAGAATCAAGTTAGCCTTTCCCCTCCTAACTTCTAGTTTATATCAACATGTTCTCTAAACACCAGATACCAGATATGCTTAGGTACATGTCGCCCTGACTCTCCAGACTTCAGTCTCTGCTCCTAGCACAGAGTTCATAGCCCCAGCTTCTCCTAGTGATACGTCATTGCCAGTTTGCGCGCACCATCAGGTTAGAGGTCCCGGCTCCTTAGGTAGCCCCCTCCATGGTTTCCGCCCCATTCATGACATATCCTGTTACGTTTGCATCACATGTCTATGTATACGCCCAGTTACACCTACTTTCCCCCTTATCTTTCGCGACTGCTACGCGTCACGCCTTCTGTTCCACCCACTGCTACGCCCACTGCAATGTAATGCTATGTGTTTGCGTTATGTATATATGCTCATGTATTGTTATTAAAAGCCAGCGCGCTCATCCCAGACCGAGCCCCAGCAGCTGCTGGGCCCTGTCATCCTATTCCTATGCAGGTTGTCCTGTTCCTGTCCTTATGCTGTAATAAACCTGCAGAACTCCTACTACCTCGAATCTTGACTCTTATTTATTGAGCTATCTGTTATGATATATGTCTAGTCAAAAAGAGAGGTATTATTTATTTATTTACCACACCTCCTCACCTCAACTCTTGCCACATTACTGTTATATATGTCCCCTAGGTTACATTCAGACTCATAAGTTAATCAAGAGCCCCCTGACCAATTCCTTAAATGTACCCTGAACAAAGCGTTCATACTCTATATTGAGATCTTGCACTATTTATTATTTTCACTGTCATACAGTAGAGCTCTATAGAAAATGTGGCATGTGTTGGTTATGTTGCAAGCCATATTATATTGAAAGGTAGAGCTCATTGATTCTACCCACCCTGCTAGGAGATCCATACTTCTAAACCCCAGAAGTTCATAACATGAGTCACAGATGTGCTCCGCGCGTCCTTACCTGCCCGTAGTTGGCTCAGACGTTTGCTGAGTTACGGGGGAGGCAACGAACAGCACAGGTATTGCTTTGTTTATCCCTTACCCATGTTCTGAGGGTTACTGGGTTACCCCATTATTTTCAATGGCTGCGACTTGTTGTGCACTATGTCAGACTGCTACTGTGCCTGAAAGGACTGTTGTGCTGCCTGGAATCTGCCTTGAACACTCAGAGGCCAGCCCTGCTGTTGAGCCCTGCTTCTTCAACTGCATCCAGGATTGCCAGAAGTGACTCCAATGACTAGCTTGCTAGCCTCCTGTTCAAAGCCACAGGGACATAAAAGGCTCTCAGCATATTGAGCCCTCACCTGGACCTAGCCTGAGTGAGTCCTGACCCCCCCCATATGTTGTTGCACCAGTCCTGGACCCTTGGTTGTGGTGCTAAATGTGCACAGATGACAACGTTTTTTGACTTCCATTTTGGCGACTAAGTCCATATATAGAAATCTTCAATGCGCTTTGAACAAAGTGCATCCCACAATGACGCTCCCTCCTCAGACACCCCCGGCAGCTTTGCTCCGCTGAACTTTACCTTCTTAGACTTTTTTTCAAGAATTTTTACAAGTCTGAAGGTAAGCACTAACCGGGCCTAATCCACTTCTTGTATCCACACTGCTCTCCATTGTGGTCCACCTTAACTTTCGACTTTGATGTGGCTAGATATCCCTGGTTGGAAAAATTCCTGACTCCGGTTCCATTGATTGGATTTTAAGTATCAAGTATTTTATTAAAGTTTGCTGTATTTTTCTAAATTGACTTTTCTTGTGTTGTGTTTTCACTTTATTACAGTTTGTGTTTTGTATAAATACTTTACACATTGCCTCTAAGTTAAGCCTGACTGTTTTCTGTGCCAAGCTACCCAAGGTAAGTGCAGTTTAATTTAGTAACTTTTTGTTTTTCACCCTGCAAGAGATAGTGGTTGTTGCTTGACTTGGGCTCACGTCTCAGTCAACCAACCACCCAGTTTCTCACAGAACGTATTAACAAAGGCAGGCTTACAAACAGAGATCCCTGCACATGGAGATCTACACCTACTGCAAGATGAAGCTCTCCTCATGTACAGAAATCACAATTTTTGTATAGAGCTCTCCAAGATAGAGCTTCATTAGTTTCCACCCCCATATAGAAGGGGAGGAGACTCGTATGACCATATTTATGAATGTAAAGTTACTAAAAGTAACTTTCTGGCTGTTTGTACGCATACCTGCAACTGGGGCAGAATTCTTCCTATTTAAAGTAAAAGACGAAATGTATAAAGTTAAGAACAATTATATAAAAATGAATATATATTGATTTAGTAACAAATATAAAAACACCCTTCAGTAACTCCTCTTCACATAGGACGATCACACTAACAAGGCAGAACACATCACCTCAAATTACATAATGTTTGATTATAATTTAATTTTTTTCATATATTTATTTTTTACATAAAATAAATTAATTGCAATTGTAATTCCCCTGTTACAGTAACAGCTGTATTGTATGTATTACAAGCAGTGTAGCAAATTACTGTTTAGAATAATGCGACTTCAAAATTAATTTTTATTTAAGTTGTGAATATAAAGTGACAAAAATGGATTTAAATTATATCAAAATATGTTTAAAATGCCTCGAATAATTAGTACACTTAAAAATAATATAATATAAAATGAATTTGTTTTTATATTTATTAATATATATTGTTCCTGCTAATGCTATTCCTTGCCTCCATTGTTTTTGGAGGGGTGTTGCAGTACCAGTGGTTGGTCATGAAAGGTTATGCTAAGGTTTGGCTAAAAAACAAGTATGCCTGTTTTAACAGTAGTAGTATAATAATTGATGTGCAAAATGGGGCTCGATTTGGGGAAAACACTGGCTGGGGCACATTTGAGTCTATTTTATGAGTAGTAATACTGAAGTAGATGTAGGTGTGCATTTTGTAAATGGCAATTGTCACCCATATTCGTGAGTGGGTTTATGTTTTGCTATCAAGCAGATAGAGGGAGATCTAATGTTGACTTTGGCTTCCCAAATTCATCTTGATGCTGAGAAACTCCCCTACTCGAGCTTAAAGACTGTAACCCTTCCTGTGTGCCCCTACTCGAGCTTAAAAACTGTAACCCTCCCTGTGTGACCTCCCTCCAGACAAATTGCAGGTATAGGTCTAATGGGACGTGGGAGAGTAGCAGTAGAACTAGCGGATATTCGTCGTTTGCCATACAACCTTGAGTGACCAATATTCTTAAGATTACCTTGCAGCTGTTTCTGCGTTTGGGTCCTATTTTGTGTTTTACATATGTTAGGTCTCAGGTTATTAGCAAAATCACAGACAAAGCCAGGAGCAACAGTAGGAAGCCCAGTAGTTTGTTGTAGGGTATGGTTTCCCATCCCATCAGTCACAACAGTGACAACATTAGGCCTATCGGACCTAGCAGAGGAGTCTATACGTAGCTGGGAATTAGATCTAACTACATCAGGCAATACAGTGATATTGGGGGGGAGTGATTTGAGAGATAAGAGGTCTCCAAAGCTGTACATTTTTCCTCTATTTGAGACAATTTGTACAATATACGATTCAATAAGACAGTCATCATAGTTTCTAATCTCTACACTAAGTCAGAGTCACACGAATGCTCAGTCCCCAAAGCAAGATGGTTAACAATTGCATTTTGTCTAGTGCATCTAGTAGATCTTGGCTGTAGTGAGAGTCCTGTTTGCGAGTTGTTACCCCCAATTTCTTTCTCCTTACAGATCCGTTGTGTAGCTCTTTGTTTTACGAGTCCAGCTCCCTTTCTCTTTTTAGCGTTAGTATCTAGATGGGCTGTTCCCACTAGGTTGGTCGTTGATTCCTTGTGGTTAATGTGGGAGTCTCCATCTGTGGTGTTGTTAGGGGATAAAGATGGTTCCACAGTTGGAACTCCAACAGAGCCAGATTCACCTACAAGTTGGCTCAGGTTCAATCAGTCAGTGGCAGTGGCTAAATACCCTTGTCCTAAAGAGGAGCGTTTTTGCATGATCAAAGTTTCCAAGGAGAGCCTTCTCTCTGTAAGTTCAATTTCATGCGCCAAAACCGATTCTGCTCTTATTAAAAAGGCATCCAAGTTCCTAACATGATCAGTTCCGTGTTTTTCCTTGGGATTCTTTCTTTTACTCATTATTGCCTTTAATTACACAGATCGCCCCCACTCAACTTGCAACTTCCTCAACAGTGGCACAGTACAATGGATATAACTAGGCTATAACTAGGTGCAGTGTTTATAAAACCAAACAAGGTCAACTGCCTCCCTACCTTATCCTTTGAGTTGGTAGAGGTCAAAAACTCCAGCAGCTGTGATTTTTCTGGTAATGGGCCAAAAGGGGTAGGGCCAGCCCAGCCCAGCCTCTACTGGCCCCTGATGGGCACGGACGGCCAACTCTTGGCCTGCCCTTGACCCCGGGCTTAGCTTGGCAGTACCCGGACACACCCGTGCTGCGGGGGCCCTGTGTTGGTTTTTATGGGTGGGAGTGACGTGACTTGGGAGCAACCTGCGGCACGGTGCCTCTGGGGATTAGAGTCCCCCTCCTCTTTGCTGCCTCTGGTGTAGTGTCTGGTGTAGCCGCAAAATCCTGAATGCGTCCTTTAATGCGCCCCAGATTCCTTGCTGGGCAGTTCTGTAATAAGTTCTGTATTGGCAGTTCTGTATCAAGTTCTGTGTTGTGGCTGCACGCTGCTGTTAAGCAGTCGGGAGTCTCTGGGTCCCGGGACCGCGAAACCGCACTCCCGCTGCCCACGGTCGCGGGGGGGCTGGACACGGGCCGCGGTCTCCGACGCCACCACCAACAGCAGTTGCTCAGCAGTTGCTCAGCCTTCTCTGTCTTGATTCCGCCTCGAGCCACCATACCTCCTATCAAGGCACTTGGCAGCTGTCCCACGCAGGGGCAGGGGCAAGTCTCCGCCGTTCACTCTGGCATCTGCTTGTCGGGTGGGAAAATCACCCGAGCCCGAAATCGCTCCTTGCACACAGCTGCGTGATTTGGTTCCGCGATTTCTTGCTGTGCGATTTTACTGCAGTCACCACACTCCGCGTGCCTATCCCACTAGTGCATATTTGCTCCTCTCTTGCATAATAAGACTGAATGAAGTCATGCAATACCTGCACTTGCTCACTGAGTGGAGCCATGAAGGCCATGATTAAGGCGTTGAACGGAAGCCAAATTAGAGTACTACAAGCCTGGGAGTGAAAAGATCAGCAATGAGATGTCCTATTCACGTAGTGTCATTAATGTTTCAAATAAGATACATGTAGTGGATGGGAATAAAATCTTGAATAAAAATTAAGGAGATGGGTTTGCGGACAATGGTTTAACTGAATTAAATGACATGTAAGCATGGTGTGATAATTTTCCCCTTTGCCTGACCAATTAGATTTAGGGGCGGGGGCAGATTTACGTTTCCTGGCGCATCCCTGCAAATCAGCAGGGATGCACCAGGAAAGATGTGTGACGCAAGTTGACCCTTGCGCCACCACAGAAGCGGCCCATTTACATTGCGGCGCATCATGGCGGAAGGGTAAAAAGAAGCGTGTTGCATCTGCCGGTGCAAGGTTGGCGCAGTGCTGGAGTTGAGCCTATCCTCAACATGGTGCGTCACGCCTTACGCCTGCTTCAAACAGGCGCAATGTTTTGATGCAGGAGCATTGGAAAAGTGACTGAGTGAAATCTTGTAGATTTCACTCAGGCACTTTTCTGAAGCGGAACGCCCCCCCCTGCGCCAGAGCGCTCACATGAAACCTGACGCAGGTTGCATGTGGTGCTGGGCTTTACAACGTGGCTCATCTTCTTAGATGCGTCACGTTGTAAATAGGGTACAAAGTGACGCATGGTTTACCCCGCCCCTGCATCAGAGAAGTGACGCAACGGCGGCGCACATGTGGTGCACGGGGCTTGTAAATCTGCCCCCTAGCATTTTTACGATATTGAAACTTTAGTGGGTGATGCATGAAGAACGAGTATAAAGGCATTGGGGAATTCTGCTGCTGGGTACAGTCAGCCGAACACCCAGATCTTCAGGTCCATTCTAAACTCCTACAGGGATTGCGAAGTCTGGAGATGGAGAGGGTGGCCGTTACAGATTTTCGCGTCCAGTTAGGAAAAAGAGCAACCACCGCTCTTGCTTCGGCAGATGTGGGACAAGCGAGAAGGAGGAGGAGCACAGGTGTCTGGAGGGCTGGTGAAATTTCAAGCGATTATTGATTTAGGCTGAACCCAGGTTGTGCAGGGCCTTTCATGCATAGGTGAGCACCTCCTCTGGGTGGGGAGCCAGTGGAGTTCCCTGAGGTGCGGGGTGATGTGGGCCTGTCTGGGGAGATTGTGGATGAATCTGGTAGCTGACTTTTGAACAGTCTGTAGTCTCTTTAGTAGGTGCGGGGTGATTCTTATGTAGGATATGTTGCCATAGTCCAGACAGCTGGTGGCAAAGGCCTGAGTGATGGTGCATTCGGGTGGTGCTGGCTGGGAGCCACTTGAAGATTTTCCACAGTGTGAGTAGAGGGAGAAAGCAGGCTTAGAATACTGCATTGATCTTGTTCCTCATGGTGGGTTTGTTGTCCAGTATGACACTGAGATTCCGGATGGGATCTGTCAGTGTGTGTGAGGGTCCTAGTTCTGAGGGCCAACAGGAGTTGTTCCATGGGGATGATTAATTCCCAAAGATGACCACTTCCATATTACTGGCGTTTAATTTGAGGCAGTTAGATTGCATCCAGAGGGCACAAGGTGTGTGTGGTGGAACACGAGTTCGAAGGCTATTGAGAGGTCTAGGAGGATCAGGGTGGCCATTTCTCCCATGTCTAGGAGAGTCTTTATGTTGTTGGTTGCTAGTATTAGGGTGGTTTCAGTGCTGGGGTTCGAGCAGAACCCAGATTGGGTCCAGGAGATTGTTGTTCTCTAGGTAGTTTGAGAGTTCATGGTTGATGGATTTTCTAGGCCTTTACCTGGGAAGGGGAGCAGGGAAATGGGCCAGTAGTTCTTGAGGTCTTTTGGGTCTGCCGAAGGTTTTTTGAGGAGTGGTTTAACTTTAGCATGTTTCCATTCCTCTGCGAGGATGGCCAAGGCAATGGAAGTGTTGAAGATGATGGTGAGTGCTTTGCTGATGGTATTGTTTCACAGTTTGAACATGTAGTGGGAACAGGGGTCATTTAAAAGAATTTGTGTGAGTTAAAGTCCACTGACCTTTCTAGTGCACTGCTCCCTTCACTGTACAGCCCTGCCTGGTAGCTGCTGCTGGCCCCCTTGTTGCTACTGACCCTCTGGTCAGGAGTTTGAGGCTCTCCTCCACCCAAAAGCTCCCACCTGTGTCTCATCCCTGGTGGTCTAGTGGTACAGCGTCACTGCTCTGCTACTGGACTGCCCTTTTTTCTCTCTTTTTTCTGCTTTTTGCCCTTTTTGCCTTTCTTCTGCTGCTGCCTTTTTGTTTCTGCTTTTAGCTTTTTCTGCTGCTCCCTTTATTCTTGTGCACTTTTCCTCGGGCTTCGCTGCCCTTGCTGCTGCGATCCCCCCCTCCAGTGACCTTTTTTCCCCGTGTCCCATCTCCAAGCCGTCCAGCCCCTCACACAATAACTAATGGTGTGCCAAAGGACAGCCAATCAGTGCCCATCTGCGCCTGGACTGTACCCAGTGCCTTGGGCCCTGCTTCTTGGACCCACCACAGATACAACGCCAGCACCCTCTTTGTCCTCAACACAGGACGCCACACTGCCTGCCACCTTGACTTGCGGAAGGACACCCAAAGACCCTTCTTCTGCCGAAACTGCAGGTACACCCTCGTCTACCCCAACATACTAGTTCCTCGCACCACCCAACTGACCAACAGCACTCCTGCCTGGCTCCACTGCATCCTCCTCAACATGCGGTCCCTCCACAAACACACCACAGAAATATGGGACCACCTCAATGCCACCTCTTCTGATATCGTCTTCTTCACAGAAACCTGGACCAACCCCTGCTCCGGTCTGGACATCTACCGACAATCAAGAAATAATTTCAATACAGTGGTTAACAATGCACTAAATTATTAATTACAACGTAATATATTACAAGGGCATTTTATTGTTAAAAAATGTTTTGTACAAATTTCATTATACACCAAATAAAAACTTCCTAAGGCTGCACAAGTAACACAATTAAGCCAATCCTTAATTTACCATTAAAAACATATGATCCACATACAAATTATTACTAACACATAACAATTGTGACCAACATAATCTAGACAGACACAAATGTGAGACACAATACTTGTCAAATCCAAATGTACATCGAATCAGATTCAAAGACACTATGGTTAATACAATGATTCAATCTGTATTTAACACATTTGTGTCGATCCTTTAGATCTTTGAACCTATATATAAAATCAATAAATGCAATATGTACATATAAATTTATCAGAACAGTTCATTACCCTTTCCTGTACCCTAGTTTCTTAGCTTTGTATGTACAGGTATCAATGAATATTCTAAGGACATGATTTTACTTTTATCAGCGATGCCGATCCACCCCTTCTCTTGCCTTGGGTTTTTTCCATCCCCCTATCTTAGATATTCAAAAAGAAACAATCCTCTTGTGGTGATTATATCCCGCCTGCATTCTAGTTTAATTTACTATTAAGTACCTTATATGTCGGGATTATTATATTCTTCCTTCAATCTTTCACTAAATTCCTTAGACGTCTCACTCGTTTTACTTGTTTAAAATTTCCGAGTTATATATTGCTTTTTCTAATGCAAAAAAACAAGAGCACATAGAGCAAACCCTTTATTAAACTCTATTGCTGCCTTTGTTAATGGATAGCCTCGTGACCCCTAACGGGTCTCAGTTCTCACTGTTTATTAGGTTATGCCCTTTCGATCCCAATTAAATTGTCTCACCTTGTTTTCAAATTATTCTAAGGCATAACTCTTTTTTATACTTTTTTTTAATAAAAAAAGAGTTAACAAGAAACCTACAGTGGAGTGCCCATTGGGGATGCAACTAATGACATATTAGAAGCATGCTTATAAATGTCACAGTTTCCCCACCAGAGCAGAAGAAGAAGCAGGTGAGTGCTCTCTCTCTGCTCCGGTGGGGAATAAATGCCAAGAACTGCGTCTCCAGGTTTTAGAGAGGTCTCATTGGAGAGGGAACATTCTCTCTGAAAATATGTCCTGGCAGTGGATCATGACGGGCCACGATCTGCTGCCAGGTAACCCACTTGCCAATAACTACAAAAGAGAAAAGTAGGGTCACAGGGATATTTAAAGACCAGCCCTGGTTCCTATCCCCATTTACTATAATACCAACAACAAGTAGAACCGGGGGTCTAGAATCGACAGTATAGCAGACTGACTTACAATACTCCAAACAGTGAGTAAAAAGAGGAGTCACAGAAAAAAGGAAACAAGGTGATAAACCAACGTGGAGCTAGAAACGATTAATCAATAGTGAGATCCCGGAGCAGTTAATTGGATTCCCATCAATATTAACATTGTGATCAATCTTATCATTTGGTAATCCACCCGTGCGGATGGTCTGTCTCTTGATCATAGACACTATCTACCATCCATTGGGAGTTCGCTCAATTTGATCAAACCTAACTAGAGAACAGATAGTACATTCCCAATTTCACAGAAATTGGGAATGTACTATGCAGTGCAAAAAACAGAAAAGGTGGTGATTTAAAATAAGGTGGTGAGGGAAGAAACACGAATTTTAATTGTATGGATAACCTCACCCCCTAATCTAAAAACAGAACAGTGCAAGGGGCAGTTTCAACAAATAACTACAAAACGGAAGGCTAACATGTTTCAGCCAGTAGGGAAACCGTTACCCTCAGCTTTCTTCAGAGCCTCTGCTCTTAAACGTTGCTACTGCAACACTTAGTGTATAACAAAAAAATTACATTATATAAGTGCAAAAAATATCATTGTCAATGGTTGGAACAGATACAACCTATATGAATCGATCCTCTGCTTCAAGGGATGCAGATGGCATCTAAGAAAAAACATACCAAAAATTACTCCACTTTGTTTACTCAAACCTTAGTGTTTCTCATGAAGAATGATGGTCATTTTGAAGTCTTAATTCCTTACCCTTCTTGACCGGGGACTGGACCTCACCTCACCTGGACCTAGCTCAGGAAATAGAGGCCTCGCTCTGGATAGAAAAACAAAGGGAATAGAGAAATAGGTCTAACCCTTGTCAGTCCTTAACTTCCTCATGTTGTAAACCCTCAACTTGTTAATCCTCTCCAGAGAAAACATTCAAAAAATCCCACAGCATGTTGTCTCACTGCTCCCTCCTCACCTCAACTCTTGCCACATTACTGTTATATATGTCCCCTAGGTTACATTCAGACTCATAAGTTAATCAAGAGCCCCCTGACCAATTCCTTAAATGTACCCTGATCAAAGCGTTCATACTCTATATTGAGATCTCGCACTATTTATTATTTTCACTGTCATACAGTAGAGCTCTATAGAAAATGTGGCATGTGTTGGTTATGTTGCAAGCCATATTATATTGAAAGGTAGAGCTCATTGCTTCTACCCACCCTGCTAGGAGATCCATACTTCTAAACCCCAGAAGTTCAGAACATGAGTCACAGATGTGCTCCGCGCGTCCTTACCTGCCCGTAGTTGCCTCAGACGTTTGCTGAGTCACGGGGGAGGCAACGAACAGCACAGGTATTGCTTTGTTTATCCCTTACCCATGTTCTGAGGGTTACTGGGTCACCCCAGTATTATAAATGGCTGCGACTTGTTGTGCACTATGTCAGACTGCTACTGTGCCTGAAAGGACTGTTGTGCTGCCTGGAATCTGCCTTGAACACTCAGAGGCCAGCCCTGCTGTTGAGCCCTGCTTCTTCAACTGCATCCAGGATTGCCAGAAGTGACTCCAATGACTACCTTGCTAGCCTCCTGTTCAAAGCCACAGGGATATAAAAGGCTCTCAGCATATTGAACCCTCACCTGGACCTAGCCTGAGTGAGTCCTGAACCCGCCTGAGTGAGTCCTGACCCCCCCCCATATGTTGTTGCACCAGTCCTGGACCCTTGGTTGTGGTGCTAAATGTGCACAGATGACAACGTTTTTTGACTTCCATTTTGGCGACTAAGTCCATATATAGAAATCTTCAATGCGCTTTGAACAAAGTGCATCCCACAATGACGCTCCCTCCTCAGACACCCCCGGCAGCTTTGCTCCGCTGAACTTTACCTTCTTAGACTTTTTTTCAAGAATTTTTACAAGTCTGAGGGTAAGCACTAACCGGGCCTAATCCACTTCTTGTATCCACACTGCTCTCCATTGTGGTCCACCTTAACTTTCGACTTTGTTGTGACTAGATATCCCTGGTTGGAAAAATTCCTGACTCCGGTTCCATTGATTGGATTTTAAGTATCAAGTATTTTATTAAAGTTTGCTGTATTTTTCTAAATTGACTTTTCTTGTGTTGTGTTTTCACTTTATTACAGTTTGTGTTTTGTATAAATACTTTACACATTGCCTCTAAGTTAAGCCTGACTGTTTTCTGTGCCAAGCTACCCAAGGTAAGTGCAGTTTAATTTAGTAACTTTTTGTTTTTCACCCTGCAAGAGATAGTGGTTGTTGCTTGACTTGGGCTCACGTCTCAGTCAACCAACCACCCAGTTTCTCACAGAACGTATTAACAAAGGCAGGCTTACAAACAGAGATCCCTGCACATGGAGATCTACACCTACTGCAAGATGAAGCTCTCCTCATGTACAGAAATCACAATTTTTGTATAGAGCTCTCCAAGATAGAGCTTCATTAGTTTCCACCCCCATATGGAAGGGGGAGGAGACTCGTATGACCATATTTATGAATGTAAAGTTACTAAAAGTAACTTTCTGGCTGTTTGTACGCATACCTGCAACTGGGGCAGAATTCTTCCTATTTAAAGTAAAAGACGAAATGTATAAAGTTAAGAACAATCATATAAAAATGAATATATATTGATTTAGTAACAAATATAAAAACACCCTTCAGTAACTCCTCTTCACATAGGACGATCAAACTAACAAGGCCGAACACATCACCTCAAATTACATAATGTTTGATTATAATTTAATTTTTTTCATATATTTATTTTTTACATAAAATGTCCTATTACTTACCGGTAATCTTCATTACTCCTGGTCCCGTTGACCTCGTCCCATTCCTTAAAATATGGAGATGACCATCTCCACGACAGAAAAAAGAAAAGGAGCATGCTGGGATACCCTACCTGCTCCCTCCCACTGGGAGTACATAAGCGGTACCATCCCAGCATGCAGCCTGAAAACACCAAGCCAACAACAGGAAGGCCGGCCGCAAGGGAGGGAGGGAGGGAAGTAAGGAATGGGACGAGGTCAACGGGACCAGGAGTAATGAAGATTACCGGTAAGTAATAGGACATTACCCCCAGGTCCCCCAGGACCTCGTCCCATTCATTAAAATATGAAGAATACCAAAGCAGAGAACCCGGCCTTCCGGAACCCCACCAACAACAAGGGCACCAGACCAAAAAACAGTACCCCACAGGCCCAAACCAAGACCCCAAAGGCCAGAAGGGGACCGCCACGCAGAAGGGAGACACAGAAGCAGAGCCAAGCCCCCAAGGGAGCAAGCAGAGGGGCCAAAACCAAGCCCCCCCCCGACCAAAGGAAGCCATGGGGAAGCGCACGCGCCCCAACAGAGAACGGAGCCAGGAAAGGGCAACAATCAGCGAGAAACCCCCAAGGGCGAAGACCCCCGGACCCAGGCCGCCAAACAACCAGGGACCAACAGGCCAACCAGCCCAAAGGACAAGGGCAAAAAAGAACAGCCCGCACAGGGCGGACGAGCCGAAGGAACAAAGCAGAGGGACGACCCCAACACAGCAGGGGAAGCCCCCAGCAGAACCAAAAAGAGGGCAGCAACAGGGAACCACAGAGGAACCAGGCCACAGGGCAGGACCAACCAAAGGCCAACCCCCGCAGAGACTCCGAAGAGCAGCAGCACCCAAAAAGGCCAACCAACCGGGAGAAGAACCCGGGGCCCCAGAAACGACCAAGACCGGGGCAAAAACGAGGGCACAGCCAAGAAAGAGAACAAAGGCCCACACGGAACCAGGTAAACCAAAACCCCAGAACCGGAAAGGAGGAACCGACTCCCAGGAGGAAAAAAAGGGAGACACCACGGAACCACCGAAGGCGAAACTCCAAAGGCAGAAGGCCAACAACAAGGCCCACAGCCCAACTACAAGAAACCCGCCGAAGAACAGGCAGGCCAGCCAACCAGGAGGTACACAACACCGCACCACCAGGACCCAGAAGGACAGGCAAAAAGGAACCCCCAACCAGGAAGGGGCACAGGAAAGGCACAACAGCCAACCACAGCCAGACCTCCCCGAGAAAGGAGAACCAGAGGAAGGAAGCCCAGAGCCCACACAACGGACCCAGCGCCACAGCCAACCGAAGGGAGCGGACCCAGAAAGGACCGAAGACCAACCCAGGACCGCGACAAAGCCCAAGAGAAGGAGCAGCCAGGAAAGGACCCCAGCAGGGACCAAAAAAAGGACCCGAAGCAAAGAAGGGTCCCACAGCACAAAGCCCAACAGATGCAAGCCAAGAGGCGCACCAGAGACCCAAACGCAAAGCGAACGGAATGCCAAAACAGGGACCCGAAAGGCAAAACCAACAGAGGCAGAGCCCCGACCCCCAGAGCACACGGGAAAAAAACCCCAGCCCCGAAAGCAAAGGAGAGGAGCCCAAGAAGCCCAAGGCGCACCACTCAACAAAGGAGCGGGAAGGAACACCAATGAGAGAGCAAAGGGCACAGGCCGAAAACAGCCCACGCGGGAGCACAGGACCAACGCCAGGCCCCCCAAACCCAAAGCAAAGCCAACCGCAACCCAAGGCAGAGCGAGAGGGGCGGGAAGCAGAAACCCGGCCACACACCAGGAGAGGCAGACACCCAAACCCCACAAGGAGCGAAAAGGCACGGCCAACAGGGCAGGGCACAAGAGGGGAAACAGGGCAGCAGGCAAGAAGAAACCCGAGCCAGCGCCCCCAAAAAGGCCAAGGCCCACCAGCTCAGAGGAAGGGCACAACAAACCCGACCCCCCCCCCCGGAAACCAGGGGGGGAAAACCACCAGAAGGCCGACACCCCGAGCAAGGGGAAGGCAAAAGCACCCGAAAGGAGCATGAAGCGCCCAACAGCGAAAACCACAGGCAGGCAGGCAGGCAGACCGGCACCCAGACAGGGACCCACCCCGCACGAACCAACAGAAGGGCAGGAACCAAGGGGAGAAAGGAGAGGCCACACCCCCCGGGAGACCAACACCCAAAACCCATCAGCAGGGAAAAGGGCACAGCACAGCCAGGACCGGCAGACAGGGTGGAGCACAGGAGCCCAGCACACCAAGAACAAGCTCCCACCCAAGGCAGAGCCAACGACCCAGCCACCACCGGAGGCAACAGCGGCCAGCGAAGCAAAGCCGCAAAGCACAACTCAACAACCAGAGAAACAACAGGGCAGAAGGAAACCACAACCGGAAACCAAACCCTACCAGGCAGCAGGCGAGAGTCAAAGCCCACAACAACAGGACCCACCAGGAGCACAACCAGCCAGGCCCGGAGCCAACCAGCACCAGGACAAGGCGCCACCAGGACAGAGGAAGGGCCCAACAGTCCCCCCAACAAGGAAACAAAGGGAGGACACAGGAACCTGCCGAAATCCAGAAGGCCAGAGCAGGGCCCAAGCAAAGCACCCGAGAGGAAGCAAGAAGCAACCAGCAGCGGACACCGCCGGAACCCGACAGGCACGCACCAGAACCGAACCCACAGGAACACCAGGAACCAAAGGGCAGAAGACCGCAGAAAGCAAGTCACGGCCCAGCAGGAAGACACCCCACCAGGGACGGCCAGGCAGCAGAAGGACCAGAAGCCACAGCCACAGGCCAACACAGCCGCAGAGCACAGCACAAGCGTCAAAAGACCCACACCCAGCGGCAAGCACCAGAGGGATAGGCCAGAAGCGAACAGCAAAGAAAGCCAGCAAGAACCCCGGAACCAGAAGAACAGGGAGCTGCAGCAGCAGGAAAAGGACAGAACAGGAGCCCGACAAGGCCCCAACCGGAACCCCCAAAACAGCACACAGGCCAGGGGAACAGGAAGAAAAAGTCCAACCTACGGCGCAAGGGCAAGCCAACCCAAGGGGCAAGCCAAAGGCACACAGGAGAAAACAGAAGCGGCCCCGGAACAGAAAAGAACACCGGGGACCAGGGCGTCAGCAGGAAGCCAGAAGAGCCCAACCCCAAAAAGAAAAAAGGGGGAATGCACACCACACCAAGGGCACAAACGCACCCCATCAGGGGCAGAACAACCGCAGAGCAGGGGAGGCCAAGCAACAGGGGACCCCCCCCCACCCCTGGCAAGAAAGAAAGGCCGGAGAACCCCCGAGAGAGCAAAAAGGAGGAGGCCCACCCGAACCCAGGGCCACTCCAAAGCCGAAACTCCAGAGGGGGAGAAAGGACAGCCAGGAGGCAAGAAGAACGCACCCCCAGCCCACCGCCTTGACCAACAGAACTCAACCAGTCGAGGAGGCACGGGGAAGGCAAACCAAGGCCGCAAGCACCCAACAGCAACCCCAGCAGCAGAAAAGCAAGGGGAGCACAGGAGCCAAGAGACATGCGGAAACGAGGGAGGAAACTGAGGAAAACAGCACCCACCCTACAGGACCGGCAGAGAGACGCCCAAAGGACGACTCCCACCAGCAACAGCCACGGACAACAGGCCAAGATACGGAACCAAGCCCATCAAGGCCAACCCGCCCAGACACAGCCCAACTGCCACACCGCAAAGAAGGACAGGAAACAGGAAGGAAACAGGGATGTACCCAAAACGGAACTCACCAGGGGGGAAGGAAGAGGGCCCGAAAAAGCACCCCCCCTACCCCCAACAGAGAGCCCAGGCGCCCTCCAGAACACCAGCGCCGGGCAGAGAAGACCCATCCCCCCCACCCCCGCAGAGGCCACAGCAAGAACCACACCGGCCGCAGGGAGGGAGCTCAGGACCAGGCCCAGGAGGAACCTGCAAAAGAAAGACAGCAGAAAACATGGGAATAGCAAAAAGAAAAAAACAGGAACCGCTACGCGGTACTCACCAGGAGGGCAGGAGGAGCGCCCCAACAGCCCACCGCCCTCCAAGAGACCGCCCAGGCGCCCTCCAGGACAACAGCGCCAGGCAGAGCAGACCACACCTCGGACAAAGGTCCTCACAGCACGAGGGGATCGCAGCACAGTGGCACGGCAGAGCACCTCCAGAATCCAGGGAGTCAGCCAGCCACACGGCCAAGCAGCACCAACACAGCCAGAAACGTGCGGGCGGCAGGCACAGCCAGGAACACACATCCAGCAACGCCAGAACATGCGCGCCGCGTGTCAGATCAACAGTCCCAAGCAAGGAACGTCCGAGCACATCCAGTCCATTGCTCTCTAGCCCCTGGCTCGGGACTCACCCACACCGGCTGAGGAGAGAAACCAACAGGACCCCGAAGACCAGCAGGCGGACCAGCAACCAGCCGGAGACACAGCATGTGTCAAGCTCCCCTGCCAGTGAACCAAGAGTCACCAGACACACAGGAAAGGAATCCGCCGGCATGGCCACGACGACGGCAAGGGGTAATCCAGGGTAAAGCAGCATGGCAGGGACCCCACCAAGCAAGTCCCGCAAACGGCCATGAGGAGAAACATGTGCAGGGTACGAAGAAAGGAAGCAAAGGCAAGGAGGCCGGAAAACCGAGGAGCAAAGCCCGGCAGAGCCCCCCAGGAACCAGCAACACTCCAGCAGCAGCGCGTCTCCCATCACCGGCCAAGCCCCAGGGAGACGCGCAAAGCAACCCGGAAGAGAACCGGCAGAACCAGCGCCCCAGCCGCAAAGGGCCGGGCGGCATCCAACGCGGCTCCCGGCAAGCCCGGCAGGCCAGGAGACCGCGGAGCAGGACGTCGAGAAGCCCAGCAGCCCGACGCGTCCCACAGAGAGGAGGACTTCAGGGACGGTGAGGACAACCCAGCAGACCCACGAAAAGACCCTGAAGCCACCGCAGGTAAGATAACAGCAAAACTCCATCCAATCTGTCGGAAGACAGAAAAAAGAACAGGCTGCATGCTGGGATGGTACCGCTTATGTACTCCCAGTGGGAGGGAGCAAGTAGGGTATCCCAGCATGCTCCTTTTCTTTTTTCTGTCGTGGAGATGGCCATCTCCATATTTTAAGGAATGGGACGAGGTCAGGAGGGACCTGGGGGTAATAAATGAATTGCAATTGTAATTCCCCTGTTACAGTAACAGCTGTATTGTATGTATTATAAGCAGTGTAGCAAATTACTGTTTAGAATAATGCGCCTTCAAAATTAATTTTTATTTAAGTTGTGAATATAAAGTGACAAAAATGGATTTAAATTATATTAAAATATGTTTAAAATGACTCGAATAATTAGTACACTTAAAAATAATATAATATAAAATGAATTTGTTTTTATATTTATTAATATATATTGTTCCTGCTAATGCTATTCCTTGCCTCCATTGTTTTTGGAGGGGTGTTGCAGTACCAGTGGTTGGTCATGAAAGGTTACGCTAAGGTTTGGCTAAAAAACAAGTATGCCTGTTTTAACAGTAGTAGTATAATAATTGATGTGCAAAATGGGGCTCGATTTGGGGAAAACACTGGCTGGGGCACATTTGAGTCTATTTTATGAGTAGTAATACTGAAGTAGATGTAGGTGTGTATTTTGTAAATGGCAATTGTCACCCACATTCGTGAGTGGGTTTATGTTTTCCTATGTCCCTCAGTAAACCCCTCATTTTATTTCCCTGAAGCCCACCATTGTTTCCCCATTTTTGCAGCACTGTTCCTTGTCTAGACCACTGTCCCTCCAAAAACCTATACCACCAAGTGCAGCGATCTCCACCATTCGGGAAGGTGTCTCCGTACAAAAAAAAAGGTAGATGAGGCACAGATCTGCAGCCAGAGGTTTATTAATTCTATTTTGGAGTACCTAAATTAACACTGCATTACCTACACTATCTAAAAGTACGCATGAGATTAGGGACCCAAATTGAATTGATAGGCTGTTCTCCTTAATGGTCTGTGAAGCAGGACTGCAGTGGAAAACAAATTTCAGTGTTAGCATTCACAATTTCAATATGTTCTAACAACATCCATTAAAAGATCAGTGGTTAGAATGCCACAAGATTGGTATATTGCGACTGGGACATTGAGTGATCATGTAGTGATCCATGCAGGGCGGGCTTTTGGGCAGTGCGACTGGTGCGGCCACACTGCGCGCTGACCTGTTGAGGGGGTGCCGATCTCAGGAGGGAGGCTGTATTAAGCAATATTTTATGATTGGGGAGATGATAGGCATTTTTCCCGGGTGTAGTAAGAGAATCCGAGGAGGTCATGGGGCTTGGTGGGCGCCGAAAGTGATTGATGCACCGAGCTCCAGTGATTGATGCACCGAGCTCCACCAACGCTAAAGCCGGCCCTGGATCCATGTGTCCACGTTTGGCCCTCTATATCACAGCAGCTTGACAAACTCCCAAACTGCAACAACATACACTTGTCATTGTCTCTATTTGCCCTCAGCCAAGAATAACCCGTCAATCTGTTGCAACCCTAGGTGAGACTGCAATGCATGTCTGGATAAACTTGGAAAACACAATGTGGGAAAGACATTAGCATACATCACTGCCCTGCACTCTACGTGACTCACAAGACTTTGCAGAGTTTGCACTTCAGTTCACAATTACATAATTTTGCAATGGACATTTGTAAATTTGCACTTGCAGACTAAGCTGTGCTGGTTTGCAAAGACAAATAACTCTTGTGAAACTGGCCCAAAATCGGCTAAAGTCTAGATTTTGGTAACTGCAGTCAGTGTGGGCTCTAAATCTCGCTATTGTGGTAGAAACACTCAACTTGAAGATGCCAGGAGCGGCCTAAGTATGCTTCACAGGAGAGGAAATATAATATGGTTGCTCTGTCCAGAGAAGAGGGTACTGACTCGTGGAATGCATTTACTATCAGGTGTAGTTCACCACAGCTTTTTCCAAGTTCCATTTTGACATATTCTTTTCTTTCCCACATCCAGTAAAAATGTGCCTATTCTCACCACCAGACCAATCAAGAAGTGGCTCAAAAAACAGTAAGTACATGAAAAGATCATTTAAAGCAGCCTTTCTCTTAATTTCTTTTATCTGTCTGTAAAATAGAATAGTATGCCGTTAACACCCAAGTGAAACCCAAAGCAAATTTATCTTTTTAAGTCAGATGTCAAAGTACCAACGTCTGCAGCATGTCGTTAAATTCAATGAACACTTGCGTGAGCCCTTTGATGGCGATCCAAATAAATGTATAGTTTGATACACAAAAAGTAACACATTTTAACCGGTCTTTTATTCTCGCTGTTATTTTCAAACGAGAGAAGAGGCCAAGGAGTTGTGTCATCATAACATAATGTAATTTAAAGCACTATAAATGAAGTTTTTTCTGTGCTCTAACAATAACCCTCTTACAGGTACGAAGGGCTGGTAATAACACTGTATATATCATTTGGAAGTAAAGCTGTCATAACATGCCTCGCTGCTGAGCAGCAAGCCTGTTTCTTTTCTTGGAAGGAAGGCATTATGACAGTTCCCAAAAATATTAGTTCAAAGCGTTCCAAATAAAAGGCGTCAAGACGTCCAACTCTCAGCTTGAAAACATGGATTCAAAGTGATCATGCATCTAAAAAGGTATTCACTGGCACAACACTGTAAACAGGGCTATGCAGTGACTTCAAAACAGACGCTTGTGAGAAGACGCTTTTGGTTTGGAATATGTGATTTTAAACTAAAATGCCTAGAAGAAAATGTTCCAATTGGGTTTTCTTAAAGTTTTATAAAAACGATCCCGAATGTATGCTTTTCTAAAAAATCTAATTGTCCCAATGTACACATTTGCACCAACAGTAAAGATCACAAAAAAACAAAGGAGAATGATTAGAATTTTTGGAAATATAGCCGCAATTAGAGAAAGGCAGGAGTAGTGCATTGGCCCAAAAATTGCGAATCTGCTGCGAGTATATGTAGCGCTTGTATAGCCACAACAAAAGTTGTCTCCATGACCAATGTCTCGTCAGCCATTTGGTCACGGTGCGATGCTCACTCCACCAAAGATGCTGGTAAGCCCCCTTCCAGACCTGCAGTGTCACTTTAACGTCATGCTTGCCAGAGTTAGCACCGTAAAACACTGTCATGGAAAGCGGGGCACTTTTCACAGAAAAGGGGAGCTCAGCGCGCCCAGCTTGCAGGGAAGCACCCCTGAGCATGTTAGGGTGACATGAAAGTGAGTATCAACCAGCTGTCCCCCTCCACCCCGGCCCCAGGAAATAAATTTTCTGCACTCACCCTGATGGCCGAAATTCTATTTGTTTGTCACTGAGAATATCCCCAAAAGCTTCACGCGTCCCTCACCAAACATAATTTCTACCATGCCAAAAATAGCAAATTAAATGGATAAACATACTCTTTCACAGTGGTTGTGGTGGAATTTCCACAGCCAGTTAGGCAGAGGTCATACATCTGCCGCACGGCTGGAAGACATTCTATGGCATATTTACGTAGAAGTCACGCTGCGCATCAAGTTACCTTGCTGCACAATGTGACAGGGATAGGACAGGAATCTGCTGTATTTAACCCAATACTGCCTTTTTCCAGCCCTGGCGCACAATGTGTAGCCTAGTGCCAAATGCAGGCACTCTTGCACCATGGTGCAAGGGTGCCTTCGTGCAAGAAAGATTGTTTTTGTTCAGGGAAGGAGGCATTTTCCTATTTCTATGTGTGCTGCAGAATGAGGAAAAAACAAGGCGAAATTAAGATATTTCTCCTCGTTAAGCCTCCCCTGTTGAGGCGTAGCATTTTGATGAATTTACAGGTTTACCAGTAATGGTAAATCTGTGAAATGCATCAAAGTCAATTGGTTTTGTGTGGGAACGCCCACACTCCACCCATGGAATGCTTTCCCAGGGCAGGGTAATGCAGCAATTTTCCCTGTGTTGCGTTATTCTGGATGTATCAAGCCACTCAGGGCCATACAAGGTACGTAGCTTGATAATCTGCATTTAGGGATAGCGTCTCGCATGCACCTGTTGCATGGTGCAAAGGCGATGCAACCCGTACGTAAATATGGCCCTCAATTTACTAATCTTTGAAAAAAGGCCCCAGTTTGATAGTTATTTCACAAATGCGAGGATGCACTCAAAACGTCCAACATCTAGGTAAAACACAATAGCAACGCTGCTTCATGGATCATTGTAATTATTTATTCAGAAATCGCTTCATCATTTTCAGTCCATCAGTAATCTTAAATGCTTAACTAATTTAATGCAGACAGCCTATCACATTAGATAACCTCATGTTTGAGGGCAAGAAATGTAAACCAATAGAAACTCATCTGCACATTTAAAAGGGCTTCAGTAAGATAAATATTCTTTTACTCATGTATACGAACTATATATTTGTTATTTTCAAGTGAGTCTCACTGAAAAGATCTGCGATTTTTGTGCGGTCATGTATAATACAATTGGCTGTAGTAGAATTTTTTTTATATAAGTCAAGTCAAGTCAAGTCAAAAAGCTTTATTTCGATAAAAGTCATTATCATAAAAGCAGCTCAATACATAAAAATTCATAGTTAAGAACAACAGTAATAAGTTTTTGAGGTTTTTTATATCGCTATACCAAAAATTTAAAAAAGACAATAGTTTCAATAAAAAATATTTGTACAATATTAAACTAGCCAACTAATTGATTAAGTTTTACAGGTTTAAGCAATTATGGCAATAAAAAAAGAGAATTAAACAGATTGTTTTAGCTTTTTGGCTCGGATGGCCCAGGCCCAAGATAAAAATTTGGCCAAGGCGCAGGCATAAGGTACACTACTGTCCGAAATAAGTATCCTGATTGCCACATCATGACTCCTAGTCCCCAGCTGACGACATAGATTTTTAAGCCAAACCCTCCTTGGAATAGCATACTCGCCGCACACAAACATAAAGTGTGCTAGTGTTTCAGGTTTAAGAAGACACGATGGGCATAGCTCAGATATTTCCATACAGGATTTCCATCTTTTAGTAAAGGTATTGAGTGGTAGAGTTCCCATTCTAAATCTAAGATACAAGGCCCTATCGAAGGGTTTTCCAATTGCATCCAAGTAGAGTTCCCGCCTTGGACAGTCTTTGAACCTCATGAAGTCCTCTGTTAACCTACCCAGGGAGGTACTAGAGTTTCTTTGAGAACAGGTCCAGTCCCAATAGAGCTTTTTAAGTGTTTGCTTTGGAGGTAAAGATCTATTTAACCATGATTCAAGTTGACCCAAGTTAGATAATAGGCTTTTCATGTCCTTCAACCATTTAATTTTATGCCAGCTTGGTGATGACATGATTTCCTTGAGGCCTCTGGCATATCCGCTTAGTTCTTCTACCCGCCAAATGCGAGCCCATAATAGTAAAGGGCGAAATTTCGCAATTTCGCTAATCTGAGTACAACCAAGGTCCATAAATAAAGGAAGTGTCGGGGTACCTTGTGGAAGGGACATTATTTCTCTGCAGAATTTGTTCTCCGATTTCTGCAGAGCATCAGTGGACGAAGAACCCCAAAGTTCCGCCCCATAAAGGGCAGAGCTAACACCTTTAGCTGTGTAAATCTCAAGGACTGTTCCTATAGGCCTTGTTGTGCTGGAACGTTGCTCTCTCAAAAGGGCACCTGTAATCCTTTTGTGGCTCAACAGCATTTTGTCTAGGTGTGGTGTCCAGTCCATTTTGTCCGATAGGCGTATCCCAAGGTAATCAAAAATCTTTACCCTTTCCAAAAGCTCAGCATTAAGGGCAGGGGGACGCACATGTTGTTTCGGAGGATTGAGGACAAGATACTTCGTTTTATTTGTGTTTATTACCAGGCCTCGCTTGGTACAGAAGGATTGGAAGTTGTCTAATAGTCTCTGGAGTCCCATTGGGGATTTGGAGATTAAAAGCGTATCATCCGCGAAGAGGAGGGTCGGTATGCGTTCACCAGCCAGGGATGGCTCATCAGATGGATGTTTGAGTAGATGCTCAACCACCCCGTTGATGTAAAGAGAAAAAAGGGTGGGAGCCAGAACACATCCCTGGCGGACTCCTCTCTCTACCGGAATACTGCTCGTCTTCTCACCTCCAGGGCCCCACCTGACTTGGGCAAAGCTGCCCTGGTGCAACCTAGCTAGTAGAGATAGTAAGTAGTATGGCAGCCCCATGTCAGCAAGTACTTTCCATAACAGGTCCCTGGGTACAAGGTCAAAGGCAGTCTTTAAATCGATAAACGCGAGATAAAGACTGCCCTTGCCCAAGACCACAACCTTCCAATATACCATCATGAGCCTGAATGCTTGCTCAATTGTTCCAGTGCCCACTCTAAATCTTGCCTGGAAATCGGAAAGAATTTTATTTTCTTCTGCCCAATTTAGGATTCTAACTAACAGGACTTTACCGACGACTTTTTGGCTGGTATCTAGCAAGCTAATCGGCCTGTAGTTAGATGGGTCATCCCTCGAACCTTTCTTGTAGATGGGGACCACCTCAGCCCCTTTCCATGAGGAGGGAATAGGGGCACCCTTACAGATGGCAACAAGGAGAGAATGAATCAATTTGCCCCATTTAGCGCTATCGGATTTTAGCAGATCCCCGGGAATCCCATCAGGTCCGGCCGCTTTGTGTGGAGTGATAGTACTTATTGCATATTCCACTTCCTTTAGCGTAAAATCAAAATCGGTGGGGCAAGGTACATGCTTTATGGTTAGTTGGAATGTACCAGGCCCTCTCCCATTGGGGCCGTCATAACAGGAGTAGAGTTTGGAAAAGTGATCCTCCCACGCACGGCTCGGGATATTGCAGGTTAGCAGGTCACTGTCTGGTCTATTACGCGCCCTTATAGTGTCCCAAAACCATTTAGAATCTTTTTTCAGGCTGGCTTCTTTAAGGGTTTGCCAGTAGGCATCTTCCCACTCCCTTTTGGCTAGCCACAGAGCCCTTTT
This sequence comes from Lissotriton helveticus, assembly GCF_964261635.1. Taxonomy (NCBI): domain Eukaryota; kingdom Metazoa; phylum Chordata; class Amphibia; order Caudata; family Salamandridae; genus Lissotriton; species Lissotriton helveticus. Next base: position 795,052,015 of record NC_136067.1, on the reverse strand, counting down.
GTATTCCCTCCTAGCTAGTTGAATTGATAGGGGGGACTTCCCTTTAACTGCCTCAATTAAACATGTCTTGGCCTTCCTGCACAATGCAGAATACCAGTCATGCCTGCCTTTGGGTTTAGTTGGAAGTTTGGTTTTCCCTATAGTCCCTTTTACCCAAAAAAGGTCCCCTACGATTTTTATGGCTACTTCGTAGATAGTTGTTACCTTATCTGCTGCCTTCAGTAAATCTATAGAGCTGATTTCATCTTGTGAGCCTTTAATCACCTCTTCAATAGTGGACAGTTTGTTAGTGTTACACAAGATTTTATTCCACTTAAGGCGTCTTCCACAAGAGGAGACAATAATCTCCTGTGGACAGCTCGGTGCTACTAACGGCACTCCAGTGGACCAGGGATTCATTAGGGTTAGAGAAAGTGAGTTGTGATCACTCTCTATAGTGGGAATAACAACCATATCAATGACCGAACTCCAAAGCCCCCGTTCTAGCAGAATATAGTCTATCCTTGTGGAGTGACCAACCCTGTTGAACGTTGGGCCACCCATCTGGTCAGAACGTGTGCGGCCATTAGCTGCTCTTAGGCCATACTCTAGTGTAAGTGCATTGAGTTGTATTGCACTGCGAGTCCAGCGCTTAATGGGTGGAATGGAGAGGATGGGAATACCCCACCTACTGTCCTCTTCTCCTAAATCAGGTATTCCTTCTAAGGGGAGTGGCTCATATGTGCAGTTAAAATCTCCTGCTATTATAATATGGCCAGGTTCACTATGGTCCCCTAGTTGGGCCTCAAGCTCCGATACTGTTGGTGAGATGCACCCATTTTTGGAGCCTCTAACGTAGACATTGTAGAGATCCAAAAATAGTCCCCCACGTTGGCCCAATAGAGAAATACCAAGGATATCTGGGTTTCCTGACTTCTTTACTGTTATCCGACAGTTGAGCGAGATGCTTATCCAAATGATGAGCCCCCCTGATGGCCGCCCTTTCCCTGTCTTGGGTTTTACAGCTGGTGAAAAGAAAGTAACAAACCCGACACGGTGCAGTGGCTCAGTGACCCAAGTCTCTTGGAATGCACAGATCTTATGAGCGTCAATCAAGACGTCCCACTCCGGGAGGCCTAATTTCCTAGACATCCCCGCAAGGTTCCAACTAAGAATTTTTATCACGTCATGTGTTGGTTCACCGTCGGGGATGGTAATAATTTTAGAGTTTGGTGGGTCAGTACTATCCCTAGTTAATATATGCGAGAGTGGTATTGACGATGCCGCTATTGGGGATTCAAGAAGTGTGGGGAAAGGTATGGCTGGAAAAACACTCTCCATATCATTATTGGTGGTAGTGAGGTTTGAATCTGAAGCTTTGATAAAGCTGAGTCAGTCTACCTCATCTAACACACCATATCTGTTAGGATGAGCGAATTGTGAGTACGAGGGATCAAGAGGAGGAGGCAAGTCCTGCCATGATTGTTGCCACTGAGGTTTAACAGATTGTGGGGGCTGAAAAGGTTGCTGCCACTGATGAGCAGACTGATATAAAGGTGGTGGATAATGAGGAGGTTGTTGCCACTGAAGACTAACATGGTGTGGAAAAAAAGATGAGAGATGTGGTGGTTGCTGCCAAGGTTTGATGGTATGTTGCGGGGGATACACAGACCCTCTATTACTTGGGAAAGTAGGGCGAGAAGGATTTGGTCTTGGTGGTATGGGAAGAAAGTAGGACAAAGGGAGTGGATTAATTTGGGTAGCAGGACCGCTGTTGGGTGGATTACATATGTAGCTGGCTGCCCCTATATCCCTAAAGTTAACTGTAATTACGTCCCCTACTATTGTTTTCTTACTCCTGCCCACCCAGTCCCCTCTACGCACAGTAAGAATTCACCACTCATATTGCTAGGTAAAGGTTTGTGTAAGTGGAGCCACTGGGCGCATTTATTTCTTAACTCTACAAAGGTTTCTTTTACTCCCTCCTTCAGTGGGGGAACGGCTGTCAACACAACCACAAAAGGGGAGACTTCTGGTAGCAGGCTGATTGACTTAAAGCGTGCCTGCTTTGGCTTAAAGCCTTCAGGCTTGTTTGTAGAGAGAGGAACTGAAGGGTTGATAGACTTTCCTGCGACATCTTTTGCTTGTGAGGTGGTAGTTTTATTTCCATCAACAGAATGTTGATAAGCCGAAGTAGAACCCACCACCTTCGGAGTAGATAGGGGTGGGGGTTGGACAGAGTTATTCCCTGTTTGGGACAGATGTAGTGTGGCTGGATCCCTGGAAACTATGGTTATTTGTGCATTATTTGATGCATCTTTAGAGAGCTGGACACAAGATAAGCACTTGGGGACTGCTTCTTTGATCCCTTGTGGCTGAACAGACCCTGGCCCATTCGTCTTATTAGGCCATTTCGAGTGCATTAATGACGTGAGTCTGTCAAGTTATGAAATTAAAGGCTTAATTTGTGCTGCTATTGTGGCCTCAAGGTCCAGTTTAGGATCTGTTACCATATTTTGAACCCAGCAGGGTATACCTGGCGCCAATTGCGGGGTAGGTGATATCAGGTTATGATTCCTGGCTTTAACTTTAGGTTTTTCCTTAGTCTTGCTCTTGGACGTAACCTTTAGAGGAATAGTAACCCTTCCCCCAGAATCAATAAGTACAGGAGCTGTTTCCAAATCAGTTGGCCCATCTGGACTCGGCTCCGCTTTGCCGGGTGACTGACAGGCTTCTAGGTCTGGGGTAGCCTCAAGATCGACATAAGACGGATCCGAGTCAGATTGGGTAACTGACAGATCGACAGCATTCGGTACAGTGAATGTGCCAGCGGTGGGCAAGGATAGGGGTAAGGAATAGTTATTCAAGGGCTGCTGGGAGGGTGATTTTGCATTTGCAATAGAACCCAAGGACGAGCGCTTAGCGATCGCGAGATCCAGGGAGACTCTTTTTTCCAGCAATACAATGCTTTTGTCGATGGTCTCATTCACCCGTGAAATGAAGAGATCTATGGGTCCAGTCACCTGTGCTACCGCCGTGGCTCTTTTAGTACAGCTTCTAGTTCTGTTGCGCATGGCTGACATCTGTGACGCAGGGGCAGTAGAGGATGATATAACTGGGAGGCGGCCACCAGTATTTGAGGAAGAGATGGAAAACACAGTTCCGCCTACCTTGTCGATGGATTAAGGGCGATAAGACAGGGGTTCAGGGCCAGGGCCGTCCTCTGCCGTCCTTGAACGGCCTTAGACGGCCCGCTCTTTGCCCGGTCTTCGCCCCGGCCTTAGCCCCGCGTGCGCGTTGCTGCCACAAATTATATAAGAAGGTCAGGTGGAGGGGCGGGAAGAGGACCAGCTGCGGCCGATCAGCGCCGCGCTGCACGCTGGTCCTCGCAGTCCCGCCTCAAGCCTTGGGGTGCAGATGCAGGCTCGCCGAGGTCGCGTTGGTGCTCCTATGCACTTGGGAAGGTCCAGGAACAGGTATCTGGCAAAGTACTTGGCCTGCGAGCGGCACCCGCGGAGCGGGGGCCGCGAGGCGTAGCTTGGCAAACAGGAAGGAGAGTACACGAAGAGAACAACACTCACTGCAGGTCAGCTCAAAGGAAGTGCCCAGGCTGCTCACACACCGCGATGTTTTTGACGGGTGGAGGGGCGGGAAGAGGACCAGCTGCGGCCGAACAGCGCCGCGCTGCACGCTGGTCCTCGCAGTCCCGCCTCAAGCCTTGGGGTGCAGATGCAGGCTCGCCGAGGTCGCGTTGGTGCTCCTATGCACTTGGGAAGGTCCAGGAACAGGTATCTGGCAAAGTACTTGGCCTGCGAGCGGCACCCGCGGAGCGGGGGCCGCGAGGCGTAGCTTGGCAAACAGGAAGGAGAGTACACGAAGAGAACAACACTCACTGCAGGTCAGCTCAAAGGAAGTGCCCAGGCTGCTCACACACCGCGATGTTTTTGACGGGTGGAGGGGCGGGAAGAGGACCAGCTGCGGCCGATCAGCGCCGCGCTGCACGCTGGTCCTCGCAGTCCCGCCTCAAGCCTTGGGGTGCAGATGCAGGCTCGCCGAGGTCGCGTTGGTGCTCCTATGCACTTGGGAAGGTCCAGGAACAGGTATCTGGCAAAGTACTTGGCCTGCGAGCGGCTCCCGCGGAGCGGGGGCCGCGAGGCGTAGCTTGGCAAACAGGAAGGAGAGTACACGAAGAGAACAACACTCACTGCAGGTCAGCTCAAAGGAAGTGCCCAGGCTGCTCACACACCGCGATGTTTTTGACGGGTGGAGGGGCGGGAAGAGGACCAGCTGCGGCCGATCAGCGCCGCGCTGCACGCTGGTCCTCGCAGTCCCGCCTCAAGCCTTGGGGTGCAGATGCAGGCTCGCCGAGGTCGCGTTGGTGCTCCTATGCACTTGGGAAGGTCCAGGAACAGGTATCTGGCAAAGTACTTGGCCTGCGAGCGGCGCCCGCGGAGCGGGGGCCGCGAGGCGTAGCTTGGCAAACAGGAAGGAGAGTACACGAAGAGAACAACACTCACTGCAGGTCAGCTCAAAGGAAGTGCCCAGGCTGCTCACACACCGCGATGTTTTTGACGGGTGGAGGGGCGGGAAGAGGACCAGCTGCGGCCGATCAGCGCCGCGCTGCACGCTGGTCCTCGCAGTCCCGCCTCAAGCCTTGGGGTGCAGATGCAGGCTCGCCGAGGTCGCGTTGGTGCTCCTATGCACTTGGGAAGGTCCAGGAACAGGTATCTGGCAAAGTACTTGGCCTGCGAGCGGCACCCGCGGAGCGGGGGCCGCGAGGCGTAGCTTGGCAAACAGGAAGGAGAGTACACGAAGAGAACAACACTCACTGCAGGTCAGCTCAAAGGAAGTGCCCAGGCTGCTCACACACCGCGATGTTTTTGACGGGTGGAGGGGCGGGAAGAGGACCAGCTGCGGCCGATCAGCGCCGCGCTGCACGCTGGTCCTCGCAGTCCCGCCTCAAGCCTTGGGGTGCAGATGCAGGCTCGCCGAGGTCGCGTTGGTGCTCCTATGCACTTGGGAAGGTCCAGGAACAGGTATCTGGCAAAGTACTTGACCTGCGAGCGGCTCCCGCGGAGCGGGGGCCGCGAGGCGTAGCTTGGCAAACAGGAAGGAGAGTACACGAAGAGAACAACACTCACTGCAGGTCAGCTCAAAGGAAGTGCCTGGTGGTTTACCATGTGAATTATATTTTGGCCAATCGCAAATACCTATGGTACGGCAATGATATATCCATGAGACTTTAACCTAATTTAGGGATGAGGAGTTACAGCACCTCGCGATTCACCTCTATCATTTAGAGGTTGGGAAGCCACTGAGCTCCTGATCACGGAGACTCAGACCTCTGTGCCATTGGAAAATAAATTCCTAGTGGTGCAGCTGTTACAAAATGACTCCATTTTGTTGGCTGTCTTGTCCTATTAGGGCTGTTTTTTAACTGTTTTTTTCTTCCCAGGTCTTCCAGATACTGTATGGCCATGTCAAACAGGAAGCGAAAAATGATTTTTGTACCCCTAAGGACAGGGATAACATTCTCAGCGCATCATAGACATATATATCACTTTTTTCAAAATCTGACCAGCCCAGCATGTTGACCAAAGTTCTCCTTTGTCCTTGGCGAAAAAATATATGCTGAAAAATTTCAACATATAAAGGATCTTAAATATGGTTGGCATGACCTGCATACATTGGGCCTTTGTTGCCTCACCACTGCCAAAGTGTAAATGAAAACGTTTCAGGTGTGGAAAGAGTGAGGAATAAAAGAACGGCAAGCGCCTGGTAATGCAACTCAAAAAGTAATATTGATGAAACAAGGCACAGTGCTTTACCAGCACACATTCGCTGGCTGGGAAATGATGAAAAAGAATTAAGGGCCTATTCATAGACTACACTTTGACTTACAATTAGTAGAACTATAATAGTATTATTTACAAACTACAAAAGGAAAGTCATTAACCATTGCAGAGTAGTACACCTCCACTGCTTCTATCTTTTGTATGCAGAGATCTGCGCCACAACTGCAGAGATCTCCGCACACATATGCAGATATGCTTTTGTTTTAGTAGTAAATGTGGGAGGGACAGAGGTAAATGGCTGGAAAATAGTGAATTCTTACTACTAAATGGGAGAAGTTTAGGAAGGTGTAAGGAGGGTTCAAGGGATACTTAAAGAGGGGTTTAGTGAGGAGCAAATCTCACAGCCTACACAAGATCAACCAATCAAACGGCAACACCGTTCTATAGAAAATAATGGAGGTTGGGATTTAAAATAAAACCCCAGGGATGTTAAAATAGCTTACATTATATTAATTTTAAAATATATGTATATTTTATTTATTGTTTAAACATGTTTATATCATCAAAAAATAAATATCATTTATTCTTAAACTTTGTAAAATTTGAAATTAAATGTAATTGCTAATTGTTGGAAGGTGGATTATTAGAAAGGGTAAGTATGCACCTCCCACTAGCATTAAGGCCACCAAAGCATTATAAAGTCCAGTCAAGGTCTCAATAAATTATTCCCTTGCTCAACCCTTGGTAGATGGCAGGCTCAAATTAGGAGACAGTTTTGTAAAGCATTTTAAAAAGTGAATACATTAAATAGGTAAGACACAACACACAATAAAATTGCACAACCAATTTATAAAACTAGAAAATACTTGTTATGATTAAAATGACACAACAACAACAGAAATCCAATATAGGGAACCCGAGATATGAATCTGTGGAGGACTTGACTGGTGGGAGGAATGTAGATACCCCCAGGTTGGCAAAAAAGACAGGGTTCCGGCCCTGATGTTCACCAATGACACCTTGCTAATATCCAAATTCCCGATGGTAATTCAGCGGGCCCTATATATTTTCAAGTCATTCTGCAAAAGTAGGGGTTTGGAGATAAACTCTTTAAAAACCAAATATATGGTTTTAATGTAGGCGACTCCACACGTCCAAATCCCTGCTTAGATGGGAAACTACTGGAAAAAGTTACAGTTTTCGATTACCTAGGATTAACCCTCACTGATAAAATGCAGTGGCACGCGCAAATTAGGATGGCTTAAGACTGGCCCAAACCTCGGGGGGCTGGCTAAGATGCTCAAGAAAAGCACCCATAAAATGGTTGGTCCGATTATTGAAATCTATAAGACACAAGCAAGGGGGCGGCCCTATATGGGGCAGAAATCTGGGGCCATTAACCATCTGATCCCCTCTAAAGGAATGAAAATGTCTTTATTTGACTAATCCTAGGCCTCCCAAAAAGTACACCATTGACGCCACTCTGTATGGATCTTGGGGTCGGTCCAATTACTGAGGAAGTTGCCTTTAGGCCCCTTCTCCACTGGCGACGTCTATGGTGCACACCAGAGTTAGTGGCTTTCAAGGATGAGATGAAGGAGGTCTTAAACTTGCAGGGGGCGGGCAAAATCCCATGGTTAGCCTATATTAAAAATACCTTAGTTGCTCTAAGGATGGGTGACTTATGGGCCAATGCTGGAGTATCCTGCCTGACAATTCCCAGGAAGGCTCTTTCAAAGTTCTTCAGAGAATATAAAGTAAATCAGATCAAGGGGAAATCCATCACTGGTACACTGACTGCACAATTTTTAGAAGCCAAGGACCAATACAGGTTAGAACGTGTTCTTGATGCTATTCAACCCCCCCTAGCTAAAAAACGTTATTTGCAATTTAGGCATGTGTACTACCACTCCGTGCCTTCACAAACAACTGGGGGTGCACAGTCCAAGGGGTGTCCAGTTTGTGACAACACACCAGAAATTGACCAACATGTACTGTTTGTTTGTCCGGTACACAAGAAGATTAGGCACTGATGGCTTCAACATCTCTGCCGGAATCTCAGGACAGCTCATTGTGTGGAGGCTTACAGTATATTAAAATATGATACCAGCCTCCCTATTGTGTATTCAGTTTCCCGATACTTATTCTCTAAGTGGTGTGTCTGTCTAACTGTATTAAAATCTAGCCTGGTTTAATCTGATTTTTTAAAACTATTTTTACCCTTTTGACTGTATAAAAATTGAGTCGTTTTATATATATTAATGCTTTTTCTGAGACCTTTTAAATATTGCACTGTCCAGCACTATATTTCATTTTGCATAACAAAACTGTATGAAACGTGTTGTATTTTTAAATGTACTTTTATGGCCAGAATGACCGAAATAAAGATATTTTGAATTGAATTAAATCTTTAAAAAATAAACATGTTTTAGTGCTTAAAAACAAATAGGACCAATTTGGGACATCTGTTTGCATGTGACAAGGAGAGAGTTAACATTTGAGGCCTACCATGATAGAACCCTGGCCGAATACACTAATTGGGAGACCTTGGCCGAAATGTTACCTTCGCACTTGAAAATTGTCCTGGAGGATTTTATTTTGATGTTGAGCAGGCCTCTTGAGCAGGCTGGATTTGCAGCAACTTTGTCTGCTTGGTTCTGCGGGCACCCCAATCAAGTCCTGGAAGTCTTGAGCTCTGTAGCTTTTAGCAGGATGTACCTGAAATCCAGGCATGGTTGTGGTGCGGGGTAGTTGGCTTGACACTCGACAATGAGTCGGTTACCTTATGAAGCTTTTTCCAAAAGTTGCTCCAAACTTCTCCAAGCTTCTGGAATTTCTTCCTGAAGTTCCTCTTGAGGTTTCAAAGTGTCCCCAATGAGACTTCAATTCCCACAATGCACCTGGTCAAATCCTTAAAAATCCACAGGACATGCTCCAGACTGGGGACATTTTGGGAGATATAGTGCAGGTGAGCTCTGTTAACCTATTGCTTTCAGGGAGTCCACTCCTTATTCCTTTTTGAAGCACGGCAAAGTTCTCAGGGTTGTAGTTCCAAGTGTGCAGCAGAAGCTGTCCCTTCAGAGTACAATCCTTTGGGGGTGCAGACTGGGGTTCCTGCAGGGCAGTCCTTCTCTTTTTAGTTTCAGTCAGTGGATCTGAGTTGCTATTCAGCTCTCACATATTTATCCAATGTTCTTGGGTGACAAAAAAATGGGCACCCCGGATCAATGGGGTACAGGGTGCCACACATAGCAAGACAGCTTCTTCCAAAGTGTGTCATACTCTTCAGTCAGTCAGGCATATTTTTGTTTTTACAAACCACTATACTTTAAAATCAAAGATGGAGAATGTCTCTCATTGGGAGGAAGAGCTGGCTAAGCCAACCTACTTTTTTGGCTCATTTCCGTTAACACTTTCCAGACCTCTTGCACATTCCATTCCTGGGGCTGCCATCTAGCTGGGGATACAGGAAGAGGGGCTAGAGCTGGCTGGCATTCTTTACTGGCCTCCTCTCTGAAGCCCAGTTTGATTGACCCGGTCCACTTCCTGTCCTGTTCTCTGCAGCTGCAGAGCTCCCCGCATCAGGTAACCTCTGTCTCTTTGCAAGCCATTTATCACCTCATCAAAGCAATTTGGGTAAGCCTGTTAAAAGCTGGCCAATCAGGAGAATCTGCTAGAAGGCTGGATTTTGGCTCACAGAAAAGAAAGTTAAATAACTAACTTTCTGTGTTGGATATATCATCACCTATCTTTTAAGCCTTCAAAATATTACTTTAGCTCATTCCTGTCAATAGATACACTGCATTACAGTATTCCCATGTTAACCTGTGGAGCTAAAAGGCTACAATGGAGAAAACATGAAATTGGTAGTTTTTCCCTCACAAGGGCATACAAAACATCCTATAAATGTCCCTGCTTATTTTTACGTGGCACTCTACCCTGGGGGCACCTAGGGTAGCCCTTGGGGGTGCCCTATATGTGTAAATAAGGCAGTAAATTCAATTTAAATGTAGCTTGTAAATTAGGGCTGACTGTTAAAAGGACAGCAGGCAACACAGCAGTGTACACCTAAGTGCCTCAAAGCTGCTGGCCCTATAAGCCTACATGCCGTAACATATACTAGGGAATTACAGATAGGTTTTCAGTGCCAATTGTATTTTAATCAGAGAGTTATTCCTTGACCTTCGGTCAGGTAGCACTCTCCCCAGCAGCGCCGCTCTTCAGCTAGATCACCGAGCTTGAGCCTCTCTCCCTGGGTTCGAGGCTGCTGCGGTACCGGTGTTGGCAATTGTGCTGTGCCCACTGCTGCCTGCTATTGTTCTGTTACGTTCTGCAATCTTATTTTTCAGTTTTTTTCCCCCGCTATTCTATATTATGCCGCTGCTTATTTTCCCGCCGCTGCTGCCCCTGCGGCCCCCCCGGTCAGGCCCACTCCCGGCTCCCAATACTCTTCCTCCCCCCTCCCCTCCCCTACTAATGGCGACCGCTGAGCTGTTGCGCCGCTGGTGCGCCAAAGGCAAGCCTGTCTGCGCCCTTCTGTGAGCCGACCGTGATCAGCGCCAGGAACCCTGCTGCTCCTGGCCCCCACCGCTATGACTCAGCCAGTCTCCATGCGCTCAACCCCGGAGGCTACGCCGACTGTGTAAGATCCTCACCAAACACGACCCACGGGCAGTTCTCATGTAGACACGGCCGTAGTTCTTTCACCATCGACACCACACCCTCAGCCACCGACGGACAGCTTACTGGATGACCCACTGAAAACCGGAACTGCATCCTTCTCAACGCGCGCTCTCTACACCGGCACGCCGTAGAGACCTGTGACCTGATCGACACCCTCTCGCCCGGCGTCGCATTCTTCACGGAAACATGGACCAACGCCGCTTCCGGCCCAACATTGCCACAGCTATCCCTGACGGCTACAAGATCAAGAGAAAGGACCACCCACACTGCCCGGGAGGAGGTCTAGCCATCGCACACAAGACCCCCTTCCGACTCGCCACATCCAGCACGAGCGACTCACACTCCAACACGGAACACCTCCATTTCCCGATCCAGTGTTTTGTTGCTTGATTTCATATTCTGATTAAGTATGGGCGCAAAATCCGTTCCGCTCGCAGAATTAGCGGATTTTTGGCAATTTCGCGATCCGCAAACCGCAAACCGCTCGCAGGCGGATTTTCTTTTTTTTTTGTTTGCACGTGCCCGAGCTAAAACTCAAATTCAGTAACGTTCAGTTCAAAAAATGAGTGAGCACGGTCGAGACTAGGCAGGTGTGCTTCCTCCCTATATCCACAATTAGATGTAATCCTTGATGGAGGTCTTTGCATCCAAGAGTTTCTCGAGCCCAATCACCGTGTACTTCCTGTGACCAGGAGGCTGCTTCCTTCTCATCTGCTGCTCTGATCGGTCTCTGACCCTTTATAAACAAGAGGCATGTGAACTTGCATTGAAGCCCCGCCCTTTGGCCCCACCCCACACACACTAGGGTATGCAACGTCTTCCCGCCCTTTCCCCCACTGTGATGGACAGCTCACTCGAGGGACCTCGGCGCCTTTTGGCGCGGTGGCAAAATTACAGACACACGTGGTCACTGGAGACAACTCTTCTGGCCCTTTACGCAGCTGTAGTGTAGCAAAAGCACTATACATTTGCCCAACGAGGTAGCACTTACTGATTAGTCAGTAGAAAGTACTCCAGTTAAGTAGAGGTATGGCACAACACAGTGGCATCTTCGTAGATAAATATGCAGGCAGGATTCATTCTGGCACAAAGCTCCCTCCCCATATCTACCACCTACAATTAGATGTAATCCTTGGTGTAGGTCTTTGCATACACGAGTTTCTCGAGCGCAATCACTGTGTACTTCCTGTGACCAGCCCAAACAACTAGTGAGCATGGTCGAGACTAGGCAGGTCTGCTTCCTCCCCATATCTACCGCCTACAATTAGATGTAATCCTTGATGGAGGTCTTTGCATCCACGAGTTTCTCGAGTGCAGCTCCCCATGTACTTGCAATGACCAGGAGGCTGCTTTCTTCTCATCTGCTGCTCTGATCGGTCTCTGATCCTTTATAAACAAGAGGCATGTGAACTCGCATGGAAGCCCTGCCCCTTTGGCCCCGCCCCAGGGTATGCAACGTCTTTGCGCCCTTTCCTCACTATGATGGACAGCTCACTCGAGGGACCTCGGCGCCTTTCAGCGCGGTGGCAAAGTTACAGACACACGTGGTCAAATATATTAGTGCAAAATCCGTGAGTTTGCGGATTTTCCTGCGAACTCGTGGATTTTTTTGCCATTTCGCAAGATTACGCGGACCGCAAATCCGCAAAATTCGCCCATACTTAATTCTGATCCTGTATACCCAACGACATTTTAGAGGCAGTGGCAAATGGATCTGTGTTAGTCTTGGGACACAATGTTTCAGGAACCTTATCATGGCTTTGCCCCCCACCTTTTCGGGAACTCTTAAAGGTAGATATTCTTCAGGTAGATGTGAATGCTAATCTAGCATGTTCGTGAGAGAGGCCACATCCCCCTCTCGCCGGCATATCGGTTTGCTGCCCGAAGGTGCAGCAGGGACGCTGATGTCTCGTGATCCTTGACACTCAGAAAGTCTGCTGATTACACATGTGTTTGTGGGCTGGTGCTGCCATGGTTTTTTTAAGGAATTCTGACCAGCAAGCAAGTAAGGAGGTGGTAGCCGGGAGTGACTGAGCGCAGGGAACTGACTCATGGATGAAATTGTGGTGCTGCTCGTATTTGGAGTGCAGTGCTGCTTTGAAGATTGGAGCAGCACACTTCATCTTTTTAATCCTATGGAGAGCAGCAGTGAACTGTCGTAGCCTGCTAGTGGGTATTGGTAGAGTTGTTGGCAAGATGATTTAGTGGAGTTGAAGGGAACAGAATATAATAATTGCTTTTGGAATTTCGGAGGTAAAATTCACTGTTTTATTTTTGTTTTTAAAGATGCTGAGGTGCTCTCTTCCTGGAAATACTGTGCCCCAAACACCAGTTTTGGTCTCAACATGAATTGCTTGGAGAGATAGGAAGCTGTGTGGGAGCCTTGTGGGTAAATGTTGACACAGTTAATTCGAGAGATGGGGGACTTGTTCAGTGCAGTAATCCTTGGTGATATGGAGCTCAATTTGGCTGCCTGAGTAAAAAGAAAAGAGGCCTCCCTAGTTTATTGCTAGGCATTTGCGCTGCTCCAAAAGAAAAGGGATAGGAGAGGAAAAGCTAATTGTGTCCTGTTGATAATCTGCACAATTGCCCAAAGTAAAGAATTCAAAGACTCTGTTTAGGAAAAGTTCAGGATATCCTTTAAAGTAAGGTGTGGGCCACGATGAAGACACTGATACATCGTGTACTCTTCTTAATACTCAGAGTGTGCCCTGCCCAGGACTATATAGGGTGTTCAGAAAATTAATAAAGGAAAGCAGAATAAATCACAGCTTGTTTGGAAGATGCTGGTGAAGCTGAGGATGTGGACGAACACTGAGTTTCTAGCGAGTTCTCAGCTCTGGATTCATCTGTGTCTGATGGATTCCAGAATTAAGATGGGACGCTTGGACGCTGCATTCCTGCCACCAAAGCTTCAGTCACAAAATGGCATGCAACTTGTGGGATCTTTTGTGAGAGCTGATCGATACACATATGGTCAATTCCTCTGAAATAAAATTGAAAGAACAAAACGTATCCATTAAGAATCTGCTCTTCTCAATTTATAGGGAAGTTAAAATTATAAAGTCTAACCAAGATGCAATGGCTCAGTTCCTATGAGGGCAGATTAGTGTTATCAACAAGAGGTTGGATGGGCTTTCTCTCCAAATCAATGACCTTCAGCAACAGATTTCTGATTAACAGGATAGTCAGATTACTTACACAATCAAGCTTATTAAATGTTCAATGATGTAACTGCTCTTAAATAACAGTTTTGGGAGTTCAAATCTAAGGTTTTCTGGAATTTCAGAGGTTTAAGAACAAAATAAATCTGCCCCTGCTTTGATTGAAAATGATATAAGGTAAGATATTTTTCGAGGGTGTCAAGGAGGATTTGAGCATTACCGGAGTGTACTAGGTTCCTTCTACTGCACGTTTAAATAATCATCATCCAAGGTCTATTTTGATACATTTGAGGAAAAAACAGATAAAAGAGAAGAGTTTTGCTGCAGCAATCAAACAGAAATGAATGAATATGATTTTCAAATTTTTCAAAGGTCTTTTCAATCTTCTAAATGTAGAGAAGTGTTTAAGCCGGTGATTCCATTTGTAAGGCCCAAATGGGCTCATGCCTTGCTTCTTCATCACTGGAACCAAGCAGTACCAGGATGATTAGTCCCTAGCTAGGATAAAATTGGTCCTGGGTTGCTTGTGTTCCAGTTCAGGGAAGACTTAGCTTGGCAGTTCGGACTGGACTGTTACGATTGGAGCAGGGGCAAGACTGATATGAATATAACTGACATAACATGGAGTGCAAACTAATGGTGCATTGGGATGCAGCCACAGAGTAATTACCAGAGGCTGAGATTAATTCAAGCATTCCATCCATCACATTCCTTATGATTAAGACACCTGGGGCCAGATGTAGGTAATTCATATTTACCACCTCCTAAATACCGAATTTTACCGATTCGGTATTTAAGAAGTGGTAAATATGAAGGGGGGAGATGTAGGTATTTCCAGATGTGGAAATACCGAATCGTTAAGATTCGGTATTTACCGAATCTGGAAATACCGAATCGGTATTTCCTATTGATTCCTATGGGCTGTGAAGCCCATAGGAATCAATGGGCAATACCGATTCTGTAATTACAGAATTGGTAAATACCGATTTTAGCAAGGGTGCAGGGGGTGTCACTTTGACACCCTCTGGCACCCCTGTTTTAGGCTTGTGTGCCATGTGGCACACATACATGCCCTTAGGGCATCAGTTGAGGTAGATGTTAGTTGCTGAATCGCAACTGGAAGGTGGGGGTTTAAGGGAGAAAGGATTTCCATGTAAGGAGGCAAGCAAGAGTTAGGGGAGACAAAAGTGTGCAAGAATCTCTCCATATTGTAGGTCCCTTGAAAATAGGCAAAAGGTCTCATTCCTTCGTCACTCAGAGAGGGTAGACACACACTATTGTTAAGAACCTTTTTCAGGGTCCTAAATGAGTCCTAGGCCTTTTTTAATGTACCTTATGTGGAAAAATAACCACATGGCCTGGGGAGATTGGGGTGTCAGGAGTTTAACCAACTCAATAAAGACCGGGAATAAGAAGTTGTGGTCAGAGTTCATCAGGGGCCAGATGTAGGTGGCCAATTACCGGTCGGTGAGATGTAGGGGGGAAAAAACAGGCATTTTCGGTAATTTTACCAAATCGGTAAATATACCGGTCGGTAAAATTACCGAAAATGCATTTTCGGTATGTAGGTGCCAAGTTGCACATTGACACAGGGCTTTGAAAATCGGTATTTTACCATGCCTTACAATTGCATGGTAAAATACCGATGCAGGTGTACATGCACATCTGTGCATGTACACCTGTGCCATGTGGCACACATACATGCCCTAAGGGCATGTATGTGTGCCACATGGCACAGGTATGTGCCACATGGCATTTAGGTATGTAGGTGCCAAGTTGCACATTGACACAGGGCTTTGAAAATCGGTATTTTACCATGCCATACAATTGCATGGTAAAATACCGATGCAGGTGTACATGCACATCTGTGCATGTACACCTGTGCCATGTGGCACACATACATGCCCTAAGGGCCACATGGCACAGGTGTACATGCACAGATGTGCATGTACACCTGCATCGGTATTTTACCATGCAATTGTATGGCATGGTAAAATACCGATTTTCAAAGCCCTGTGTCAATGTGCAACTTGGCACCTACATACCGAAAATGCATTTTCGGTAATTTTACCGACCGGTATATTTACCGATTTGGTAAAATTACCGAAAATGCCTGTTTTTTCCCCCCTACATCTCACCGACCGGTAATTGGCCACCTACATCTGGCCCCTGATGAACTCTGACCACAACTTCTTATTCCCGGTCTTTATTGAGTTGGTTAAACTCCTGACACCCCAATCTCCCCAGGCCATGTGGTTATTTTTCCACATAAGGTACATTAAAAAAGGCCTAGGCCTCATTTAGGACCCTGAAAAAGGTTCTTAACAATAGTGTGTGTCTACCCTCTCTGAGTGACGAAGGAATGAGACCTTTTGCCTATTTTCAAGGGACCTACAATATGGAGAGATTCTTGCACACTTTTGTCTCCCCTAACTCTTGCTTGCCTCCTTACATGGAAATCCTTTCTCCCTTAAACCCCCACCTTCCAGTTGCGATTCAGCAACTAACATCTACCTCAACTGATAATTATTGTGATTATGAGTACTGTATTTCCCAGATGCTATTGATACTTTTCTTTTCCCTGATACATGGTGGACTGCTGACACTCTGCGTATATTGCCCCTCTGTCACCTGTGTTAACAGGTATAACAGGGAAAACAGTACCTGAAGATGCATCCGCCACAATTTTCCCGTGCCTTTTCTCCTCTGACATTCACCCATGCTGCATCAGTCTAGAGGGCTGGACTGCCTTGTTTCAAATTCTTGAAGCCTGCGCATTTCCGAAGCAGCTGATCGGAGAACTGATTCAGAATTAAAATACTTTATTTAGATATGCAAGTCCATTAAAATGCCAACAACATAATGCATAGCAAAAGTGTACAAATAGAAACATTAAAATACGTTAAACAGATGAGCAATGACTATTTATACGTTCCTGCATGTCATAAAAAGTTTAAAAAGGATATCAGACTCATAACATGCTATTTCAAAGTGCAAGTGACTGTTAGCTTGGATATAAAAATAATAGTGTCACGTTATTTATCCAGAGAGCTTTTTGGGCCCAGATTACTCAAATTAACTTGGTCCTTTTGATTATATTTGCAGCATATCCAAATTAGAAAAGGATAAAGACCGATGCATCTAGGCCCATGATTTAAAACTGATGCCATTATAAACCGGGTACAGTGTTCTAATAGAATAAACTTTTAATTCTGGTGCAAAGTTAAGGATAAGAGATGTCAATTGCTCTAGGTATTAAAAACAGGTCAAGCTTCTCTGTGTGTACATATGTAAAATACAGTTAACTTTGATCTTGGACATGAGTATCGTGGCAGAGTCTATGACAATCTAAGATTATTAACTAATCCAACAATTTAGACAAAACGTTTCTGAAGTCGAATAACACATTTGAATACATTTGACCACATTTCCTGACAGTAAAGATATGCATTTTGCTGGTCAATTCACGTGAGAATACGCTAGAATTTGTATCATAAACAGGGTCTAGTCATTGTCAGGTAGATGCATCAAGCATTTTTGTGAGCGCAAAGGGTGCAAATCGCAAAATTCGGCCGTTTGCGCCCGCAAAAATGGCATTTGAGATGCATCAAGGGTTCATGCACTCGCAATTTAAGAATTCGCAAATAATTGCGAGTTCTCAAATTGCGATTGCATTTAAGAAATTGCAATTTGCGATCCCTTAAATGCAATGCATGAACCATTCCAAGATTGCGAATTCGCAATCTGGGGCCACTATTTACCGCGAAGTCAAACTACGTTGTAAATAGCAAAAACTTCGAAATATGCACTTTAGTGCATGTTTCTAAGTTGTATGTTACACACACACTTGTCCTTGGGACATGTGTCGGCGCAACACCAGTGAACATTACCATTTCAGGGGTGCAACAGGGTTTTCCTTTGGACACCCTGGCACCCTTGAAATTGCGGCACATTTGCGATTCCCTAATTGCTAATCGCAAATAAGGAATGACTCCCCATTCATTCCTAGGCCCATAGGAATGAATGGTAAAGCCATTCCTTATTTGCGATTCGCAATTAGCGAATCGCAAATAAGGAATCAGTAGAAATCGCAAATAATATTGCGATTCCTACCTGCATCCCGTTTTGCGAGTCTTTAATAGCGAATCCTTAAAATTCACTATTAAGGACTCGCAAAACATAACTATGATGCATCTGGGGGTTAGTTCCTAGGAGGATAGGTGAGGTTTGTCAAGACAAGTTAATGACCGATAATAGTCTCAATTAAAACAAGTGCAAAAGCGACAACCTACCCTTAGCATCCTGCCCACATTGTTTGTGCATGAGCCATGGTTCTGCAGTAAATATTTACACAAAAAACAAGATGTCTAGACTACTGATGATAAGAGATTGGCACAGGGCCCCAAGACTCTGTCACTTTAGTTATGTCTTGCTTATGGGACAAAAGGCCAAGGATCATTTATTGAATGATCTCTGAATGTTACATTCCTGATGGCGGCAGGATAGGAGAGGTTGTCATCTTAGATAATTAACTTTTAATTGATGAATTGAAGGAAAGTTTGGGTGTGAATGATCCTTCTCCTAACAGCCTAGCCACTTTATTCATACAGTAACCTTTACTCTTCAAAAGAATGTTCCTGCAAAAAAAAGACTTGAACTCAGATGGAGGTACAGGAAGAGGCTGAATTCCTTAATGCTTTGGCCACTACATTCAGGTACTTTATAAGACTGGTTATTGCCTATGGATGGGCATCCTTCAAGAGAAATTTTCCAGCTTCCTGAATCGACCGCATCCCTTGATTAATCAGAAAGCAGAGAAGAAACCTTCAGTGTTCATCTATTAAAATGAGGCAGATGCAGCAAAGATGTGACATCATCTCCTAGATCAAGCCGCATAAACAACACTTGTTGATGGCGGGTTGGGACACCCAAGGTGGCAGCAGGCCTAATGATGAGAAGATATACTTAATTTGTTGGTATGCCGAGAATGTTTCCATGATGTATTGTTGGATCCCTCTTTGAGCGTAACTGTTCATGACAAGATCATGGAGCAGGATGGAGTTCATTTTAAGATGGCTATTATACTAAAACCCCTGCAGCTATAAGTAGGTTTTATCTGCAAATTAACGTTGGGGAATGGCATTAAAATATAGCTACATGTTCACAGCTTAAGGTTTTTTGTGAGAAGTTGTTTTTTTTTAGTGAGAAACTGAGCATATTTTTTACTAATGTGCTCACTATTTTCTTTAGAATGTCAAAAGTGAGTTAACAATCTCTGTTACTCAACTTAGGTTTATTTTTATTGCTACTTCCTTAGCTCGTTCAATGATACTGTACCATTGGAAATCATCAGATATTCCATCCTTGGAACACTGGAATGGCAAAATGAGCCATGTTGTTTTTTTTTAGTGTGTCTGTGCTATTCTTCGTGGCACATAGTTTAATCAAAATTGAGGACGAGATGTCACTGATTGACTTTTCACCATGAAATAATCTTTACTTTTTTGTTATAGCAGCACAAGACATTTGAATGATTTCTTTATATATGTATTTCTTGACTTGTATGCAGAGTTTTTTTATTGCAACTTTGTATGACCCTAATATTACTACCTAATGAATTTATTTTAATAAACGTTGGATATTGTCATGGCTGGCACAGTTTTACAAGTCGGAAAGTTCAGCCTTTAGGTACCTTGGCCCGGATTTATTATTAATTTATTGATATTTACTTTATTTATAAAGTTTTGTATAGCGTGAACATGATCCAGATGGGTATCAGAGCGCTTCACACTTTGGAAGGGTGGGGAATAGTTAAGGGAAAATGACAAAGGGCATAAAAAAGAATATCATATTTAGTTAATACTATACTGGGAGAAGAACAAACATTACTAAATAGGGAATAGCAGACGACCCTTAGCTTCACTAGGTATTAGACCAATAAAGTACGTAGGTAAAGGAGCATTGAGAAAAACAGACAAGCCATGATCATTTAAGGCAAGAACTTTTTGAATAGGATTATTTTTACTTCCTGTTTGAAGGCAGCCGTGGAGTAGATACTGCGGACTCCTGGTGGGAGAGAATTCCAGATCTTCAGGGCTGAGCCTGAGAATGCTCTGTGCCTCGTTCTCTTTTTGTGAAAAATCTGTGGTTTCAAGAGGAGAGAGTCTGCACTTCTTGATGGTCTATCCCTCCAGATAATTCTAGCTTTTGAGCCAGGTAACCGGGGGGTTTGAAATGAAGGGCTTTGTGAGGCAAGCGGACAAACTTTAGCTATATTCTTGCTTCGTAGCGCAACCAATTTAGAGATCTTAGGGCTGGGGATATCTGAGCATTTCTTTTTGTCCCCATAATCAATCTGGCAGCTGCATTCAAGGAAGCCCTTAGTGGGGCCAAGGTGTATTTGGGGAGGCCACAGAGCATAGCGCTGCCATAGTCTAGCCTCTGCAAGACAAGCGCTTGAACCACCTGCTTGAAGTCATCTTGTGGAAGGAATGGTTTGAGATTTCTAATTATCCTCATCTGGTGGTTAGCACCCTTGCCCACCTTACTAATATGATTCTTCATGTTCAGGGGCATGTCCAGGGTGATTCCGAGATGTTTAGCTGAATCAATAATGTAAGGAGATCAGTTGAAGGCAGCAAGGTGTTTTATCCAGAGGTCTATCTTTGGGTTGTGATTCGGAGGAGATATAAGAAGGAATTCTGCTTTGGAGGTGTTGAGCAGGAAGTGGTTCTCAGTTAGCCAGTTTTGAGTGTGTGTCAGGGTGGAGTTGAGTGAAGAGAAGTCTTCAGAGGAGGTGATTTTCAGGTAAAGTTGCGTGTTATCCGCATACATATGAAAAAGACTGTTTGTGGAGATTATTGCATTTGCTAGCGGTTCCAAGAAAATGTTAAAGAGTATGGGAGATAGAGTAAACCTTTGTGGGACCCCCATAGGGAATGTAGAGGGCTGGGATAGGAATTGATTCACCTTGACTCTTTGTGATCTTTTGTGAAGGAAAGACGAGAACCATTTCAATACCAGTCCGGAACGGCCCAGCCTGTGCTCAAGAATGGATAAGGAGGTTGTTGTGATTAACATTGTTGAACACCAAAGAAAGGTCAAGTAGGATTAGGAGGAAGGATACATTTTGGTCTAGCATTTTTAAGATGTCATCTATAATGTGAGTGAGCACTGATTCCGTGCTGTGACCACTCCGAAAATCAGATTGATGTTGATCCAATAGTTGGAAATTCTCTAAGTGACTGCAAAATTGGGATTCTACGCATTTTTCTAGGAGCTTAGCGAGAGTGGAATGAAAGTTGTTGAGATCAGTTCTGTCTGCATTAGGGGCCAGATGTACGACCATTGGACCATTGGAAATTGTAACTCGCAATTTGCTATTCATTGCGACTCGCACATTTCCAATGTACAACAGTGTCTTAGACACTATTTACGATTCTCAATGGGGTCGCAAATAGCATGCCTCATGAATATTAATGAGGCACTTGCAATTTGCAACCCCATTGAGAATGCAGGCCCTCCCAGGTATGGTGGCCTGCTGAGCTCTAAAGTTATCGGCCATAGCACTCTTGATTTCTTTATTGTAGGAACGCCTTACCAATCTGAGGACTTTTAGATGATCCGAGGAGGGTTTGGGTGTCCAGGAATGTGCAGCGTTTAGAGTTTAGGTTGTCATTGAACCAAGGTTGGGAGATTTAGGAAGAGCCATTTTTTTGTTGTTATGGTGATTTAGAATCCATGATACTAGAGATAGTATAGTTAGAGAAGTCAGTGAGTTTATGCACCTTAGTCATGTCAACTTGGGAAGACAAGGCATATTCACAGTCGTTTGCTAGAACTTCCGTGTTAATATTCCTGAGGTCCCTTTTCCATTGATTCAATATCTCTCAGTTGAAGCAATGTTTGCATCATTGTTGCACCACTTTTTTGGCTCAGTTATGTCACAAAATGCATTTCAAAATTTACGAAGTCATGCAATTCAAGATTTGTGTGGCTTTGTATGAGATTTTACCCAAAAAGTAGTGCCACACAGCAACTTCTGTTGCAGAGATTTACCTTGCATTGGGGAACTGTTGAATGGGTGGAGCATGGGCGTTCCTCTGCACCCACCCATGTATTATGGCATAAACCCACATTTACTAACGTTTGTAAACATGGGTTTGCTCCAAAATGGTGCACCTAGTCGAGCCTGGTGTAACAAGAAGAAATACCTTTTTTTCTCCTTGTTACTTTTTCTTTGCATGTTGGCAGAATTCTGCAGTGGTAAATATGCAACACCATGCTGATCTGAGAATATTTCTGCCATGAATATGGGGGCATATATATCAAGCCCTTTTCCCATTCACAAACAGGCCGATTCTTAGAATCGGCCCATTTCGGAACGGGGAAAAGCCTTTTGGGATGTATCATTCCAAAAGGGCATCGCTAATTAGAGAATCGCAAAATTTGAGATTCTCTATTTTGCAATTGCATTTAAGGAATCACAAATTGCGATTCCTTAAATGCAATGTAGGAAGCACAGAAAAATTGTGATTTGGCCTTAAGGAATCGCAAGTGACCACCAACTTCAATTTGGTGGTAATTTGCGATATCTTTGAAAAATGCACATTTGTGCATTTTTTAAAGTGCCATGTGGTGCCCATACATGCCCTAAGGGCCCTTGTGCGCCACAGGTGCAGACATACTTATTTCAGGGAGCAACAGGGTGTCCTTTTGGCACCCTTGCAACCTTGAAATTGCATTCTCAATTTGCGATTCTCTAATCGCAAATTGAGAATGTCTTCCCATTCACTCCTATGGGCCTCCTAGCCCATAGGAATGAATGGGAAGGTATTCCTTATTTGCGAATCTCAATTTGCGATTCGCAAATAAGGTATATGTAGGATTCGCAAACTATTTAGCGAATCCTATATACATTGCATTTTGCGATTCTCTAATTGCAATTCTCTAAAAATCGCACTTTAGAATCGCAAAAGTATTTTTTTGATACATATGCCCATGGACTCTTTAAATATACTCCTAAAATGTTCCCATATAAAAAATTGCATTGGCAAACTATGAGTTTTATCCTTGTGTCTCATATTTCCCTGTTTTTGTGCAAGGCTGTTTAGTCAGAAATAGTGATAAGCCAGGAATCTTAACTCGAGAGAACAGCTCAACATATGTTCCAAAAATATGACTAATGGCCTTCAAAAATGAGATAGGCAATTCCAACTCCATCATCAGTAACCTCAACAATATATATATATTCACTGAAAAACCCATAGGTTTCAGCCACATTATAGTTAAAAATGAGCATTTAAAAAACCTTAGAAATTCACTGAAAAAACCACAGGTTTCACACACGTTATAGTTAGGAATTAGCATTTAAAAAACCTTAGAAATTCACTGAAAAAACGATAGGTTTGACACATGTTATAGTTAGCTGGACATTTCACTCATACAAAACCATTGAAATTCCCCCGTTATAGTTAATTCAGCTAACTATAACTCGCGCGCCCGCAATGCACCGCAATCCAACTAGCCCACCGGGAACCTCCTGTATGCGCAGGAGGCTGCGTTGCAGAGACCTGTAATGAGACCATGCCCCTTTTACACCTCTCTGCAATGCAGTCCCCGGGCACGTTTACAGAGGGGGAACTAATTTCCCTTGCATACTGGGGGTCCATGGGGGCCATCTAGCCCACCAGGAATGTCCAGTATGCGCCAGTGTGCTGCATTGCAGAGAGGTGTAATGAGGCCACCGTCCTTTTTACACCTCTCTACAATGAAGCCCCCTGGCGCGTTTGCAGAGGGGGAACCAATTCTTCTTGCATACTGTGGGTCCATGGGGCCAACTATCCCACCTGGAACCTACAGTATGCACCAGGGGGCTGCGTTACCGAGGCACAAGATGGCTGCCAACACTTTCTGGTTTAGAGTGTTGACAGACAGTTGACAGCCAATTAGCATTCAGCTTGTGCTCGGAAAGAGTACAGTAAGCTTACAGTAAGCTTACCGTATGCACCTCTGGATATACCTATGATTTTACTTTTGATTTTCTCAGGAACTACTGAATGGATTTACACCATTTAACAGAAAGGCCCATCTGCGAAGAGAACTCTACCTTTTTGCCAATTTTGGTGTGATTCCTTTCAGCCGTTCGGGCTGTAGCCCCGGTTAAAGGTCCTATGGGAAATTGCAGGGGGAAAACATGTTTTGGGACCCCCCTTTTTTCTCGGCCCCTGCTTCACGAATCACCCCCAAACTTTGAGGGAAGGAGCGGAGCAGTCCATCTTCTTGGAGAAATTCACGAAGATTCGTCCATCTGCGCCAAAGTTATTCCAAATAGAATGTTGCAGATTTCCTATGGAAACTAGGTTTTAACTATAACTACCTACTGGCGACCGCCAGTAGGGTATATATATATATATATATATATATATATATATATATATATATATATATATATATATATATACATATATATATATATATATTCACTGAAAAAACCATAGGTTATAGACCATATATAGTTAGGAATTAGCATTTACAAAACCTTGAAAATTCACTGAAAAAACCATAGGTTATAGACCATATATAGTTAGGAATTAGCATTTAAAAAACCTTATTTTACTCACACAAAACCATTGAAATTCCATATATAGTTAGTTGCACTAACTATATATCGCGCACCCGCAATCCACTGCTGATCATGTCACATATTACATCATTCATGACATGGTCAGTGACATCACTGATGACATCACTGATGACATCTCAAATGACATCACTGATGACATCACTGATGACATCTCAAATTACATCACTGATGACTACATCCAGTGACTGTATAATTCTGTAAAGTTAAAATATGTCTTACATATTGAAGAATGAGTGGATGTATAAGTATCTTGATGAAGGATTTAGTAGGGGCATGGCTGACTGTATGAGTGACTGATTAAATGTGTCTCACTGAGTGCATGGGTTAGTGACTAAACTGTCTTAATTTGTGCATCATTATGACTGTTGTTCTGTAAACTGCTGCATGTGTTGATCATTAGCTATATGATTAACTGTATGGGTTATTGATTGGTTGCCCAAGCATTTGTATGGGAGACTGAGTGTGTGTCTGGGTGGCTGGGAGGTGTATGACTCTCTGCATAGATGTGTGAGCAGTTGATTGACTAGATGTATGGGTTCAAAAGTGCATGTGGAAACAGCTGTATGGGCGGTTGACTGTGTGCATGAGTGTATTGGTGAGTGAATGGATATCTCAGTGCTACATGTCAAAGTAAGTACATATGTAAAACACAGTACATGTGAGAGTTGACATATATAAATAACTGTGCATAAGAGCCAGTGAATGTGTGAGTGGCTGTATGGATCATTGTGAACTTGTATCCAGGATTGTATAAGTGAGTAAATATGTTTTAGTATATGTTTGAATAAGTAAGGTGTGTATAACTGTATAGTTGAGGAAATGGAGGTGTGATTGATTCTTTGCATGACTGACTAAGTGTCTGAGTAACTCCATGGATGAGTGACAGTCTATGAGTGTCTGTTTACACTGAGTGTATCTAAGGTTATATTAGAGTCTGAAGAGGTTCATCGTATTATCACATGAATGATGTCATCAGTGATGTGATCAGTAATGTCAAATGAGATGTCATCAGTGATGTCATTTGAGATGTCATCAGTGATGTCATCAGTGATGTCATTTGAGATGTCATCAGTGATGTCATCAGTGATGTCATTTGAGATGTCATCAGTGATGTCATCAGTGATGTCACTGACCATGTCATGAATGATGTAATATGTGACATGATCAGCAGTGGATTGCGGGTGCGCGATATATAGTTAATGCAACTAACTATATATGGAATTTCAATGGTTTTGTGTGAGTAAAATAAGGTTTTTTAAATGCTAATTCCTAACTATATATGGTCTATAACCTATGGTTTTTTCAGTGAATTTTCAAGGTTTTGTAAATGCTAATTCCTAACTATATATGGTCTATAACCTATGGTTTTTTCAGTGAATTTCAATGGTTTTTTAATAGCAAATATCATAAGCTGTCGAATGTCAAGTACGTGGTAAGTGAAAACATTTTCGTGTTTATGCACACTGATCTGCTTTGAATGGTGCCCCCCCCCCTCATTTCTATTAGGAGTACTCTCTCTTTGCAGATAGTGAAAGGTAGTTAACGCAGGCCTTTGCCCCCGTTGTAATCCGTCGTGCCTGCTTCTCTCTCCATTTGATTGATTGTTATCCAAGTATTTACTGTTTTAGAATTAGTTCTCTTTGGTTCATTCTCTATTTACAAACAAACACAGAGTCGCAATACTCTGTTTAGTCTTTGCAGATAACGAAAAATTGTGTAAAAAAAAAGAAAAGGAATCGAGCAAAATCAGTAGGCCACTAATGGGATCTCTTTTTGACCTCGCTAAAATAGAAACATTAGGAACAACCCCTCATGACAAATACAAAACTAGTGAGATGAACTGAACTCCACACAATGATGGCTGCAAAACAGCTCGGCTCCGCCACCCACCCCGCCCAAAATAACGATAAAGAGCGGCTGCCATGATTGGTTGCGGAATGGCCACGACGGAGCTACGAAATGGTGCTGCTCTCATGCTAACCCCAGCTTCAGTCTGAAACATCCAGAAACACTGTAGACTACCAATTCGATCAGTTCCGGTAGCGCCCCAATGTAACCCGGTAGAGAAGAACTAGCCCTCCCCTCTTTGACTGATGGTTCTTGTTGCCTGTCCCTTCTGTTGTCATTTAACAGAACTATTTAGCCTGCTGAAAGGGGTTGTGTTCCGACCGCTGGTTGGTGGAGACATTTTGACTATATTCTGTACCTGCGTTGTCGCGTAATGCGTCATATGACGCGCCGCGTTAGCTCATCCGGAAGTCATCCGGGGCGCGCAGCGCGTAACGTAAGCATAACAAGTCATGTGACTTGTTAATAAAACTTTTCATTGGTTCATTTTACTTTTCTTATTGTAATGATGAAAGGCTTGGTCATATGACCTAAAAATTATGCTTTTCATTACTTCCGAACATTGTTTTTTCTTAAATATATGTTATAATGTTCCAGGCTAATGTACTTTCCCGGAAATTTTACAACTGTCCTGCAAGTAAAATATATTCTTTTTTCGAGAAAAAGAGCGTTTCTTCGTCCCATGACGGAGCCGTTGAGCAAAAGAGGGTCGACCTGCTGTCTTAGTCGCCGATACGCCTGAATATGAGATTCTTATCGATCACTTTATGTTGCAGGAATAGAAAACACAACAGCCCTTGACCATTTATCTTTACTGCGTTCCTTCGTATTATACCTTTTACCCTTCATGTAATTGGTCTGCTTTATTTCACTTGCCTTTTACTGATTCTAAAACAGTGACTATTATTAAAAACTTTACCAATGTATATACTACTACCATGTTTTCTTTTAAAAACCTTTATTGTGAAAATTTCATTATACAAATACGAGCCTATAACCACGTGGGCCTGCCACGGAGCAAACTGTAATCGTATATGATGAATAGACATTTACACTGTAGAGGAACGTAACGGGCGGGCCATTAGGTTGCAAGAACTAAGGTGTCTAACAGTTACGGAATCGGTGGACGTACATTTTATAATTAAAATACGACAGGGCCAGTTACAATAAAATTATCTAGATATACATTTGCGGGCAAGTACCATGGGTGACGTTAATTCGAACTTTCAACAGTACAGTAATCAATAACACATCAGAACTTAATATCAATAGGGATGTCGAAATATTCAATCAATTCTCGTCCCCGCCCGCCATGTGCTTCAAAACTGCATACGTATCTCGTGATTTCAAGGTTCTGCAACCAGTACACAACAAGGAGTTACGAGTCCCATTTATTCCGGCGCCATTTTGGGCGAGGACGGGCAGGTCCAGGATATAGTCAAAATGTCTCTACCAACCATCGACTATGATGATGTTCATATGCTGTATTTATTAGAGTAACACTCATCTGTCCACATGAAATTAATTTGCCACAATCTAAACATGTCATTTTAATCTTTCCAAAGTTCTTCTAAATATTTGGGACCGTTTCCCTTGCCTCTGAAGCTCTCAGTGCCACTTCTTTGATGAATGTACTAGCAGGTCAGGGGTTCTCCTCCAAATCTCTCTTTTATGCAGCACTATAATTAATTGGTGCCACCTCTCCATATGACGATGCATGGTATAGTTACCACAACTATATTTTTTTTCGGTTCCTCTGGAGAGTTCATCGTGGCAGATGAAGCGTGTAACGTACCGGGCATTTACCTTTTTTTGCATGTACAGGAAAGGAAAAAAAAATCGAGCGTCCGAGTTCTAAGGTGTCCCAGGGCCATTTTAGTGGACCAGGCCCAAATCCAAAGAACAGGCCGCCATTTTGAGAGTCCTCTTGCAGCCGCCTGTCGCTGTAGCATCAAGAGCAGCCGAAACTCAGCTGAATGGCAACTGAAACGGTAAAGGGGCGCCCCACTACAGCAGACGAGCCTCCACCTAGGAAGGCCCATTCACGCCGGCTCCCCCCCCCTTCGGGCACCCCACGCCGTTATTCGGAGCAGTATTGTAGGATGGCCACACCAGTGCGGCAACTTGCTAGACATCACCTCGGTGGTAACCGAATCTCAACGCCTTGTGGTGTCTTCTATTCAGAAAACATTGTTATGCTGCCTTCGACCTATTCGCCGCAAGTGCGCACACAACTCAACTGCATAGCTTGCTAGACACCACCTCGGTGCCATCCGGATCTTGGAATGTCAGCACCTTTTGGTGTCTTCTCTTCAGAAAATATTGTTGCGCTGCCTTTGGCCCCATTCGCACATCAGTCCGCTACTGACGCCATCTCACAGGCTAATGGGGCGCCCCATGCCGACTTTCAGCATTGTAGAATGACCACACCAGTACAGCAACTTGCTAGACATCACCTCGGTGCCATCCGGATCTCGGCGCCCCACTGCAGATGAAGTGCCTCTCAACTATGAAACCACCACGGTGACATCCAGGTCTTGGCGCGTTGTGCTGCCTTCGGCCTATTCGCACATCGGTCCGCTACTGACGCCATCTCACAGGCTAATGGGGCGACCCACGCCGAGTTTCAGCATTGTAGGATGACCACACCAGTACAGCAACTTGCTAGACATCACCTCGGTGCCATACGAATCTTGGCATCTCAACGCCTAGTGGTATCTTCCATACAAAAAATATTGTTACGCTGCCTTTGGCCCCATTCGCACATCAGTCCGCAACTTAGACATCACCTCGGTGCCATCCGGATCTTGGCATCTCAGCGCCTTGTGGTGTCAGTCAGAAAATATTGTTGCGCTGCCTTTGGCCCCATTCGCACATCAGTCCGCTACTGACACCATCTCACAGGCCAACAGGGCGCCCCACGCCGACTTTTACCATTGTACGATGGCCACACCAGTGCCACAACTTGCTAGACACCACCTCGGTGCCATCCGGATCTTGGCATCTCAGCGCCTTGTGGTGTCTTCAAATCAGAAAATATTGTTGCGCTGCCTTTGGCCCCATTTGCACATCGGTCCGCTACTGACGCCATCTCACAGGCCAACGGGGCGCCCCACGCCGACTTTCAACATTGTAGGATGGCCACAGAAGTGCGACAACTTACTAGACACCACCTCGGTGCCATCCGGATCTTGGCGCGTTGTGCTGCCTTCGGCCTATTCGCACATCGGTCCGCTACTGACGCAAACTCACAGGCCAACGGGGCGCCCCACGCCGACTTTCAGCATTGTAGGATGGCCACACCAGTGCGGCAACTTACTAGATACCACCTCGGTGCCATCCGGATCTTGGCGCGTTGTGCTGCCTTCGGCCTATTCGCACATCGGTCCGCTACTGACGCAAACTCACAGGCCAACGGGGCGCCCCACGCCGACTTTCAGCATTGTTGGATGGCCACACCAGTGCGGCAACTTACTAGACACCACCTCGGTGCCATCCGGATCTTGGCGCGTTGTGCTGCCTTCGGCCTATTCGCACATCGGTCCGCTACTGACGCAAACTCACAGGCCAACGGGGCGCCCCACGCCGACTTTCAGCATTGTAGAATGGCCACACCAGTGCTGCAACTTGCTGGACACCACCTCGGTGCCATCCGGATCTTGGCGCGTTGTATTGCCTTCGGCCTATTCGCACATCGGTCCGCTACTGACGCCGCCTCACGTGCCAACGTATTTTCTCCGCATTTTATACCCTATGCCGCATAACAGGTCATGTGACTTGTTTATAAAACTTTTCATTGGTTCATTTTACTTTTGGTTTCCTAATGATGGAAGGCTTGATCATATGACCTAAAAACAACACTTTTCATTGGATGAAAACTTTTTTTTTTTCCCAAACGATGAAAGCCCCACCTTGTTTCTGGATGTTTCAGACTGAAGCTGGCGTCAGCATGAGAGCACCACCATCTCGTAGCTCCGTCGTGGTCATTCCGCGAGCAATCATGGCAGCCGCTCCCCACCAGAAGCCTGCAGGAGTCGGGGCCCCCAAAACTTTTGATGAATTCTCAAGGCGGAGGGGACGCTTTCGAGAATGGGGTCCAAGACCTAGCAGACAAGCGTCCCATTTCCAAGGTGTCCCAGGGCCATTTCAGTGGACCAGGCCCAAAAAGGAAAGAGCCTGCCGCCATTTTGAGAGTCCTGTGACAGCCGCCTATCGCTGCACCGCAAGAGTGAGCGCAACTCAGCTGAATTGCGGCTTTTGACACAGTGGACCAAAAACGGACGGAATGGCATCTGAAACGGTAAAGGGGCGCCCCAGTACAACAGATGACACTCCACCTGGAGAGGCCCGTTCACGCCGCCTCCCCCGGGGCGCCCCACGCCGTTATTCGGAGCAGCATTGTAGGATACCAAAACCAGTGCGGCAACTTACTGGACATCACCTTGGTGCCATCGTTCTGCTGCCTTGGAACTATTCGCACAACAGTTTGCTACTGATGACCCACCCCCCGCGACGCCCCACGCCGTTATTTGCTGGGTGGCAACTTACTAGACATCACTTTCGTGTCATCTAGATTTCGGCGCGTTCTGCTGCCTTGGAACTATTCGCACAACAGTTTGCTACTGATGACCCACCCCCCGCGACGCCCCACGCCGGAAATCAGGACGTTGTGCTGCGTTGGGACTATTCGCACAGCCGACCGCTACTTCGTTGTTTTTCCCTAAAAATGTTTATATGTTATTACTATTTTTGTTTTCTTGTATATATTTATAAATTATTAAAGTTTTATAATCTTACTACTTTGTCGGAGTGCTATATATTTTTAATGTGACACATAATTGTAAAAACTTTGATGTACAAAGAGTCATCCCTGGAATCTTCCGCTTCACGCTCGGTCCCCTCCCCAATCACAATACAGGATGGTTTTCAGATAATAGCAACGCTTCTGCTGTGACGGATCTCATCGGGTGTGGGCCTTGATCTACTATAACTCCTTTGAAGAGGGGTGATTCTTTACAGCTGTGGCCATAAACTACATCTGCAGGGCTAGCTGATAGCCTAGGACCGGCCTGGACAATCGGACACAGAGGAAAAGGAGTGTCAGAGGGTGCGGTAGTGAATAGGGCGAAAGGGAGGTGTCGGGCGGGCACAGGGTGTGATTCTCAGGGAAGAGCAGCGCAGATGGGGGGAGGTTTATTACCCATGCATAAGACAGAGAGCGGGGGTGACCACTGCCTGGGTGAGATGCTTGCGAGGGTGGGGAGCCATGCTAAGGATCGACAGCGTGCACAGAGTGGGTCTGGTCAAGGCATCTAAAATGGCTGCCGTGCACGACAAAAGTGTGGCATTTGAAAAAAGACAAGATGGCGCAGACAATGTTTTTCAACACTTCCTGATTTCCTTCGAATCGAACGTTAACAGACGTTGGGGCATATTACCAAAGTTAAGCGATATTTATCCCTAACGATGCATTGCAAAGATTTTTTTACCGTCAGAAATTATCGCAGATAAACCTTGCTATTATCAAGGTTTATCGCAAATACGATAAAAAACGACCGCAATGCATTAATATCGCTGAAAACTCAGCGATATTCATGCATTACCGAGCTAATGCTCTTAGCCATGTTATCCACCTCCCATTGGATAACATGGCTAAGAACTGCTCAGGGCAGCTGTTACTTTTTGGAGATATTCGCGCTTATCTCGAATATTTCCAAAAGTTGATAATAGGAGATAGCGATGTTAGCGACTGTTTCCAGTCGCTAACATCTTGGCATGCCCACTTTGCATGTCATTAGTGATAAATATCACTCACATGCAAAGTGGGGCCCAAGATGGTCGCTATCTCCTACTAGCCGTCGCTAACTGGTGTTAGCAACAGGTAGGTAATACAGATATAATTTTATCTCCGCGAAGCGGAGCGCTGTTACAGATATATATCTTGTTTTTGAACGTTAATTTCTCAAAATGCACTGAAGCACATATATTGAGACCTAGCAAAGGCACATCGGGCTACCAGTCCCTAATATTTTACCAAGTTTCATGCAAATCCATTCAGCCGTTCGATTATTATTATTATTTTTTTTTTTTGCCCCGTGGGGCCCTTTTAAAACCTCCACATCAAACCTAGGGGGTCAGCGAGGATCTACTATGCCCCCTTATGGTCATTTGCCCCTTCGCTTTGGCCTCCTCTTGTCTCTCGATCCTACCGAGAGACAAGATGGCGGCCGCTACGGACTGTTTGGAATGTTTACAGACACCGGAGAGCCAATCAGCTTCGCTTCGCAAAGCTCCGTAACGCGAAAAGTACGCGAAGCGGTGCGCTGTTACAGATATATATCTTTTTTTGAACGTTAATTTCTCAAAATCCACTGAAGCACATATATTGAGACCTAGCAAAGGCACATCGGGCTACCAGTCCCTACAATTTTGCCAAGTTTCGTGCAAATCCATTCAGCCGTTCGATTATTATTATTATTTTTTTTTTTGCCCCGCGGGGCCCTTTTAAAACCTCCACATCAAACCTAGGGGGTCAGCGAGGATCTACTATTCCCCTTTATGGTCATTTACCCCTTCGCTTTGGCCTCCTCTTGTCTCTCGATCCTACCGAGAGACAAGATGGCGGCCGCTACGGACTGTTTGGAATGTTGACAGACGCCGGAGAACCAATCAGCTTCGCTTCACAAAGCTCCGTTGCGCGAAAAGTACGCGATCTAGAGCGCTGCCCGGTCCGCTGTTACAGATATATATCTTTTTTTAAACGTTAATTTCTCAAAATCCACTGTAGCACATATATTGAGACCTACAAAAGGCACATCGGGCTACCAGTCCCTACAATTTTGCCAAGTTTCGTGTAAATCCATTCAGCCGTTCGGGCTAAAAGTGAGGCCAACCGCCCTATGGAAAACTCAATGTTAAAAACACGTTTTGGGACCCCCCTTTTTTCTCAGCCCCCCCTTGACGAACCCCCCCCAAATTTTCAAGGGCTGCTCAGAAACAAAATGTGCCATTTTCCTGAAAATTTCAGCCAATTCCGTCCACAAACGCCAAAGTTATTAGACATAGAATTTTCAAAAATCCCATAGAGAAAAAATCCTAACTATATATACCTACTGGCGACCGCCAGTAGGTAATATATATATATATATATATATTTATATATATATATTACCTACTGGCGATAGCCAGTAGGTATATATAGTTAGGATTTTTTTCCTATGGGATTTTTGAAAATTCTATGTCGAATAACTTTGGCGTTTGAGGACAGAATCGGCTGAAATTTTCAGGAAAATTGAACATTTTGTTTCTGAGCAGCCCCTGAAAATTTGGGAGGGTTTCGTCAAGGGGGGGCCGAGAAAAAAGGGGGGTCCCAAAACGTGTTTTTCCCATGCAATTTTCCATAGGGCGGTTGGCCTCACTTTTAGCCCGAACGGCTGAATGGATTTACACCAAACTTGGCAAAATTGTAGGGACTGGTAGCCCGATGTGCCTTTGCTATGTCTCAAGATATAGGCTCCAGTGGTTTTTACGAAAATCAACTTTGAAAAATATATATTGGGCTACATTGGGCTATATATATGTTGGAGCCCAAATGTAGCCCAATGTAGCCCAATGTAGCCCAAAGATGGCCACCAGAGACAAAAAAAAAACAAATGTAGCCCAAATATCAGCCAGATGTAGCCCAACTATAGCCCAATGACAGAATGTCCCAGAGTGTTCTAAAGAACAACTAGAGTGCTAACAGTCCTACTAATTACAAAGGTATGGCACACCTGAAGCCATCTTGATTGGAATAAAGTGGTAACTCTTAAAACATTTAATTTGAACAGGAACAAAATGAGGGGGTTCATTTTGCCATAGAAAGTATGATTAGCGAATATATGACGAAATCCCGCATACCATCAGTCCGCAAAAAAAATCCTGCATGTACTATTAGGCCGCAAATTAAAATAACGAAAACTTTTAGAACGTATATGCCTTTAACATACACTAAACAACTAAACTACCCTAAACCCTAAAACCCTACCCCCAGCATGACCCTACACTACACAAACAGTACAACACTACCCTAAACCCTAAAACACTACCCCCAGCATGACCCTACACTACACAAACACTACAACACTACCCTAAACCCTAAAACACTACCCCCAGCATGACCCTACACTACGCAAACACTACAACACTACCCAAAACCCTAAAACACTACACCCCAGCATGACCCTACACTACGCAAACACTACAACACTACCCTAAACCCTAAAACACTACTCCCAGCATGACCCTACACTACACAAACACTACAACACAACCCTAAACCCTAAAACACTACCCCCAGCATGACCCTACACTACACAAACACTGTAACACTACCCTAAACCCTAAAACACTACCCCCAGCATGACCCTACACTACACAAACACTACAACACAACCCTAAACCCTAAAACACTACACCCAGGCATGACCCTACACTACGCAAACACTACAACACTACCCTAAACCCTAAAACACTACCCCCAGCATGACCCTACACTACGCAAACACTACAACACTACGCAAAACCCTAAAACACTACACCCCAGCATGACCCTACACTACGCAAACACTACAACACTACCCTAAACCCTAAAACACTACCCCCAGCATGACCCTACACTACACAAACACTACAACACTACCCTAAACCCTAAAACACTACCCCCAGCATGACCCTAGACTACACAAACACTACAACACTACCCTAAACCCTAAAACACTACCCCCAGCATGACCCTACACTACGCAAACACTACAACACTACCCAAAACCCTAAAACACTACACCCCAGCATGACCCCACACTACGCAAACACTACAACACTACCCTAAACCCTAAAACACTACCCCCAGCATGACCCTACACTACGCAAACACTACCCTAAACCCTAAAACACTACCCCCAGCATGACCCTACACTACGCAAACACTACAACACTACCCTAAACCCTAAAACACTACCCCCAGCATGACCCTACACTACGCAAACACTACAACACTACCCAAAACCCTAAAACACTACACCCCAGCATGACCCTACACTACGCAAACACTACAACACTACCCTAAACCCTAAAACACTACCCCCAGCATGACCCTACACTACGCAAACACTTCAACACTACCCTAAACCCTAAAACACTACCCCCAGCATGACCCTACACTACGCAAAACACTACAACACTACCCTAAACCCTAAAACTCAACCCCCAGCATGACCCTACACTACGCAAACACTACAACACTACCCTAAACCCTAAAACACTACCCCCAGCATGACCCTACACTACGCAAACACTACAACACTACCCTCAACCCTAAAACACTACCCCCAGCATGACCCTACACTACGCAAACACTACAACACTACCCTAAACCCTAAAACACTACACCCCAGCATGACCCTACACTACGCAAACACTACAACACTACCCTAAACCCTAAAACACTACCCCCAGCATGACCCTACACTACGCAAACACTACAACACTACCCTAAACCCTAAAACACTACACCCAGCATGACCCTACACTACGCAAACACTACAACACTACCCTAAACCCTAAAACACTACCCCCCAGCATGACCCTACACTACGCAAACACTACAACACTACCCTAAACCCTAAAACACTACCCCCAGCATGACCCTACACTACGCAAACACTACAACACTACCCTACACCCTAAAACACTACCCCCAGCATGACCCTACACTACGCAAACACTACAACACTACCCTACACCCTAAAACACTACCCCCAGCATGACCCTACACTACGCAAACACTACAACACTACCCTAAACCCTAAAACACTAGCCCCAGCATGACCCTCCACTACGCAAACACTACAACACAACCCTAAACCCTAAAACACTACCCCCAGCATGACCCTACACTAAACAACCACCACAACTCTACACTACACTAACACAACACTACACTACACAACACTACACTACACAATCACTAACCCACGAAAAAATTAACACAAACCCACTTACCTCTCTCGTCATCGTGGTTTTCACAACGCAAATGCATTTACCATACATGCCTTTAAAACGTAATTCTTTGTAAAGGCATGCGCGATAAATGCACATGCGTTTTGAAAAAATGCGGGATAATGGTATGCGAGGTCAATGACCTTGCGGGATAATGGTATGCGGACTGAAAGTCTGCGGGATAAAAAATGCGGGAAAATGGCTGCAAACCATGATTAGCAGCAGACTTCCCTGGTGAGCACTAGCTTTACTACAGTGATCTAATGAGCAACTAGAGTGCTAACATTCAGAATTTATGGCAAATGTGTGACACATCTGAATGCCTTCTTGATAGAACCAGAAAGTAGATCTCGCCCTCGTTTAAGTTAAAGCCATTCTGTTTGTAATGAGGTGGCTTTTTAGCTTTGCTTTTATTAGTGTTTTTAAAACTTTCATGTAAATAACATGCATATGTATGCATATATGTATATGTATGCATGCATTTATATTTATATAGATATGCAGATTATATATGTTTATATATGTATATTACCTACTGGCGATAGCCAGTGGGTATATATAGTTAGGATTTTTTCTCTATGGGATTTCTGAAAATTCTATGTCTAATAACTTTGGCGTTTGTGGACGGAATTGGCTGACATTTTCAGGAAAATGGCACATTTTGTTACTGAGCAGCCCCTGAAAATTTGAGGGGGTTTCGTCAAGGGGGGGCCGAGAAAAAAGGGGGGTCCCAAAACGCGTTTTTCACATTCATTTTTCCATAGGGCCTGTTGGACTCACTTTTAGCTCGAACGGCTGAATAGATTTACATGAAACTTGGCAAAATTGTAGATATGGTTTGCCCGACGTGCCTTTGCTATGTCTCAATATATGTGCTCCAGTGGGTTTTGAGAAATTAACGTTTAAAAAAATATATATATCTGTGACAGCGCTCCGGTTAGCGCCCCGGTTCGCGTACCTGACGCGTAACGGAACTTCGCGAAGCGAAGCTGATTGGCTCTCCGGTGTCTGTCAACATTCTAAACAGTCCGGAGCGGCCGCCATCTTGTCTCTCGGTAGGATCGAGAGACAAGATGTGGTGAAAAACGAAGGGGGAAATGAAGGAAAGGGGGCAAGGTAGACCCCTCCTGACCCCCTAGGATTGATGAGGGGGATATTAAAGTCCCCCGCGATTTTTCGCGGTAGAGGCGCTTCCCGGTACGCGAACCGGGCAGCTCACCGGGCAGCTAACCGGGCAGCTAACCGGCAGCGTAGCTGTCAACATTGTAAACAGTCCGGAGCGGCCGCCATCTTGTCTCTCGGTAGGTTCGAGAGACAAGATGTGGTGAAAAAAGAAGGGGGAAATGAAGGAAAGGGGGCAAGGTAAACCCCTCCTGACCCCCTAGGATTGATGAGGGGGATATTAAAGTCCCCCGCGATTTTTCGCGGTAGAGGCGCTTCCCGGTACGCGAACCGGGCAGCTAACCGGCAGCGTAACGGGAGTCCGCCATCTTGTGTTTTTGGAGCGTCCGGTTCGCGTACCGGGTAGCGTCCCGGTAAGCGTAACAAGGGGAAAACCAAGAGAAACAGTAAAAAAAAAATGAAGGGAATAGATTTCCAGCAAACTTGGCAAAATTGTAGGGACCGTTTGTTTGATGTGCCTTTGCAAGGCCTCAAGATATGTGCACGTGTGGATTTTGTCTAATTAAGGTTAAAAAAAATATATATATCTGTAAGCGTGCTCTGGCACGCTTACGTTACGGATTTTGTTTGCGCTGCAGAGCCGATACGTCACGGTTATGCGACGCGTCATGAGGCGTCTCACGTGGCTACGTGATACGTCACGTAATAAAGAATATATTTTACAGCTATAGATATTAGCTTTTAAAAAACCAATGAAATTCACTGAAAAAACCATAGGTTATAGACCATATATAGTTAGGAATTTGCATTTACAAAACCTTGAAAATTCACTGAAAAAACCATAGGTTAGAGACCATATATAGTTAGCTGGACATTTTATTGACATAAAACCAATGAAATTCCATATATAGTTAGTTGCACTAACTATATATCGCGCACCCGCAATCCACTGCTGATGATGTCACATATTACATCATTCATGACATGGTCAGTGACATCACTGATGACATCACTGATGACATCTCAAACGACATCACTGATGACATCACTGATGACATCTCAAATGACATCACTGATGACATCATGACACACCAATACCAGTTACTACATACGCACTCACTGATTCCTACGTCTACACACACATTCACTCATTCACCCATACAATCACTCATACATACAGTCACTCATTATTACAACACTATCATATGCACTCATACACCTATGCAGACACTCACACACTGCCACTCATCCATGGAGTTCCTCACACACCTAGTCAGTCCTGTAAAGAATCAATCACACTTCCATTTCCTCATCTATACAGTTAAACACAGAACACCATACTTCAGTGACATCACTGATGACATCACTGATGACATCTCAAATGACATCACTGATGACATCTCAAATGACATCACTGATGACATCATGACACACCAATACCAGTTACTACATACGCACTCACTGATTCCTACCTCTACACACACATTCACTCATTCACCCATACAATCACTCATACATACAGTCACTCATTATTACAACACTATCATATGCACTCATACACCTAGTCAGTCCTGTGAAGAATCAATCACACTTCGATTTCCTCATCTATACAGTTAAACACAGAACACCATACTTTTTCACACATATACTAACACATACTTACTCTCTTATACAATCACTGATACAAGTACACATTGATATGCACTATATATGGTCTCTAACCTATGGTTTTTTCAGTGAATATATATATATATATATATACACATATATATGCTTTTAGGAATGATTAGTGGTGTCTCTTTAATAATGTTGTCATGTTTGATGGCAAAATTTACAAGCAAAAGCAAGGCGTGGCGATGGGGGCATGCTTCTCCCCTAGCTATGCATGTTTA
Organism: Lissotriton helveticus; assembly: GCF_964261635.1. Classification (NCBI taxonomy): domain Eukaryota; kingdom Metazoa; phylum Chordata; class Amphibia; order Caudata; family Salamandridae; genus Lissotriton; species Lissotriton helveticus. The sequence continues at coordinate 795,012,849 of NC_136067.1, read as the reverse complement.
CATGTAGGCTGGTGAGAGGAACATGTCCTCAGGAGGAAGCACAAGGCACTTTATGAACAACATGTTATGCATATGTGGAGATATATAGACGATGTGTTTATAATTTGGAAAGGGAATGAGGATGAGGCAAAGGCATTTGCGAATCTCATAAATATAAATGACCTTAACTTACAATTTACATCCCATATTGATCCGTTTTCTATCACTTTTTTGGATATCAGGGTGGAGCTACACAATGAAACAATTGAAACTAGTCTATATAGGAAACCCACAGTGGGCAATACACTTTTGCATGCCTCTAGTTTCCACCCACATCACACTATTGCGAGTCTGTCCTTAGGGGAATTTTTGAGAATTCGTAGAGCATGCAGTACGATGACGGCCTTGACTGAGGCCCAAGCAAAAGCTAAATGTAGATTGTTAGAGCGGGGCTATGACTCTCACAAACTGGACCTTGCGATGAAAAAGGCAAACAATAAGGATAATACAAGTTCCACCTAAAACTGTGATGAGCACTTGCCCTTTAACTGACCCCTCTACCAATCAAGACAAACCATCAGTGAATTCCTGTAGAATTATATCTACATATAGCAGGCAGTCACAAACCATTAGGAAAATTATCAACACCCAATGGCCAATAGTCTTAACCAATGTTGTTCTTCAAGGAGTTTTACCCAGTAAACCTAATTTTACATACCGCAAGGCACACTCTATGCGAAGTGATTTAGTAAAAACTAGCCCTGAGCTTTATAATAAGAGCCATTGGTTGTCCCCAAAGAAGTTTTTCTTTTTAAATGCAGTACATGCCAGGCATGCAAGTTTGGAGTCAATACTAACTCATATTCCAATGCCTTTTCGGAGGTTCCAATCAAAATCGGCAGGCATTTTACTTGTTTTAAAATGCATTTGCGGACTGCAATATGTGGGGAGCAGAAAGCTTCAAGTACATGCACATATTTTGCAGCATCTGAGGGCGACGGTCAATTCAGATCCATCATACCCTGTTGCCAGACATCTCAAAGCAGAACACAAGAACAATCTCAATGTTCTGCAATATTTTGTAATTGACAGTGTTCAACAGAATAAGAGGGGAGGCAACAGGGAGAGGACCCTCAGGCAACTTGAAACTAAATACATAATTGAGCTCGACACTAAAAACCCGAGGGGGCTCAATATTTGAGAGGATATGCATATTATTTATAGTGCCAGAGGTTTTATTCGCTTGGCAGATCAGTAGGTGTCTATACATAAAATTGTGGTTTTTATGGTATTTTAAGGTCTTAAATTCTCACTTTTAAATCCATTTAAATTATGTTTTTAGTCATTTCTATATCAATTGTTTTTAGGTTAGTCTTGTGGTCGATTTATATGTGTTTTACCATGAATTTATGAAATATTTTTTATGAATGATTAGTTTTATGCCGTTTATTGGCGTACTTGCATGGATCTATTGACTGTTTTTGTCATGACTAATATTACCAAACCAATTGGAATGTAAGTTTGGTCTCAATTTGAAATGTATTCAAAAGTGTTTTGGTTTCTGCACTTGTTCCATGAATTTCCAATCCTTTGCTCTAAATATACATGTTGGTAAATATCCTTTATTTGTAGAATTTAATCTATCAATAGAGATTGATTGTCGATCATACTTATTTTTAATCAAGGATAATTACTTCATTTGTTAGGAAGATTACAGTGTGAATTAGTCAATCGCTCTTCCCACTTTCTCCCTGCCCAACACCTCAACCCATTTAAACAGATCTCGGCTGGGATCTTGGGACATTTCAGGATAAGTCCCGTGTTAATATATATAAATTGGGGTTGATTTAGTTTTGGATTTTTATAAATCTAAAAAACAAAAAAATTTAATATGCACAATACACTTCAGCACTAGCACTTTTTGGAAGTCATTATTTAGATAGGGTGTTTACTTTTTGTAAAAACATTGTTAGCTTTCGAATCATGGGGATAATTTGTGCTTTGTTTGTAAAATGCAATTGAATTAATCATGATATATTCACTAATTGAAGTTCAGATAAAAAATAGGACTTTGTATTATGCATTAATGATATTTTTGTTCATGAATATTATATTCAATTGCACATTTTGACCATCTGTAATAACGATGTTAATATGATTGTTCTCTAATGGAACAGTCACCATGTATTCGTACAGTTATTATTAGTCAAATCAAGAAACATTGAAACCTCTGTCATTTAGATTTCATATATTTTGGATAGAGTGTTCTAAATTTATTTTACAATCAGTATCGCCAGTGTCCTTGTTGGATTAAGCGTGGTGTATAGAGTCTTTCTACCATGTTTGTCTACAGGTCATGTGACTTCCAAACACCGGATTGGTTTGTGGTATGTTAAATCATGTTGGGTCACTATGCACTTTATTCCAGTGAGCAAGGCCACTGCATTCGCCAAAACGCGTCTGGGTTATTTTTGCACTTTGCAGTTCACTTGAAAATCTTTTGAAAATAAAATTACCTGCCATTTCAAGAGAGAAGAAAAGCGTCCCTTTCTCTGTTTTTCCAAAAGCATCTGGGAGTTGTTGACTCGATACATATATATATATATAAATTACCTACTGGCGGCCGCCAGTAGGTACTTATAGTTAGCACCTACTTTCCATTGGAAATCCACAACATTCTATTTGGAATAACTTTGGCGTCGGTGGACGAATCTTTGCGAATTTTTCCAAGAAAACGGCCTGCTTGGTTCCGCTCCTTCCCTGAAAGTTTGGGGGTGATTCGTCAAGTGGGGGCCAAGAAAAAAGGGGGTCCCAAAATGTGTTATCCCCATGCAATTTTCTATAGGGACCTTTAGCCAGGGCTACAGCCCAAACGGCTGAACGGAATTACACCAAATGTTGGCAGAGAGTTAGAGTTTGGTTCCCAGATTGTGCTTTTTGTTATATGGTGTAAATCCGTTCAGTAGTTCCTTAGAAAATTACAAGTAAAATCATAGCGATATCTAGAGACGGAGTATGGCACGCGTACGAAAATCCGTACAATTACGAGCACGAGCTGCATGCTGATTGGTTGTCAACTGTTTGTCAACATTCCAAACCAGGAAGTGTTGGCAGCCATCTTGTTCGTCGCTAGAACCGAGTCACTAGAAAACAGTAAAACAAAGTTGAAAAATAAGGAAAGGGGGCAGGGTAGAATCATCCTGACCCTCTAGGCTTGCTCAGGGGGTCGTTCATGAACTTTTAGGCTACATATATGTTTTTTAAAAAGAAAATAGAAAAATTGCGGGGTACGCGTACGGAAATCCATGCAATTACAAGCACGTGCTGCATGCTGATTGGCTGTCAACTGTCTGTCAACACTGCAAACCAGGAAGTGTTGGCAGCCATGTTGTTGGTCGCAAGAACCGAGTCATAAGGAAATAGGAAAACAAAGTTGAGAAATAAGGAAAGGGGGCAGGGTAGAAACATCCTGAACCTCTATGGTTGCTCATGGGGTCGTTCATGGATTTTTTGGCTATTTATTCTAATTTTTTTTAAAAATAGAAATCGCAGCGTAGGCGTACGGAAAACCATACAATTAGAAGCACGAGCTGCATGCTAATTGGCTGTCAATGCTCCAAACTAGGACATGTTGGCTGCCATCTTTTAATGAAGTATGCGGGGGGGTCATGGCCCTCGTACATGCCCCGGGGACTGCCACCTTCCTGGGGCAGTAATATTTAAAAAAGGGGGGGGTCCGTGATGGCACGGACCTCCCAGCCATGGGGATTACCAATTTTCGGGGCTTTTTAATTTTGGGAGGGGGTTGTGTGGTCTCCGTCCTGGGGCTCTTGATGGCTCTGGGAACCACCATCTCTCAGGGCCGGCTCCTGCAGTGTCCCGGGGTGTCTACCCCAGGGACACTGCTGTTTGGTATGGTAGGGCGGGAGCTTCACGGCTCCCACATTAGCACAGGAAACCGGTTTCCTATTTGAAAGAGAGAGCAAGTTAAGCTGCTGTGTCTTTCAAGTAGGAAAGCAGATTGCTTTTCGTTAAAGAGAGCAGCATATAAACTGCTCTCTCTGACAAAGCAATGCCAGCTCTCAAAGGACGCGGGGAGACGGCTGGGACCGTGGGGGTATTGGTGTTCTCCACACGGTCCCTAATGATATTTTTTGAGTCCCTGGGAATGGGTTCCTTTGCAGCTCCCTAAACATGCGTACATTTAATTTCTGTAAAATCCTTTTTTTATGTTGGGGAACAGAGTATTCCTCTAGTGACTTTGTCATCCATGTATGTTTTTTACTTTTTCTTTATTTGAATTCCGTTTTCTTTACAGTATGTTTCTACCACTGTTAGGTATGAGTTCCACAGCGTAGCGTCCGTTGCAGTGTTTTTAGCTTTTTCGTTCTTTTGCTTACTTACCAGTTTGTGTTCAGGATTCAATGTCCTATTTGTGTAGCTTTCCATTGTGTATCTTATGTGCATCCATCTTTTGTGTATGTTTTTTTGAATCTGAGTTTTTTAATTCAGTGCTTCAGTGTTTTGAATATAGCAGTACATCTGTAGACATGTACTTTACTCCTTTTCTTTGCTTCCCTCCACCCCAATTGACAACGTAATGGGGTGAGTCAAAGCATGGCACTGGTGTCGTCACTGTTTTAAGTTTGCAACACAGTAGGTAGGATAAATAAATAAAGCACTTGACACAATGCAGAGTGACACTATTTATTGTATTTATTTTACAAATGTTTTCAAAATAAAATACACTCATGTACAAAATATTTTTTGCAAGATAAATATCTAATATAATTCATATGAATCACCACATATGCTGATATTACAGTAAAGATAAAATGAAGTGTTTATGTTTTTGTACAAGGAGCTACAACATGAGAAATTCAGTATGGAAAATCACCAAACCAATTTGGAAGACAGTTACACTCATGTACAAAATATTGTTGCTTTATTTGCAAGATAAAGATTTAATATAATTCATATCTATCACCACATATGCTGATATTACAGTAAAGATACAATGAAGTGTTTCTGTTTTTGTACAAGGAACTACAACATAAGAAATTCAGTATGGAAAATCAACAAAACAATTTAGAAGACAGTTTTGAAATTAGTAAGTGTCATAGAAGAGCTGAACATACTTTTTACAAGTAGCGAGAATGAAGAGGAAGATATAAATGCTGCAGATATTAGCTGTGATTTCCTAGACTAAACCTTAGATGTTGATTTTCTGGACGGATGAGATTACATCGAGTATGATCATATGAGTTTTGAAATTGCTAATCAGGAATATGAAATACATGATGAAATTATTTCAGAAGCTCTATTAAGTTATGAGATGTTATAAGAATACATTTATTAAAATGGTTTGAGACATTCTTGTTGCAGAATTGTAATCTTTCATTTAGTACTGAAGTACTCATGTTGCAAAGTGGGCCTTAGGGCATGGACTGCTTGAAACCCCTATAGACTATGTATGCAGTTTTTCGTGCACCGGCAAATTTGTCTTTTATACCTTTAATTGCCACGGTCGGTTTCTTTACACTTCCAGGAAACACTAATAGACTTCTAGAAAGGCAGTAAGTGTGCACATTTCTTACTGCCTTCGCCTGGGGTAGTTGTTACAACAAAAAGGCTCGATAAAGGGCCTGCAGTTTGAATACGGATAAGAAATAGAATAGTTGATAACCATATGCAAGAAAGGCAGGAAGTAGGTGTGTGTGTGTGTACGTGTAGATGGTGTGTTGATTGAGTGGAAGATGAATAATGTAAAAAATAAGAAAAGCTGCAAGTGTGCAAATTACCCACTGATATTCACGGGTAGTAGTTACCAAGAAGGCTCAATAAAAGCCTGTACTTTGAATTATTATAACAAACAGAAGATTTGATAACCATAGACTATACTGGCTTTCTTTTTAATATTGGTAGACTTTTATTAAGCTTTTTATTATACATGAACGGCAGGAAGTGTGCGAATTACCCACTGCCATTCACGAGTAATAGTTACCAAGAAGGCTCAGTAAAGGGCCTGTACTTTGGATTTGTATTACAAGAAGAATAATTGATAACTCCAGCCAAGAAAGGCAGCAAGTGTGCATATTTCTCAGTGCCTTCGGCCGGGGTAGTAGCTACAACAAAAAGGCTCGATAAAGGGTCTGCACTTTGAATAGGCATATGAAATTGAACAATAATTGATAACCCCTGTCAAAAAGGCAGTAAGTAGGTGTGTGCATGTGTGGATGATGTGTTGATTGAGTGGAAGATGAATAAGGTGAAAAATAATTGAAACTAGAGGGTCAAATCAAGCACATTCCTAACACGCATGTAAACACGAACAGACTAGTAGGTCTCCTAGTTGTTTCACAATATGTGAAGATTCTCCAATAACAGCAATAGTTGGACATCACAAACAAGCGAAAAAGTTCAAATTATCATGTGCTTTATTCAGAAAATCCAGGGAGTAGACTTGACAAAAAACAGCCGACACGTGTTTCGTCAGTACTGTGGGTAAGTACTAAGACTTTTTCAAGGCTAGGAAAAACGAGATAGTAGTATCGTATTTCAGATAGGGGCTTGTCCAGACACAAAACGTATGAAGTAAGGAACCATAATCAAAAGAAATTTGGATGGTCATGTAGCATCAAGAAGCAACAGTCCAAGACTTCAAGAATTAGAAGTCAGATCGTTCAGATATTGATGCAGTGGTCAATGCACCTGGGGAATTCTTAATATATCAAATGAAGGGCTCCCCAACTCGGGTGTCTTGACCAAGTGAGCTCAATAAAAGTATGAGAGTCATACACAATGTTTGGTAAGAATATCCTTGATGCACCAAACGAAGGAAACGCCCACTCGGGTAGCGTGACAAAATGAGCTCAATTTAAGTATGAAAATCATACACAATGTCCGGTAAGAATTTCCAAATGTCGATAGTGCAGATTTCTGTGGGTTCAATTCAATGCAGACATATTAGTGTGTGAGCTAAAATGGCAAAGGCCCCTCGTAATGGGTAGTAGAGTACTACAGCCAATCCTCACTGCAGCAGAAGCGTGTGGGGTTGAGTCCACGTGATAACGGAGTCAATGAAACATGAAAAATAACAAAGGTAGCAGACCCGCACAATACCTACTGCCATGTCAGGGAGGTGGATGTTTGGATTTCCAGTCCATTACCTAGAGTGGGAGTTGTATTCCGCAGTGAGAGTCTTGAGAAACTGCTTCCACATGTAATTAAGCAAGGAAGTGCATAAAGTACACACTCCCGACACTGGGTGGTAACAATATTGGCCCCTTTCTGGGGTTAAAAAAAGGTGAAAAATAAGAAAGGCTGCAGATGCGCAAAGTACCCACTGTCTTGTGAGGGAAGTGGATGTTTGGATTTCAAGTCCATTACACAGACTGTGCGTTGGATTCCGCAGTTGGAGCCTGACAAATGGGTACCATATCTAAGCAAGCAATGGAAGTGCACAAAGTACACACACTGTGCGGTAGAAAGGATGCAAGAAAGGACCCAAGTGTGCAAATTACCCACTGCCATTCACAAGTAATAGTTACCAAGGAGGCTGAATAAAGGGCCTGTACTTTGAATTTGTATTACAAGAAGAATAATTGATAACCGCAGCCAAAAAAGGCAGCAAGTGTGCAAATTTCCCACTGCCTTCGGTTGGGGTAGTAGCTATAACAAAAAGGCTTGATAAAGGGTCATGAGTTTGAATCAGAATATGAAATTCAAGAATAATTGATAACCCCAGCCAAGAAAGGCAGTAAGTGTGTGTACATGTGGATGATGTGTTCATTGATTGGAAGATGAATAAGGTAAAAAGTTAGAAATGTTGAAGATGCGCAAAGTAAGCATTGTGTTATCATGATAGTAGATATTTGGATACCGAGCTCATTACAGACTGTGCGTCGAAAGAAAGGATGGAAGTGTGGAAATTACGCACTGCAATTTACGGAAATTAGTTAACAAGAAAGTTGAATAAAGGGTGTGTACTTTGAATTTGTATTAGAAGAAGAAGGATTTATAACCCCAGTCAAGAGAATCAGTAAGTGTGCATATTTCCAACTGCTTTTGGTGGGAGTAGTTACAACAAAAAAGGTTGATAACTGTCTAATGAGTAATGTTGAGGACAGATATGTTTCTGTTTTTTATATAGTTGATAGACTGTTTCACGTGACAGAAAAGTTCATCGCAATAAATGTATAGAAATGTAAGTTTACTAAAGTCAAGATTAATGTGTGAGTATGGACTACTTGCCAAAGATACTGTTGCAGCAGTTTATGTGCTTGGTGCAGCAGCAGGTGAGTTGGCCTGCAATTTTTGTGTTGCAGCTCAAGCAAAGTTGTTGTGGTGCAAGTTCTTCACGTGTCGCACTACATTTGCTGTGCGAAAGAAGTCTTTTTTGGATGGATTTCCCTTTGAAAGGGTTGTTTGGTAAATTTTCCAGATTACTTTTGGAGCATTAACCTTTGCCTGGAGTATTAGCTATGAAAAAAAGGTTCAATAAAGGGCTTTGACGTTCAATCAGAATATGAAATTGAAGAATAATTGATAATCACAGTCAAGAAAGGTAGAAAGTGTTCAAATTAAGCACTGCTTTTGGCTGGGGTAGTTGGTACCAATTACAAGATGATGTCAAAAAAAGTAATGTTGAGCATAGCGATGCTCCTGCTCCCCGCATTTTATTAGGTCGATAGACTGTTCCCCGTAAGACAAAAATTCATCACAATAAATGCATAGAATGTTAATTTCACCGAAATGAGGATCAATTTGTGGGTGTGGATTGCTTGCTGAATATGCTGCTGCAGCAATCGATTTGCTTGGTGCAGCAGAACGTGGGTTTTCCTGTAACGTCCGTGTTGGAGGTCGAGCAAAGTTACTGGGGTGCAAGTTCTTGATATGTCGCATCATAGTTGGTGTGCCAAAGGAGTACTTTTTGGATGGATGACTCCTTTAAAGAGTTGTTTGGCAAATTTTAGAGGTTACTAACAGAGCATTAATCTTCTTTTGCCCTTTAGGGATAGTAAATAAATTACAAATTAGAGCTTTTTTCTTCTTCTTTGGAGGCTCATCTTCTACATTTTCTACACCAATCGTTTCAGTTGTTTATAAAAAAATTTGCAGGCAAATATAGAACTCTTCTCCTTAATGGTGTTAGTAAATTAGAAGGAGGCGATTTCCCTGTCTTAGGCTCCATACGAACAATAGCCTGAAATGGATTAACACATTTAATAAGAATAGACTCATAGGTATTTAAATCCATCAGTTCAGAAGGAATAATTACGAACTCAAGATTATTATGCACAGCTCAAGCAGGCATTTTGTTCTTATCTAATTTGTTATAAAAATATTTAGAAATACGCTGATCAGAATCCAAATCAAAACAATTCTCTACCAACAAAAAAGTTGCAAAATGCTTCCCCTCATTCATATTCTCCTTTTTACTTTTAAAATACAGATGAACAGACCTGGTTTGATTTTTATAATGAGTACGTTGAAAACAAATAGAAGAATGATTTGGTGCTTCAAGTGAAATCACCTTAAACTTTGTAATATGTTGTTCAAAATTTTCTACAGTAGAACATTGTACATTCTGTTCCACATTTTCTTCTATTAATATCTCAATTTCTGCATTGTCTTCCTGAGGACCAAAGTAACTAAGCTGAATTTCATCAGAGACATTTGTTACATCTGGTACAGATGCACGGAAAAGAGTACTGTTCAACTTTTTTTAACATTAGTGCTGGAATTTTTGCGTAATACAATGTTCTGACTAATTTCCTGATTTGAGTATCATGAACTGGTAACATTCTGAATTGGTGAAAAACACTTTGCCACACTTTTTTAGAAAGACAAGCCAGAGAATGACCTTTGAAACCAGTATTTTCTCTTACTCTGCAAGAGTCTAGTCCTTGCCACATCTTAATCTTTTGTTTAACACTTTTCTTAATATAGTTATGTTAGAAATTGCATAAAAAAAATAAAAGATTCTTGACTTACAGTATAAATACTACTACAATTGCAAGTGTTCACTGGAGTTTTAGGACGTCTTCCTAAAAATTCCTCAGCTAACACTTCTTTTGCATTTCTAGGAACAATTTTCTCTTTCACAATAGCACAACCATTTCTAACCTCATAGGCACGACTACTAGTGTTATCTGCATGTAGCAAATCATTACTCTTAAGATAACTCTTATCATTCAAAAAAGGCTCAGAACTTGAACTATTGTTCCATTCACCCCAAAAAAACTCTGAAAAATTACTTCTCTATTTTTGCACTTACTTTTGGCCTTCATTAAAGGGATTGGTTTATCTAGTGATTGAATTGTATTGATTACTAAAACAAATTACAAAAAAAATCAAACCGAAAGCCTTCTGAAGTAGATTTTGTATAGTTTTCTTTTTCTTATGATATGCGGTTTTAAAAAAAATGTGAACACATAGTCGAATTGTGTCTGCATTAAATAAATGAAGGCTGAATTTTCTAGTGTTCAAATTTTAAGAAAATCAAGATTGTATTGAATGTTTTCTGTAGTGCTGGCGGTCTTGGTATCTAGTTGTGAACTCTACCGAGTGCAGTATTGATTGAAGGCTTTTCTCAGCACACATAATGAAGAGAAATTTACATGCAAAACTGAATTGAAGTCGTGAACCCTGCTGTCCGTAATGTGCATCGAAGGTACTAATTGACACAAACATCGATGAATGCTATTTTGTACAGTTAACAGAATCTGAGGACAGAGTAGAATATTATCTGCGTTAAGGAAAACAATCTTGAATGTAATGCTGTCCTTAATGTAGAAGGAAAGCTGAATTCAAGTTGTGAACCGAGCTTTCTGCAATGTAGATTGAAGGCAGTTGTTGACAGAAAGATTGATGAATGCTATTTTGGTAAAGTTAACAGTATCTGAGGACACAGTATAATTGTGTCTGCCTTAAGGAAAGCAAGGCTGAATACAATGCTCTCCTTAATGTAGAAGGAAAGCTGGATTCAAGTTGTGAACCCAGGTTTCCGCAGTGTAGATTGAAGGCAGTTGTTGACACAAAGATCGAAGAATGCTATTTAGTCACAGATAACAGAATCTGAGGACACAGTATAATTGTCTTTGCCATAAGGAAAGCTAGGCTGAATACAATGCTGTCCATAATGTTGAAGGAAAGCTGAATTCAAGTTGTGAATGCAGCTGTCCGCAGTGTAGATTGAAAGCAGTTGTTGACACAAAGATCAATAAATGTTATTTTGTCACAGATAACAGAATCTGAGGACACAGTGTAATTGTCTCTGCCTTAAGGAAAGCAAGGCTGAATACAATGCTGTCCTTAATGTAGAAGGAAAGCTGAATTCAAGTTGTGAACGCAGTTGTCTGCAGTGTAAATTGAAGGCAGTTGTTGATACAAAGATTGATGAATGCTATTTATTCACAGATAACAGAATCTGAGGACCAGTATAATTGTCTCTGCCTTAAGGAAAGCAAGGCTGAATACAATGCTGTCCTTAATGTAGAAGGAAAGCTGAATTCAAGTTGTGAACACAGCTGTCCGCAGTGTAGACTGAAGGCAGTTGTTGACACAAAGATTGATAAATGCTATTTTGTCAAAGTTAACAGTATCTGCGGACACAGTATAATTGTCTATGCCTTAAGGAAAGCAAGGCTGAATACAGTGCTGTCCTTGATGTAGAAAAAAAGCTGAATTCAAGTTGTGAACGCAGCTGTGAACAGTGTGGTTTGAAGGTAGTTGTTTACACAAAGGTTGATGAATGCTATTTTGTCACAGTTAACAGAAATGAGGACACAGTATAATTGTCTCTGCCTTGAGGAAAGCAAGGCTGAATACAATGCTGTCCTTAATGTAGGAGGAAAGCTGAATTCAAGTTGTGAACCGAGCTGTCCGCAGTGTTGATTGAAAGCTCTAGCGAGCAATTATAGATGAATGCTATTAGTGACATTCTTTTACAAAATCGGAAAACATAAAATCCATTAGTCTCTAACTTAAATAAAGCAAGGCCGAATTCAATGTTTTCTGTAGTAGTGGAGCTCTTGCTATGAAGTTTTGATTTTTACTGACCGCAGAATATATTCAAGGCTGTTGTCATGACAGATATTGAAGCTAATTTTAGAGTCAAAGCTGAATTCAAGTTGTGAACCCTTCTGTCCGCAGTGTAGATTGAAGGCAGTTGTTGACACAAAGATTGATAAATGCTATTTTGTCACAGTTAACAGAATCTGAGGACACAGTAGAATTGCCTCTGCATTAAGGAAAGCAAGGCTGAATAGAATGCTGTCCTTAATGTAGAAGGAAAGCTGAATTTAAGTTGTGAACGCAGCTGTCTGCAGTGTAGATTGAAGGCAGTTGTTTACTCAAAGATCGATGAATGTTATTTTGTCATAGATAACAGAATCTAAGGACACAGTATAATTGTCTCTGCCTTAAGGAAAGCAAGGCTGAATACAATGCTGTCCTTAATGTAGAAGGAAAGCTGAATTCAAGTTGTGAACACAGCTGTCCGCAGTGTAGACTGAAGGCAGTTGTTGACACAAAGATTGATAAATGCTATTTTGTCAAAGTTAACAGTATCTGCGGACACAGTATAATTGTCTATGCCTTAAGGAAAGCAAGGCTGAATACAGTGCTGTCCTTGATGTAGAAAAAAAGCTGAATTCAAGTTGTGAACGCAGCTGTGAACAGTGTGGTTTGAAGGTAGTTGTTTACACAAAGGTTGATGAATGCTATTTTGTCACAGTTAACAGAAATGAGGACACAGTATAATTGTCTCTGCCTTGAGGAAAGCAAGGCTGAATACAATGCTGTCCTTAATGTAGGAGGAAAGCTGAATTCAAGTTGTGAACCGAGCTGTCCGCAGTGTTGATTGAAAGCTCTAGCGAGCAATTATAGATGAATGCTATTAGTGACATTCTTTTACAAAATCGGAAAACATAAAATCCATTAGTCTCTAACTTAAATAAAGCAAGGCCGAATTCAATGTTTTCTGTAGTAGTGGAGCTCTTGCTATGAAGTTTTGATGTTTACTGACCGCAGAATATATTCAAGGCTGTTGTCATGACAGATATTGAAGCTAATTTTAGAGTCAAAGCTGAATTCAAGTTGTGAACCCTTCTGTCCGCAGTGTAGATTGAAGGCAGTTGTTGACACAAAGATTGATAAATGCTATTTTGTCACAGTTAACAGAATCTGAGGACACAGTAGAATTGCCTCTGCATTAAGGAAAGCAAGGCTGAATAGAATGCTGTCCTTAATGTAGAAGGAAAGCTGAATTTAAGTTGTGAACGCAGCTGTCTGCAGTGTAGATTGAAGGCAGTTGTTTACTCAAAGATCGATGAATGTTATTTTGTCATAGATAACAGAATCTAAGGACACAGTATAATTGTCTCTGCCTTAAGGAAAGCAAGGCTGAATACAATGCTGTCCTTAATGTAGAAGGAAAGCTGAATTCAAGTTGTGAACCCAGCTGTCCGCAGTGTAGATTCAAGGCAGTTGTTGAGACAAAGATCGAAGAATGCTATTTAGTCAAAGATAACAGAATCTGAGGAGCAAGTGTGTTTGACTTCTCAATATTCCAGCTTATCCTGTGCAATGTTCTTTTCAATGACTTCTTCTAAACCAATAGTATTATTCCTTTTAAAAAACAGTAGTATGCACCCTAGTTTTCAATGTTAAATTATCAGAAACCACCAATCATTTCTTGTTTTTCAAGTGCACTGCATCTCAACCACATTTGTTCTAAACTCCTATTTTTCAAACTGCCATTTCATCTCCAGAGCCCATCTGAGTACAACCAGATCTGTCTTCAAGATGCTTGGAGTATGGATTGTAGGACATGGCTATATTTTCTGGAGTGAAAGGTATGCAGCATAGATGCTTTCTCAACCTTGATTTACCAAATGTGGATATTATGTGGATTGGCCAGAGAGGATTGAGATGTCACCAATTGATGTCATTGGTAATATCCTTTTTGCATCTCCCACACCCTGACCTCATAATTGTGCACTGTGGTGGAAATGACCTGTGCACTTTGACTGGGGTAGGTCTGGAAATGCTTTTAAAGGACACCTTTGGGCAATTGATGACACTTTTTCCACAAACTGCCTTGGTATATTCTAATATATGCCAAAATCAAAAATGGAACTGGCCCAACCAATATTGTCCACAGATTGAGAAAGCAAGGAAATATGTGAATAAGTCTGTTTCTGCTTTCCTCAGAGACTATGGTATGGGTTCTATATATCACAACAACTTGTGTTACAACAGGCAAGGCATCTATAGGAGAGATGGTGTACATTTCATAGATGAGGGGAATAGAGTCTTCCTTTTAAACTTTAGACTCTGCATCGGTACTTACTTATAGGTACAAAAAACACTCAATGAACACAACGGCTCTTTTTAGAGCCAACCAACATCTAAACACTCGAACTTGTTATTTAACTGTATTTTATTTTAGTTTTCTTTCCGACGTGCGATTTTTTTTAAAACAGAAAAATGTTTGTTTTTAAACAGAAAAATGTTTTTTTTCCCATCGGGGTCCTTCAGGGACCCCCTCAGAAGGCCTAGGGGGTCAGGGAGACTCTACCCGGCACCCTTTTCACGTTCTCCACTTTTATTTGTCTCTCTCTTTCAAAACTACACAAAATGGCGACTATAGGGTGCGCGCAACGTGCGCGCACCTCGCGACATTTAAAAAATATATATATATATATGTTTTTTTTGCCCTTCGGGGTCCTTCAGGGACCCCCTCAGAAGGCCTAGGGGGTCAGGGAGACTCTACCCTGCCCCCCTTTCACGTTCTCCACTTTTATTTGTGACTCTCTTTTAAAACTACATAAAATGGCGGCTATAGGGTGCGCGCAACGTGCGCGCACCTCGCGACTTTTTAAAAACAAAAAAAGTTTTTTTTGCCCTTCGGGGTCCTTCAGGGACCCCCTCAGAAGGCCTAGGGGGTCAGGGAGACTCTACCCTGCCTCCTTTTTACACTTTCCACTTTTGGCCTCTGGCTCAGACAAAAAATGGCGGCCAACACTTCCTCATTTTGTCCGAATAGAATGTTGACAGACGTCTAACAGCAAATCAGAATTCAGCTCGCGCACAACAGGTGCGCGCACGGTGCGCGCTCATAGATATATAATTTTTTTCAAACTCAATTTTCTCAACAACTACTGGAGGGATTTACACCATTTAAACAAAAGGGCGATCTGCGAATCAGACTCTAACTTTTTGCCAAATTTCTTGGAATTCCATTCAGCCGTTCGGGCTGTAGCCGTGTCTAATCATCCTATGGAAAATTGCATGGGGAAAACACATTTTGGGACCCCCCTTTTTTCTCAGCTCCCACTTGACGATGCCCCCAAAACTTTCAGGGAAGGAGCAGAGCGGAGCGGGCCATCTTCTTTGAGAAATTTGCAAAGATTCATCAACCGGCGCCAAAGTTATTCCCAATAGAATGTTGCGTATTTCCTATGGAAACTAGGTCCTAACTATTATACGGATGTATGACGTTACAACGCAGGCTGTTACAACGCCTGCCTTTACAACGCGGTTTTTACATCGCAGTCCATTACAACGCATAGTGCTTTTGGGTGTTGGATAGTGAATAGTTTAATTTAGTATTCCAACTCCAGTCCCCGTGGACACTAGGGAAGGTTTTTGGATAGTAAATTAACCTATTCCCTATCCTAGAGCGCCCCCCAGCACAATGCGTTGTAATAGTTTGCGTTGTAATGACCGCGTTGTAATGGTAGTGCGTTGTAAATGTTACGTTGTAAAGGTTGTTTACCCTATTATACCTACTGGCGACCGCCAGTAGGTAATATACCTACAGCGGACCCCACCGATCTCAAAAACTTCCGCCCCATCTCGCTCCTCCCTTTTCCTGCTAAAGTCATCGAGAAGATCGTCAACAGACAGCTGACCGCCTTCCTCGAGACGAACGGATCTCTCGACCCCTCGCAGTCCGGCTTCAGAGCCAACCACAGCACTGAGACCGCCCTCATCGCAGCCACCGACGACATCCGGACCCTGCTCGACAAGGGGGAAACAGTGGCCCTCATCCTCCTGGACCTCTCTGCTGCGTTCGACACGATCTGCCACTGCACCCTAGTCCAGCGCCTCAGCAACATCGGTATCCAAGAGAAGCCACTGGAGTGGATCATCTCGTTCCTCGCCGGAAGAACACGTTTCACTCCAAGGCCACCGAAGTCATCTGCGGCGTCCCGCAAGGATCTTCACTCAGCCCCACCCTCTTCAACATCTACATGAAACCTCTCGCAGCCATCGCACGCCAGCACAACCTCAACATCATCTCTTACGCCGACGACACCCAGCTGATCCTCTCCCTCACCAGAGACCCCGACACCGCCAGAACCTGCCTACACGAAGGGATGAAAGACGTCGCCGAGTGGATGAAGGACAGCCGCCTGAAACTGAACTCGGACAAGACGGAAGTCCTCATCCTGGGATCTTCGCCCTCCGCCCGGGACGACTCCTGGTGGCCCCCAGCCCTGGGCACCGCACCCAAGCCAACCGACCACGCACGCAACCTGGGCTTCATCCTGGACCCCTCCCTCTCGATGACCAGACAAGTCAACGCCGTCTCCTCATCGTGCTTCAACACCCTGCGTATGCTTCGCAAGATCTTCCGCTGGATCCCGACCGAGACCAGGAAGACTGTCACCCAGGCACTCGTCACCAGCCGACTGGACTACGGAAAAGCCCTCTACGCCGGAACCACAGCCAAGCTACAGAAAAGACTCCAACGCATCCAGAATGCCTCCGCCCGACTCATCCTGGATGTCCCCCGACGCAGCCACATCTCCAGCCACCTGAGGAACCTGCACTGGCTACGACAAGAGGATCACGTTTCGGCTCCTCACCCACGCACACAAGTCTCTCCACGACCTGGGCCCCAAGTACCTCAACGACCGCCTGACCTTCTACACGCCCACCCACCAGCTACGGTCCACCAGCCTCGCCCTCGCAGCCGTACCACGCATCCGAAGAGCCACCGCCGGAGGAAGATCCTTCTCTTACCTGGCTGCCAAGACTTGGAACTCCCTCCCCATCCACCTTCGGCTGACCCAGGACCATCTCGTCTTCAGGAAACAACTCAAGACCTGGCTGTTCGAGCAGTAGCATACCCCTCCCCCCAGCGCCTTGAGACCCTCCCGGGTGAGTAGTGCGCTATAGAAATGGCATGATTGATTGATTGAATATATATATATATTCCCTAAAAAAAACAATGGTTTCACACACGTTATGGTTAGGAATTAGCCTTTAAAAAACTTTCATCGTCATCAGCAGTGCATTGCGGGCACGCGAGGTTATATTTAGCTGAACTAACTATAACGGGGGAATTTCAATGGTTTTGTATGAGTGTAATGAGTGTAATGTCCAGCTAACTATAACATGTGTGAAACCTATGGTTTGTTTTTCAGTGAATATATATATATATATATATATATATATATATATATATATATATATATATATATATATATATATATATATATATATATATATATATATATATATATATAACTTGACCACCCAATCCCTGCTGAGCACATCTTTCAGCCATGCACTATGGGCTTTGGAGCCATATCCTGGCCTGTGTTCAGGCCTTGCACCCAGTCTGTTTCAGCCTCCAAACCCAACTGTGAAAATTGAGGTGGTTATTAAACCTCCATTTTATTCCCGACTCAAAAATTGTTTCCGACTTGCTCCGCAGGCCCTGTGAAAAAAAGTACAAGTAAAGCCAAATGCAAATGTAAGTGTCTGGCTCTGCTTGGAATGCAGAAGCAAAGCGAGACTCTAATTTTGGTGTTTCGGTTTTTGTCTGCGTTTTTGTACAATGCCTGAAACTCACAAGTTGGAACTGAAATTGGCAAACAGGAGCTCGTTGTTGACTTTAACTTATGAGTTGCACAGCGAAAATGTAACCTTTTCCTAAAGCATGGCCTACATTTTCAAAATATCTGGGTTCCCCCTACCACTTCCATAAAGTAAGTCACCTTTAGTGTTGGGCCGATGGTTTGCAGAAATGTTACTTTTCACATTGCGAAACTCATCACAGACTTGTGAGTAACAAGATGGACAAAAAAAAGAAATTCAGCTCTAATCCAGTTAAAACAGCAAAGATATACAAAAGTGTTTACCCTTTAATACTTTCTCTGCGCCTTTTTAAATGCTAATATCGGAAAATATACTGAACGGGTTTACAGCAGTCATGAAAGAGCACAGTTTCTGAGTAAAGTTCAACTTTCATCCCAAGCCTGGCTCCATTCAATGGCTTTTGCTGTGACATGTAGGTGTTTGTGTCTGTGTGAGTGTATGTGGCGCGCCTGTGTCTGTATGTGTGTGCATGTGTGTGCATGCATGTGTGTGTATTACACAGTGGTGGCTGCCGCTGGACAATTGTAGTTAGGACCACATGCTTTTTGTGATTTGGTGTAATTCCGTTTGAGAGTTTCTGAGAAATTAAGGTGAAAAGAATGTAGGTATTTAGAAGATCCACGGAGCCAACAGATCTATAGATAAGGTGTGATTGGCTGCCACCACATCAACAAAGATCTATTTCAGATGTGGCTCCCTGTCCTGAAAAAAGATGCATTTTACAGTAAATTCGCAGAGGATCCGCTATAAGATTTTAAAAAAGCAGGGCTTCTGAGCTTTAACAAAATACCCCCCTGGTGTGGGCCAGGGCCCTGATACGGCACATTCATGTGGCTACCCTCCCAGACCAATTGTATGGTCCTAGGACCCCATCCCCCTAGACTGGCTCCATGACAGTGTCCCAGAGACCCCACGCCCTAGGACATCATAATTTTCCTGAAAGCAAGAGCACAGGCAGGGAAATCATCTGAGCTCCCATCCGACTGGAGCAAAAATCTGCTCCCGCCAGGCAGGACCGGACTGACTACCGGGCAGTTTGGAATGCTGCCGAGCTGAGGGCTCATTTCAATGCGGTGGGGGCTCATTTCGTTCATGGAGACCTGCGTGTGCTTCGAAATAATTTAAGCAAAACGAATTTTGCTTTGCACACACAGGTCTCCATGAACGAAATCAGCCCCCAGCTCAGCAGCATTCCAAACTGCTCAGCAGCCAGTCAGGCCCTGCCACCAGGTGGGAGCACAACTGTTTCTCATTGCCTGCCCTCGTCCTGAAAGAAAAATACAGAATAACACCCACCCCGTGGCAGCAAAAGAAAAGCTGCTCCCACCAAGTGGGGGAAATGCCAGCTTCTACCCGGGAAGGGTGCGGGCAGGGCAGCTGGCTGGGCTTGGGTGACCCTAGTCCCCACAACACAAAAAATGCTACAGGTACCCCAAGTGAGTACTGGGACACCTCAGTTCAAAACCAAATTGCCCGCTCCTGTGTGGCCCCATTGAATGGGGCTGCTAGCAAGGAGCCGGCAAGCCTTGGGGCCTTGGATAGCCCCACGCAAAATTAAATCTTTCAGTGTCCCTGGTGGGGCTGGGCACCCATAAAAGAAATTAATAAAAAATGTAAACAATTGAATAATAAAGCAGTTTTCTGAGCCACTCGTGTATTAGTCAACTGCTCCTAGCAAGGAGCACCCCATAATGGATGGGTAACTTTACACCACCAACATGTCTTTTAACAGTTTTTGGAGGGCTGCAGGGAGTGAAACAGCCCCCACAAATACTCAAAATAAACTATGCCTATGTTTCCTGATGTCTGTAGAATATGACCCAGGGAACTACGCTGCTATTTTTAAGCATTACAAGAGCTGGAGCTTTGCTCTCCAGTTTGGGAATGCAGAGAACCCTTTTGTTTGGGTTTCTGGTTACATTTTGGAGCGTAAAGAAAAGACTGGCACATGGTTAATCTTTTTTTTTTATACTATAAATGCCTTATTAAAGTGTTTATTGAAAAAACCAGCAGGTTTGCCATAAATATATTGATAGTAACACATTGCAAAAACCCCAGAAATTCACACAAAGTTTATTATTAGTGCACAGGCAAATAAAACCATTGCAAAGCAATAAAAGCAGTAACATGCCATAAAAATGTCAATTGTACTTAACTATTAAAATCAAATAGCAATACAGTATAAGACACTCCAAAATGACCAAATGCCATTCATGCTGTACCAATGCTAGAAGTCATCGCTCTTCAAAACCGAGCCCTGTGCACATGTGCTTTTAGCACATTTTGAAATTATTGCACAGTTTTTAAATGATGTTGTTGTTTTCCATTATTACTTCACATTAAAACTCTGCAATGTGCAAAGTAATCCAGTCACGCTTTTGTGCAAGGAGTCCACAAGTGGTTGCCATAGACCATATCAAGTGCATACTATAATCTATCCCCCAAGCCTAGCCAGCCTCCTGCAGCAGTTAGTGAATTACCAAGTGTATGAGTTCAGGGGGATGAGCAGGCTCATGGCTGGTCTGTCTGAGGACCAAATTAGAAGCTTTTTGACTGCAGTTGTAAGCTGGGCAGTTTATTCTGTGTATGTCGGACCCATAGCTCTGTGCAAATTCTCACGATTTAGCAGGGAGTGGTTAGATGTGCAGTTTGCTCCTGTCAGAGACAATGTGTAGAAAAGTGGGGTAAAAGCTGGGTTCAGGGCCTGTCTGCCCAGTTCAAGTCCATTTTATGACATGATTCAGTCCTGGAAAGATCTTTAGCGAACAACCAGCTCTTTGCTGGGAGGCGTTCCATGGGTGCTGTGGTGGGATTTTCCACGTAACACCAATGGATTTTGAGACTTTCCCAGATTTACGAGAATATGTAAATCTGGGAAGTGCCAAAATCTTATGCCTTCTGAGGTGAGGCGTAACGTGGAGAAATGACTTTATTTCGCCGATATTTTTTCCTCCTTCTGCAGCAAACATAAATATAAGAAAATACCTCTTAGGAATGTTTCTGTGCAGGAAGGTGCCCCTTCCTGCACAAAAACAATCCTGCCGACAATATAGGCCCCCTTGCACCATGGTGCAAGGGTGCTTGCATTGGTGCTAGGCTGCCGAAAATGGCACAAGTGCTGGCAAAAGGACAGGAATGCACCATATTGGATAAATGTATTGCATTCCTGCCTTTTCACTTTGGCGCAAGGCAGTTTAGCAAGCTAACTTGCTGCATTGCCCTATGCCAAAATCCCATAAATGAGGGACTTAGCTTTTCCCTTCTCAGGAACTATACATTAGAAAGAACGCGATCTTGCAGTGTATTACTGAGATTTAGAGCGCTAAATAGTTTGGTATAGTAGGTCTGGAAGAGAGCTAGAATTGAAGATTAGTCTGTTTGAAGGGTTCAACATCACTGGTGGCTGAAATTTGCTTTCTAATTTGAAGTTTTCTCAACTAGAAAGCTAAAAGTGCTATCAGATTTATTGCCATTTTCATAATACTTTTGGTGTGCGTAAAGCACTTTCTCTGCTGCTTCTTTCAACCCGAAGTTCTTCTAACACACCTTCAACTTTTCTGAGTTCATGATAGACTTTTCGTTTTATGTCTGGTCGTCAGTTACCTAATTTGATTTTCTAAATTATTTCTTTGGCGTTTTGCCAAATGCATTAACCGGTTTGTAAAGGTGATTAGTTCTTCTCTAGTACGTACAGCCTTAGCTGTGTGCCAAACCATGACCCACTCTTCACTGCTATTCTCTTTGATATATATATCTAAGGTTTTGTGGATGGATGCACGTACCGTATAGTCCTTAAATCCTGTATTGCAGATTACCATTGTTTCTGGGTAAATGATAAATAGTCTATTCTAGTGAAGGATCTGTGTACATTGTAAACATGGTATAGTATCTGTCTCTTTCGAGACTGGCTCTCCAAATGTCAATAGTGCAGCATCATCTGTTCCCTGCATAAGTGAACTGGTTACTAGCATGCCAGAACCTCTTGATGCAGAAATATCAAGGGTCAGGTTTATGTGGTTTTGAAGTCCTCTCCTACAATTAAGCTCCCTCTTTGCAAATGGGCTATCGTGGGGTAAAAGTCTTCATAAAAGGATTGTTTAGTATTGTTCTGGTCATATATTGAACACAAAGTCACATTTGTGTGGCCAAAGAATGCATTTTAAGCTTACTATATTCAGTCCTCCATGACTTCTACTTTACTTTGTATGGTGAAAGTGAGCCCTCTCCATAGTAAAATAGCAACCCTCTTGGTTTTGGTGTTAGCTGTTGCATGGAACTGGATGGGGTACCAATAAGATTATAATCAGATAGTATCTTTATTCTTTAGCCAGCAGGTGCATCTTTAAAAGGAGGAGGACATCTATTTCTTTATGGTGGAAACATCTGTGAAGAGCATTCCTCTTGATGGGTGAGTTAAGGCCCTGAACATTAAGGACCTTATTCACAAAGGTAAACTTACACTTTTGATGTAAGTTTACTATTTGTTAGCTATTGAGAAACTAAGGAGCATATTAACAATCCCCTTTGCAAAGTAAGATTTAGGAAGCCATGCAAGGAGACCTTGCTTGTCCATGAGTGGCTTCATAAATCATGAGTAAACACAATGCATCGCAAATCACTGGGTTGCATTACTCTGGACATTGTATGGGGTTTCCCCAGCAACATTCATTGATGATGACGCATTCCCATATTTACCAGTAGTAGTAAACCTGGGAATGCTCCAAAAACCTACGCCTCCCCAGGTGAAGCATGACGAGGAGAAATATGTTTATTTCTTCTAATTTTTTCCTCTTCCTGTGTGTGTTGCATTGTGCAGTGCACATTGAAAGAGGAAAAAGCCTCAGAGGCTTGTTTTTGTGCAGGAAGGTGCCCCTTCCTGAAAAAACCAATCCTCCTCACAATGCATGAACCCTTGCACCATGATTCAAGGGTGTCTGCATTGGCGCTAGGCAGCCAAAAGGGCACCAGCACAAGGAAAAATGCAAAATTACACCGTATTGACTTATTTACAATACATTCCTGCACTTTCCCTGTCATACAGTGCAGCGCAGAAGGTAACTTGCTGCGCGCACTGCATGACTTTGCCATAAATATGGCCCTATGAGTATGGTTTAACGTGCAATTAGTTTACAACTATAGAGACTGTCTAATCTTTCAATGTGCAGCATTCCCCAGAGTTGCAAAGATACTACATGTAAAACTACATTCGTAATTTGTGAATAGCGAAAAAATATTAAATGGACACCAAAAGTGTATGTTTACCCTTATGAATAAGGCCCACTGTGTTCCTATCAATAAGGGATTTGTCATTAGGCTCGCTTGGTTATTTGCTTCTTCATTCAAAGAGTTACTTGGCTCAACCGTGATGGTTGAGGTCTTTTACTCCTGATGTCTCAGGGTCGGACCTTCAATGGATCCTGACCAACTGGGCCAAGTACAAGTTCTGCAATTGACCATCAGTGGTAGCTGTGGCCGAGCAGTCAAAGGCTCCCTCGGGGATGTAAGGGGGAAGGCACAGGGAAATTCACAAGGCTCATAACTAAAATTGCACCAAAGTACTAACAAAAAATTAATGTCGTCAAAAACTTAACTTTTGTAAGAAAAAGTAGTATTTTATCTCTAAATATACACTTGCAAAGGAATACAACATTCATGAGCAACAACTCAATCTCCTTGAGTTCTGGGCACAAGTAGTTGTCAAGCAAATCCCTGTCCCAGTGTCTTCCTTATAATGTAGTTGAAGTTATTCGCCATTCATAGGTGGTCGCATCCATACTCATTAATAGGTTGGACTCAAGAGTTTCCCTTTCGACACTTTAGGAATTAGTCAAATGTGTCTATGGTGCAGCAGCACTATCAGCAGTGAGTCCCCACAGACCCAAGTCTAGTCTTACCTGCTCCAATGGTATGGAAGTGTTTAGCAGTGCAGCAAGTGCCCTCTACATGGGTACTCACAAGTCCTGATTCTGTTTGGTGAAGTAGGACTGATTGCGCTACATGAGGCAGCACCCGGCAGGCACAAGCTCTAGCCCTAGAGCAATGCTGCTGGCTTGTCCCAGCAATGGGAGCTGCTCCAGTTATGTTAAGACAAGGTGTCATTCTTCAATCGTAGGTGGCAGGGATGGATTCTCAACTACAGCCCTGTTAGGGTATAACATCACTGGGGATATCCTTCAAGGTTCTTGAGGGAATCAGTTTTGTGCAGGTGTTGATGTGTGAGATTGACTTGCTGGTCACAACCTTAATCTTCTGTGTGCGCAACACCTCAAACTTCTGGCAATGCTGTACCAGCAACCCCTTCTCGCACAATACTTCCAGTTAAGGTGAAGCCTCCTCCGGGGGCACTGGCCCTCACCACATCAGCCACTCCGAGCATACAGAATCGCCAATTAAGGCAGACACAATTCTCAACATTTTGGCAACAATTAGTTCAATGATGGGTCCCTCTATCATATGGGGTCACTGCAAACAGACAATAGGGTCCTGACACTTCTCGCACAACACTCACTTCACAGCACGGGTCATGGTGGCCTTTTCCTGGCAAATGGGGATCACCAGATCGTTCTGACACATGGGCAATGATAAAATTGGTACACAGCCATTTCTTCACACATCGTTCAGGGAGTCCTCTTGGTAGGGCTTTGCAATAGACCTTGCTCCCTCCAAAACTCTGCTCTTCCTCACAGGGCATGCTGGTATTGGCAAGCAGGTAGGTACTGATTCTCCAGGGCAGGTGATCCTTGTTTACCCTTGGTGGGTTCGCCTCACTCAGCAGGGATATTAGCAGTGTTTTACCCTCAGTCCTCATTACTGACAGAAGTTTTGCCGAACTTCCCCTTTCTCACACACCCTGTCTGGTTGCTTGGCAGATGACAAATTTACAGGTCTCTACCTCTCCTTCTTGAAGTGCATTCCCAGACACTAAATGTGATTTAGGGTCAGAATCTTTAAAGTTTTATGTTGGGATTCTGCTTCTTTTGATGTGTATTTTTTTCCTTTTCATATTTCCTTTTGGAAGGCTGTCTTTCTCAGCATGAAAGACTCTGATAGTGATAGACCCTCAACACAGTTCATGGGAGTGACCAGAGTTCACACCTGGATATATCCTCAGTGATATGTGCATCAAAAGGTTAATCCCAAGCTCCCAGCCATACTGTTTATGATTCACTTGTCAGCCCCATCTCCTTTCGGAGAAATGTCCAGGTTCCCAAGTGGGACGGGGATGCCTAGATTTAGGCCCTGTGCTCTCCATGCCATTGGAGTCAAGCTAGCCTGTCTGATGTGGGGTGTAACCCCACATCTGGTCCTAGAATGCTTGTTTCGTGTCCAGGAAGGCCCTAGGCTGGCAGTTTTTGGCTGTACTGTAGCCATAGAGAGCAGGTTCAAGACTGATTTGCACTGGGTGGGTTCAGACTGAAATGACATTGGCAGCAAAAAGCAATGGATTTAGGCCCAGATCTCTGAACTGGGATGAATGTATGAAATTGTTATGCATTCTGTCCATCAATTGTTCTTTTTGCATTTGTCACCCCGAGTAGGACCGGTATGCCCAAACGTGGGTCCTGTGACCCCCATGCCACTGGAGTCAATCTAGCCTGGCTGATGAGGGCTGAGACCCTGAAACTCATTCTAGGATGCTTGTTTACAGTCCAGGAAAGAGCTTGCCTGGCAGTTTGGGCTGGATTGTTCCCAGAGGGAGCCGGGTCAAGACGGGTTTGCATATGGTTGGGTTCAAACTGGAATAGCTTGGGATCAAAAAGACAATGGATATAGGCCCAGATCTCTGTACTGGGTTGAATGTATGACATTGTTCTGCATTTTGTCCATCAGTTGTTCTTTTTTCATTTGTCACCCCTAGTGGGTCGGGTATGCCCAGATATGGGTTCCTTGCTCTTTGTGCCATGAGAGTCAAGTTAGCCTGGCTGATGAGGGGTGAAACCCCAAAACCAGTCCTAGGATGCTTGGTTCCAGTCCAGGGTGGAGCTAGCCTGGCAGCTCGGGCTCGACCGTGCCCATAGGGATTAGGGTCAAGACAGATTTGCATATGGCTGGATTCGAACTGGAGTGGCATGGGGAGCAAAAAAACAGAAATTTAGGCCCAGATCTCTGTACTAGGGTGAATGTATGACACCGTTCTACATTTTGTCCGTCAATTGTTCTTTTTGTGCTGCATTGTGTGACACCTTTCATATTCCGGGTAAAAGTTTATTGGACTTTTCAGTCTCTTTGTCCTACCCCTAAAATACAAAAGAGAAGAATACCAATATGAGACCCAAACCTGCGTTAATAAGTGAACTAGAGGAGCCGTAGTCTATAGCATTAAAATGACTTTTGGGAAATTCAAGTGAGCCACCAGGAATAAATGCGGGCACAGAGTGAAATGTTCAAATGAAATAGTCCGTTTCTGAAACGCCTTTTGTGAGGTAGCTATGCTGCAGACATGACAAAATCAAAAAAAAATGTACCAGGCCAAAAAATTTAAATGAGGAGGATGTTGAGAAAACATCTAGGGCTAGATGTAGTAACCTTGTGTGGTCACAAACACTCTTATTCGCAAAACTGGACGTGATTGCAAAATAGTTTTTCCTATGTACAAATCCCATTTTGGTCTGTAAACCTTTACTAGGTCCAATATTGGTATTCGAATAGTAACCGAATAGCAGTTTGAGTTTTTCAGAGCTAGCTAAAGAACTATAGAATTCCTGATGCAGACTAATTAAGCAACCAGGCTAGATCTGGTTAACAAAAAATATGTTACTGCGCCAAATGTTCAACGGGAAATTGTGTTCCATTCCTGGAAGAATATTGGGCCTGCTTCAGTTTTAATTTACATTGTACACGGCAAAAACTGCAAAATGTTGTGAAGTCGCATAGAATGCACCTAAAGGTGAATGGGGCAATTATTTGCGACTTGATTTCCTGACTTACTTTTCACGTCCACAAGATTAAAAAATAAATCTTTCTGATCTGACTTTTTTCACTGCTGTGCTCGAAATGCTTTTTCTCTGCCTACTGTTTTATCAAAAGGAGACTTTTTTGCTCTGTGTTGTTCCATTAATCAGCTTAAAGAAAAAGTCTGCGCTACCACATTTGAATACTAAACTGTTCCTGGTGCATAATGTGAACAGCATGTCTTTCTGATCTTTATGTTTTTTCTTAGGTGTCAGGAATATAATCCATCTGGCATGCCAGCTGCTTAAGTTTTCAACACATAATGCTCGTGTGGGTGGGAGATCACTGAAATTTAAAACACATTATCGCTTTTTATCATCATCATCATCAACTTTTCAGCTTATAAAACTGCTGGCTGAGTCTCCTGTCAACTTCTTGAAAACGTATATGAGTGGTGAAAACAAAGAGGAAATGCACTTTGTAGCTGAAATCACTGGTGTTTTCTCATCGGTATATAAAGCTGACGTTAAATAATTAGCTAAACATATAGGGGAGTGTATATCTACTCACATGTATATGTACTGCCGCACCTAGTTGTAACTGTGCACATTTTGGTATTGACTGAACATATTTTTACTTTTCATTGCACATTTTTTTTAAAATTATTTCCAGTTACTTGGCTCAATCAGAGGATGGAGCCTTCTGCAACAAGCAGTGGTGGCCACCATAGGTTAGAGCAGTGGGGCGTGATGGGGTGAGGGGTCAGGTAAGTCGACATACTACGGAAGAAGTAAAATTAAATAAATAAAACCACTTAAATTGCGTTCGCCGCATTAACAGCCACACTGTGCCCATTCCAGGAACAATACCATACCTGTGTATCTGCATTACTACACACAGCCAACAGTCATTTTTGTGGTGGTTGTTGGCCGCAGTTTATTACTCAGTAGAAACGTCATATTTGTACAACTCCCCTGGACACCTTCTCGGACCGGGGTCATAAATCATTATAATACATTATCACAATTTGTTATCAGTCAGTGTCGTGTGGACATCATAAATTCATACGTCATAAATCGTCGGGTATCATAAATCATTCTGTCATCATTTTGATGTCATAAATCGCTCTGTCGGAGCATCATAAATCAGTGTCATAAATCGTGGTCATAAATCATCGGGATGTCATAAATCATTCTGTCACAAATCTGTCATCGCTCTGTGGTCATAAATCATTCTGCATGTGCATCATAAATCATCAGCCATAAATCATTGGCTGGCCATAAATGACTGGTTTGTCTTTTTGTCATTTGCCTATCCAAGGGTCGTAAATCACCCTGACAGCTTGTAGATTGTTCTTTGTTGTTTGTCACGCCCCGTTGTGTGTGGGGGAAAGCCTTTTCAGGGAGCCAGGCCGCTACTCGCTACCTTGCTAGTCTCTCCTGCGCCCTGCCATCTGGCGGGGGCCGGGCTATAAGTGCCGTCTCCGTGTGCTACCCCGATTTTTTGTCAGGCGTACTCACCCAGCCGTGAGGCATCCCAGAGTGAGTGGCCCACCTTCTACACACCGCCCTGTCGGAGTGTTTCCATAACCAAACCAATACACCTTTTGTTTCCACCACGCCGCCAGGGAGGCTTCCGTCTTCCTGCAGCTCCCCCTACCCTGTCTCTTTGCACCTCTGTTGCTCTTTCTGTGGGCCTGCCCATGCTGTTGTTCCACTCAAGCGCTAGGATACCCACCTCTAGCTGTGTCTCTGGGAGTCTGACTTCTGGTAAGGTCTGACGGCAATCTTCCTCCAAACGCCATGGTGTGCTAAGCTCCGTCCTTGTCATTATGTCGTGGCACGTTTGTGTCAGGTTAGGAGTCTTACAGCACTGTCTCCTCTCGCCATGGGTCATACATGAAATCAAAAAATTGGTAGACAGTCAGATACCACTTATGGAGGTGTGATACCACATACCTTACCAGCTAACATCCTCTACTTCTCCAATGCCCCTGGCAGGCTCCCCCTGGTAAGTACAAGCACCCCCGGGCACCTTGGCGATGAATACCATATGTTTATTGTTACCCGCATCCCTGGTAGTGCTGTTTTTGGACAGCATCTTAGATATAGTTCTAATAAGGCGAGGGTGATGAATTCAGTCTTATTACTGGTCCAACCTATTTAGTAGCGTGTATTATTACCCCCGTTTTAAAAAAATGTATTTATTTCGTTTTTTATATGATGTACGCACTGAGTCGGGAACCCAGGGCGTTACTTAGATGCCGGAGGACCCCATATGTCCAACAGCCTTCATATGGCTGGGAGGGATTTTCTATGACTCAGGGACCCCCGGTACATACCACTGTGACACCAGAAACCCGGATTAGTATCCGCCAGGCTGTAGTACCCACTCCACCTTACTTAATTCTCACTCCGGGGGGTTGGATGAAAACAGGGGTTTGCGCTGCCGGGGCGTAGGGCACATACTTTGTTCCTGTCATTCTGGATGGTCACCCCCGTGGGCCCTTGACTTCATTGCTTAAGTGGGACCTTTTCTTAATTGCAGTATTCTAGGTGCTCCTGGGCGGGACAGATTTTAGAATTAATGTCCGCTTTTTCTCTGACCCCTCTACTGGGTCCCTAACCGTGCCCGGGCACCCTCCTCCAATTTCTAATGTGTTTTATCTCCCATCTTCAATGATAGTTATGTGTGTTTTCGAATATTGAAACACTGCAGCAGTTCACTACTATTACTGCAAATAATCTCAGTGACACCCTCCCATTTCTCATAAGTAGGACCCTGATTGACCCAAAAGAAACCTCTTCTTAAGTGCTGCCTGAAACATTAGCCCAACATTTCTCTGCCGAGTATCGGCGTAGGACTCTCATCCAAGGTGACATTAAACTAGGCAAAAGGCAAGCAGTATTTAACAACTGTTTTAAGGACCTTGCACTACGCCCCTGTCAGACGAATAAATCCTTGTCATCACAAAGCTTCATGTGATTCCATTATTAAAGCCAATACTGGCTCCCAAGCGCCCGTTACATTTGCTGTTTAAATAAATAAAACCACTTAAATTGCGCTTGCTGCATATCCAACTCGGCGATGCCGCGAGCGCAAGGTAAGTGGTTTTGTTATTTTTTGCAATTTAATTTTACTTTTTCCATCGTATGTCGACTTACCTGCCCCCACTCCACCCCCCCATACCCCCCACTCACCACCCGGCTCTTACCTGTGCCGGCCGCCACTGGCAACAGGGTTTACTAAAGTAAAGGTTCTACTAGTACATTTGCACAACCTGGGCAAGAAGTTGTAGATTTGCATCTAAATTAACTCCGTAGAAGCATTAATTTTTGCAGTAACAGCTAATAATGAATCAGGTTGAAAGCTAGAGCAAAGCCTGAGCCAGGAAGAACATCAGCAACTACAGCGGGTAGAGGGGCAACAGAACACTTTGAGAAACAAGGCAGAGCAACTGTGATCCACTGTCCAACTTTCTACCTCAAATGGTGTCCATGATTCTTTTCACCTATTTATTTGGATTACTGCAGCTGGGAAGTAAGTCACAAAGTTTGTTGCACATTTTAAGTTCAACTTGTGCAAAAAGTGTTATCGACAGAGATAGATTTATATTAGATATTGGACTGCCATTTGTAATGTGCTTAGCTACTATTGTTATGTTGCTAAAGAGCTGTAAAGCCCTGTTTTAGTGCCAGTTGCTGCTTGCAAGGAGGGTGACTTGTCTACTTTGGTGCAAACATGAATCTCTGCATGTAGCTGTCTTCTCTGATTTCTGGTCCATGGCCAATTTGGTGTAAATCTCATCCTGCACATATATTTAGTAGGCAAGATGACTGCAGTGTGCCAATTGTTTTTTGTCCTGGTATTGTGGATGAGGGCGAAATATGTCACCCAATCTTCTGTCGGTAACTCACTACAGCACAAACTGTTGCCTTTGTATGAAGCCTATTAATGGAGACGAGCTGGCTATCTATTTGACTAAATATACACCTCCTTATTTGCTTTATGTAGCACTACCATAAAACAGAATACCCTAATGTTTCCATTGGTGAGTATAGATGTAAATAGTCAGACGTGGATAAAAAAAACACACACAATCACACCCGTTTTCTACAAACATTAATTCTTACGTTTTTAGGCCCAACTTCAGAATTCATATCTAAGGCAAACAATAGTAAGTGTGCTTAATGTGTGTGAAACTTACTTGCAAACCACATGCCTTTTGGGGTGTGAGGAAAAATTATGTTTTCCACCTCGAAAAATATAAAAAGGAATAATATTGACTTGGTCCTTATAGGCAAACTGGCAGACTTTCAGCTGATGAAAGATCAATTACCGTGGGCGTAGATGAAAGCACTCAAATGCATGAGATTCATGAGTCTATAAAAATCTGCATTAGCCGGAAGTTTGGTGAAGCTATTATCGTGCTTGTATTTTTGTGATCATTTGATGTACTAGTTGTTTGCTATTTGTCCATTACTACAGCTATTTATCATATCTGGTGTTTTTGCACTAGGCAATGAACAAAATGTGAGAATGTGCCTTTAAATGCCAAATCTTCTGTTGCTGCCTCACAAAGATGAGAGGCAAACTAAACAGATCTAGCAAAAATTCTCTTTTTAAAAATTCATCCCATGCATATTGCAGCTTTTAAAAGACATTGATTTTCTAACATCACTTTAAAATATACTTTATACCTAATCAATTGTGATTGACTGAAAGCTAAATGGAGGAGGCAGAATGTCTGCTGGAAAATGTCACGCATTCCTTATGAAATGTTCTCAAAATGAACTGCCAAAAGTCTTTTATTTTTATCTTTTAAATGCGTCAGGCAACAATTTTATCTTAGTTGTGTTTGTGGTGGCTATGCATCTAGTTTGGACTGTTAGAATTAACAAGGAACACTTTCAGACCGTTGTATTTTGCATGATTACAGAAAATTGACAGTTTACAGTAGATACTAAAGCTTTGTAATATAAATTGCATATGTTTTATATTATTGAAGCAATTCCTATAAATACAACAAAAGCAAGCTTGACCAGAATTTTAGATGTTTTATAATTTACTGCAAAATCCTTCTCAAGACGAAGACTCACTTTTACCTGATCTTCATCGACCAAATTCAACTTAGTACCCAAAGCTAACCTGTAGGCCGTCCTGAGGAATAGTGGGGTTCCATCTGATATCCTGGATATATTGGCCCGGATACTTATGCACAAGTGAGATGGGGCCGCAGAGGGGAGTTGACCAAATGGATTGATTTTAAGAATGGAGCTCGTGGAGAATGGCTTAAATGATGTCCCTTGCTTGGGTGGTCAAAAATGTCCCCCTCTGTTATTTGCAGACAAAACCCTCCCGATTTCTAAGACCTCTAGTGGATTACAACTTTTAATGAGCAAATTCAAAGTCTTTTGCACTGAACGAGGGTTCGTAATATATCACTCCAAGACTAAGTTTATGACCCTTAGTCCCAATAAACATTTAGGGGTTTGATAATGCTCATTTGTCGCCCCTAGACAGTGTCAGTGAGTTTGATTACTTGGGGTCTGGCTAGCAAGATCTGTCATGCATTCCACAGGTTGAGAAGAGTAGTCTAAATTTAACCCACCATTCTGTGATAATACTAAGACGTTACAAAACATCCCAAACTAGGTCTATCTCTCCCGCACTTAAGGTGTACAGAACTAAAGCACAGTGCAGTGCCCTCTATGAGACTGAAGTATGAGGCATCTCAAACTTGACAAGACTTGGAGCAGCGGAGAACTCATTTTTGAGACCACTAACTAACCTTCCAAATGACACTCCATTAATGCCATTAAGACGAGATATGGACCTCAAATCAATAACTGAGGCGTTACTCTACTGAAGAAGGTTGAAGTTCTCTGAAGACTTGGAGGATTATCATGGAGCCCTGGAGGAGGTGTCATCATCAGATGGATAGGCCATAACCAACTGGCTAACTTCATTTCCAAAAGTTGTTGGTACAAATTGGTCCAAGGGATAAGTGGTCTTCCTCGGCTTCCACGACCTATCTATCCAGGACCACACTTAAGGATGCTTACTGGGTCCATGTCCATCACAGCAAAGTCCAGAATGTGACTGAGGGGTCACTCACTCAACGATTTTTAGATTTCAAACCCAACTTTTATTTTGAGCCTTTCTTTAATTTTATCAATCTACTAGATGCAAAGACCCTTTTTCTTATATTTCGCCATGACAGTTTACCACTAATGTTCCTATTAGCAAAATGGAACCATCTGAAACTGTATGTCCAGTTTGCCAACAGTCAGAGGAATCACTAGTTCACTTTGGGCCATATGTGTTGTTCCAAATTGTGTTCGCAAACACCGAAATTTGCAGCATTTGCGATTACATTTAAGGAATCGCAAATTGGATTCCTTAAATGCAATGAAGAAGCACAGAAAAAGTGCAATTTGGCCTTGAGGAATTGCAAAATACCACCAACTTCAAGATGGTGGTAAATTGCAATTTCTATGAAAAATTCCTTTTTTTGCATATTTCAAAGAGCAATGTAGCGCACATAATGCCCTTAGGCTATGTATGTGCGCCACATGTGCACCCATGCTCATCTCAGGGGTGCAACAGGGTGTCCTTTTGATACCCTTGCAACCTTGAAATTGCATTCTCAATTTGCAATTCTCTAATTGCTAATCGTAAATTGAGAATTTCTTCCCATTCATTCCTATGGGCTTCTAGGCCCATAGAAATAAATGGGGAGGGTTTCCTTAATTGCAAACCGCACTTTGTGATTCATAATTAAGGAATATGCAGGATTCGCAAATCTTTTTGCAAATCCTACATACATCTTGTTTTGTGATTCTCAAATAGCGATTCTCTAAAATTCGCTATTTGAGAATCGCAAAACCAAACTTTCATACATATGCCCCTTTATGTTTTTTCTGACTGGATAATACTCACCCCTGAAAAACATGAATCATCCCACTGTGCAAGCAACTTGGCTGCACACCAATTTGAGGCTGCCATACGGCTCCTCCATACAGATTCTTTGCAGATAGTTGTTTGTGTGGTATCCAAGTACCTACAGTGGAACGGGTCTATTAGAAGTAGCGGCTTTACAATTAGACCAACTTATAAAGGGCCCCACCCACAATGGTGGTCATCTCCTGGACCCAATTTTTTCGAATATCACCAATGCACAGGTCGAAATGCCCATCCCTATGACCTGGACTGATCACTATCTAGTAACCATGTCAATTCCCTGTAAAAACATCCTGCTCAATGTACCCACCCAGCAGGTCCGGAAAAGACCCTGGAGGAAGCTCCGTGTTGAGGACTTCCATGCCCTCCTCACTACGTGTCCCCCCCACCTAGTGAAAACCCTGATCATGGATACGACCAATTCTGCAATTGGATCAGCCAAGCCCTAGACACTTTGATCCCAATCAAATGGATCAAAGCACGTACCCATGAGTCCAGTCCATGGTATAACAAAGAACTTTCCGCATTAAAAAAAGAGTGCAAAAAAGCGGAAAGACGCTGGAGAAAAAACTACGACCCCGCCCATAAGACCTTATACACTAAATCTCAAAAAACCTACCATCGTAGCATATGCAGGACCAGGGCAGCCTACTATGCCACGGAGATCAAGAATAGCCATAATGCATCAAAAACCATCTTCAAAATTCTTAAAGAACTCAGCACCAAAAAAACAATGGCTAACCTAAATTCCTCACCTGCACTATGCGACAATTTGGCCTCTTTTTTCTTAGAAAAAATTCGAAAAATCTACAGCACCTTTCCCCCCACCTCAGAACTTACCCCTTCTAATGACCCTAACAAATCTAACCTCGCTAACATTCCGGCCCTTAGCCAAGAAGACTTTACTAAAATCTGCGATAAAATCAAGTCCGGCTCACCAGCAGATCCTCTCAAACCAGATACCTTCAGGGAAGCTGACGAAATTGTTCTGGGCCCTCTGCGAGAGATCATTAATAAATCTTTCTCTACTGCGATAATCCCCTCCAAATGGAAACAATCCCGGATAACTCCAATCATTAAGAAACCTACACTGGACCCTAACAAACCCGAAAACTTTAGACCCATATCCCTCCTCCCATGGCCAGCCAAGGTAGCAGAAGCCCATGTAAACACCATCTTGACCAAACACCTGGCATCTAATAACATCTTAGACTGGTCACAACATGGCTTCCGGGCTGGTCATAGCACCGAAACAGCCCTACTAAGTGTGACTGAACACCTCCGCACCATTTTAGACTCTGGTGGAACGGCAGCACTGATTCTACTGGATCTCAGTGCTGCCTTCGATACGGTGTCACACGAGGTACTGCTGTTCAGGCTAAAAGAGGTCGGGGTATCAGGATTAGCCCTTGATTGGTTCAGAGACTTTCTATCTGGCCGGTCCTTCCGAGTCTCCACCCCCCCCACCTCTCCAGGGAATGCCCCATTGAATAGGGCGTACCCCAGGGCTCAGCTCTTAGCCCCACCCTGTTCAATGTGTATGTCCAGCCCCTGGCAGAGGTGGCCAGGAGACATGGATTGTCCCTCGTATCCTACGCTGACTACACTCAGCTGGTGGTGGCACTAAACGATGAAAGTGGGCTTAGCATCCAAAAATTCCAACGCACTCTCGTTGACATCACAGAATGGATGACAGCGAACTACCTACAGCTTAACGCCGGCAAAACCGAGGTGTTGGTGGTAGGAAAAAAGACTAACACTTGGGGGGACAACTGGTGGCCAGCAGACCTAGGACAACCACCGGAACCCAAGGACTGTGTTAAAAACCTGGGAGTCTGGGTAGACTCTACCCTTAAATTCACTCAGCACACTAAAAAAGTGGCAGCAACCTGCTTCGGCATTCTAAGGAATCTCAGACCCATCCTGGGATTCTTCGACAATCAAACCCGTCAGACGATAGTTCAGGCAGCCATCCTCTCCAGGCTGGATTATGCCAGCTCCCTTTTGCTAGGAACAAACGTAGCTGAAAAAGCTAGACTCCAGCGAGTACAGAACGCCGCCGCTAGGGCGCTGGTAGGAATTCCCCGCCATGCGTCCGTAGCCAATACTCTCACCAAACTCCACTGGCTCCCAATGGAGAAACAAATTCATTTCAAAACACTGTGCTTGGCATTTAAAATCCTAAAGATGGCTTCTCCACCCATGCTCTGCCCACTTCTGTCAACATACGTCCCTCGACGTACCCTACGCTCAGAAGGACAAAATCTCGCAACAGTACCCCGTATCAAACTATCCAGGATGGGCGGCCGCTCCTTCAAATACTTGGCCGCCAAGCTCTGGAGACCTCCCTGATCCGATCAGAGGGATACAGGATCTGCAGACCTGTAGGAAAGCTATAAAAACTCACCTCTTCCGCTAAACTTTCTTTCTCCCTCTCTACCTCCCCGATCCCACCATCTGTCCACTCCTCATACAGAAAGCGCCGGGACGCCCCTTGGCTGGGGCAGCTGCGCGCTATACAAGCCCTTATACAAGCCCTTATAACAAGGTGTTGGTTTGAACACCAATGCTGGTCTACCTATCTTGCCCCCTCTGTATCACAGCTTTATAATTCTTAGGTGCTTGACATATGATGTCTTCCATCTTTCCAATTGATGTATCCCTCTTATACTGATTTTAACTAATTTGTATCAATAAATTCTTCTTGATAATGTGATTAATTACATCTTAAAGGCATTGTTTTAATCGATCCCTTAACATTTTGAAGGCATTGTATAGAACTGTGTTTTTTTTTTTACTTTCTGTGTTTTTAACCTGTATATGTACTGTGTTTGCCCATGTACTTTTATAGGCAAAAAGTCCGACTAAAGTATTTGATGATTATAAATATAGTCTTTATCTTCTTTTTCAACTCTCTATTGTTATGTAATTTGCCATTGTATTTATATAAAAACATGATGGCACTTTCTGTGATGTGCTAAAGAGATCCCTGCAGCTAGGCAATACTTTACTGTTTTCTAAAATATGATTTAATACATTGTTTTCTGTAGTGTTTACAAGCTGTTTTGTTTTCACGTGGGTCATATTATCCTGCCCTATTATCCAGCCCTATATGAGATATAATGTTACTTAGACAGGCATTGGTAACGCACATTACTCACGCAGCTTCTAGTATTATAATGGCATTTTATTATTTCCTATTTTCCGAGTGTTACATGCATACTCCGCTGCAAGCATACTGTAACAGCATTCTAGTAATGAACACATTGCAGGACATATTTATCAAGGTTTTGGGTTGCCCTTCCACCACGCAGGGGACACAAGGGTGAGGCAAAACCTAAATGATATTTATCAAGCCATGCAAGCCCACCTTGCAGGGCCCTGAGTGGCTTGATAAACCTAGAGTGACGCAAGGCAGCACAAATCGCTGTCTTGCATTATTTTGCAGCAGGGAGGCACTCCATGGGTTGAGCGTGGGTGTTCCCACGCATCCACCCATGGATTCAGACACACTTCCAGATTTCACCATCACTGATAGAACGGGCAATACGTCAGCATTGTACACCTCCTCACCTGAACCACAACAAGGAGAAATACCTTTATTTCTCCACGCAGTTTCCACTCTCTAAGTGTGCTGCATTCTCTATTTTGAAGGTAAGTTAACATCAAATTTAATGATCAGGTCTGCTATTATATTACTTTTAAGGAAAACAACTTTTAGAACATTGTCTCGACTTTGCTTAAAATCAAAAGGCCTTTGTGCTAGTGTTCAGCTGTCGCCTGTATATTGATGGCTCCCCTGTGGTGAGATGTGCATTGCTTCCATGCAGTAGAAAATGGGCCCTGTGTGTGGGTAGGGAGATTCCCTCCTTGACAGGATGGTCTGGGGGCTGTGCCCAGCCACTGCCTGAGCTTCGAAGGAAGCCTAACTTGTCCCTGGCTAATGTAGCCTGCCTCCCTTTCGACCTTCCAGTCGGGCTGGCCCCAAAGCCATTGGGGGGAAGCTGCCCAGAACTGGTTTAGAAGGGGGACAAATGATTACCCCACCCACACATTGGTGCTGGGCATAAAAATGGGATTACTGAGCTCTCCTTGGAACACTCCTGAACCTGATAAGAATAAGAGTAAGACATTCCCTATTGTCTGAATAATGTGAAGGAAGATTGTACCTGATTGCCTTGACCCCAGGACCCCAGAAGTGACTTCAAGGGCCAGTTGACTGACATCATGTTTAAGCTACAGGGAAACAGAAAGCTTTAAGAGGTGTTTCCCTGCTTTTCAGCTGACTATTCCCATATGGACCTGATCTGGTTCCCTCTGGTGGCCTCTAGGAGAGAGATCCGTAACTCCCTCATACTGTCCCCAATGTCCTGGTCCCATGGTTGTATTTAGAGTGTACTCCTCCATGCCAAACTGCAAGCTTCACCAGATTTTTCAGCACACACTAATGCCTTTGAGGATTGTTTTTGTACAGGAAGATGGCCCTTTCTACACAAACACATGTACCCTTGCAACATGACGCAAGGGTATCTGCATTGGTGCTAGGCAGCCAAATCTGCTCCAGCACTAGGAAAGGACAGGAATGCTTAATATAATGGTAAGAACAGAGAATTCCTGCCCTTTCATGAGATGCAGCACAGCACGGTGGCTTGCTGCATTGTGTTGCATGAATTTTTGATAAATGTGGCCCAGCATCTGTAAATTGTGGATGCTTGATAACACATGCATGCATTTCCCTCAGCCTTAACTGTACATGGGTGTAGCAGTCTGGGACCTCACCGATTCCATGTTGGTCTTTTTAGCCAGTATAATACAGAATATGACCAATGACGGTGCATGTCCAGAATTGGTTCAGCAAAGTATAACTTTTAAAATTTTAATGAATATGGTTGCATTTTCAAAATTGAAGGACAAACGAACAAAATGCATTAAAAAAACAGCACAATAAGACACCATATACAGGTAAACAGCTTATTAGTAGCACTAACCACCCCATAGGCATCAGCTGATGCCCTGAATTATCAGTAAAAAAAGCTAGATGTTCAAGTAGCTCTAGTAAACATTCTAGCATCTTTTATTGCAGAAACAGACGCCAAACTGTGTGGTCTACACAACTTACATATTCATTCCCACAAAGACTACACCATTTCACCAGCTCAATGGGCGTGTGGACCCTTAATCGATAAGCTAAATACTTTACCAAACATCTTGGCTACGCTGTTGGATGATAGAAAAGTATGCGCATATCATCACTTCAACAAACTTCATGTATACAAAAGGTACTGGATGTACAGAAAAAAGCAGCAACACGCAAAGAGGAGACAGACGCATCAGCCTCCTTGATTGTGGAACCTCCAGTTGCACGCTTCAAAGTGGAATGCATCATCAAAGTGTCCAGGAATAAAGAACGATATAATGCAGCATCAGGTGAGAACAATCTTCCGCTAGACAAAGAAGTAAAAGGCACCCAGGACATTATAGTAACTCAAAGCCTAAACTCAAGTAACAAACCAGATTCTCCAACTTACACTAAAAGGCAAAAAAATCTGATGAAAGCAATTATAGAAGTCTCCAAAGGACCAGTTCTAACCAAAACAGCCGGCACCTCTTTAGCACTGAAAACTACTGACAACAATTCAAATGATGATTTAAAATCCAGCCAACACAAAGTCAACACTCCCGCACTCAACATAAAGCAAGACAACCCCAAGCACAATCCCACAGGCGTAATTGTAAACACCATTTAAACCATTACCTAGTGCCCACAAGAATCTCACTATCTGACCCTGAGTTCTTTGGCAAAATCTCACAAACATTTTACAGTTATGGGATCCATAACGCCCCAGCCAAGCACCAACCATCTGACTTGGCAAAAAATGTTTTATGCTATCCAACTGGCTTACGCCGCTCTATACCATGGAGAACCGAGAAACTCATGTGGAGGAGGGTCAAAGAACACACAACATATTGAATAGAGGGAATATTCTGAAGTTGCTTTGGTCTTTGCCAACACTTGCCCAATTAAAAACTGGGGAGATCATCTCTTTTGAATTTATACTATCAACTAAGGGTAGCCAGAGAGAAGCCACACTGGTCAGATTGGCCACAGCAGATATCTCAGCAGCGGTAGAGAAAGAAAGGCCCCATTTTGACCTATGACAGATAAATATCTCCCCCGCCGCTTACTATGATATCCTCATTTACTGGAGACTGACCGGACCATAACCAACTCATAACCCAAACCTCAGGCTCACTCATTATGCAGAGGTGCACTCAGAAAAACTCCAATAAACCTAATTGTAATCAAAGCAAAAACTCAAAAACTATGGGGCATATTACCAACAACTAGCGATATTTATCGCTAAATGCGCTTAGCGACTTTTTTTTATCGCTGCCTATCGCTGGATATTTTAGCTGAGAAAACATGCTATTAGCAAAATTTTTCTCCATAGCGCTAAAATATCCAGCGATAGCGGCGTAATGCGAGAATATCGCTGAGAATATAGCGATATTCTCGCATTAGTGACGGAATGCTCTTAGCCATGTTATCCACCTCCCATTGGATAACATGGCTAAGAACTGGTCGGAGCAGGCGTTAGTTTTTGGCGATAGCGGGAATATTTTCATCGCTAAGCCAGCCTTGTGAATAGGCGATAGCGACGTTATCAACTGCTTTCAGTCGCTAACGGGTTGGGTACGCCCACTTTGCATGTCATTAGCGATAAATATCGCTGACATGCAAAGCGGGCACAAAACCGCTCGCTATCGCCTTCAAGCTGTCGCTAACTGTTGTTAGCGACAGCTTGATAATAGGGCGATAGAATTTTCGCCGCTTAGCGGCTGAAAACGGCCGCTAAACCGGCGAAAAATACCTATCGCCCCCCCTTGATAATATGCCCCTATATGTTTATGGAAACAAAGGATCCCTATGACAATTGAGGATGGTTCCCCTTGCTCTGAACTCACATGTAAAACTATTAACTTCACCATCTAATCTTTCAACTAACTGTCCAACAAGAACAATAAAAATATGCTTGTGGCTGAATTCAGAAATCACGGTATGCAATCCCCCATATTTGTGGGAAAATTATTAAATCATCGCTTTCAGGAAAACTGGTCAACCACATCCATCCCTATCTCACTCAACATGCATTACTTTACTCCAGCAATCAAGGAGCAAAAATGTGGAATATCAAAGGGTAGTCTGATGGTACATGTCTCTGGTTTGCTTCAAACCCAAGTCCAACCTTGTCCAGAAGAAGATCAAATGATCAAAGTTCTACTGCCTAAGAACAGGCACCTGCAGGACCACTCATCTTTGGTCGACATCAATGTATATATTCAACCGAATTTACTCTAAAAAAAACAATTAACAGAAAAAATAGTACTAGTGCAAGGTTACCTGAAACAAAATGGTCGACCTGGGATCTATTTGACTGGCA
The DNA here is from genome assembly GCF_964261635.1 of Lissotriton helveticus. NCBI lineage: Eukaryota > Metazoa > Chordata > Amphibia > Caudata > Salamandridae > Lissotriton > Lissotriton helveticus. Next base: position 794,971,675 of record NC_136067.1, on the reverse strand, counting down.
GCTTCAACGTGAATACATTGCACACACCAGAACAGAATGAGATCCTGAGGGCCAAAATGCATAGTAGGAAGTTTCAAGTCAATGCCAAATAAATAAATAGCACTGGGATAAACAAGGCGAATATCTATTCTACGAGTTAGCACTTCGAAGCATGAGGGCCCTAAATTTGCAGAACAACGGCGGATGCTCCATTGAGTTTAAGCACGTAGCCCTAATTTGCAATGCACTCTCGATTAAACGTTCATCTCAATTTGTTTTTCTTGCTAAAGGTGAACAAAATGGGACTTAAAATATTGCCACTCTGTACATTGTGAATTGTAAGAAAGGTAAAATACTTAGACATAGCGAAAGTGAAAAGAGTTCTTGGATATTTTACAAGAATCTGAATCTATCCTCTCAGACCCAGGGCAATACTGGGAGGAATTTTGCTGAAAATATGCTTTACAATATATTGAACAGGAAGAAGAGAGTAGAAACAAGTATCATGATGGCAAATACCAAAGCTTAAAATATCAAACCCCGGCCTGGAGGCAGGCAAAATGGAAACTGAACGAAGCCCTTAGGATCCCCTCTTGGTCCAACATTTGGATCAGTGTAGGCCAGTAAAAACAGAGTACCAGAAGCAGAGATGGAAGGCAAGGAACTTGGAATTAGACTCCTACTGGGTAAAGCTACTGTATAATAGTAGACATAACAATTAAAAAAACATCTGGAAAACAATAAATGAGATTGCAAGACCAACTTGCACCATACATATTTGCAATATTGTGGAACACACTTGGACCTCCTTTTTACTAAGGCATGTATTCACTGAAAGGCAAACAACCATCTCTTTCCATTTGGCTCAGCACATTGACCGCTCCATGTCTGAAATCCAATTTAACGACATCCACAGGAAGACCGAATACACTGCCCAGTTTAGGAGGCATAGGGAAATCAGATACCAAGTTTAGATTTACAAACACATAACTATTACAAATCAACGGTTCAGGTAGGCATGATGGGGCACCTGGTCCAAAAGGAATAGCACAGGCAATTTACAAAGAAAATCCACAGTTTGGGGGGAGGGAGGGGGAGGTAAACCTACTAACCTATTCAGTCAAGCTCTCATTTCAGGCACAGTCCCTGACCCTTGGCGGGGCTCCATCTTAAACCCAATTTTTAAAGTAGGTGACAGGTCCAAACCAGAAAATTATCGCTTGATGGTATTATTGGATGCAGAAGTATTTTGCATCGGCTCTTCTAATCAAATAAACAACCTGGGCCCGCACGATAAAAGTTATCCTCATAAATCAAACAAGGTTCATAAAAGGGTCTGAAACGACAACTAATAATTTGGCATTGACTCTTATCATTGATACATTACAAAAGACAAAACTACCACTGCATGTCTGCTTTGTAGATTTCAAATTGGCTTTTGATGATGGTGATTAGGATAGGATACACTTTGGTTGAAATTTGCCACGAGGGGCATTTCCCAACTTATTCTTAGAGGTATACCACAAATGTATACCTACACCTGGATCAGAATAAAAATAGGTAATGGCACCTGGGTCTGTAGGACACTAAGGACATACCAAGGCCTCAAACAGGGTTGTGTACTCTTCTCTTCTCTCTTCTGTTTCTCTCCAATCTATTCTTAGCAGAACTAACAAGGCCACTTCATCAAACAAATATTCACCCTGCTCAAATGGGTCCACTTTGATTAAGCAACCTAGTGTTTGTAGATGATGCGTTCCTCTGTAATCAAACAACTTTCTGTCTGCAGCTTCTAATAGATGCACTTTCTAGATAGGCCCATGAGACTAACTGTGAATAAACAGGAATAAGACCAAAGTCATGATAATCTCATCTTTTAACAATCCCATTAAAATTCAGTTTCTAGATAGGCAGCCACTTGAACATGTAGAAGTCCACAGACATCTGGGCATCCTGGTTGATAATAAAGGATCATTTCTACCACAAAAGCACAACCTAATTAGAAAGGGCAATGCTCTCTAAGCCAAATGTTGCACCTTATACAAAAACGTAAATGGTCCAACCTTATCACCAATGCTGATGGTCATGGCCACACAACTTATCCCTACCCTCACTTATGGAAGCGAGGTACTATGTAATGATATAGCCTTTCTTGAAGGTTCGATTATCAAACCATATAGGCAAGTATTTATGATCCTAAGGATGGCTTTAGTGGCTCAGATTCATTTCAAATTTTGTCTCACCCAGCAAGTTATTGCCAGGCAATGTGCTTTCATCAAGTACTGTGACAGGCTACAGCGCTCTGAAAAAAACTCCATCAACAAAATACTGTGGTCAGTAATTGCAAACTCCCAGCAGACACCCTACAAATCCAATTTGGAAACATGCATTGCTAACATGGAAATACAATCTCCATGGGATCTGTCTCTACCTAACATGGCTTTAAAAAGAATATTAACTAAGGCATTGAGGACAAAATCACTCATTGAGGACAAAATGGATCTAGCTAAACAATCACTTGCCTGGATGCTGATTAACATCTATAAAACCTTGAAACACGCATCCCACTTTGGAGCCCCTATTCAGTTTTTATGAAACAGAAATTCCTGCCCTTACAGCTAGGGTCACCTCAGCTGTTAGTGGGGCAAATGCCTTGGATAGCAAACCTGGGAACAGCTTGCAGATTTTGTGGCACTTCAAAAGAGGACCCAATCCCTCTATCTTGCATCTGCCGAAGTCTAAAGCAAGCAAAATGCAAACGTTTGAAAACATCCTTTAACCCATTCCGTCACGCCCCTCGGGTGGGCGGTGCTGGTGACGGAACGGTTCTGTCACGGCTTGCTCGCCGTGCCTGCGCGGCGCGAATTCCGCTCCTGCGCTGAGCGTTCTATTGAGCGGGCGGGGCCGTGACGGAACCGTTCCGTCACAAGGACAGCTCACCCAAGGGCCCTGACGGAGCGGTTCCGTCACAAGCACGGGAGCGCTGCGTGGCCCCCCGCCCCTTAGCACTGCGGCGGAATAGCCGCCGCAGTGAAAGGGTTAAATACAGAGGTATATGTATCTGCAGGCAGGCAATCATCCCCTGTCTAACCTTAGAGGACACTATGTTGAACTCTCAACTAGTAACATTTCAGTGCAGGTTCCAATCACTCATTGATACAGGACACACAGTTTGCCAGAATCCTCATTTCATCCTTACCATGTATTTTTAATGGCCTCTTATGATTGTAATTCTTTTTTAGAAAATCATTTAAATAGGCTCTTATTATTGTATATAAAATGCTCATTAACTGCAATGAATTTAATTAATCTGGTGCAATAAACTTGACTTGAATATTAGCAGAAAGAGCTGTTACACTTATTTAAACTTTTGATACCATAGGAGAGCATATAGCACTGATAGCTGCTCTTTGTTTGTTGGATAGTTGGGAAGAAGTTGTGCAAAGGCAAGATCCAAAAAATCAATGTAGTCTCCATGCTGGCCATCTCAATGTATTGCTAGGAGAGCTATCTACATGAAAAGTCCTTCAAATTGCATAATGTTTTTCAAAACAAATAGGGAACAATGTTACACAAACATCAAGAAATGCCCAAACGCACACAGTCTTGGAAATGAGCTTATTGCAATTGATAGGCAACACATGTGATGCAAAGTGAAGTAACTCCATAAGCATAAAAGTTCAAATGGGCGGTGTGAGAAATTGTGTTATTGTTTGACGGGGATGAAACTCTACTCAAGCAGCAACCACAATACTTGTCAGGGTGAGGCACAAGCAAACCACAAATAAACCTGTGCTCAATCATCTGGCAGTTTGACACAGAGCAGTCAGTCTTTACTTAGAAGAAATATGCAAAGTATCCATGCATCACTTCAAACAGTAATAATGAGAAATCACTACACAAGAAAAGTCCCACACCAATTTAGGAAGATAGAGCAAAATTAAATAAATAGAGGAAGAACAAAATAATGTAAACCCAATCAGTAGAGCTAGAGATATGCAGTTTTAAAAATGTAACTGAAAATAGTACCAAAAAGCCAGAAGTGTCCCTCACGGCTATCTGGTTGTGAGAAACCAGGAGAATGTCATAATTTCAGGCCGACTTTGATGGAGCATGTGTCGGATACAGGGACCAGGTTAGTTGCACTAAAATGTTACCTTCACATTCCAAAGCAAAGTATCATGTGGAGGAGTGTGGCTCACTGATTAGAGCGGCAGACTCTGATGCAGAGGTCTGGCCTGGGACCAGGGTTCAATTCCTGACGCGGCAAGGTCCTGAGCCCAAAATGTCCACGTACTCGATAATTCTCACCTCGGTGCCTATTCTAATCATGGGGTCTCACGCTGCAACTCTGGGCAATAGTTGCTTAATCTCCAATACGGTGGCCCACCTGCTGCGGGATGCCTGGCTTTCACCCTGGGGATACCTAGTAGGGATTATCTCACAGGGAAAAGCCAGGATGGGTTCCCAAAGCAAGCGCCTTGATGCCTTCGGGTGATACGTGCGCTATTTAAGTCGCAATACATTTACATACGTACATTTACAGTGGAGGTGGGCCATGAGGGGCAGAAAAGCTTCATGTTATGTAGTAAAATTATAGGCCCAAGTACAAACACCACCATTTACCATGCTCACATTTTAAAGTTGCCTTCTTTTCTTAAACATAATGACATTTGACACACATTTCCTTGCGTGCAGGTGCAGGGTAATATTCTCTGAAACAGCATTGAGTACATTTCTACTTCATAAGCATATTATGACAAAACCTTGAACGTTCTTTACATGGGCTAAGTTCACTGCGCAGATTGTTTGTGTTTGTTATTGTCTGTTCAGCGATAGAGCTATCACAATAAGATCAACAATAACAGCATGACTAGGACTTCCACATGGCAACATGGGCAATGTTTATTATATAAAGGGTTCACTTCCTTGTTTAGCTAGAGGAGCATTTCACTGGCACTGACTCATCGTCACATTCCGGATTTCCGGACAGTTGATTCCTGTTTATCTCACCTCATGCGTGGGATGAAGCCGAGCTCTCCACCAAGACAGCCTTCATGGTTATACTTACCCACAGGTGACAGGAGAGTTAGATCACCCTACAGGGATTTGGCAGATTCACCTACCCTAGGTACACTAGGATATGTAGCACTAGGTAGGAGTACAATATATTACAGTACTTATATGCAGGAATATATTCTCTGTAACACCAAAATGGTTGAACTGTTTATCTTTTCCACCATTCGTGTTATGCTAATAACATTATTCTATTTCCTTCTATTGATTATTGCTGCTTACATAATTTACTCAAGAATCACAATGCTTCAATAAATAATGAAACTGGCTGTTGAGTATGTCTTGCGTATCTCTTTGAGTATGCATGAGAAACCAAATGATACGGTTCGATATCTGTTACCATGATTTCCTTGTGGAGTCAGGGTTGTCATGTTCTGAGGTTGCAAATTCCATTTGTCACCGGGTCAGGTTTGGGGTACAGAAAATGCACCGTGAGCTAAGGGAAACATATCCTGATAGTGTGTGTAAAATCAGTCTCACACTCTTTTGACGTTTATGCTGCCCAAAAAATACTCTGTTTTACTGAGAAAGTACAAGCTGTGGTACGTCCACAGTTGGTCATAGATGTAGCGTGAAGAGTAGGCCTGGCATCACAGACAGTCAGTTCAGTTCTTAAACTTTATTCGATTGTTCATAAAAACATGATAAAAGTATACAGAATTAAAAAGGCACTTATGAATTAGTACAAAAGCAGGGGAATACAGTACATTAAAATTGTAGAGCTCATAATAAGTAGGTACATGGTCTTACAGCAGGAGATTAAATTATTACAATATTAAAAATCTAAACTTTTTCTAAACGATACTGATTTTAGAATAAAAGTTGCAGTAAAAAAACAGATATCCGGGGTAGCAAGTGCAAATAAAAATCTCATGGCATTAACGGTTGTGGACACAGAGTATCTCTTAAACAGTGGTTTGAGGTAAAGAAGACGCCAGGGTTTATACAAAGGGCATATTAGCATAAAGTGCAACGTGCATTGTTTAGTAGTTCCGTAACACGGACAGGGGGTGTCAGAATAAATTTTCATCCTCGGGAATGCCACCAGGTTATGCACAATACCTAATCTCAGCCTTGTGAGTACATACTGATGAGGCTGTCTAGTAATAACTTTTAGGTACATAGGAATACCAATCCCTTCTTCCTTGTTTGAAAAATAGAAAGCATGGGTTAAGTAATAGCTACAATGTTCTTTACGCCTGTTAAATTTATGCCTCAAAAAGACTCCTTTAACCTCCTGCTTCGGTATGACAGTGGCACACTCGGGGTCACCGTGGACATCCAGATCGAAAAGTTCCTTAAAAGATGAAACAACATATTTTAGCCACGGGATCTGGTAGGCATTATCCAGGCGTAAACAGTCTTGGATTATTCCCCTGGTAAAGCCAGTTTCATCCTTTGACTAAATAGACCTCCAGGCCATTAGGGGTCTCAATCCAATTAGGTCGGATATATAATCCAGCCCTTGTTCACTATGGGTCAGTTCAATGGAAGACAGAGGAGACTCTTAAGAAATATATTTTCAACTATTTGCAAGACCCTTTGGGGCCTGTGTCCCCAAACCTCTGAGCCATAAAGGGCAAAAGAAGCACACCTGTGTTGATAAACATTCAGCATGTCTGGTATGCGGCGGCTTCCCAGTTTAGCAGCAAAACGAAATACACCTAGGGAAGCCTTGCTCATCCTAGCTTTAACATTGAGTTGTTCTGGGGTCCAAGACCCACCGTTATTAAAAGTAATGCCCAGATAGCAAAAATTGTTCACGACCTCGATTCGGTTTTCCTTAAAATGAAAAGATTTAAGTTGGTTCACCTTTTTCCCGCAGGCCATGATAAAGGTTTTAGAATTGTTAATTTTTAATTTCTTCCCCTGTATAAAATCATAAAAATAGTTCATAAGTTTTTGAAGGCCTATGGGGGTTCTTGAGAGTAAAACGGTATCGTCTGCATAGAGCAGCACCGGGATAGGTTGTCCCTCGACTTGTGGGGCGTCAGCTTGCACGTTTTTCAATTCGAGCTCCAGGGAGTTTATAAAGACGGAAAAAAGCAGCGGGGCCAAAACACAACCCTGTCTAATGCCAGATTTAACCCTGATCTTCCATGTGCATTTCCCCTCCTGGCCGTAGCGAATCTGGGCAGATAGGTTGTTATAGAGTCTTGCCAGAAAATGAATTAACGCTGCCGGGCCTCCCATTTCGAGTAGGGTTGACCACAACAAAGCATGGTCAACCAGATCGAAGGCACTAGAGAGGTCCACAAAACAGAGGAACAATGAACCCTGTTTGGCTTTAGTGTATTTCCCAATTAAGAGATCTAAATTGATACACTGCTCAATAGTGCCAAGGCCCTTTCTGAAACCATATTGCGAGGCCGCAAGGATGTTATTAGTTTCAGCCCATTCCTCTAGACGTAACAGCAAAACCCTGCTCATGATTTTTAACGAGGAGCCTCTCCTCTATCTCCCTTCTTGTAAATTGGCAGGATTACAGGTTCGCTCCAGGTAGAGGGGGTAGTATCGTTGACAGCAGCGGTAAACACCTGGGTCAATAGGGGGCTCCACAGGGCCAGATCGGTTTTGTATAGATCGACCGGAACCCCATCTGGTCCTGGGGCTTTCCCCCCTTGCTGTTTCGGATTGCCAAGTCAACTTCTTGAAGGGTAATCCCCAATGGTTGGTTGTGTCTGATGGAATTAACACAGGGACTATCCTGGACCTCGCGGATAGGGTAAAAAATTCCCGTAAAATATTGGACCCAACTGTCCTCACTAACCTGTGCGGTTAAAACTGGAAAATCCTCCTTCTGGAGGAATGGGCTGTTGACAGTACTCCAGAATAACTTGCAATCCCGTAGTGCTGCCGTCTTAGTCAGGTCCTCCCAGGCTTGTTCTCTTAATTCCTGTTTCCTACGCCTCAACTCCTGCTTATATGTAGGCCTCAAGAGTATTACGGCATCCCTGTCTCTCGGGTGGTTGGATAGTGCCCTCTTAAGATCTTGTAGCGCAGATGTGCAGGCTCTATCAAACCACCCTAGCATGGCCCGCTTGGTTATGCCCTTGGTGATAGTGAGGGACTTCTTAATTATATTACCAAGTTCCTCAAAATCAACTATAATGCAACTTGGGGCGGCATCAGCTTCGAGACAACGGATTATGACTTCAGAACCTGCTCCCACGATTTTCCTTAATAATTTATCGAAATTATTTCCACACCATTTAATCGGGATGCCATTTTGCCTACATGGAATAATCTCGTCAGCAATCCTACCGTTAAAACGGATCATAGAACCCCAAATGAGGATTGACATAGTAATGGCATTGTGGTCACTAATTCCAAAATCCACAATAATCGGGCCTGTGCAGAGGGGGATCCTGTATGCCGATATCAACAGAAAGTCTATAACGGATGCTGAGTTCCTCCCAGTAAAAGTAGGAACAATATTCCCCTCAATATCCAAAGCTGGTTGATGAATAACCAAATCAAGTTTTAACAGGAGGGCATTGAGGGAGTCACCATTAGGGGTATGGGTAAAATGAGCCCGGTTCTCCCCATTGTCCCCATCGTACCCACATACATTAGTATAAGAGTAGGGACAAAATCTAATATTAAAATCCCCCCACCCAAATAATGTCATATGGTTTATGGGTGTCACTACTAATTTTATTTATAGCTGATTCGAGTTCGTCTACAACAAGGGTACTCGTGGGGTCAAATGTATTATTATAATAATTAATCAGCAAAGTGTCCCGGCCCCCTTTATATTCTAACCCTAAGTATTTGAGAGTGTGAACCTACAGTAGAGTGGGATCTCACACGTACTGGGAAATGCACAGACAGTAAAATCAACAGCCCACCTTTTGCCCTACCCATGGAAGATTCTTGCGCTGGGCAATTATATGAAACAAAGCCATTGTAATGAATATCAGTCGTGGACCAGGTTTCCTGTAAGCAGAGGATGTCAAACCCGGAGATGGATTCCCTCCAGCCCAGGGCTGACAACCTCTGCCGCCAACCGGCAATGTTCCAGCTAGCTAGTTTAAAACCTGGGTGACTAGATACTGGTACCGGCTCTGCCAGCTCATGATAAGATGAAGGAATCAGAGTAGTTAACGACTCATCAGACATAACCAAGGAATACGGTGGATGGTGAATATCCGCTATATTAGTTTGGAGAGGGGGTACCATGGGCAGCCTTTTGGGAGTTATTGGAGTTAACAAGCATTCATCTGGGCGTATTGCCTCAACCCCATCTACCCCGTTCAATAAACCATTTGCCCTCACAGGCGGGGAAGACCTTGGATCATAAGTTGGAAGTAGTCAATCAACTCCCTCTAGACCATCCAGACAGCTATACCGATTACTATCAAAAAAGGGATTATACTGGGGGGTATACTGAGGCAGCATAACCGCTCCAGTATCATACCTTCTTTGTCTACCCCTCCGTTCAACCCTTGTCCAACCAGATCTTCCTCTGCCATAGGTTACAGGGTTAGGTGGAAAGAAGAAGTACACCGGGAGGGTCTGAATGGTTGAATCAAGAGACCTATTAAAACCCGCACAGATGTAAGATACGGTTCTAGGGTCCCTGAAACTAACCATAATGCAATCCCCATTAATGGATTTTGCCGTCTTACCTAGCCATGGTACCCTCCTTACCATAATAATTTCGTTGTGGAGATGGGCGACGAGCGGTCTATTCCAATTAAGCCACTTCACAACTTTGCCTTTCAAGGAGCTAAAAGTTTCGGTTTCGCCTGTTTCCAGGATGGGGGCACCGGCTAAAACTACCATATAGCGGTTTGCTTCCGGGGGAAGGTCGGGCAGACGTGGTCTATGGGCTCTAGGTGCTTTAATTGGAGACCCTTGTGTACCATCAGCCAATAGTCCAGGTGTGTTAGAATTACGGGGTTGCAGACCAGGTAGATGTTGGGGGGGTACATTATTACCCAGGTTGGGATCATGGTTAGAATCTAGGTGGACTACAGAGGGACCTATAGGGGGGCAGGTAGAGGGTTGGACCTCATTAGCTTGTTGGATGCCTGGGTTAATAGGGGTGATATGTAAAGTACTCCTATTACTGGGCTTGGAATTGGCTAGAATAGAGGCAGTGGCTTCCTCTATAATAGACAATCTAAGTTCTATCCTTTCCAATTTGGCCTCTAGGGGGAATAAAATCGATTTAAATAGGGCCGCCAAGCTTTCAAAAGAGGCCTCACTACTAGACATGACAGTTGATAAATTCGTTGATTGGGGGATGGGGTCATGTTGTAACTTTGCTGTTTTCGATTTACTACCAGCTTTCTTGTTATATGATCTTTTCCGTTTAGCAGTAGCCCCTTCCTTTACCCCCTGGGACATTATATTATTAAAAGTATGTTCAGGATCAGGAATAGTGGAAACATTAATTATATCAAAAACTTGATTGATTTCAGGTAGAATTGCGTTCACCAAAATGTCTAAGTCCGCTGAAGCCTGATTATCAGCTTCAGGGAGAGGGGATTGGTCAGCCACTACGGTGGTAACGATATCAACATGTCTATCAGGCGTTTTCGCATTAGCTATTGTCCCCAGGGAGGATCTCTTGGTAGACAACAGTTCTTTGGACAAACGTTTCTCAAGGATATTGATTTCAGAGTCAATGATGGTATTCGCCCTGATGAGAAATTTTTCCATACCTCCAGGTGCCGGTCCTCCGGAAAGCGAAGACTTGCTCAGGGTTTCCCGACCAGCCATGAAGTCCCAGAGGAGCGTACTGGTGTGTTAGGAAAGAAGTAGGAGGGGTGGCCCGGTCTGGTCACTACTGGTCACGAAGGGGCACAAACGGGCCCGCCCTTGGCCCAGGCTTCGCCCAGCGCCGTCCCGCACCCGTTCCGCGTGCGCGGTTATTGGACTGGATATGTACGTGTGCGCTATGGGCGTGGCTTCCAGGGAGAGTGGGCCAGGTGTCGTCAATTGGCCACGCAGGGACTCCTGGTAGATGGAGTCCCTGCCGTCACGCTCGCAGCCCTGTACACTGCCACAACCCCCGCAGAGTTACCAGATGAAGCGGGACCCGCGAAGCGGGTCCGGCGAACAGGAATTGCAGGCTCGGGAGGCAAAGCACAACAGGTTGGTCTCCGTCCTTCGGTCCGCTTAACCCAGAGTGCAGGCAATGAGAAACAGTCATGTCTCTAGCATGAAGGTCCAGAGCTTAGTGATGGCCCTCTTTGCAAGCAGGTGATGCTGGAGCACAAAGGGTCGGGTTGACAACTTTGTGTTGGTGGGCTGTGTGAACGACAAAGTTTAGGTGCCAACTGACCCTTCATTTCAGCTTCTCTGAGACCACACCAAGGGTTCATGACCTGAGGGGCACCACTTGGAAGCTCGGGACGTTCTCCAGCTGGATCTGGGCACTGGTTCAGGTGGTTCTGAGCCTGTTATGTCCTGTGACTCTGAATAGGAGGCCAGGAGACTGGCCCTTGGAGTCACTCACGAAGTCCTGCATTCAGGTCCATGCTCAATTCCTCTGACTCAGGCCACAGGGCAGTAGGACAGCAATCCAGCAAGGCAGCAGTCCAGTAAGTCAGACATCTAGCAATGCAGCAGTCCAAGTCCAGAAGAGGGGCAGTTCTTTCAGCAGCACAGCAGTTTAACTTCCTGACCAAGCATCCACCGGTCCAGAAGTGTGCTGAAACGTTGGTGTCTGAGAGCCAATATTTATACAAGGTGCTTTCTTTGAAGAGGATGAAGCTTCTAGAGGTTTCCCCCTTGAAGTGTTTAGGTTTCCTACCTCCTCCGTCCTCGCTCCAGACTTACTACAGGGGGAGAAGGACACAGTCTATATAAGTGTAAGTAGGGCCGTGCCCCGCTCTGCCCCGCTCTGCCCTGCTCTGCCCTCACATTCTGCCAGTGATGGCCCATTTAGGCGCACCTAAGCCCTGTATTGTATGTGGGTGTCTAGGAGGAATACACAAAGCCCAACTGCCAACTACACCCAGTCATGTAACCCAGTGACAGACTTTACAAAGTGAATGGCAAAGGCAGGAAAATGAGAGCTTTCTAGAAATGGCATTTTCAAAATAATAATTTAAAATCAGGATTTATCATAAGAGAGGATTTTTTATTACCTATTCCAAAGACACCAAACATTAACTGGACACTTGTTTTTATTTGGAAGTTACAGTTTATTAAGTGTAATAAGGTAACTCCAATGCTATTTTAAGGGAGAGGTTGGCCTTGCAGTAGTGAAAAATGAATGAAAGAGTTTTCCACTACCAGGACATGTAAAACGTAAACGTTCATGTCCAACTTTTTAAATAAGCTGCATCCTGTCCTTTGGCCCACCAAGGACCTTCCTTCTGGGTGTCTTATATGTATTAAAAAGGAAGGTTAGAGTCTGGCTAAAGGTTTCTCTTGCCAGTCAAAATGACAAATTAAAATTGCTCACACATGCTGCAATGGCAGGCCTGAGGCATGTTTAAATGGCTACCTAAGTGGGTGGCGTAATTAGTGCTGCAGTCCTCTAGTAGCATTTATTTTATTATACCTGGGCACAGATAGCACCACTTTAATAGGGACTTACAAGTAAAATACAGTATACCAACTGGGTATAAGCCAATTGCACCACGTTTTTAAGGAGAGAACACAAGCAGTTTATCACTAGTTAGCAGCGGAAAGTGTCCTAAAAATCAACCATAACGGGTTGTGAAAACAGGAGGGTGAAGGCAAAAATGTTGTGGATGACCCTGCGGAAAGGGACAAGTCCAACAGGCAATAAAACCTTATGCACGCTCAAAAGCTGTTCAACACGGCAACCCACTAATATTTAAGTACTGACAATGAAGTTAACAATGAGTAAAGAACCAAGATATGAAATGCAGCTTTGTTTCAGAGAAAACAGAGAAAAGCACACACTGAAGCCAAATCGTACATCAAATCAGAATTGCAGACAAGTAAATACCACACCAACGTGCACACATTCTCAAAAGGTAAACACAAAGCATGGATAACAATACATTCACTGGCATGCACCTGAAATTACTCACCTGCACACAGTAAGATTAGAGGCGCATGCAGCGACTCCCCCTACCCTTACAATACACTGACATAATATAGACTATGGATTATGGTAAAACAAACAGTCTCTGTGATTACAAGATTCGCATTAATGTGACCCCTCAGGAGGAGAGCAGCCACTACAATTTATTTCAGCTTATTTTGAAAAAATATAGTAATTTATAAAACCTCAATGTAAATCATGCTAACATTTCATTTTGATTTGTATGCTAATATTTGATACACATAATTGTTTTATAGAAGATAAAATGCTTAAATAATAATAAAGTACTAATTCCAGTGGAATCATTATGACAGGAGAGGTTTTGCAGCAAGAACGTTTCCAAACCTACTGTGAATTCAAAATTGGAAAACTGAATTTTTTGAATGGCAATAGCCGACGGTGCCTATTTACACACTTACTTAAAATACCAATAATCACAATATTTTCCAAGTCGCAGTTATTAAAAAAGATTTTCAGGTGAAATGCCAAGATACCATTTTGATGAAAAAGCCGGAATTCCAGGATGGGTATTTGCGCAAAATAGAAGAAAGACTTTTTAACAATACTGTTATCAATATTCTAAGATTATTTCTGCCATTTCCTAGATACTTTTTTCCTAGTAGTAGGTGACTGTACACCAGTCTTGTTCATTTGTAGGGCATGGACTATATGGATTATGTGGGCCGGGATTTGTATATTTCTCTCTTTTGTCAAGGCTTTTGGGTCGTACTATTTTGTTCTCTTCCTGCTTTTTGGTACATTATTAGATGCCATTTGAAATGATCAACTTGCAGTGTGATTTTGTCCTATCGTGTTTATGTTGGCTGTGATTTAGGACCTCTCAGTTGACCAACCAAATGCAACTTTCCACTTTATTCCTTATTCTGAGTGTATGTATCTCTTCCCTGGTTTATCTCTTGCCTTCATATCCATGATCTCTTTCACGATTCTTCAATTCTCCTTAGGCTTCCACTTTCTACATTTTTCTGTACAGGATTCGTGTTGATTTGCTTCATCCAATGATCAGGTGTCTTTTTTATAATGAATGTTGTATGGCAATTATTCATTGTTCTTTTAATTTACAGGCCTTATCTTCTAATCACCCCATAACTTAGTCCTTTGGCTAGTGCCAGGCCTTATTTTAGTCAGATTTTTTCTCTTGACTTACATCTATTGGCAACATTTGAAGGCACTTTATTTCTTAGGACCATCAATACATTTCAATATTTTGTTTGATAGTAGAGATAGGTATATTTATTTGTGCTCATTTGAGGGTGTCTCATAAGTTATTTTTTTGTACGTTCTGCATGCTTTAGTATTTTTGGGTGTCAATGCTCTGTTTTGTTTTCAGCCTTATCTCAACTCCTCATTCTGTAATGACTCTTCTGGGTCCTTTTACCAGAATAGAATAGGCATTGAGCAACATGTTGCTCATCCCTATTTTGCTCAATGGACTGAGTGAACTTTTTCTCATATTCTTGTTTAGTGCAGTTTCTCCTTGTTGGAAAGTGGGTTAAAAGTAGGGGTAAATATGCATCTACCACTGGCAATAATAACACTAATAAAAAAGAGGGGCTCAGAATAGGTCTTTGAAAATTATTCCCATGCTCATCTCTTGGTAGCTTTTCTACGAGTAGGCAGGTTTAACTTAAAAGACAGATAGTTAAAGCATTAAAAAGCACCTTTTCACAAAATGATTAAGACACAACAACCAATAAAAATCTAATACCAATTTAAAACAATAGGAAATATTTGTATCTTTAAAATGACACCAAAATGCAAGAAATCCAATGTAGGGAACCAGAAATATGATTTTATAAATATTTAGCACTACATAGCACGCAGAAATCTAAAGCACCTCTTGTGACATCTGGTCATGCTAGACTGGGGACAAAGTCAAATTTCAGATTGACCACAATGGAGCCCTGTGTGGCTTCCCCTCGTGGTAGGTCTTGGTCAAAGTTTTTACCTTCTGACATAGAGCCCTTTCTGGAGCTTTTCTTCCCAGGGTCCTAGAAGCTCTTCGCCAGTTCAGATTCGGTGAGGTTTTGCAAGCTTGCCTTGCGACGAGCTCCCAGTCAAACTTGTGGAAGTCCAACCTCTGGAGCTTTCCAGCAGGACAAACCAGGTATCCAGGCCGGCTCACGGTTGAAGGTGAGCAGCTTATATAGGTTTGGTCTTAGAACATTTTGCTGAGTTTTTTCTAGTGGGGTCCCTCAGTGATCTTCACCAGGCCTGATTCATTGAGGGTTCGCTGGCTTCGGTTTCAGCCAACTCCCAGTCAAACTGTGGAAGTCGGACTTCTGGAGCGTTTCAGTGGGACAAACCTGGACGTCATGCCAGCTGGCTAGGTTGAGTCGGTCAACCTATGGAGTTTTTTCCAAACTTGCTCCAAACATCTTCAAAGTTCTGGACCTTCTTCCTGAAGTTCCTTTGAGGCTGCCAACATGTCTAAAACTTACTCCAAGGGTCTGGAAGCTCCAAGACAGTCGTTGAAAGTTTGGAACTTCAATTCCCATCTTCCATTTGAACAAAACCCTTAAAAATCCACTGGTAGTAATCCAGGCTGGGGATTCTTGGTGGTGATGGTCCAGGTAAGCTATGATACCCTGTAGCTTGCAGGGAGTCTACTCTTTTGTCCTTTTGAAGCAAGTTTGATCCACAGGGCTCTATTTCTATATGGTGCAATAGGTGCAGTCAGTAAGAGTGCAGGGCCTGGTTGGTGCAAATCAAACTTCCATCATGGACCCTTCTTCTGTCTTAAGTTTCAACCAGCAGATCTGAGAGTCTCTGCCCCTCTGTGATATTTATTTCAAGTTATATGGGTCAAGCGTTAGGGTCTCCTGTCCAATGAGGTGAAGGGCAATACCCCAAGCTATGACCACATCCTCCACAGTGTGGCACTATAATCTCCCAGAGAGCCCCATTCCTCCAAAATTCAACATGGCAGATTTTACAACAGAGAGAGAAGAGCCAACTAAACCAGCCTTCAGGATGCCTAATTTGCATACCGTCCCTCCCTTTTGCATCTGCAAATGCCCTCTCTAAGCCTGCCATCTGGCTGGGGGCAGAGGGTAGAGGTGTACATGAACCTGGTTTCTCCAGCCTATTCCCTCCTTCCTTTGAAGTAACAGAACCTGGTGAGACCCACACAAGTCACCCCCCTCCTGGATTTCCCTGAGTGTCTAATCTTCAAAAATGTATAGGTTTGGTAGGTTTCCCTAGGTGCCGACAGTGCTAGAGTTCAAAATCTACAGCTAGCCACTTTGCAAAAAAAGGGTCAGTTTTCACTGTGAAACGTTTTGGGCCATTTCTTGTCACTGACAATATGCCTACCCACACACCTGAAATATCATTTTTCTCAGAATACTTTGGGAAATGCGGGGTGGGTGGAATTTTGTGGATCCACGGAGATTCCAGAATGTTCCACCACAGAAATGTGAGGAAAATGTGTTTTTGTTTCAGATATTGAGGTTCGCTAGGGATTCTGGGTAACAGAAACTAGTGAGAGCAAGACAAGGCACCCCATCCTGGAGTCCTCTGCGTGTCTAGATTAAAAAAATGTATAGATTTGCTAGGTTTTCCTGGGTGCCAGCAGAGCTAGGGTTCAAAATCTACAGCTAGGCACTTTACAAAAAAAGGTTCGGTTTTCACTGTGGAAATGTGGTGTGTGCACGTTGCGTTTTGGGCTGTTTCCTGTTGCTGGCGTAAGGCCTATCCAAACAAGTGAGGTACCATTTTTCTTGGAAGACTTTGGTAATGCGGGGTTGGTGGAATTTTGTGGATCCACGCAGATTCCAGAACTTTCCACCATAGAAATGTGTGGAACATGTGAGTTTCCTTTTACAAAGTTTGAGGTTTGCAAGGGATTCTGGATAACAGAACCTGATGAAAGCCAGACAAGTCACCCCATCCTGGATTCCCCTGGGTGTCTAGTTTTCAAAAATGTATAGGTTTGCTAGGTTTCTCTAGGTGCTGGCAGAGCTGGGGTTCAAAATCAACAGCTAGTCACTTTGCAAAAAAAGGGTCAGTTTGCTCTGTGAAAATGTGGTGTGTTCACGTTGCGTTTTGGGCCGTTTCCTGTGGTGGCCACTACACCTACCCACACAAAGTGAGGTATCATTTTTATCGGGAGACTTAGGGGGACACACAATTGTGGAGCAACTGTTATTACTTATTGACTTTCAATGCATTCCTGCTTTCCAAATGTAAGACAATGTGTAAAATTGAAAAATGACCTATAATTCAAATACTGGTATGGGTACCCACAAAAGTGCAAATAGCTACTATTTCTAAACTCTATATTTTGCTCCCATTTCAGAAATACATAGGGGACTTTCATACTGATTTTTCCCTGTTTATATTTTTCTAAATGAATTGCTATATACCCGGTACATAATAAAAAACCATTGCAAAACACTGCTCAGTTATTGGATCTGGGTTCCTCTGATTCATGGTGAAACTACAAGTTCTATATATCCCCACAATCAGAAGGGTCCAGCAGATGTAATGGTATATTGCGTTCAACATCTGTCATACTTAGTAGAAGTTACAGGTAAAGGTGTTGGCAAAAATGGCTGTTTTTTTAACTCATTTTCAAAATTTATATTTTCAACTTTTTTAACTGTTATTACCATATGAAAACCTTGAAGGATCTTTACAAATGACCCCTTGCTGAATTACATTTTTTTCGATTTTCTGAAATGTATAGCCTTCCAGGATCCATCATTGTTTCCAAACCCATTTCTACCATTCCCTGGAAGGAGGTTGAAAGCATAAATATAGGCAATGTCCCAGAAAAATGCCAAAACTGTGCAAAAAATTTAGGTTTTCTGACAAAGGTCTGCTTGTCCCTGAAAGCAGGGACATGGGGATTTCAGCACCACAACCCTTTTGTTGATACCATTTGCAGGGTAAAAAAAACACACTTTCATCTGTAGCCCTTCCCCCCCTCCCAAAACAAATTAGCTATATTTTAGCTAATTTCTGGGTCCCTTCCAGGGTAATCCACAAACCCTGGGTACCTTTAGAATCCCTGTGATGTTGGAAGAAATGGATGCAAATTTAGCATGGATACCTTATGTGTTCAAAAGGTTACAGGGGCCTAAGCGCAAACTACCCCAAATAGCCAAAAAAAGGCTTAGCAAAGGTGGGGAAAAGGCCTAGCAGCGAAGGGGTGAACAACAGGGCTGATCAAACATATTTTTTTAAGAACCCTGCTTATATATACAGTTCCCCTCACCCCTGGAACACATAGGGAAGATCATCACTCCACTGTGCTCCTAGAACAAAAGTCGATTTTAGGAAGCACTATAACACAATGTGGGGAGTGAAATGTGCAATTTCAAGAAACCCTGGGCATATAAAACTCATTTTATAAAGGTCATCTTTATAAATTCCTGCCCCCACCCACCCCCCCGGGAACCCTAGGGGAGACCATGGGGGTACCTAACATTGTAGTCTATTAAGTTTTAAGTGTCTGGGCTTAATTTGAATTTTAAAAGCAGTCCTGCAACACAGGGCTGCTTCTAAACTGGCCTCAGGCTCCAGTAGTGCACATATGCAAGTGCAGAAAAGCTGCTGGCCTTTAGGCTGCCATGCTCTTTTATATTCTAGGGTCTTAAAGGTAGCTTTAATACCCCTGCCGTATTATGTCCTAGGGCCTTATAGGGGAGGTCATGCCAATCATAGGGATACCCTAACCCATAGTGTACCCTAGTATATGTAGGTATTTTCATTGTATTCTGATTGTCTTTTCAGCATAACACTGGCCCTGGGCATGGTTAGGCAGATCCCAGGGACAGTCAATTACCACCAGTACCTGGCAGCAAAAACGTGGGTGCAGGAATGACCAGAGCACAAAGATGAATTAACAATACTCTTTTTTAACTTTTATTTCCTGGTGGGTGAGCAAGAATAGCTGTTAGGCCAAGCAGCAAGTAATAATGTCACACTTCCATACCAGGTCTCAATACATTTAACCTGAGCACATCCCTTGAAATCTGTAGCACAGGCCAGACAGGCTTAACTTATTAGAAATATGTAAAGCTTTTCTCAGTCTCAAAATAATTTACTTGTAAGAAACAAACACAATAGTAATCCCATTCCAAATTATAAAAATGTAATGAACAAATATCAGTTGTAGGGAAGAAGAGATATGGTTTAAGTTTAAAATCAAATGAACGCCTAAAACCCCAAAGAAACACACATGGTGATCTGGGTTCAAGTCAAAAGCTAAGGCCGACCATGAGCTACTGCCAGCCAGATACAGGGACTGGATTTGTCCAGATGGAAGGTTTAACTTCTGACTTAGAAGACATTTGGTAGTAAAGTCCTCATTGACGAGTCATCAGCATGTGTACTCTAGGGTGAATTGTAAGGATAGTTCAATAATGGCAGCCTGATGAAGAACGAGTCATCAATGTGATCCTCGGCTCTGGTCAGAAAATTGCTCCAGTCGGTATCAATGCATGACAAGCTCCAAGTTTCAAAGTATAGAATCTGTACTCAGGAAGATCTTATCCTTTCTGTAGGAGGAACCCTGTGAGTTGAATACAACCAGTATTTCAACATCTCTGGAGTTTTTTGGAGGAAAAGTTCAGAAATTTATTTTTAAGTGCCCAGTTGTGCAGGTTTCAGAGTCAGAGGAGTATATTCTAATACCAACAAAGGGTCTAAGACCTTGTGGGCATTTCTTGTGGTCCAGGAGTCACTCTCCAGATCTAACATGGCACAAATAGCTCAGGTCACACCTCTGAGGTGTGCCTAGGGAAATGAGAAACTCCCCTTGCAAACCGGTTCTGAAACAGGTCGTGCCCCTACTGTGATTGGTGACATCCTGCCTACCTGGACCATGGAAAGGGCAATTCTACGTATGAGATACACCTTTCTGTGGAGCCATTCATACCTCCTTGCAGGATGCCAGGAGGCTGCCAGGTAACTCTGAAAAGGCTTCTAGAAACTTTAGGCAGAAAAATAGTGACTTTCTAAAGTCGCTATCTCTAAAAATGTTAGACAAAATGTTACTTTGGTATTTAGTTGGATTTTGCTCAACTAGGTAAAAGAGTGGTTGAAGTAGTTCATTTAGGTACAGCATTGACAAAGATCACTTTATTAAGTTAGCTAGGGTAAGTCAGTGTTTTCAAAGGCACATCTAGTCTTGCTGCAGTGAAAAAAGTGCTTGGGACTTTTTTTCACTGTAAGGATATATAAAAATGTTAAATACATGTGTCGTGGTATATACATCAGACCTGAAGGCAATGGTCTCACTACTAAATAACCTAACCCTGCAATTCGGCTGTATTGCAGGGTACTCAGTAAACAGGGCGAAAACATGGCTTGGAACTTGGAGACAAATCCAAACACCTGCAGAAAACAGATGAGATACTTAAGAATAAAGATTACCCAGAACATCAAGAATTTCCCAGAGGCAAATGTCTACAAGGTAATGAAAGAACTTGCAACCTGATGCTAAGTTGGTCCCATCTACCATTGACTATAGTAGAGAAAGTAAATTTGATAAAAATGTAAATCCTCTCAAAGTTTACTTTTCTATTCCAGGCGAGCCCACATTTCTCTCTTAAAGGCTGAGTGGTTAGCAAAACTACAGGCAAAGATCAACAGTTTCATATGGGCTTCAAAAGGCCCCAGAATTGCCCTGAAAAAACTACGAAGGAAAAAAGGGTTACTGTGCCGGCTTTTCATTTAAGGAATTGGAAGATGTTATTAAGACAACTAGACAACTCATATATCAGTAACATTTTCAGGTCTATCTTATTAATATTACAGGAGGAGAGCAAGTATTTATGTTTCAGTTTGGAGATCCAAAGTACTTCAAAAGGATGCATTTTAAGACCCAACCGAGTATGGCTGAATTTTGGTTTAAGATCAGAAAGGAGATAGAACGGACCTATTATAGCAGGTTGGCACCAATATGTATTGCCCCTATATCTCCTGAATGAATTAAAGTCACCCTTGAGCTCCCTCTAATGGAGGCAGGAATTGGGAGATGGAATGACCTGGTGGAGGAAGGAGAATTGGTGTCTTGGGATAAAACGGCATAGGTATCCAACGTAAAAATCTCGAGGTTTAAAGACTTCCAAATGAAAAGTTGGTTCTAGTCATCTGGGGTGGAGATAGGCACGCCAAATGAACTAGAATTTAGTTTAATTTGTGAGGTGCCAAAGAAGAAGTAAGTGGCCACATGGTACTGGTTACTGGTGGAATTAATGGATGGTGTTTTCAGACACCCATGTGATCTTTGGGAAAAGACCTTGCCAGGGATGCAGCTGGAAGACTTGTGGCAAGTATCTTTTAACATTCTTTATTCCACTGTAAATTCTGCCCACTTAAGAAGAAACCACATCTTCTGTCTACATACTGGACGCCTCTTAGACTATCGAAGCTGGGGAAGGGAAGAATGCAATGGTGTGTAAAATGCAGCCAAGAGAAAGCAGATGATATTCACATGTATCTGGAGTGTCCTGTGATTCAAATGTTCTGGGGCAATGTAAGTAGATGTATTTCAATTATATTGGACCCAGAACTCCAGATAAGTCTGCCTCTCATATTTTTGTGGATACCAGTGCTGCATGTTGATATCTCTAATGATATAAAAAAGCTGGTTTTATATCTGATTCCCCTGACTCGAAGAGAGCTCTGTAAAAATTGGATCAGTACCCTACCACCGACTGAAGTAGACTGGGTAAAATCTGTTTAGCATACAGTCAGTTTGGATAGGGCATTAGCGAGAAAAAAAAGCCAGTTCTGGTCTCCAGCTGAATTTGGTTAGATCTTCAGTGAAAGGAGGTTGTTAAGGAAAGGGACAGGTCCAATGATTATGTCTTCTCTTTTTTGTTCTCCTACTCCTCTTGTGTGACTAGCAGTTGGGCTGGTTAGCCAGGCAGAAAACTGAGGGAGACGTTTATGGAACATTATGATCCATGGTACAAATAAATAGCTCTGGTAGTTAGTTTAGGAGGGCCCAGAGCTTGAGTCCAAGACAAAGGAGGGAGAAATAAATAAAATTAAAAATTAAATACATATCCATATACTATGCACCTGGCCTTAGGGCTCTTAAGGTCTACTTTTAAGGTGACATTACTATATTAAGAAAGGTGTTGGCTCAGCTAGGCTGCTTTGACAGGCCTAGGGTCATGCTTTACATGGTCACTTTAGCTGTGGCACCACACGTGCTACAATCCACATTTAACTTTCAGCCCTGGGTATATCGGGTATTAAATACTTGGGACATATAGGTAAGCTAAATGTGCCAATTAGAGACTGTAACCAATTTGACAAATTAGTATGAGTCAGAGCACACACACTGGGGCCAGGTTAACAGGGTCCCAGTGTGTAGATTCCACAAACCAACAGCATCGGTCGACAAAAATGGGGTTGATCATTCAAAAGAGACATTTTCTTCAATAAACTTAATTGGTGACTGCTGTTGACTTTCAAACCAGTGTGGTGTTTTTCTTTGCAGGGCAGCAGCTCTGATATTGTATGAAGTGCCATTTGAGGGGGATAATGCTCCTTGAAGTATTTAGTTTCCGAGTGGTTCCATCAGTATTAACTGTTGGAAATTAAACATTTTGTGTGCTATTTCCCAAGATTTTTGTCCGTTCTTTTGTAGGACCCATTTTTCCTGGCCATTATTTATTAAAGGGGTTTGTAAAGCGCCTGGTGACGCCTCCCGGCGTGTCCCCGCGCTGTGGAGAGAGAGTTATAGAGGGAGAGGCAGAGGACTCAGGCCATAGGACTTTGCTTGATGTATTCCTGCTAACCAATGGTAAAGTGCTTGCGATCTCCTCCCTTAACATGTTAGAATTGATATACCCCTAATTGGCACATTTACTTGTAGTCCCTAGTATATGGTACCACTTGTACAAGGGGCCTGTAAATTAAATACTACTGGTAGAGTCTCCCCTTTCAAATGAGGCCTTCTTGAAACTGTTCCTGATTATGGATTGTCATTGTGCCGCGATCCAGTCAGGAAATCACTAGACTACTAGGGACGTTTGTTTGGGGAGGTCGGTCCTTGTGGTAATGGGCCGATCCCACCCCTGTGTCATTAGAAAAGAAATTAAAGGTGTTTTCCCCTGGGAGAATGCCCCAGGGAAATTTAAATCAATATAAAAAATAAAAAAAGGAAGCTGACAGGGGGTCTGCCCTTGTTGTTTACATAATGACTCCCGTCGGGCCTCAACATTTAAAAAAATATATATATATATACGTATATATGTATACTAGCAGCCCGTCCCGACGTTGTCCGGGTATGAATTGCTGCCGGCCAGTAGTATATTGTTTTGTAGGATTTCGTTTTGATCGCATTTCTTATCTGTGACAGGCCTGAGAAACACTCCGATTCACAGTGCATTGCTGATGCACTTAAGAGTGCGCGTCCAGTAGTGTGTGAACTCGAGTTTCCCTACTTAATTTTTCCTTGCAATATTATATAGCGCGAACTCAACAACATGGCATGAGCACAATTTACATTACAGAAGAACACATTCATTTGTGGTAGGCACGGGGAGACAAAGTGATTTGCCTGGAATTACAGGATGTTGAGCTGATGCCGAGATTCAAACGTAGCTCCCCAGCTCTAAAGTTCGCAATTCTCGATTTTGTGGCGGGAGGTGTGTCTAAAAGTGTATGTCGGTGCTGGCCATAAATGAGGGAGACCTGTGTATTTTTCAAATGGGTGGTGAAAAAATATGAGTATGTTGCTGGAGATGTGGGCCGCCGTGGCACCAATGTACTTACAGGGGGAGGGTAAACACCCATTATTCCACACATTTCTTTCCACACACCATCACTCTGCATACTTTCATTAAGAAAGTACCATGAATCCGCAATGCCATTATAACGCATGGCATTACATTTTATATGCTTTTACCACACATACATTTACAATGAAATTCGTTGTAAATGCATGAATGGTAAAGTCATGGTTTTTTTAATGTTTGGATAAGGTAAGTATGGGTATAGGGGTATATGTTTGAGGTACTGAGGTATATGTTTTGGGGTGTTTGGGTATTTTAAGGGTTCAGATAAAGTTTTGGGTTATGGGGTACAGGGTTAGTTTGAGGGTTCAGGGATAGGTATGGGTTTTGGGGTACAGGGGTATTTTTAGGGTTCAGGGCTAGGTTTGGGGTTTGGGGTATAGGGGTATTTTTAGGGTTCAGGGGTAGGATTGGGTTTTGGGGTACAGGGTTATTTTAAGGGTTCAGGGCTAGGTTTGGGTTTTGAGGTACAGGGGTATTTTTAGGGTTCAGGGCTAGGTTTGGGTTTTGGGGTACAGAGGTATTTTAGGGTTCAGGGGTAGGTTTGGATTTTGGGGTACAGGGTTATTTTTAGGGTTCAGGGCTAAGTTTGGGTTTTGGGGTACAGGGGTATTTTAAGGGTTCGGGGCTAGGTTTTGGTTTTGGGGCTAAGGGGTATTTTAGGGTTCAGGGGTGGTTTTGGGGTACAGTGGTATTTTTAGGGTTCAGGGCTAGGTTTGGGTTTTGAGGTACAGGGGTATTTATAGGGTTCAGGGCTAGGCTTGGGTTTTAGGGTACAGGGGTATTTTTAGGGTTTAGGGATAGGTTTGGGTTTTAGGGTATAGGGTATATTTAGGGTTAAGATGGGTTAGTGTCTAAGGGTGTTGGGGTATTTTAAGGAGTAAGGGTGGGTTATGATTATGGGGTGCAGGGGTATTTAAAGGGAGCAGGGTGGGATTAGCACACGATATGAGACATGGCATGAAGGGTGGAACGTACCACACACCCTCAGCGTTTGTCACGCCCACAGCACAACGCAGACATGCCCACAAGGGACTACTTTGCTGGCACGGTTATTTATGGTGGGCGTCTGCATAGCCTATGTACTTCTGCTGCAACTGCCCTTTCCAACGCTGTATTGGGTGTTGTGGTTGGTGCTGTAGTTCCTGAGATTACCCGCCTCAAAGGTTTGGGTTCTCTCTTTATTATATCAGTATATATATATATATATATATATATATATATATATATATATATATATTTATATATATATTTCAATACCAAGTTGCCCTTATATATATAAGGTAGATATCGTTAGGACCTAGTTTCCATAGGAAATCCGCAACATTCTATTGGGAATAACTTTGGCGCCGGTGGACGAATCTTCGTGAAATTCTCAAGATGTCCCGCTCCGCTCCTTCCCTGAAAAATTGGGGGTATTCGTCAAGTGGGGGCTGATAAAAAAGGGGGGTCCCAAAACGTGTTTTCCCCATGTTATTTTCCTTAGAACCTTTAGCCACGGCTACAGCCCGAACGGCTGAACGGAATTACAAGAAATTTGGCAAAATGGTAGAGTCTGATTCGCAGAACACGCTTTTGCTCAAATGGTGTAAATCCCTCCAGTAGTTCCTGAGAAAATCATAAGAAAAAAATATATATATCTACGGGTGTGCGCGAGCGGAATTCTGATTTGCTGTTAGACATCTGTCAACATTCCAATCGGTCGAAATCAGGAAGTGTTGGCTGCCATTTTGTGTCCGAGACAGAAGAGAGCGGATAAGAAAAGTGGAAAACATGAAAAGGGGGCAGGGTAGATACCTGAAGGACCCCAAAGGCCCCCAAAAATATTTTAAATTTTTGGGGTAAAAATCGCGTGGTGCGCGCTCGTTGCTCGCATTCCGAGGCAAAAGTGAGTGAAAAGTGGAAAATGGGAAAAGGGGGCAGGGTAGAGACTCCCTGACCCGTAGGCTTCTCAGGGGGTCCCTGAAGGACCCTGAAGTAAAAAAAAAATATGTTGCTATTAAAAAAAAAATTGCGGGGTGCGCGCACGTTGCACACACCCCGAGGCAAAAGTGAGTGAAAAACAAAAGTGGAGAACGTGAAAAGGGGGCAGGGTAGAGACGCCACTTTTTTTTTTGCGTTTTTGTTGCCCGCACCCTCGAGGCAAAAATTCTCGAGGTGCGCGCACGTTGCGCGCACGTCAGGAGAAAAAAACAATAAAAAATAAAGTAAAATAACAAGTTTGAGTGTTTAGATGTTGGTTGGCTCTAAAAAGAGCTGTTGTGTTCATTGAGTGTTTTTTGTACCTACAAGTAAGTACCGATGCAGAGTCTAAAATTCAAGAGGAAGACTCTATTTCCCTCATCTGTGAAATGTACACCGTCTCCTCTATAAATGCCTTGCATGTTGTAACGCAAGTTGTTGTGGTATATAGAACCCATACCATAGTCTCTGAGGAAAGCAGAAACAGACTTATTCACATGTTTCCTTGCTTTATCAATCTGTGGACAATATTGGTTGGACCAGTTCCACTTTTGCCTTTGGCATATATTAGAATATACAAAGGCAGTTTGTGGAAAAAGTGACATCAATTGCCCAAAGGTGTCCTTTAAAAGCATTTCCAGACCTACCCCAGTCAAAGTGCCTAGGTCATTGCCACCACAGTGCACAATTATGAGGTCAGGGTGTGGGAGATGCAACAAGGATTTTACTAATGGCATAAATTCGTGACATCTCAATCCTCTTTGGCCAATCCACATAATATCCACATTTGGTAAGTCAAGGTTGAGAAAGCATCTATTTGCTGCATACCTTTCACTCCAGAATATATAGCTGTGTCCTACAATCCACACTCTAATCATCTTGAAGGGAGATCTGGTTGTACTCAGATGGGCTCTGGAAATGAAATGGCAGTTTGAAAAGTAGGAGTTTAGAAAAAAATGTGGATGAGATTCGGTGCACTTGAAAAAGAATACATGATTGGTGGTTTCTGTAAATTCAACATTGAAAACTAGGGTGCATGCTACTGGTTTTTTTAAGGAGAAATGCTAATGGTTGAGAGAAAGTGATTAAAAGGAACATTGCACAGGATTTGCTGCTGTTTTGAAAAGTCAAACACCCTTGCTGGTTAGTTTTTGCAGATGAACTTTTGAACTGTGTGTTCAGTTAGGTGTCTATGGAGTGTTACCATGGTAAAAGGCAGAGAGAGCAGTGGGGGAAGGTTGAATTTTATGAGAGATTGAAAGTGTTTCAATGTACAACTAATTAAAATGTTAGTTCTGTTTTGAATTTCTATGGAATTCTTTGGAATTCAAAGGCCTGGCACACATGCTGCTTTGAACTTTCTAGCGCTAAATATCCTAAGGCCTAACACACTCCATGACTACCTGTATTGCCATATTTTAAAATACATCATCTAAGCAAATTTATTTGCCACATTTTTTTAAATGAACTCTAACTCACACTGTGATCTTAGACACATGACAGTATGCCTTGGATTTCCGTAAAATGATTACTACAGTAAAAGAGAGTCTTGCTGAATGTGCTATTTTACATTTTAGGACAGTGCAGTGGGGTATGACGTTACAACACACACTTTTACCACACACACCTTTACAACGTATTTTTTACAACGCAACATCCATTACAATTCTGAAACAGCACTCCCAGCAAGACTCTCTTTCACTATAGTAATCATTTTACTGAATTGCAAGGCATGCTGTCATGTGTCTAAGATCACAGTGTGAATCAGTATTCATTTCTGAAAAATGTGGCAGAATAATTTGCTTAGTTGATGTCTTTAAAAATATGGGAATACATGTACTCATGAAATTGATAAAACTAGTTTTGTATTATCTATTAGTAAAAATAATAAACTGAAGTGTTTATATTTTTCTGCTAGGTACAGCAACATTATAAAATATATTATGGATCAAAATCAGAAGTACATTGAAGTCACTTTTGAAATTTCTAACACTCTGATAGAGGACTTAAATGTACCTTTTGTCGACAGCAGCAATGAAGATCAACCTATTGGTGCAGGAGATATAACCTGTGATTTTGTGGATGAAAGTTTGGACAATGAATTCATGGATGCATTAGATGATGTTGAGTTTAATGTGTCAAGTTCAGAAGTAGATGAAGATGTTACTGAAATTCCTGATGACATCATGGTAGATGTTCTATTACAATATGAAAAGTCACAAGAATAAATTTATGATTAAAAATTAAAAACGATTTGAGAGAGTCTTCTTGTCCCATTGTAATTTTTGAACTAGTACCCAAGTTATTGTGATATAAACTGAGTCTTACAGCATAGTTTTCATTTCCAGGTGTATATTGTTTGACTTTTAGCAAAGTCTGTGTCATTGTTGATTTCCTATTGTACAGAGGTATTCAAGAGAATGTCTGTTTGTATGCACTGTGGTAAAAAATGAGACTATTTGTGATCTTAGACACATGACAGTATGCCTTGCAATTTACTAAAATTATTACTACAGTGAAAGAGAGTCTTGCTGGGAGTGCTCTTTCATGGTTTAGGACAGTGCAGTGGTGTTCAGGCAGTGTAGAGGTCAAGGTGAGACTGAGAATGTAGAAATGAGAATTCACTGAATTGATTACTACATGCAACAGAGACAGTTGCTATGCAATTTCAACAACACACCCAGAATTTTTATTACAAAGCATGGAGACTATTTCGGTATTTAGAGGCCTGGCACACATGCTGCTTTGGACTTTGTAGCACTAATTGTCCTAAGGCCTAACTCATTCCATGAGTACATGTATTCCCATATTTTTAAACACATCAACTAAGTAAATTATTCTGCCACATTTTTCTGAAATGAATTCTAACTCACACTGTGATCTTAGATACATGACAGTATGCCTTGCAATTCAGTAAAGTGATTACTACAGTGAAAGAGAGTCTTGCTGGGAGTGCTTTTTCAGGTTTTAGGACAGTGCAGTGGTGTCCATGTAGGGTAGAGCGTCAAGGTGAAACTGAGAATGTAGAAATGAGAATTCACTGAAATGATTACTACATGCTACAGACACAGTTGCTATGCAATTTCAACAGCACACCCAGGTTTTTACGACACAGCATGGAGACTATTTCAGTATTCAGAGGTCTGGCACACATGCTGCTTTGGACTTTGTAGCAGTAATTGTCCTAAGGCCTGACTCATTCCAAGACTAGTAAAGTATTTTATTGTGATGATTATTTAAAATCTTACAACATAGCACATATAAAAGAAACTTTTAAAATATATATTACAGCATAAAATCGCATAAAATTATCATTGCCGGACCTTTACAGACAATTAAGTTTTGCAGTAGTTACGTCTCCGAGTTTCCTTTTAACCAGCAGCAGGAACTTTACGAAGGATGCGATTAGAGCAATGTCATTTGAGTCCATACACTTATTCACTGTCTGCCTGCATGTCCGTATGCCGCGTGATTTTAGAGGAAACTTGAGCATTGATTTTCTCTCTTGCATAAGTGCAGGGCAGATACACAGAAGATGTTGAATATCTTCTTCGCCCATGTTACATAGTCTACATTTCGTTTGGGTCTCTTGAAAATCCCATGGTGGAAGATGACATAGGCCTGGCAGGGATCCAAATCTCGCTTTAATGAGCACCTGCTTATTTTTTTCCGTCCACGGGGTTTTCAGATATTGTTGTATCTCCTTCTTTTTATAGCCATTTAGCACCGTCCAGGCATGTTTTCTGTTGGTAAGGGTAGCCTTGTCCTTTAGAATGGATAGGTGGTCCGCAGCTTTATTAATGATTTTCTTAAATGAAGACTTGGTTATGTTCATTTCCCATATCGAAATAACCCCAAATTCATTAATCGCATCTCTAAGATAAAGAGCTGCACTAGAGTTAGTGTCCTTCTTTATTTATCTCCATAGGAGCAATGAGATCTCATTTTAATGGTCACTTTTTATTTGGTTCCAAACTTTAATAAAGTGGACTTGCCTTGCAACGTGTTGATTTGTTAGGCCAAACTCCATCCTTATTTGCGCTGGGGAAGCGTTCACTGGGAGATGGAAAAGCGCTCGGTATACTCTGGTTATAATTTTATTCAAAGTATCACTATCTTTACCCATTAGTGCTTCACTCCCATATGTAATAGTGGGTAAGAGTTTTGCACCAACATTGCTCAGGAGAGGACCATAAGTCAGGCTAGGGAGAGACTTTTGCACAGTTCTAAATGCAGCAATTAATGTGTTTGCTTTCCTTTTAGCGTCTGCTTTTTGAAGATGGTAATTGCCCTTTGCATCGAATAATACACCTAGGTATTTGTAGACCTCAACTTGTTCGATCTCGATTTTATCCATGAACCATTTACTTTTTTGTTTTATCTTTGTGTTTTTAGTAACTACCATAATCTTGGTTTTGGTCTCGTTTTCATTCCATTCTCTTTTGAGTAGGTATAGGTCCTTTTCATTAAACGCTGAAGGCCCACTTTTGTGTGGCTCATAAGTATGACATCGTCCGCATACATCAAACTTGTGAGCCATCTATCCGCTATTTTCGGCGGATGCGCGTTTTCTTTGTCCAATAATCCTGGTAGGTCAGCAAGAAACAAATTAAAAAGAAGGGGGGCTAAAACACAACCCTGCTTCAATCCTTCATTTGCTGGGATCTCAGTAGATAGTGTGTGCCCGTCACCCATCCTCACCCTCACCCATGTCTCTGAGTATAGAAGGCGAATTAGCTTGAGCAGTGGAACCAGAATTTCCATTTTTTCTAGTTTTTCTCAGAGTAATTTTTGGTTTACGCAGTCAAAAGCCGATTTTAAATCTATAAAACAAAGATATAAAGGTTGTTTTAATCTAAGCGATTTGTTCATGACTACATGTATTGCCATAATTTAGAAATACATCAACTAAGCAAATGATTCTGCCACATGTTTCTGAAATAAATTCTGACTCACACTGTGATCTTAGACACATGACAGTATGCCTTGCAATTCAGTAAAATGATTACTACAGTGAAAGGGGTTCTTGGAGGTAGTGCTGTTTCAGGGTTTAGGGCAGTGCAGTGGTGTTCAGGCATTGTTCTAAACTCAGAATTATCAGTCCCACCTTAAACCTCTACAGTGTCTGAACACCACTGCGCTGTCCTAACCCCTGTAATACCATCCCTAGCAAAACCTGCTAAACTCTTTCAACAATACTGCACTGCTGTAAACCCTGAAACATAATTTTCAGCAAATGCCCCTATAATGTTCAAACACTACTGTACTGTCCTAAACCCTGAAACAGCACTCCCTACATGATCTCCTACACTGCCCGAACTCTGCTGCTGTGCATTAAAATTACTTATGGAGTGAAGCAGACTTAACAACATATAATGCTTCTAATTGCTATGTAGTATGCTAGTAGTGGTCTACAATTGTAAATAAAATAATTAAATATGTTTTATTTCTTCACAACAGATTTTAATTATCTACAGAAAGAAAAAAGAAAATGCCATCTAAAAATGAGAGATGAAAAAAATATAAACAGGCTTACATTTCCAAAAAAAAAGAAGTACAAGATTTATCTAAAGAGCAATGTCTGGAAAAAACAAAGAAAGCTCCTGGTAAGTCAACAAAGGATTTTATAAGGAAAATATCACAATTTAAAAAAACTGTGGACAATCAGGAAAAAAAACTGTAACTACAAAGCCAGAAAAAAATGAAAAATGATGGAAAAATAAGTGGGAAAGATAGACGAGAAAATCAATTTATTAAAAAATGTAAAGAATTGTAAAAGAAAGACAGCTTCTTATAAGAAGAAAAAACATATCCAGTCAATTGTGGACAAAGCTTTTCAATAAAAAAACTTTTTGTTTTAGTAATTAGTAGGATTCGAACACTAGACTCTCTTTCACTATAGTAATCATTTTACTGAATTGCAAGGCATGCTGTCATGTGTCTAAGATCACAGTGTGAGTCAGTATTCATTTCTGAAAAATGTGGCAGAATAATTTGCTTAGTTGATGTCTTTAAAAATATGGGAATTCATGTACTCATGAAATTGATAAAACTAGTTTTGTATTATCTATTAGTAAAAATAATAAACTGAAGTGTTTATATTTTTCTGCTAGGTACAGCAACATTATAAAATATATTATGGATCAAAATCAGAAGTACATTGAAGTCACTTTTGAAATTTCTAACACTCTGATAGAGGACTTAAATGTACCTTTTGTCGACAGCAGCAATGAAGATCAACCTATTGGTGCAGGAGATATAACCTGTGATTTTGTGGATGAAACTTTGGACAATGAATTCATGGATGCATTAGATGATGTTGAGTTTAATGTGTCAAGTTCAGAAGTAGATGAAGATGTTACTGAAATTCCTGATGACATCATGGTAGATGTTCTATTACAATATGAAAAGTCACAAGAATAAATTTATGATTAAAAATTAAAAACGATTTGAGAGAGTCTTCTTGTCCCATTGTAATTTTTGAACTAGTACCCAAGTTATTGTGATATAAACTGAGTCTTACAGCATAGTTTTCATTTCCAGGTGTATATTGTTTGACTTTTAGCAAAGTCTGTGTCATTGTTGATTTCCTATTGTACAGAGGTATTCAAGAGAATGTCTGTTTGTATGCACTGTGGTAAAAAATGAGACTATTTGTGATCTTAGACACATGACAGTATGCCTTGCAATTTACCAAAATTATTACTACAGTGAAAGAGAGTCTTGCTGGGAGTGATCTTTCATGGTTTAGGACAGTGCAGTGGTGTTCAGGCAGTGTAGAGGTCAAGGTGAGACTGAGAATGTAGAAATGAGAATTCACTGAATTGATTACTACATGCAACAGAGACAGTTGCTATGCAATTTCAACAACACACCCAGAATTTTTATTACAAAGCATGGAGACTATTTCGGTATTTAGAGGCCTGGCACACATGCTGCTTTGGACTTTGTAGCACTAATTGTCCTAAGGCCTAACTCATTCCATGAGTACATGTATTCCCATATTTTTAAACACATCAACTAAGTAAATTATTCTGCCACATTTTTCTGAAATGAATTCTAACTCACACTGTGATCTTAGATACATGACAGTATGCCTTGCAATTCAGTAAAATGATTACTACAGTGAAAGAGAGTCTTGCTGGGAGTGCTTTTTCAGGTTTTAGGACAGTGCAGTGGTGTCCATGTAGGGTAGAGCGTCAAGGTGAAACTGAGAATGTAGAAATGAGAATTCACTGAAATGATTACTACATGCTACAGACACAGTTGCTATGCAATTTCAACAGCACACCCAGGATTTTTACGACACAGCATGGAGACTATTTCAGTATTCAGAGGTCTGGCACACATGCTGCTTTGGACTTTGTAGCAGTAATTGTCCTAAGGCCTGACTCATTCCAAGACTAGTAAAGTATTTTATTGTGATGATTATTTAAAATCTTACAACATAGCACATATAAAAGAAACTTTTAAAATATATATTACAGCATAAAATCGCATAAAATTATCATTGCCGGACCTTTACAGACAATTAAGTTTTGCAGTAGTTACGTCTCCGAGTTTCCTTTTAACCAGCAGCAGGAACTTTACGAAGGATGCGTTTAGAGCAATGTCATTTGAGTCCATACACTTAATCACTGCCTGCCTGCATGTCCGTATGCCGCGTGATTTTAAAGGAAACTTGAGCATTGATTTTCTCTCTTGCATAAGTGCAGGGCAGATACACAGAAGATGTTGAATATCTTCTTCGCCCATGTTACATAGTCTACATTTCGTTTGGGTCTCTTGAAAATCCCATGGTGGAAGATGACATAGGCCTGGCAGGGATCCAAATCTCGCTTTAATGAGCACCTGCTTATTTTTTTCCGTCCACGGGGTTTTCAGATATTGTTGTATCTCCTTCTTTTTATAGCCATTTAGCACCGTCCAGGCATGTTTTCTGTTGGTAAGGGTAGCCTTGTCCTTTAGAATGGATAGGTGGTCCGCAGCTTTATTAATGATTTTCTTAAATGAAGACTTGGTTATGTTCATTTCCCATATCGAAATAACCCCAAATTCATTAATCGCATCTCTAAGATAAAGAGCTGCACTAGAGTTAGTGTCCTTCTTTATTTATCTCCATAGGAGCAATGAGATCTCATTTTAATGGTCACTTTTTATTTGGTTCCAAACTTTAATAAAGTGGACTTGCCTTGCAACGTGTTGATTTGTTAGGCCAAACTCCATCCTTATTTGCGCTGGGGAAGCGTTCACTGGGAGATGGAAAAGCGCTCGGTATACTCTGGTTATAATTTTATTCAAAGTATCACTATCTTTACCCATTAGTGCTTCACTCCCATATGTAATAGTGGGTAAGAGTTTTGCACCAACAATGCTCAGGAGAGGACCATAAGTCAGGCTAGGGAGAGACTTTTGCACAGTTCTAAATGCAGCAATTAATGTGTTTGCTTTCCTTTTAGCGTCTGCTTTTTGAAGATGGTAATTGCCCTTAGCATCGAATAATACACCTAGGTATTTGTAGACCTCAACTTGTTCGATCTCGATTTTATCCATGAACCATTTACTTTTTTGTTTTATCTTTGTGTTTTTAGTAACTACCATAATCTTGGTTTTGGTCTTGTTTTCATTCCATTCTCTTTTGAGTAGGTATAGGTCCTTTTCATTAAACGCTGAAGGCCCACTTTTGTGTGGCTCATAAGTATGACATCGTCCGCATACATCAAACTTGTGAGCCATCTATCCGCTATTTTCGGCGGATGCGCGTTTTCTTTGTCCAATAATCCTGGTAGGTCAGCAAGAAACAAATTAAAAAGAAGGGGGGCTAAAACACAACCCTGCTTCAATCCTTCATTTGCTGGGATCTCAGTAGATAGTGTGTGCCCGTCACCCATCCTCACCCTCACCCATGTCTCTGAGTATAGAAGGCGAATTAGCTTGAGCAGTGGAACCAGAATTTCCATTTTTTCTAGTTTTTCTCAGAGTAATTTTTGGTTTACGCAGTCAAATGCCGATTTAAAATCTATAAAACAAAGATATAAAGGTTGTTTTAATCTAAGCGATTTGTTCATGACTACATGTATTGCCATAATTTAGAAATACATCAACTAAGCAAATGATTCTGCCACATGTTTCTGAAATAAATTCTGACTCACACTGTGATCTTAGACACATGACAGTATGCCTTGCAATTCAGTAAAATGATTACTACAGTGAAAGGGGTTCTTGGAGGTAGTGCTGTTTCAGGGTTTAGGGCAGTGCAGTGGTGTTCAGGCATTGTTCTAAACTCAGAATTATCAGTCCCACCTTGAACCTCTACAGTGTCTGAACACCACTGCGCTGTCCTAACCCCTGTAATACCATCCCTAGCAAAACCTGCTAAACTCTTTCAACAATACTGCACTGCTGTAAACCCTGAAACATAATTTTCAGCAAATGCCCCTATAATGTTCAAACACTACTGTACTGTCCTAAACCCTGAAACAGCACTCCCTACATGATCTCCTACACTGCCCGAACTCTGCTGCTGTGCATTAAAATTACTTATGGAGTGAAGCAGACTTAACAACATATAATGCTTCTAATTGCTATGTAGTATGCTAGTAGTGGTCTACAATTGTAAATAAAATAATTAAATATGTTTTATTTCTTCACAACAGATTTTAATTATCTACAGAAAGAAAAAAGAAAATGCCATCTAAAAATGAGAGAAGAAAAAAATATAAACAGGCTTACATTTCCAAGAAAAAAGAAGTACAAGATTTATCTAAAGAACAATGTCTGGAAAAAACAAAGAAAGCTCCTGGTAAGTCAACAAAGGATTTTATAAGGAAAATATCACAATTTAAAAAAACTGTGGACAATCAGGAAAAAAAACTGTAACTACAAAGCCAGAAAAAAATGAAAAATGATGGAAAAATAAGTGGGAAAGATAGACGAGAAAATCAATTTATTAAAAAATGTAAAGAATTGTAAAAGAAAGACAGCTTCTTATAAGAAGAAAAAACATATCCAGTCAATTGTGGACAAAGCTTTTCAATAAAAAAAACTTTTTGTTTTAGTAATTAGTAGGATTCGAACACTAGATAAGCCAATCAATGTTATGAAGGTCAAAAGTAAGTGGAAAAGACTAATTAATAGAACTAATCTTTGTAATGTTTTTTCAGGAGAATGGAAACATAGTTCAAGTTGTGAGCCGTTTTTTAATGAAGAGAGTTACTTTCAGAGTAATGATTTGTTGCATGCAGTTGACACCAGTGGTCGCGCTTACGAGGTTAAGAATGGTAGCCTGATTGAAAAAGAGAAAATTGTCCCTAGAAATGCCGAAGAGGTGTTAGCTGATGAAGTTTTAGGGAGACGTCCTAAGGCTCCAGTGTACACTTGGAATTGTAGTAGTATTTGTAGTGTACGACACGATTCAATTGATTTTTTTTGCAATTTGTTACGTAAGTATACTAAGAAAAGTGTTAAGCAGAAGATTAGGATGTTGCAAGAATAATACCTCTGCAGAGTGAGAGAAAAAACGGGTTTGAAAGGTCATTCTTTGGCTTGTCTTTCTAAAAAAGTATGTCAGAGTGTTTTTCACCATTTTAGGATGTTAGCAGTGCATCATACTGAAGTGAAGAAATTAGTGAGAAGGTTGTATTATGCAAAAAGGCCAGCACTTAAGCTAAAACAGTTAAACAGTGCTCTTTTGCATGGATCTGTGTTAGATGTGATCAACATTTGTGAAGAAATTGAGGTTAGCTACTTTGGTCCTGAAGAAGAAAGTGCAGAAACAGATACATTAATAGAAGGAAATGTGGAAGAAAATGTACAAAATTTTTAGTACAGAAAATTTTGAGCAAGAAATTACAAGGTTTAAGGTCATTTCAGATGAAAAGCCAAACTATTCTTGTATTTGTTGTAGACGAATTCATTATAAAAATCAGACCAGGTTCGTTGATCTATATTTAAAAAGTGGAAAGGAGAATAATAATGAGTGGAAGGAATTTGCAACTTATTTGTTGGTAGAGAATTGTTTTGATTTGGGTTCTGATCAACGTATTAGTAAATATTGTTATAATAAATTAGATGAGAATAAGATGCCTGCTAGAGCTGTTCATAATAATCTTGAGTTGGTAAATATTCCATCTGAACTGATGGATTTAAATACTTATGAGTCTATTCTCATTCAATGTGTGCATCCATTTCAGGCTATTTTTCGCATGGAGCCTAAGACAGGGAAATTGCCTCCTTCAGATTTACAGAGAGGATTAAAGGGAAGAGTTGTATATTTAAAGAAAAATACTGAAACAATAGGTGTAGAAAATGTGGAAGAGGAACCTCTAGTTAGTCTAGTTAATGGCGTTCCTATGAAGAGTAAGAAAATCTGGCAAGAATTAGTGGATGTTAGGAAAGTGAAAAAGGCATCGTTGTATTTGGTAAAAAATAATCAATACTATAAAAATGTGTATGTAGGAGAAGAGGAAACAACTGTAGAAGAGGAGAGTGATTTTCCAACTGCACAAATTGAAAAAGTGGATGTGTCCAGAACTGAAGAAATTAATTAACATTATAGTGTGCATCCACTTCACTCTAAAGAAGTGATGGGAAATACTATTGAGTTATTTCAAATGAAAGAAGCGAAAGGAAGTCCCATTAGTGTATGGGAAGAAAGCTTGGAAGCTTGTTGCTTCCCTCAGTTATTTCCAACAGGCAAAGGTGGACGATATGATGAACGACCTGTGCAGATTCCTGCAGATTCCTGCATCTGAATACCGGATTTCAAGATTATATGCAGAAGATCCAAGGTTTTGCCAATGTATTCCATATTTGTTTCATCTTCTGTTTGAGAGTGACTTGTCTGGACTTTCTTATGCAGTGAACCATATACTAAAAAGTGGAGTACATTTGCAAAATGTTTCGGCAAAGGATTTTATGGATAAAGTCCAACAGAAAGATACTGTTTTGGAATCTCACCTAATTAATCTCATGGCATGTCAGCATGGTACTAATGAGTATTGGTACCGTCGTCATGGGGAATTGAAATGTATGCTAAGAAACTTAGGAACTCCTACATGGTTCCTTACTCTAAGCTGTGCAGAGTATGCTTGGGAAGATTTACTTCAATTTCTTCGAGAGGCAAATGCTAACATATAAAATATAGAATACAAGACACCTGGAGAACTGTGCTCTTTGGATCCAGTTAATGTATGCAGGTATTTCAATCATAGATTTGAAGCTATGATGTCTTTTATCACAAACAAAAAAAATCCTCCTCTTGGAGAGGTTCTAGATTTCTTTTGGAGAAAGGAGTATCAAGCAAGAGGTGCTCCTCACATACATATGCTGCTATGGACCAAAGATGACCCCAAATTTGGAACAGATTCAGATGACACAGTGATGAGTTTTATTGAACAATATTCTACATGTGCTGTACCCAAAAGTACACTAGAAAAGAATTTAAGACATCAAGTCTTACGGTTTCAAACCCATCGTTGTGGAAAATACTGTCGTCGAAAGAATAAATCTAAGGCTAAGTTCGACACAAAATGTCGATTTGCAATTCCACGTCCAGGATTATCAAAAGGAAGAGTGAACAATTTTATGTCATCTTTGCGACATACTGTCACATGAAAATCACCGAAAAATACCTACAACTTAAAAAGAAATGAAGAGTCAAAATACATAAATGACTATAACCCAGTCATTTTGTCCATGTGGAATGCCAACATGGATATTCAATATGTTGCAGACAACTCGATTGCTGTGGCTCGATATGTAACGTCTTACATTACTAAATCTGAAAAGGCGGAACTAAAGGAAATGTGGGAAGAAATTTCTCATGAAAAGAGCCTAAGTAAGAAATTATACAGCTACAGTTTGAAGATGTTGTCTCATCGAGAAATCGGAGCATATGAATGTTCAGATCGTTTATCATCTGCAAGTCTATACTCCAAATCTAGAACAATCATTTGGGTGAGGTTTAGGTCTTGCAAGAACACGAAACCGAGTTTTGAAATCTGTCCAGGAAATTGAGTATTTAGCAGAGAGAGAACCAGACAGTACAGATATTTTGAAGACAAATATGTTGGATACATACTATCCAAATAGAAGTAATCATCTTGAGAACGTTTGACTCTATGAAGTACTGCAAAGCTATACTTTTAAGAAGAATATTACAGAAGATATCAATAAAGGAGTATATGCTGTGATTGTATCTGAAGGATGTTTAGTGAAACAAAGAAAAGGACATTTGATTAATCATCGAAAACTGAGTTGTGAAACTGCTGACAAAATGTAATTTTACTATTTAGCTCTTTTGCAACTCTTTAAGCCATGGCGAACAGAACTGGAACTACTTGGAGATTTTGACAGTTATGAAGATTCATTCAACGCAGCTAAAAATACTATAGAATGTCCTGTTTTTGCTAATTATCTGCAAAATGTTGAACGACGAAATGCAGCAAGAAGCTACAATTGCAGCAGAGATTGCTAGAGACAGTTCTCAAGACAGTCAAAGTTCTCTTTCGTTGAGTCAGGATCCACTAGGAGAACCAATTATTCAAAATGAAGCAGCGACTGCCATGGATGAGGTGGAAACAGCAATGCAACAAGCTCAAGAGGATGTAATAAACTTAGAAGAATTGGAAAAACAACTAAATGTTGAGCAAAAACAAATATACGATCAAGTGACTGAACAGACTGAGCATGGTTTATATCACGAGAAAAAAGAGTGCTCATGTACGTCATTTAAACCTGTCCGACTGTACATGAGTGGAGAAGCAGGAACTGGAAAAAGTTTTCTAATTAAAGCAATTGCAAGTTTATTGATGCTGCCAGTAGAGCATGAAAATACATTAGAATAAAACAAGCTATCTGGAGAAGCTTGTTGTGCAGTTTCTAGAGTCTTGAAAAAAAGTGAAACTTCTCATTATTGATGAGGTAAGCATGGTATCAAATTTAATGCTTGCCTTTGTGCATTTAAGAATGCAACAAATCCTTAAAACAGAGTATGATGTGTTATTTGGAGACAAACACGTCATAGTTTTTGGAGATCTACTACAACTAACTCCTGTGAAAGGACAGCCAGTATTTAAAACAGTTACACATGAAGACACCAGAAAGTGCCTGGGAAGCATTGGAA
Organism: Lissotriton helveticus; assembly: GCF_964261635.1. Taxonomy (NCBI): domain Eukaryota; kingdom Metazoa; phylum Chordata; class Amphibia; order Caudata; family Salamandridae; genus Lissotriton; species Lissotriton helveticus. The sequence goes on along the minus strand of NC_136067.1, from coordinate 794,931,714 downwards.
ATGTAAATATTTGGTCATACAAATATGCGACAGGCAAAGGACGCTGATTATAAAAGTATTCTTGAAGATATAAGAACGGGAAAAGTGAGTGAACACGGCAAAGAAGCTTTACAGGCACGATTACTTACAAATTTGTTTTTACAGACGAAAATATTCTCCCAGAGAATCTATATAGAAAAATTGCAGAAAAGAAATCAGTGATATGCTTGATGCAAACTCTGCAAGAATGTTCAATATTCAATGAAAAAATGCTAAAGTTAGAAAATCAAGAAATTATAAAACTGGAAACTATTGATAGAATAGCGCATGAAGGAACTACTATTATTTTGTCTGAAAAGTTGAAGTCAAAATTGGATTCTTCAGAAAAATCAATATCTAAAACTGCTGGTTTAGAAAAGAATCTATATGCATGTCTAAATTGTCGGATAATTTTATGACGTAATTTGCATGTGGAAAGAGATTTAATAAATGGAGCAATGGGTAATGTTGTTGATTTTGTAAATTATCCAAATAGAAATGACATTGAATTTTTGAAAATCAAATTTGATGAATTTGAAGAAGTACAACAATTGAGTTGTTGTTCAGCTCGATTTTTGCTTGTAAAAGATTTATATGTCCGCCGAAAACAGTTTCCTGTTTGTTTGGCATATGCGGTGACTATTCATAAATCTCAAGGTTTAAGTGTAGATAGTGCTTTGGTGAATATTGGAAGTACTGTGTTTAAAGAGGGTATGGCATATGTTGCTTTATCTCGAGTCAGAACTTTATCTGGAATATACCTGATTGATTTTGATGACACAAAGATTAGTGCAGATGTAAATTGTGTAAGAGAGTATAATAGGTTAATAAGAGAACATTCTCCCAATTTACCTCAATATCCAGTATTTGAAAAGCGTGTGGTAAGTCGAAAAAGAAGATATGAGAAAAATTGTAGCGAGGTTGCAGAGAAAAGAAAAAAACAGGATGAACCAGTGATAATAAGCAAAAAGAAAAAGGATTCTATTGAAGAGGTTGTTGGTTTTCAGTTTGAAAACACTTCTGGTGTCAACTGCTATGCTAATGTAGTGGTTAATGTTTGTTTTTTTCTTGAAACTTTACTACAGCAAATTGTTGAAAATTGGGTCAAAAGATTTTGTGGTTTGTTGAATTCTGTGTTTGAAAAATGTAGTAGTGATAAAACTAAAATAGAAAGTGTTTCTGATATTCGAAATGTTTTAGACATATGTTCTGGTTTAAATCAATTTTCACAGAATATTCAGCATGATTGTCAGGAATTTGTAATGTATATGCTTGTTGTATTGCAAGATGAATGTATAGAAATTGAAAATCTTTTTGGCCTTTCTTATAAATGGCAACATGACTGTGACAATTGTTCGTTTTCAAGTAGTACTGAAATAGACACTGAACGATTTATATATTTGACTCTACCAGACTGCCAAATTCTTACCTTGTGTTTTTACAACCCAAATTTTAGGGAAAATAATTGGCCTGGGAAAATTACTGCTGTTAAGAAAGGGTAGTCTGGTGTTGAAAAGTACTTTGAGAGTGAGGGTGATGAGGTTAAAAAAATTCTTATAGTTGACGTAGAGGTAGTGTAAGTGCATCAGATAGTGGGTGATGTGGCTATCACAGGAGATGTTGATCATCAGTGAGGCAGAGGTGTTTTGGATTTGTTGTAGTTGTTGGAGATGTTGATGACATTTTTCATTCCCTTGTAGAGGTTTCTTTTAATGGTATACAGCTCCTTGGTAAGATAAAGGATGAGCAGAGTGTCATCGGCATACCAGATGATGTTGAGATACTGATAGCATGCTAGTTGTTTAAGGTTCTATGTACATGATAAATAGCATCGGGTGTAGGTATAACCATTGTTAAATGGTCAAAAAGATGTTGGTGCTTTTGATTCAGAAGGTTGGGAAACGGACGCTTAAGAGTACTATTAAGTAACTTCCAAACTAAGGATTTCACACAGACTATTTGGCCATGATTGATTGTACGTGAAAAAAAAATGACTATTTCTGGTAAATGTTGTTAGCATATGTTTATATATTACTTTATGTGGAGTGTATAAGAAAGAAGTAATCATGTTTTGTTACTTTGTGATTGTTGGTGACATTCCTTACTTACCTAAAAAATTGCTGTTAGAAAAAGACATTTAAGATATGTTTTTCTCTAATTGTTACATTCTTAATCAAAAATGTTGAATGGGTTTTTAAAGACAATCTTGTTGATCTTTGTCAATCTTTGTTGCTCACTGTTATTTGATGAGTACTATTGAACTCACTGTTTTCAGTGAAAATAAATGTATTCTGAGAACAGCAAAATAAAATAGAAAACGTATTGTACATATTATTTTGTATTGTGAAATATATATTATAACTCCCTGTGATATTGCTCCATGGGTCGTGAGACCCTTACTCACCCCGCCAGGATTGTCAACCCTCCGATTCGATCCCTTGCAGAGCCCGCGATATGAAACAACCACAAAAGCGTCCGTGACAACGGGAACCCCACCCCTCTCTCTGTTACAGGATCCAATCCGGAGAGACAACTGACCGGAAGGACTTCCCCCTGACCCCGGAAGTCCCGCCTCCATGCCGACGGTAGGACACAGAAAAGACGGAAGACGAGAGGCAGAAAGCGTCGGAGTATCGTGGCAGGAGATTTCGGCTGGAGCTGCGGCGGAAGGAGAGGACGGGAGTGGAGAAACCGAGGAGTGGTCCGAAGACTGGTGAAGTCCCCCGGAGGTGGCTGAAGAGCGGCTGCAACTCGACGGAGAGTTGCGGCGGAGCGCGTGAGTACCAGCTACCTTATTGATAGCACGCTAGGTGCTCTGTGTAAATAGTACGGCCCCCTGTATATTTACTCCCTCTATCTTAGACACGCCATTTGTAGCAGTTAGACACCTTGTATATAGTATACAGCACCTTGCACTGTATAAATCCCATCCCCACATGAACCTCCTCGACCACCCCTTTGTACTTTGCCTTTCCTTGTCCTTCCCGCCCTTCCCTCACGGTCCTTTCTACTTCCTCACCCCTGGTGACGGTTACGGTACCTGACCTCTAGCCCCAGTGGGACTAACGGCTCCTTCTCCTTGTTTTTCCTCTTACTGCCCTCCGAGGAGCCTTCCCGACCTTCGACAAGACGTCTACGCCCAAGACCTGGACCCCCACCGAACCCCCACAACACCCGGAGGCGGAAGAAGACTGCGCAACCCGTTTTTGGAGCCATACATTTGTTTCCTCTCTTGTTGTAAGAACTGTCTTGTGTGCAATAAAAGAACACTATTGCCTACTATATCCGGCCTCCTTGCCTGCATTTCCAGCCCGCCGACAGTCCACGATCACATCTGGTGTCAGAAGTGGGATCCTCTGGAGGCATGGAGGCCACGATGACGAGGATGGCCGAGTCCCAGGAACAATTGGGGAAATTAATGGAGCGGTTCCTGAAGACCGCAGAGGACGACCGAGGCCAGCTCCACGATGTATTGAAAGGACAGGGGGACACACACGAGCAGGCTATGGGGAAGTTGACCGACGTTCTGGGACATCAGAGACCAATGGCCTCCCTGCCTTACGTGGAGCTCCAGAAGTATGTGCCGGGGGAGGACCCGGACTTCTTCTTTACTAATTTCGAATGGCTAGCACAGGCCGCCTCTTGGCCTATCGACCGTTGGGGCCACTACCTGGGGCCCTTTTTGACCGGCGACCTGCAAGCCGCGTATCAACAGGCAAACATACAGGGCAGCAACCCTTATGGGGATATCAAGAAGTGTATCCTCGAACGGCTGGCCATAGATGATGAAACGTACCGTGTAAAGCTACGCCAAGCCAAGGAAGGGCCACAAGAAACCCCCAGAGCCCTTTCTTTCAGGATCAAAGACCTAACCAATCGATGGCTTAGACCCGATGCCTCCACCAAGGAGGAAATTCTCGAGAAAATATACCTGGAGCAGTTCCTGACTTCTTTGCATCCAGGCACTCAAAGGTGGGTCCGACAGCATGCCCGTCTTTCACTGGAAGCCGCAGTGGAAATAGCAAGCGCCTACAGCAGAGCTCAGGAGGTACAGCGAGGCAAGGAGGAACACCCTCATAAACCACATCCCTCCGCAGGCATCCGGCCTCACCGTCCACCTCTACCAAGAAGACCAGAGCCGACTCCTCTTTTTCCCACCCCGATACTGCAGCGGCCTACCAACCCTGGACCCCAATGTTACAGCTGTGGGGGTTTTGGTCACATCGCTCGGGTATGCCCCCACAAGGAAGAGCCGATGGAAGTTGGCCTTGTCCGGAACTATGTCTGCTCGTTTCCAGTTGCTGCACCACCCCCATTCCGTTGTCCGGTGAACATTGACGGACAAACACTCATGGCTCTGGCGGACACTGGATGTCGACAGAGCGTCCTCAGACCTCAAGACTTGGCCTCCCATGTTAGCCCCCCATCTGGTATGGTCGCCATTCAATGCGTCAATGGCGATACGAAAAGATATCCAACCACCCAAGTACATGTCCAACACCCCAAGGATCCAGGAACCACCCTCACCGTGGGTCTTGTACCGGCTCTTCCGGAACAGGCCATATTGGGGAGCCACTATTCAGGACTGCCTGGGCTTCTACAGGACACAACCGATTCCCTGACCCGATGGTGGGAAGAATCCCCATTCCCTCAGGGTCTATCCTACCCTTCGATGGAGCCTAAACCCCATAAAACCAAAACACAAAAGAAGAAGGAAAAGAGAGAGTACACCTGTGTGTACCCAGTGATCCCGGACGAACATCCCTGGCAGACTGACAGGGAATTCAGGGCAGCACAGCAAGAAGACCCTGTTCTGCAGGAAGCGTGGGAAAGAGCAATAGACCACGAGGATCCCCTTAACGTAGGTCCTTACTTCTTCAAGAGAAGAGGGTTGCTATACCGCAAGGGAGGGACCCAGCAAAAGCCCCAACTTCTGATCCCTGGCCCCTTCCGTGATAAAGTCCTGTTCCTTGCCCACAGCCACCTCCTGGGGGGTCACTTCGGCAACGAAAAAACCAGTCAAGCGATCTTAGACAAGTTTTACTGGCCCGGGGTTTACCAACACATCAAGACCTATTGTAGGGAGTGCCCTGTGTGTCAAAAACATAGCAGATATCGACCCCCTAGTGTACCCCTACAGCCCCTTCCTGTTATTGATGTCCCATTCAACAGAGTAGGGATGGACATTATCGGGCCCCTCTTACCCTCCCGAAGCGGCTGTCGCTATGCCCTGGTTATCGTGGACTACGCCACGTGCTTCCCTGAAGCCCTACCTTTGCGTCAACCCACTACCCAGAACATCGCCAAAGCCCTCATCACAGTGTTCTCTAGGGTGGGGTTTCCCCGGGAAATCCTGACCGATCAGGGCACTTCTTTTGTCTCAGCTCTGATGAGGCAGGTCTGTTCCCACCTAGGGATAAAACAGATCAGAACCTCGGCGTATCATCCGCAAACCGATGGGTTAGTAGAGAGATACAACGGCACGCTGAAACAGACACTAAAGAAATTGCTGGGATTAGAAGCAAAAAGGTGGGAGGATATGTTACCTCTTGCCTTGTTCGCCATTCGCTGTAAGACACAGAGCAGTACCGGTTATTCGCCCTATGAACTATTGTATGGTCGACCCCCTCGTACCCTATTGGACATGGCTCAAGAAGCATGGGAAGCAGAACCTGACCGTACACGTCCCCTCCCTGAATATATAGACAACCTAAAAACACATCTGTCTGTGATAAGGGACATTGTCCGTCACAACCTGGAGAACGCACAAAACAACCAGAAAGGGCAATACGACAAGGGCACAAAAACATGGGCCTTTTCCGTGGGTGATCTGGTTCTTTTAATGATGCCGTCCTCAGATCAGAAACTCCTAGGACAGTGGCAGGGCCTTTATGCCATTCGACAGGTGACCCTTGTCACGTACGAGTTAGACCTGGATCCCACACGTGGTACCACGCAGATTTATCATGTGAATCACCTAAAGAAATGGGAAGGCCCTCGTCCCCTCCTGTCCGGCTCTCTTGCTCATGCTCCCCTCTCCTTTTCCCCCTGTTTAGACACCGAATTAACTACACAACAGTGTCTAGAAATCAAGAAAGTCCTATATCCAATACGTCAGGTGTTTTCGTCTTCACCCGGTCGTACCAACATCACAGAACACGCCATACAAACGGTACCTGGGAAGGTGGTCCGACAAAGACCGTATAGGGTCCCCGAAGCCCGCAGGGCGGTTATACAGAGGGAAACAGAACAAATGTTAAAAATGGGTATTAAAGAACCCTCGGTGAGTGACTGGAACTCCCTGATAGTCCTCGTACCCAAACCTGACGGGTCTGTCAGGTTCTGTATCGACTTCCGTGAAGTCAACAAGATATCCTCCTTTGACACCTATCCATTGCCTCGCGTCGACGAGATGGCCGAACGCATAGGGAAGGCCCAGTACATCTCTACACTAGACCTCTGTAAGGGGTATTGGCAGATACCCCTCAGAGAAGAGGACAGAAAAAAGACAGCATTTTCCACCCCTGAAGGATTGTATCAGTTCCTAGTCCTCCCTTTCGGCCTTCATGGCGCACCCGCTACATTCCAACGAGCAATGAACAACATATTAAGGCCCCACACCCTGTATGCGGGCGCTTATCTGGACGATATCGTCATATATAGCGATAGCTGGACACAACACCTGGAACACCTTCACAAGGTCGTCTCTTCCCTGGGGTCTTATGGCTTCACGATAAACCCCGCCAAAACCACCCTAGCAGCCCAAACAGTGAAATATCTTGGAAACCTCCTGGGTGAGGGCCTGATACGTCCCCAGAAAAGCAAAACCGAAGCCATCCAATCCCTCCCGTTCCCCCAGACTAGAAGAGACCTCCGTGCATTTCTAGGCCTCTTAGGGTATTACCGAAGGTTTGTACCTAACTTCTCACAAAGGGCAGCCCACACACTGACCTGTTAAAAAAGTCCACAAAAACCGAAACAGCCCTTCAAAACCCAACGCCGTTGTTGTGGCGTGCTTTTACTGATCTGAAAAGCGCCCTGACCTCCAGTCCCGTGTTAGTGAGTCCCGATTATTCACAACAGTTTCTACTCCAGACAGACGCTTCGGAACAGGGATTAGGGGTGGTGCTGTCACAAAAGGACCACTTGGGGAACGAGAAACCCATCCTCTACCTCAGCAGGAAACTATTCCCACGGGAAAAAAACTATGCCGTGGTAGAAAAAGAAGCCCTGGCAATCAAATGGGCTGTGGAGAGTCTCCGATACTACTTGGAAGGACGGGACTTTACCATATTCACAGATCACGCTCCTCTGGAGTGGATGGCTCGGAACAAAGGACACAATGACCGAGTCCTCCGCTGGTTTCTGTCGCTCCAACCCTACCATTTCAAAACAGTACATCAGAAAGGAGTTGACCAGGGCAATGCAGACTACCTCTCCCGCTACCCCATGTCCCCAACCCGTACAAGAAGGACAGCTAGGGGAAGGGGATGTGATATTGCCCCACGGGTCGTGAGACCCTTACTCACCCCGCCAGGATTGTCAACCCTCCGATGCCCTCCCTTGCAGAACCCGCGATATGAAACAACCACAAAAGCGTCCATGACAACGGGAACCCCACCCCTCTCTCTGTTACAGGATCCAATCCGGAGAGACAACGGACCGGAAGGACTTCCCCCTGACCCCGGAAGTCCCGCCTTCCTGCCGATGGCAGGACACAGAAAAGACGGAAAACGTGAGGCAGAAAGCGTCGGAGTATCGTGGCAGGAGATTTCGGCTGGAGCTGCGGCGGAAGGAGAGGACGGGAGTGGAGAAACCGAGGAGTGGTCCGAAGACTGGTGGAGTCCCCCGGAGGTGGCTGAAGAGCGGCCGCAACTCCACGGAGAGTTGCGGTGGACGCGTGAGTACCAGCTACCTTCTTGATAGCACGCTAGGTGCTCTGTGTAAATAGTACGGCCCCCATGTATAATTACTCCCTCTATCTTAGACACGCCATTTGTAGCAGTTAGACACCTTGTATATAGTATACAGCACCTTGCACTGTATAAATCCCATCCCCACACGAACCTCCTCGACCACCCCTTTGTACTTTGCCTTTCCTTGTCCTTCCCGCCCTTCCCTCACAGTCCTTTCTACTTCCTCACCTCTGGTGACGGTTACGGTACCTGATCTCTAGCCCCAGTGGGACTAACGGCTCCTTCTCCTTGTTTTTCCTCTTACTGCCCTCCGAGGAGCCTTCCCGACCTTCGACAAGACGTCTACGCCCAAGACCTGGACCCCCACCGAACCCCCACAACACCCGGAGGCGGAAGAAGACTGCGCAACCTGTTTTTGGAGCCATACATTTGTTTCCTCTCTTGTTGTAAGAACTGCCTTGTGTGCAATAAAAGAACACTATTGCCCACTATATCCGGCCTCCTTGCCTGCATTTCCAGCCCGTCGACAGCCCACGATCACACTCCCTCAGTCCCTTTCGCTCACGCCCCTTCCTTTATTCTCTCCTCACTCTCCTTTCCTCCATCCGTCTCTAAGTCTTTTCCTCTGTCTCAATCACTATAACTGACTTACTCCTTCACACTTCTTCACTCTCCCTCTTTTTGTCTCTCTCACTGTCTCCCTCTCTCTCCACCACTCTTCCTTTTTTTTCCTCTCTCTTTCCATAAATCCTTCTCTCTCACTTACTTATTTTTTTTGCTTCCTCGTACTATGATTTTTCCATCACTCCCCTTCCTCACTCTTATATCCCTTCTCTCACTGTCACTGCCCTTCACTCAATCTAAGTCCTCTTCCCCCACTTCATGTTCTCCTCTCTGTGTATCAGTCCCATTCCCTTTCTCCTGCTCCCATTCCCTTACCCCCTCACTCTCTTTCACTCACTCCATCTATCAATATATTTCCCTTATTTCCTTTCCTCATTCCCTTTTGCTAACTCTCATTCCTTTAGTCTCTCACTCCCCTTCACTCAATTTCTCTCTCCCTGTCTCCCTCTGTCTCACTCAGTCTAACCACTTCACTTCCTGTCAGTTACTCGTTCTCCCTCTCTTTCTCTCTCACTCTCTCCCTCTCTCTCTCTCCCACACCCTTCCTTTCTTTCCCTTTCTGTTTCCTTCACTCCTAATTTCTTTTGTATTATGAAATATATATTATAACTCAATTTGTTCTTGTCTTCCACAGGTACTATATTTAAAAAACAAATGTACTATTAACTTGTAATTATTTATAAGGTAAGTATAACAAACAAAAAATACTTTTTCATCACTCTTTTACTTCTCTTTCTCTCTTTCCCATTCTTTAATCTTTGTCTTTCTACCCTTCCTTTACTCATCTTACTTACCTTTCCTCATTTTCATTACTCCACTTCATTCATCTTTACAGTCCTTCTCTCATTATCAGTTGTCTTTCTTCACCCTCACTCACGTTATCCAACTACCTCTTCCCCTCTCTGTCCCTCACTTTTCTTTCCTATCTTACTCCATCACTACCTTTGTCTTGCTGTATCCCTCAGTCTCTTCTCACTCCCCCTTACTCTCATTCCTTCACATCATCCCTCACTCACCTTCACTCACTCTACTTCTCTCACTCCCTCACTCCCTTTTGCTCACTCCCCTTCCTTTATTCTCTCCCTCACTCCCCTTTCCTTTATCCATCTATAAGTCTCTTCCTCTGTCTCAGTCAGTATAACTGATTTACTCCTTCACACTTGCTCACTCTCCCTCTGTTTGTCTCTCTTATTGTCTCCCTCTCTCTCTACCACTCTTCCTTATCTTTCCTCTCTCTTTCCATAAATCCTTCACTTCACTCCCTGTCAGTTACTTGCTCACCCTCTCTTTCTCTGTCACCCTCTCTCTCTCTCCCTCATCCTTCCTTTCTTTCCCTTTCTGTTTCCTCTACTCCTACTTCCTTTTGTATTATGAAATATATATTATAACTCAATTTTTTCTTGTCTTCCACAGATACTATATTTATAAAAAAAAGTATTAATTACTTGTCATTATTTATAAGGTAAGTATGACAAACAAAAAATACCTTTTCATCACTCTATTACTTCTCTTTCTCTCATTCCCTTTCTTCACTCTCTCTCTTACTCACCTTCTTTTTCTTCATCTTACTCCCCTTCCCTCATTCTCCTTACTCCCCTTCATTCACCTTTACACTCCTTCTCTCATTATCAGTACTCTTCCTTCACCCTCACTCACCTTGTCCAACTCCCTCTTTCCCCTCTCTGTCCCTCACTTCTCTTTCCTATCTTCCCCCATCACTACCCTTGCCTTGCTGTATCGCTCAGTCTCTTCTCACTCTCCCCTTACTCTCTTTCCTTCACATCATCCCTCACTCTCTTTCACTCAGTCCACTTCTCTCATTCCACCTCACTCTCTTTCTCTCACTCCATCCGTCAGTCCCCTTCCCTTACTCCCCTTTCCTCATTCACTTTTGCTAACTCTCATTTTTTTAGTCCCTCACTCGCCTTCACTCCATTTCTCTCTCCCTCTGCCTCACTCAGTCTAACCGCTTCACTCCCTGTCAGTCACTTGTTCTCCCTCTCTTTCTCTCTGACTCTCTTCCTCTCTCTCTCTTACTCACCCTTCCTCTCTTTCCCTTTCTGTTTCCTTCACTCCTACTTTATCCCTTAGTCCCTTTTGCACTCTTTCAATCTCCTTCCTTTTCTGTCATTTCCCTTTCGTCACCCTCAAACCCTTTCTCTCATTGCTACTGCCTTTCACTCTTCCTCAGTATTTTTCCCTCACCCCCTTACCTCACTCCCTTTCCTTCACTCTTCTTTCGTCACTCCCTCACTCCATCTCACTTACTCAGTTGCGTTTACTCCCTCCCTCTCTTATTTTCCCCTCTATGTTTTTCTCCCATTCTCCCTCTGTCTCATTCACTCTAACTGCCTCACTCCCTCTCAGTCGCTTGGTCTCCCTCTCTGTCGCTCTTTCCCTCTCTCTCCCTTACCCTTAATCTTCTTTCTTCTGTCTTTCTACCATTCCCCACTCTCCCTCACTCACTTTACTTCTCTCTTAATTTTATTTCTTCTCCTTTATTCTCCTTCCCTCACCCTCATACCCCTTCACTAACCGTGACTGCCCTTAAGGCACTGCCACTCCCCTTCCCCCATTACACTTCCTCCTGTCTGTATCTCACCCCCCTTCTCTGCTCTGTTTCCCTCACTCTCCCTCACTCTTCTTCCCTTACTGCCATTTCCTTACTGTTGCACTCCCCTTACCTCACTCCCCTACCCTTAGTCCCCTTGTTCAGTCACTCTTTGACTCCCCTTTCCTCACTCATCATACTCCCCTTTCCTCACTCATTCTCTCAATCCCTTCTTCCTCTTCACTAAGTCATTTCAGTTATTCATTTATACACAACACATTCATTCAAAAAAAGAATGACACAGTATATGAGAAATACAGCTCTTCTTGGAGAAGTGAAGTTAGTTCTGAAAAGAACTGTTTTTTGTCTTTTTGTTTTATATATTTTTTTGGGACAGTTTTATTTTTTTGTGTTTTCTGTATGAACAAAATAAACAGGAAACGAAAAACTGTTCAACAGGAACAAACTAAATAAAAAAAATTAAAAAATATTTTCGTGAGCATTGGTGCTGCCTAATCTTATTTTCTATTTCTGTGCAAAAGTTACATTTAATATGTACATTGCCCAAAAGTGGGCGGACATCTAAAGCTGATGTCGATGGAGATGCAGATGGTGCTCCTGATGAGTTGCTGGGGACAGCAGGTGGAAGTTGTCTCGCAAGGGCTCTTGTGGAAGCCTGTGCATATTGGTAAGGGTGCACATTTTTCACATGCCGCAACATGGTGTGAATGCTGAAGGAGTATTTCCTCTGGGGGTTTCCCCTAGACAGCACACTCCCACAAATAGTACATGTTACCTTTGGAGCATTCACTTTTTTCTGCCCCTCAGGAAAGGTGAAGAACTTCCATATGAAGGATGTCTTCGTCTTCTTGGCACGTGGGTCCACATCTGATTCAGAAGAGGAGGAATCCTGTGGCTGCTGTCGCTCTGCGATATTTCCACTCCAAATCCTGGAAGAAAGCTCCAAAGCTGGAACAAAACAGCAAAGGTCCTTCTCCCAAGAAAGTCAAAGAGATAGTGAGGGAAGTGGGTGGGGGTTATAAACCAATCAAAAGTGTTGTTTTCAAGTCACATGACTTTACGTACGCGCACTCATGCGCGCACGTTGCGCGACCTACGCATATGAATGACGTTTTACCCGATTTTTGTAAATACTTTTAAAAACATTTAAAGGAGGCAGGGAAGAGACTCTCTGAACCCCTAGGCTTCCTCATGGGGTCCCTGAAGGATCCCGAACGGCAAAATTAAAAAATAATAATAATAATAATAATCGCGAGGTGCGCGCACGGTGCACGCACCCTCGAGGCAGTAGTGACCCAAAAACAAAAGTGGAGAACGTGAAAAGGGGGCAGGGTAGAGACTTCCAGCCCCCCTGGGCATTCTCAGGGGGTCCGTAAAGGACCCGGAAGAGCAAAAAAACACTTTTTTAAAAAGAAAAACCACAAGGTGCGCGCACGGTGCACGCACCCTCGAGGCAGAAGTGAGTGAAAAACAATAGTGGAGAATGTGAAAAGGGGGCAGGGTAGAGACTCCTTGACCACCTATGCCTTCTCAGGGGTTCTCTAAAGGACCCCTAAGAGCAAAATAAACATTTTTTTAATTTTTTTTTAAATCGCGAGGTGCGCGCACTTTGCGCGCATGTTGGAAAAAAAAAAAAACATTGACAAATTTGACTGTTTATATTTTGATTGAACATGTAGACTATACGATTCAACTTTATACAAATCAAAAAAACTAGCCGTCTCGTTGTATATTATAGGATACAGTCAATGTATTACAATATACAAAGGCAGTTTGTTGAAAAATAAATATATAAAAAATATAAAAATTGATACAGAAATTAGCATTCTAAAAACCTTTGAAATTCACTTAAAAAACCATAGTTTTCACACACGTTATAGTTAGGAATTAGCATTGAAAAAACCTTACAAATTCACTGAAAAAACCATAGGTTTCAGGCCTGATTAAGGGGTCGATTAGGATGGCGGACGGAAACGGGTACTGTCCGCCATGTTCGGGGAATTTTTACTCCCGGCAGCGCCGCGGAGAATCCACGGTTGCGATTAGGATATTCATGTCAAGAAACTCCGACCGCGGCGGACGGATCACATCAAACACCGTCCGCTGTGGACGGAACACATCCGGCCCGGCCTAGGACCGGCGTGCCGGCCATGTCAGCCACCGCCGTGCCAGGCCCGGACTAGGACCGGCGTGCCGACCATGTCAGCCACCGCCGTGCCAGGCCTGGCCTAGGACCGGCGTGCCGGCCATGTCAGCCACCGCCGTGCCGGCCATGTCAGCCACCGCCGTGCCAGGCCTGGCCTAGGACCGGCGTGCTGGCCATGTCAGCCACCGCCGTGCCAGGCCTGGCCTAGGACCGGCGTGCCGGCCATGTCAGGCACGGAGGTGGCTGACATGGCCGGCACGCCGGTCCTAGGCCGGGCTGGTCCGGCCGGTGGACGGTGGATGATGCAATGTGACTGTAAGAGGGGACATGAACCGCCATGTCCATTGACTACATCTAAAGGGTGTGTAGGCCTGCACCTCCCCCGCAGAGTACGTGCACCGCCATGGTGGCGCCAGTGATAGAACATTGTTGCAACTGAAGCATCCGTGCCGGAAGCTTGCACGTGCGGTTGCCGATGTGTGACCGTGACGGTCCATGCACATGCGGCCAATGGGAAGAGGGAACGCTGGCCGCGTATGGCCAATCAAAAGTAGCGGAAGCAGTGCACCGCAACACCAGGGCCAGTCATTGGCCCTTTTACGAACACGCTTCCAGGGCTGACCAATTGCTGGCGACGTATGCCACTGACACGTGCTGGGGGCCCTATATATGTGTGATGTCAAAAAGCACACATCCTACCCTGGGAACCAGTGCTGCCTGTTCACCTCGACCTGCTGCTGCTGAGCTGACCACCGACTGCTGCCTGTGACCATCACCTCGACCTGCTGCTGCTGAGCTGACCACCGACTGCTGCCTGTGACCATCACCTCGACCTGCTGCTGCTGAGCTGACCACCGACTGCTGCCTGTGACCATCAACTCGACCTGCTGCTGCTGAGCTGACCACCGACTGCTGCCGGTGACCATCACCTCGACCTGCTGCTGCTGAGCTGACTACCGACTGCTGCTCCAGTGCCATACTCCGTGATCTTGCCATTTCAAGAGTAAAAGAGATCCGGTCTTGTCCCTTCATCGCCGCGGAACTTGATGTCCTCGTGTACGGTGTGCTCCGCAACTTTGAACGGCTCTACGGCGCACCCGGACAGGTGGTAAGTGCAGTGTGGGACATGTTGGTGTGCATGAGCTGGCCAATGACTCCTGGCTTCTGCAATCTTAGCTGTGTACTGTGGCCTCGACATATTTTTCGGATTGTGCATGGCGGATGACACATACGTGTTGCACCTATCCGTGTGACAGGCCAACTGTCCACTGACTTGCACCCTTTTGTCTCCCATCATGGTAGGTCAAGCTGCGCCTTCGCAAGGACGTGTGGAGGAGCATTGCACGTGATGTACGGGCATTGGGGGTGTGCAACAGACGACATACACACTGCCACAAACGCTGGGACGACATTTCCAGGCTGAGCAAGAATGTAGCAGAAGTGACACTGGGGATGATTCCAAGGACGCCACGTCTGGCCCGACGCTCCATGACTCCTCTCATGCACCGTATCATTGCTGTGACGCATCCTGACCTGTCCGAACGGCTGAGTGTGGATCAACAGCAAACTAGCGGTGAGCGTACTGTCTGTGTAGGATACTTGGGAGTGCAATGCATGTATTGGTGCCCAGACACAGTATTGAGTTCCGTGGTGCGTATGTATTTCTGCGATGCCATGTTGGTGCCATTGGGGGTGTGTAATTTGATATCCAGGTCCGGCTTGTTGACACGCCACTTGCTTAGTAGTTGAGTGTTTAAGCACATGCCGTAGTGGTCCGTGGACCCATGGCACACACATGTGTGCAGATGTACGTGCTCCTGCCCTGTCCGCATGCTGTACATGTGTCACGGCCACCAACGCTTATGTAATGTGAGGATGACTGTTAGAGGTGGGCCGTGTGCAGGATGGGGGCTAGAAGAACTTTGTCAGCTATGGAATTAGGGATTCCTTGGCCTTCGGTACGTGAATGTGCCCATGACTTACACCTCTTTTCTGTGCATTTCAGCTTTGACAGAGGGCACTCAGCCACAGACAGTGGAGATGAGTGGAGGCAATGCATCCGGATCAGACTTTGCGCACACGCAGACTGACACAGAGGAGGGCAGCACCGGAGAGGGGGACAGGACCGTCCCTGAGGACTCACATGTGGAGACACCATCGTCCTCATCTTCAGAAAATCTTGGTGAGCCAGCACAGTTGTCACAGACTGGGAGTGGGCAATCAACACCTTCTGTCGGGACACAGCCCACAGGGCCCACACTTCCGCCAACTGCACTATGTACTGTTCGTGCACGCAGGAGTAGGGGGAGCAGAGTGGCGTTCGGTGCAGGCACCGCTGCCCCTGCCACGGTGAGCCAAAATGCACTGTGTGCTGAGGCTGTTGATCTGCTGCGACAGCTGTGTGTGGGGCAGACCAATATGACAAATGCTTTCCAAGACCATGATAGGAAGTTGGGGCAGGTGGTGGCATTCATGGAAGGGATGCATGGCGATCTTGCTGGTCTAAACAGGACAGTTCAGTCATTGACAAGCAGTGTGTTGTCTGCCATAGTACAGTCGCATGGACAGGGTGCTACTTCTGTTTCCCCATCTACACCACTGGATGTCTCAGGGGGTAGTGAATATTCTGACCAGGACTCTAATACAGGTTATTGCACTAGAAGCAGCGTCAGACAGCACGTCAGGGCACGGAGGGCACAGACACCATCCCCTAGGTCAGCAAAATCTGTTCACAAAGACAACATCAGATACACTGGAGTACACACACAGGATCCACAAGTGGTGTTGGGGGACATGCCTTCACATGCTACACAGGCATTCAACACAAAAGGTACTCCCAAGGCAAGGGATACTCCCAAGTCCATGGACAGTCCCTTGGACAAGGACAGTCAAAAGACAAAGGCACCTCAAAAGAGCAGGGAGAGTCCCAAGGGCAGGCCCACAACAGAGGAAGGGGCCCCTCCCAAGGACAGGGAAAGGGACAGTGAAAAGACAAAGGCACCTCAAAAGAGCAGGGAGAGTCCCAAGGGCAGGCCCACAACAGAGGAAAGGGCCACTCCCAAGGACAAGGACAGTCAAAAGACAAAGGCACCTCAAAAGAGCAGGGAGAGTCCCAAGGGCAGGCCCACAACAGAGGAAAGGGCCACTCCCAAGGACAAGGACAGTCAAAAGACAAAGGCACCTCAAAAGAGCAGGGAGAGTCCCAAGGGCAGGCCCACAACAGAGGAAAGTGCCACTCCCAAGGACATGGACAGTCAAAAGACAAAGGCACCTCCTAAGAGCAGGGAGGGTCCCAAGGGCAGGCCCACAACAGAGGAAGGGGCCACTCCCAAGGACAGGGAAAGGGACAGTCAAAAGACAAAGGCACCTCCTAAGAGCAGGGAGAGTCCCAAGGGCAGGCCCACAACAGAGGAAAGGGCCACTCCCAAGGACAAGGACAGTCAAAAGACAAAGGCACCTCAAAAGAGCAGGGAGAGTCCCAAGGGCAGGCCCACAACAGAGGAAAGGGCCACTCCCAAGGACAAGGACAGTCAAAAGACAAAGGCACCTCAAAAGAGCAGGGAGAGTCCCAAGGGCAGGCCCACAACAGAGGAAAGTGCCACTCCCAAGGACATGGACAGTCAAAAGACAAAGGCACCTCCTAAGAGCAGGGAGGGTCCCAAGGGCAGGCCCACAACAGAGGAAAGGGCCACTCCCAAGGACATGGACAGTCAAAAGACAAAGGCACCTCCTAAGAGCAGGGAGAGTCCCAAGGGCAGGCCCACAACAGAGGAAAGGGCCACTCCCAAGGACATGGACAGTCAAAAGACAAAGGCACCTCCTAAGAGCAGGGAGAGTCCCAAGGGCAGGCCCACAACAGAGGAAAGGGCCACTCCCAAGGACATGGACAGTCAAAAGACAAAGGCACCTCCTAAGAGCAGGAAGTGTCCCAAGGGCAGGCACACAACAGAGCAAGGGCCATCTCCCAAGGGCAGGGACACACACAGTGAGCAGGTGTCTTCTGGAGACAGGTACACCACAGACGACAAGTCTGCTGGCAGGAACAGGGCACCGTCCAGGGCACAGGCAAAGTCCAGAGACAACACTCCACCTACGGATAAGGCACATCCTAGTGACAAGGATTCTCCCATGGACAATGGTGCAGTCAAGGACAGGCATACGTCACCCCTGGCTGCACTGCGGCTGATGTTTTCGAATGAACGGCAAACAGATGTCTCCGCGGCGGAGTCCCCCCATATCTCCACTCCCATCCAGGCCAGTCAGAAGCAGAGGAGGGAGTCCCCTGTTGTTGCATCCCCCATTACACATGATTCTGAGTCCAGGCGGCAGGCACACAGCAAACGACAAGCAGGCTCCAGCACGTCCCCAGAAAGCCGATCCCCGGCAGCAGATGCTCCCCCTATGGTGGGTGATATTTGTTTTGAGTCACCACCACCTGCCTGTCCTGTCCAGGGTGCACTCACATATCCCTAAGAAACGCAGACACACACCATTGACACCTGCCCACCCCGATGTCACTCAAGTACAGCTATCCCCAGCTCCCAGTGCCACCCTGCCTCCTGGCCTATACAGCCCTGTGGCTCATCATTTAAGTGGTCCCAGTGGCGCAAGTGCAGTTGACTCTCATGTATCGGATAGTGGCACTGTGTCTGTTGTTTGCTGTCATGCATCATGTAGTAGCACAGTCTCAGTTGTGCCCTCTCCTGTTTCAGGTGCTGGCAGTGTATCTGGGTCTATGGCTCATGTGTCAGTGAGTAGATCTGTGGCTGTGTCTTACACTCCTGTTTCTGGTGCTGGCAGTGTGTCTGGGTCTGTGGCCCATGTGTGTGTCACTAGGGCTGTGGCTGTGTCTCACACTCCTGTTTCTGGTGCTGGCAGTGTGTCTGGGTCTGTGGCCCATGTGTGTGTCACTCGGGCTGTGGCTGTGTCTCACATTCCTGTTTCTGGTGCTGGCAGTGTGTCTGGGTCTGTGGCCCATGTGTGTGTCACTAGGGCTGTGGCTGTGTCTCACACTCCTGTTTCTGGTGCTGGCAGTGTGTCTGGGTCTGTGGCCCATGTGTGTGTCACTCAGGCTGTGGCTGTGTCTCACATTCCTGTTTCTGGTGCTGGCAGTGTGTCTGGGTCTGTGGCCCATGTGTGTGTCACTCGGGCTGTGGCTGTGTCTCACACTCCTGTTTCTGGTGCTGGCAGTGTGTCCGAGGCAGGTAGTTCACACAGTCCACCTGATTCAGTGATGTGAGGTGGTGTTCACTTCACTCACATGTTATTTCACATGGTGTGTGCATTGTCCATTGAGAACAGCCTTGCACTGTTGTGGTCCCTGGGACGGGTTGGTTGGAACACGTACTTGTGCTGCCTCTGATGTACCTGCTCTGTTGGGCACAATGCCCTGTTGATGCTGTGATACTGCATTCCTCCCTCTCACGTGCTGCCTCTGATGTACCTGCCCTGTTGGGCACAATGCCCTGTTGATGCTGTGATACTGCATTCCTCCCTCTCACGTGCTGCCTCTGATGTACCTGCTCTGTTGGGCACAATGCCCTGTTGATGCTGTGATACTGCATTCTGCCCTCTCATTTACTGCCTCTGATGTACCTGCTCTGTTGGGCACAATGCCCTGTTGATGCTCTGATACTGCATTCTGCCCTCTCGTTTACTGCCTCTGATGTACCTGCTCTGTTGGGCACAATGCCCTGTTGATGCTGTGATACTGCATTCCTCCCTCTAACGTGCTGCCTCTGATGTACCTGCTCTGTTGGGCACAATGCCCTGTTGATGCTGTGATACTGCATTCCTCCCTCTCACGTGCTGCCTCTGATGTACCTGCTCTGTTGTCCACAATGCCCTGTTGATGCTGTGATACTGCATTCCTCCCTCTCATGTGCTGCCTCTGATGTACCTGCTCTGTTGTCCACAATGCCCTGTTGATGCTGTGATACTGCATTCCTCCCTCTCACGTGCTGCCTCTGATGTTCATGCTCTGGTGCCCAATTTGCCCATGCTCACGCATACACTGTGATTATACCCCTATTATGTGTAATAAAGGTAGTCAATCATGTCTCGTGGTTTGTCGTTGTCATTCCTGCTTGCGTACTACAAATGTGTATTTCTATTTGCTTCTAATCAGTGGTTTGGGTAACATGACACTCCCCCTCCCTACGTCACGACCCTTGCAGGTATTCCCCTCCAGACAGCCAATGGTTTGTGCCTTACCTGCGTCGGCGTCGATGGTGGGCCAAGACTAGGACGTGGTGGATCGCGAAGAGCATCGGAAAAACGTGTAGCGCTGGGTCCATGGTGGCGAACAGCTTGTGGTGGGTATCTCTGCTATGTATCTTATCTTCGCTGTGGGTAATCCGCCGTGTTCAGACAGGTTGTTTTTCCGCTGCGGTTTTATGTGTATTTTCCGCCATCTTGATTTGGGGGACGGTCTTAGACGTCAGTACGTACGGCGGAGTCTCAGGATTCGTTCCGTCCGCCGCGTGGTCGGGTGTAGTTGGGCGGCGGTGCGTGATTTTCCGTCGCGGACGGAATTTTTTCACTATTTCCTATCCTGATATGGCGGACGGAGTGTCCGCGGCTGGCGGACACGGAAAAGGCATTTTCCGCTTACTCCAGGGCTGCGGTCGCTCTTCCGTCCGCCATCCTAATGAGCCCCATAGTTTGGAATTAGAATTTAAAAAACCTTTGAAATTCACTGAAAAAAAACATAGGTTTCAAGCCTGATATAGTTAGGAAATAGCATTTAACCCCTTCGATGCTCATGACGAGCTCAGCTCGTCATGCAGTACAGTGCTCCTGTGCTCATGACGAGCTAAGCTCGTCATGACCACACCCTTTTTTATTGCTGTCCAGCACAGCAGAGGAATATTTCAAGCAGGGATAAGGTTAAAAAACCTTAAATATTCACTGAAAAAACTGGAGATTTTAGGGGTGTTATAGTTAGCTGGACATTTCACTCCTACAAAACCATTGAAATTCCTCCGATATAGTTAGTTGTACTAAATATATCTCACGCGCCCGCAATCCACTGCTGATGATGTCACCTATTACATCATTCATGACATGGTCAGTGACATCACTGATGACATCTCAAATGACATCACTGATGACATCATCCATGTGATGATACACCTCATCATACACTAGTATAACCTTTCGTCACTCGATGTAAAATACAGAGTACCATATTTGAATCCATTGACACACCGATACAAGTTTCTAAAAACCCACTCAGTGATTCCTAAATCTATACACACATCTAATCACTTACATACAGATTCACTCATACATGCAGTGAATGATCAATAGAAGACTATCAAATATACTTATACACCTATATGGACATTACACACCAGCACACATCCTATTCATTTATAAAGTCATCCTATTCACTTATGCAAACAATGGATCATACTTACATTTACTTAGCTATACACTTATACAAACACCACTTTATCTATTCATGAAGATAGTAAATTATACTTAGTGTTTTATAAAATCACTATTACACAAGTACACAGTTATCTATACAGTCACGCATACAATCACTGAGTCTTATGTATACGTATTTATAAACAACAACTGATACATACATTGGATTTTATTTTTCTACTTTGTTGGACAAGTACCATTAAGAGAGATATTTGCTTATCACCACAACCATAAAGATATTCACTCACCCAAACAACTGTTATAACATGCAGTCTTAACGTCATATACCTAATAAATCAACAATTCACACATCTTTGGGCAGGCACACACCTCCCACCGAACAACACACAAATTCACTCTCCCATACAAATACTGAGTTAACTACTCAATAACTAATATAGACTTTCACATAGCTACTAACCAACTGGAGAAGTCGTTTTTACAACAACTGACAAAGAGATACAGATGTTCACACAGTTTAGTCACTATCCAATATATTTAGAGAGACACTTTAAATTAGTCAAGTAAACAGTCAATCACACTGCTACTAAATCCTCCATCCAGATATTTATATTTATATATCCACTCATTCTTCAATGCAAATTGCTATATATATAATACATATTTAAATAACAAAGCAAACCACATTCACAGGATGATGTCATCAGTGATGTAATTTGAGATGTCATCAGTGATGTCACTGACCATGTCATGACTGATGTAATATGTGACATCATCAGCAGTGGATTGCGGGCGCGTGAGATATATTTAGTACAACTAACTATAACGGAGGATTTTCAATGGTTTTGTATGAGTGAAATGTCCAGCTAATTATAACATCCCTAAAATCTACAGTTTTTTCAGTGAATTTCTAAGGTTTTTTAAATGCTATTTCCTAACTATATCAGACTTGAAACCTAAGTTTTTTCAGTGAATTTCAAAGGTTTTTTAAATGCTAATTCCTAACTATATCAGGCCTGAAACCTATGGTTTTTTTCAGTGAATATATATATATATATATATATATATATATATATATATATATATATATATATATATATATATATATATATATATATATATATATATATATATATATTAAGTCGAAAGCAGGGTTGCACATTTGAAGGAAGCCACTCGAGGAAACCAATTATTCTCAGGATTTTATTACAGCCTGCAGGCAGAGAAAGCATCAGCCATTAGCATTAGAGTTTCTACGCCAGACGCGTTTTGGGAACTTTCTCTCCCTTCTTCTGTGGCGTTTTCACAAGCAAAAACTGTAAGCACTCGTAACGCACACACCTTTATTTATATACCTGCCCCTGGGCGTGGCAATTCGCAAGGCATCCTGGCTCTTGTGGTGCGACGTTAATGTTCATTCCCAAGTGGGTGTGCAAACCAGTTCCACTTTAAAGTCTTTATCTTTCCCAAGTGGGTCGATGATCGTGAACTGTGATTCAGTGCCCCGCTTTGTGGCTGTAAATAGAGAAAGAGCGGGCGCTTCCTGCAAACAACGCCAACTCAGTCCTCGAACCTCTGCCAATTACTTCTGCTACTTGCGAATTGCCACGCCCAGGGGCAGGTATATAAATGAAGCTGTGTGCGTTACGAGTGCTTACAGTTTTTGCTTGTGAAAACGCCACAGAAGAAGGGAGAGAAAGGTCCCGAAACGCGTCTGGCGTAGAAACTCTGATGCTAATGGCTGATGCTTTCTCTGCCTGCAGGCTGTAATAAATTCCTGAGAATAATTGGTTTCCTCGAGTGGCTTCCTTCAAATGTGCAACCCTGCTTTCGACTTTATATATATATATATATATATATATATATATATATATATATATTAGCTCACTAATATATGTATTCACTAAGATACACTTAATAAGCCAGTTAACTAATCAATTTAAAAAAAAAAACCATCCATTTAGACACTTATTTAAACATTTATTCTTCCATCAACTTTTACATATACATATATAAAACATATTTATTTTTCAGAAAGACACACATTCACTGGATGGTGTCATCGGTGATGTCATGAGTGATGTCACTGACCATGTCATGAGTGATGTAATATGTGACGTCATCAGCAGTGCATTGCACGCGCAAGTTATAGTGAGTCCAACTAACTATAACGTGGGAATTTCAATGGTTTTATGCGAGTAAAACTTCCAGCTAACTATAACTGGTGTGAAACCTCTGTTTTTTTTAATGAATTTAATAGTTTTTTTAAATGCTAATTACTAACTATAACTGGTGTGAAACCTATGGTTTTTTCAGGGAATTATATAGGTTTTTTAAATGCTAATTCCTAACTATAACTGGTGTGAAACCTATGGTTTTTTCAGTGAATTTCTTAGGTTTTTTAAATGCTAATTCCTAACTATAAGTATGGGAGATTGAGTGTGTGTGGGGGTAGCTGGGAGGTGTGTGACTCTGTGCATAGATTTGTGAGCAGTTGATTCACTAGGTGTATGAGTTCAAGAGTGCATGTGGAAACAGCTACATGGGCGGTTGACTGTGTGCATGAGTGTATTGAAGAGTGAATGGATATCTGAATGCTACATGTCATAGTAAGTACATATGTAAAACACAGTACATGTGAGAGTTGGCATATATAAATAACTGTGCATGAGAACCAGTGAATGTGTGAGTGGCTGTATGGATCATTGTGAACTTGTATCAGGGATTGTATAAGAGAGTAAATATGTGTTAGTATATGTTTGAATAAGTAAGGAGTGTATAACTGTATAGTTGAGGAAATGGAGGTGAGATTGATTCTTTGCATGACTGACTAGGTGTGTGAGTAACTCATGGATGAGTGACAGTGTGTGAGTGTCTGTATACACTGAGTGTATCTAAGGTTATATTAGAGTCTGAAGAGGTTCATCGTATTAGCACAAGAATGATGTCATCAGTGATGTGATCAATGATGTCAAATGAGATGTCATCACTGATGTCATCAGTGATGTCATTTGAGATGTCATCAGTGATGTCATCAGTAATGTCTCTGACCATGTCATGAATGATGTAATATGTGACATCATCAGCAGTGGATTGCGTGTGCGCGAAATATATAGTTAGTGCAACTAACTATATATGGAAATTTCATTTGTTTTGTATGATTAAAATATTCACCTAACTATATATGGTCTCAAACCTATGTTTTTTTCTGTGATTTTCAATGTTTTTTTAATAGCAAATATCAATAGCTGTAAAATAGATACTTCATTAAAATGAATAATGTATTTTATATTTTTTTAAAACAATTTTTTTTGTTTAAATTTTTAATTTTTTTATTTTTTTGCCCTGGTGCGCTCCCGTTACGCGCACCGGGCAGTGCACCGGTAAGCACAACTCTATTCAGCGCCCCGGTGCGCGTAACGGTGAGCGCCCCGTCAGCGCAATTGCCGCGAACGAAAACAACATTGTGACGCGCCGCGTAAGCGTGACGTATCGCGTAACCGCGTGATGCGTTCTTTCGGTGCGGTGCGTAAATGCACCCGGAAGCGCTCCGTGGCGCGTAGCGTAAGCGCGTCGGGACATGTGACCTGAAAATAACACTTTTCATTGGTTCTCAACTTTTTTTTTCTCCAAATGATGAAAGCCCCCTCCTTTTTTCCTCATTCTTACTTTCTTCTTTGAGAAAGCAAGAGCTATTTGTGAGCAGAGAAATGGCTTCAGTAGTAGCTGCAGCTGGTGCACCCCCACCACCACCACCACCACCCAGAAAGGAAGGTCCACCACCCCAGATCCTTCCAGGAGTTGAAGAAGAGGAGGAAGAAGATGATGAGGAGGAACAGCCTAGGAGATTCTTGCGGGAAGAACCTAGGGAAAGGCATGTGAAAGTGCATTTTATATGGAAGTACTTCTCCATCCCTGCTGGGCAAAAAAAAGTGAATGCCCCATATGTCACCTGTTTGATTTGCGACAAAGTCCTCTCCAGGGGCAACCCAAATAAAAAGTATTCCTTTGGGAATTATACAATGATCCGCCACATGGAGAGGTGGCATCCTAACAATTTGGCACAGGCTGAGGTACGGGACATGCTTCAGAAGAACAGAGATCCTCAGGCCAGCACCTCCACAGGTGAATTTTCGGTTGCAGCACCAGAAGGGTGCCAAATGGTGCCAAACATACAAAAAGAATTTGGTGAATTAAAGATGGTCTGCATTTTTTGTGGAAAGACCCTCTGCTACGGGCAACTAAGTATTTCCCTCATTAATGATGCTGTAGACAACCACCACTGCAGCAAGAAAAGAAAGCAGTAGCTTTTTTTTTATTTTTGCTCCTGTCGAGCCACTGTTAATTCCCAGTTTTTTGTTTCTTCCCTAAAAAAATATAAAATAGTTCATAAAAAACAAAAAAAACAAAAAATGTTCAGAAAAAAAAATATATATAAAACAACAAAAGAATAAAAAAAAGTTCTTATCAGAACTACCTCACATTTATGAAATTAAACCTATATTTTTAAAGGATCTCTGTCAATTTTTTCTCCTTAGGGTACGCGTACCGGGGCGCGCCCCCCCCCAAAAAAAAAAGAATTAATGAAACAGTTAGCATGAGGAAAGGACACAAACAGAGTTATGTTAAGAGAAAAAGAGCAACAAGATGACCACATAGGGATTGTTTATTACATAGTAAAAAATTAGAGAAAGTGTAATTGGATGAAAGTGAAAAAAGTAAAATGACTAAAGGAGCGAAAGAAAGGAAGAGAGAGGAAGAACACTAAAATCACGATAAATAAAGAACAATGAGGAAAAGTGAGAAAAGACCAGGTAGTATAAGTAAAGAGGGGTGAAAGAGGGAGAAAAATTGAATTACGAAAACACATGTGGAGTGACAAAGAGAAAGGACAAAGAGAGTAAAGGAAACAGTACCTGAATGGGCTTGAGTAAAACAGCAAAAAAAGATAAGTAATGCAGTGTGTGTGACTTATAGGGAGTCAGTGTGTGTAGGTCGCAGTGTGGGTGTGTAAGGTGTGTCTGTGGGTGTGGCTGTGTGGAGTGTTTCGGTGTGGGTGGAGGTGAGGGTGTGTGAAATATGTGTGAGGAGTGTATGAGTGTGGGGTGTATATGTGTTCGATGTATGTGTGTGTATGGAATGTGTGTGTGTTTCAGGAGTGTGTGTGGGGGGATTTTTTGTGTGTATGAGGTGTGTGTGTGGTGTGTGTGGGGTGTATGTTACAGGTATGTGTATGTGTTGGAATGGGGATGAGGTGTATATGTAGGAGTACGGTAAATAATTAAGAAAAAGAGAATGAGTGAAGAAGCAAAGGAAGGGATTAGAGGGTAAGTAAAGTAAAGAAAAAGGATTGAAAGAAGTTGAATATGAGATGGGAAATCGGAAAAGGGGAGTAAACATGTAGAATAAGAATAAGTGAGTGAAGCAGAGTAAAGACACAGGAGTGTGGTAGATTAAGAAAATGTTAGTGAGCTTAAAGCAAAGGGTGATCACAAACTACATTTTTTAGTCATACTTACCATATAATAAATACATTTTTTAACTACACTTCGTATCTGTGAAAGAGAGAAGAACAAATAAGTTATAATTAGTAAAATATGTATTTTAAATTAAAAGATCCAAATGAAGAGGTTAAAAATCATAACGCTCTATTTAGAAATAAAGTTAGAGTGAAGAACACAGAAAGGGAAATAAACTAAGGTAGAAGGACAAAAAGGGGGAAAAAGAAATAGAAGGAGAGCAAATTACAAAGAGTAAGGCATATAGATTCACTGAGAAAAAGAGAGAGAAGAACAGAGAAATGAAATGAA
The DNA here is from genome assembly GCF_964261635.1 of Lissotriton helveticus. Lineage (NCBI taxonomy): Eukaryota > Metazoa > Chordata > Amphibia > Caudata > Salamandridae > Lissotriton > Lissotriton helveticus. The sequence continues at coordinate 794,905,233 of NC_136067.1, read as the reverse complement.
GGTAAGAAAGATACTAAAACAATGTGAGTTACCAAAACTAAATAAGGAAACAGTAGTAAGTAAAAAGATAATGACTGAGACAGAAAACAGTCTAATTAAGGATGCATTTAGAAGAATGAGGAATACAAGATAACTGAGAGTAAATGAAGAACAGTCATAGAGTGAAAGGATGAAGGGAGACAGGATAATATACAACGATTAAGGAAAATGGACTGAGAAAGTTATAAGGTAGACACACTAAGAGAAAAAGTGAGTGAGGTGGAGTACAATGAGTGAGAAAAGGAAATGAGTAAGTGAGCAAAAAGAAGGAAAGAAAGGAGAAGACAACTAAAACAGTGGTACTGAGAAAACATAATTTGGTGATGAAAGTAAAGAGAAGGACATTGAAAGAAAAGAAATGAGGGATAGTAATGGAACCAGAGTAAAATAAATGGGATGAAGAACGATGAGAAAGGAGGAGTGAAGTTGTTGTAAAAGAAGTGATAGAAGGTAGATAAACACAAGTGAACATAACACAAGTAGAGTGAGGCACTGAGGACATAGAAGTAGTGAACGAAAAACAGAGAGAAGAGGTCAAAAGTAAGGAGCAAACAAAGATAAGCTAAGGAGAGTGGGTGATTTATAGTGATAGAGTGCAATAATACTGCTGAGTGAGTAAACAGGAATTACTAAAAGAGCAAAAGAGGAAAATACGGAAAAGAGAAGTAAAGCAGAAAGACTGAAAGCTGAAAAGTTATGCAAGGGAGAGACGGGATACACACAGTTGAAATGAAAATGAGGGGTTGTCAAAGAAGTGGAGTAAGGGAACGGGGGTTACAGAGAGTGAGAGAAAGACATTATAAGTGAGTAAAAAGAGCTGAAAGAGGATGGAAAAAGTAAAGTAAATGTCAGAGAATGGGAATACAATTTAATTTACACAATCCAAAGTATAAAATAACTTGTACAACATGTTACAAAGTTTATTTTTGCTGTTCTCAGAATATATTGAATTTTACTTAAAAGAGTGAGTTCAAATTACTCGTATGACAGCGGGAAAAAAAAACACAATCTAAAAGATTGTGTTTTAAAAAAAAAATTAGATACTGACAAATGTACGCTAAAGTTAGATTGACTTACTTTTTCTTGAGGCCAAATACTGTATCATGGTGGTCCTTTTCTCGTTGAAAAGTACTTTGCTGTTCACTTAAAAATCCATTTCATCGACTTTCTAGAAGAAAAGCTCCAAGAACATCTGAAATATTTTCAATATTTTCATATACTCCTTTTTTCAGTCATGACTCTTTACTCATTCCTGCACCCTTCCATTTGGCCAAATAGTGACAGATGTATGAGTATATGTTCAAATTAATTCTAAGGCACTCTGAAATGATCTTTTTCCCGACGTTCTGAAAGAAAGGCTCTACAACATTTTCACAATATTTAATTATTTGTATAACCATCTCTGACTCACTCATGTTCATCATTTTGTATAATACTAACTTCACTTATTATGAGATCCAATTACAGTACCTATATGACAAGTCAATTTTTTATATTGCCTGGAACACTTTTACTCAGAATATATTTTTAAACAGCAAAATAACCTTTCTGAACTACTCCCGTCTTCATATGCCAATTACTTTTACCTAAATTTTGGCTGTAAAAACACTAGGTATGAATTTATAAAGCCAAAAGGCAAACGTTGTTTGAAAGTCAAATGAGTGTCGTTACATTGGGTCCAACCTTTAGAAGTTTTTAAATAGCATGTGTACTGCCCTGATGTTGTAGAAGGACCATCATGAAAAATAATAGCTACAGTTGCAAAGGTTCTTCCTGATATCGATAACTGTGAAGCCACGAAATTTTTAATAGAAGTTGTCAATTTAGTTCCATCAGGTCTACATCGTTGGAACATTAAAATACATAGTGACCATAATTTTGTAGAAATAATGTGGACAGCATTGTAGACTTACATTGGGTACACACCATATTGTGATCAGCTGCTTTAACTAGATTATTAAAAGGCACTGATTTGCAGTCCGGTAAAGTCAAATATATAAATCTTTCAGTGTCTATTCTAGTAGTACTTGATGAAGCACAGTTATCACTGTCATGTTGCCATTGATAAGAAAGATTAAAAAGATTTTTTATATCTACTCCTTCATCTTCCAATACATCAAACATATACATTAAAAATTCCTGACAATCCTGCTGAATTATCTGTGAAAATTGATTTTTGACCTGAACATATGTCTACAAGATTCCTAATTTCTAAAACACTTTCTATTTTTCCTCTATCACTACTACATTTCTCTAAGACAGAATTCAATAAACAGCACAATGTTTGTTCTCGATTTTCGACAATCTGTTTTTGTAAATTTTGAAGGAAAAAAACAACATTAACTACTACATTAGCATAGCAGTTGACATCAGAACTGTTTTCAAACTGAAATCCAACAACATCTTAAACAGAATCATTTTTCTTTCTGCTTACAATTACAGTTTCATCTATTTTTTGTCTTTTTGCTACTACCTTACTGCAATTACTCTCATTTCTTCTTTTTCGGCCTACCACACGTTTTTCAATCAGAGGATATTGAGGCAAATGTGGAGCATACTCTCTTCTAAACCTATTGTATTCTTTAACACAATCTAGATCAGCACAAATCTTTGTTTCATCACACTCAATCAAGTACAATCCTGATAAAGTTCTCACTCGTGATAATGCCACATATGCCATACCCTCTTTAAACACAGAACTTCCAATGTTCACCAAAGCACTATCTACACTTAAACCTTGAGATTTATGAATTGTCACTGCATATGCCAAACAAACAAGAAACTGTTTTCGGCGAACATATAAGTCTTTCACAAGCAAAAATCAACAAATTTGTCGTTGTTCAGCTAGATTTTTGCTTGTGAAAGACTTATATGTTCGCCGAAAACAGTTTCTTGTTTGTTTGGCATATGCAGTGACAATTCATAAATATCAAGGTTTAAGTGTAGATAGTGCTTTGGTGAACATTGGAAGTTCTGTGTTTAAAGAGGGTATGGCATATGTGGCATTATCACGAGTGAGAACTTTATCAGGATTGATTAAAAATATTCTCTGGAAGAATGTTTTCATTTGGGTACAAATTAGAAATTAACCGTCCATGTAAAGCTTCTTTCCCTTGCTGACTCATTTTTCCTACTCTTACATCTTGTAAAATATTTTTATAATCTTCATCCTTTGCCTGCCGCATATTTTGAAGCAGTTCTGCATATTTGAAGTTTAACCATATATTAACGTTTCCAATACTTCCTAGGCACTTCCTGGAATCTTCATGTGTGAGCATTTTGAACACAGGTTGTCCTTTCACTGGAGTCAACTGCAGAAGATCTCCAAAAACAATAATATGTTTTCCTCCAAATAAAACATCATAGTCTGTTCTAAGAATTTCTTGCATTCTCAAATGCACAAAAGCAAGCATTATATTTGACACCATGCTTACTTCATCAATGATAAGAAGTTTCATTTTCTTCAGGACTCTCGAAACTTCGGAACACGCATCTCCAGATAGCTTGTGATATTGCAATTTGTTATCATGCTCCACTGGCAGCATCAGTAAACGATGTAAAGTATTCCCTTTAATATTATGTGCTGCCAGCCCAGTTGGAGCGGTAACAACACAAGACAGCGGTGATTCAGTCCTTTTCTGCAGATAAGATGCAATTGCTTTAATCAGAAAACTTTTTCAAGTTCCCGCTTCTCCACTCACATACAGTCGGACAGGCTTAAATGATGGACATGAGCACTCTTTCTTCTCATGACTCAATCCATGTTCAACCTGTTCTGTGACTTCTTCATATATCAGTTTCTGCTCAAGGTTTAATTGTTTCTCCAAATATTCTAAATTAATTACATCCTCTTGAGCTTGCTCCATAGCTCTTTTCACTTCATCCATGGCAGTGGCAGCTTCATTTTGGATAATTGGCCCTCCTAGTGGATCCTGACTCAATGAAGCAGAACTCTGACTGCCTTGAGAACTATTTCTCGCAATCTCTGCAGCAATTGTTGATTCTTGCTTTATTTCTTCATTCAACATTTGCAGATAATTTGGAAAAACAGGACATTCTATGGTATCCTTCGTAGCATTAAAAGAGTCTTAATAACAGAGAAAATCTCCAAGTAGTTCCTCTTCTTCTCGCCATGGTTTAAAGAATTGCAAAAGAGCCAAATAGTAAAATTCTCTTTTGTCTGGATTTTCACAACTCAATTTTCGATGATTAATCAAATTACCTTTTTTCTGTTTCACTAGACATCCTTCACATCCAATGATTCCATATATTCCATTATTAATATCTTCTCTGATGTTCCTCTTATAAATATATCTTTGCAGAACTTAATAGAGACAAACGTTCTCAAGGTGAGGACTTCTATTTGGATAGTATGTATCCAACATGTTTGTCTTCAAAATATCTGTACTTTCTGGTTCTTTCTCCGCCAAATACTCTATTTCTTGTACAGATTTCAAAACTCGATTTCGTGTTGCAGCAAGACCTAGACTCACCCAAATGATGGTTCTAGGTTTGGCATATAGACTTGCTGATGACAATCGATCAGAACATTCATATGCTCCAATTTCTCGATGCGACAACATCTTCAGACTGTAACTGTATAATTTCTTGCTTAGACTCTTTTCATGTGAAATGTCCTCCCACATTTCCTTCAGTTCTGTCTTTTCTTTTTTTGTGATGTAAGACGTCACATATCGAGCCACAGCAATAGAGTTGTCAGCAACGAATTGAATATCCATGTTAGCATTCCACATGGACAAAATCACTAGGTTGTAGTCGTTGATGTACTTGGACTCTTCGTTCCTTTTTAAATTGTATGTATTTTTTGGTGATTTCCTCGTCACAGTGTGTCGCAGAGAAGACATCAAATTATTTACTCTTCCTTTAGAAATCACTGGTCGTGGAAAGGCAAAACGACATTTTGTGTAGAACTTGTCCTTGTTTCTGAATTTTCGACGACAGTACTTTCCACAACGATGGGATTGAAAGTGTAAAACTTGTTGCCTTAAACTGTTTTCTTCAGTAGTTTTCGGAATAGCACATGTTGAATACTCTTCAATAAAGCTCATCACTGTCTCATACGAATCTGTACCAAATTTGGGTGCATCTTTAATCCACAACAACATATGTATGTGAGGAGCACCTCTCGCTTGATACTCCTTTCTCCAAAAGAAATCCAAAACCTCTCCAAGGGGAGGATTTTTTTTGTTGGTAATAAAAGACATCATAGCTTCAAATCTATGATTGAAATATCTGCATACATTTACTGGATCCAAAGAACACAGTTCTCCAGGTGTTTTGAATTCTATATTTTGTATATTTGCATTTGCCTCTCGTAGAAATTGAAGTAAGTCATCCCATGCATACTCGGCACAGCTAAGAGTGAGGAACCATGTAGGAGTTCCTAAGTTTCTTAGCATACATTTCAATTCCCCATGACGACGGTACCAATACTCGTTTGTAACACGCTGACATGCCATGAGATTGATTAGATGAGATTCCAAAATATTATCTTGCAGATTCACTTTCTCCATAAAGTCCATTGCCGAAACATTTTTCAGATGTGCTCCACTTTTCAGTATATGGTTTACTGCATAAGAAAGCCCAGACAAGTCACTTTCATACAGTAGATGAAACAAATAGGGAATGCATTGGCGAAACCTTGGATCTTCATCATATAATCTTACAGTTCGATATTCAGGTGCAGGAATTTGAAGTGGTCGATCGTCATATCGTCCACCTCGACCTGTTGGAAATAGCTGTGGAAAACAACAAGCTTCCAAACTTCCTTCCCATACACTAACAGGACTTCCTTTTGCTGCTTTCATTTGAAACAATTCAATTGCATTCCCCATTACTTCTTTGGAATGCAAAGGATGAACAGTATAATGTTCATATATTTCTTCACTTCTAGAGAAATAAACTTTTTCAATTTGGCCGACTGAACAATCACTGTCTTCATCTGCAGCTGTTTCCTCTGCTGCAACACATACATGTTTATAATACTCATTGTTTTTGACTAAATACAACGTTGCCTTTTTGACTTTCCTAACATCCACTAAATCTTGCCAGATTTTTTTACTCTTTGTCGGAACCCCATTAACTAGAATAACTAAAGGTTCCTCTTCTACTTTTTCTATACCAATTGTATCAATATTTTTTTAAAATCTAGAGGCAAATAAACAACTCTTCCCTTTAATCCTCTCTGCAAATCTGTAGGAGGCAATTTCCCTATCTTAGGCTCCATGCGAACAATTGCCTGAAAAGGGTGGACACATTGAATCAAAATAGACTCATATGTATTTAAATCCATCAATTCAGGGGGAATGTCTACCAACTCCAGATTATTATGAACAGCTCTAGCAGGCATTCTGTTTTGATTTAATTTATCATAACAATATTTACAAATACGCTGATCAGAACTCAAATCAAAACAATTCTCCACCCACAAATAAGTTGCTAAATCTTTCCACTCATAATTATTCATCTTTTCGCTTTTTACATATAAATCAACTAATCTAGTTTGATGCTTATAATGACTTCGTCGACAACACACACAAGTAAAATTCGGCCTTTCACTTGATTTCACCTTAATCCCGGTAATTTCCTGCTCAAACTTTTCTGTATTTGAAATCTGTACATTGTCTTCCACATTACCTTGAATTGCTGTCTCAATTTCTACACTGTCCTCTTTTTCACCAAAATAACAAATCTCAATTTCTTCACAAATCTTCTTCACATCTAATTCAGTTCCATGCAATAGAGCACTGTTTAATTGTTTAAGCTAAAGTGCTGGACTTTTTGCATAATACAACATTCTCACTAATTTCCTCATTTTGGTATGATGCACTGCTAACATCCTAAAATGATGAAAAACACTCTGACAGACTTTTCTAGAAAGACAAGCCAGTGAATGCCCTTGCAAACCTGTTTTCTCTCACTCTACAAGGATCTAAGTCTTGTAACAACTTCACTTTCTGCTTTAGACTTTTCTTACTATATGTACGTAAGAAATTACAAAACAAATCAATTGAATCCTGTCGCACACTACAAATACTACTACACTTCCAAGTGTACACTGGACCCTTAGTACGTCTCCCTAAAACTTCATCAGTTAACACCTCTTCTGGTTCTCTAGGCACAAGTTTCTCTTTTTCAATCGGACAACCGTCTTTCACTTCATACGCTCGACCACAGGTGTCAACTGCATGCACTAAATCATTATCCTGGAAGTAACTCTCCTCATTAAAAAATGGCTCACGACTTGAACTGTGCATCCATTCTCCTGAAAAAACTTTACAAAAATTAGTCCGATTAATTACTCTTTTCCATCTACTGTTTGATTTGAAAACATCAATTGTCTTGTTAAGTGTCCTAATTCTATTGATTATTAAAATAAATAATTTTTTCTCAACTTCAAAAGCCTGATCAACAATCTTCTCTACACTTTTCTTTTTCTTATAAAAAGCAGCTCTCTGTTTACCTTTCCTAATGTTTTTTAACAAATTTAAAACCACCCTATTGCGAAACATTCGTCTACGAATGTCTCTAAACTGATTCTGCCTCCTATTCCTATACATATTATTCTCTCCTGCTCCAGTTGTAGGATTATTTGAGGTTCTCTCCTTCCTTTTCAAATTTACTCTCTCATTTTCTTTTTCTACATGCTGTCCATTATTTTTTTTTTAAGTACATATGTTCTGAATAAAAGACTTAGGGGCAGATTTATGTTAACTGGCGCTTCCCCAGGGATGCGCCAGTTAACATGCGCCACAGTGCGCCACAGCTGCGCCACCCATGGTGCGCCGCATTTATGATGCGGCGCACCATGGGGCAAAAACGGCACAGATGCGTGACGCATCTGTGCCGTAAAGGTGACGCATTGCTGGAGTTGCGTCGCAAGCGCGACGCAGCTCCAGCAAGGCTCGGGGGTGCCCCATCTCCACAATGCTGCGTCAAGACCTACGCCTGCTTCAAGCAGGCGCAGGCTTTTGACGCAGCATTGGCCTGAAAGTGACTGAGTGAAATCTTATAGATTTCACTCAGCCACTTTTGCGAGGCGCACCTGCCCCGGAACGCCCACCCTGCGCCGGAACGCCCACAAGCGGCGCAGGGCTTTACAACGTGACGCATCTGCCTAGATGCGTCACGTTGTAAATCGTTCGTAGGGATGCGCCACGTTTACGCCGCCTTGCGTGACGCAACAGCGGCGTAAACGTGGCGCAAGTGCCTCATAAATCTGCCCCTTAGTTGTCTTACCAGGAGCTTGGTTCCTGTTTTTTTAAGTATTTGTTGTGGAAGAGTACTGTAATTCCGTTGCTGTTTTTGATTTTTCTCGGTTACGTTGTTTTCTTGTCCTTTCCCTTGTGGGCATGTTTGCTAACTCTTTAAATCTTGATTTCAATCTGTGTTAAAGAAAAAAATAGTACATTATAGATCACTATTACCAAACAACAAAGCAATGACAAAAAGCAAACGATCTATTCAGGGTTACAGATCAGGTGAGGATTCTCCAGGGGTACACAAAAGGTGAGGCCTCTATTGAAGAGTATAGTGGAAGACAGCTCTGTCCACAGGTACAAAGAAGATGAGACCTGTGTCTAAGTCCACTGCACTCTTATACACAGGCTTCACCACCTATGCTTCCCGGGAAAGCCCTCTCTCCCACTACAGTCTTGATCATAAACCTCACCTCCTCTGTCCCTCTGGACATGTCTCACCTCATCTGCACAATCTACTTCCTAAGCTCAGGTAACACAGATGACATAATTGATCCTCATTTATAAAGCCATGCGTCAGTTTTGCGCTACTGAAGCGTCACTTTTTGTGACGCATTGGCATCATAAAACATGTGCCTTGTTGCACCATATTTAAAAAGTGACGCATGTAGGTAGATGCGTCATTTTTAAAACCTTTTGCACCACATTATACCTCTGTCAAGTGTAATGTACAGAGAAGGGTCATTTCTCTGCAAAAAGCCTCGTAATAATGACACAGTGAAATCTATAAAACTTCACTGCGTCACTTTTAGGAAACTGTTATGTCAAAATCTTGCACCTGCCTCACAGTAGGGATAAGACTGAGGCAAACGCTTTCACATGGGGCTTTCCCCATGTGATGCGATTCTCACACCTAAGCAGGAGTGCAGATGAGATGAAGACTCTCCAGGGGAGCACAAAACGTGAGGCTTGTGTCCAACAGTGCAGTGGACAGGACTAAACTGGAGTAGTGTGCAAGAAAAAGATGAGCCTCATTCTTAAAGCCATGCGTGAGTTTTGCGCTACTGATGCGTCACTTTTTGTGACGCATTGGCGGTATAAAACATGTGCCTTGTTGCACCATATTTAAAAAGTGACATATGTAGGTAGATGCGTCACTTTTTAAACCTCTGCGCCACATTCTACCTCTGTCAAGTGTTATGTACTTTACAATGATGTTACCTGTGTTAACTCAGTGTAGGAAGCATATTGAGTTTGTTTGCATAGAGGAATTGTATTTTGTAAAATAGTGAGGTTTCAGTAATGACATGGAATGCTTGTACATAGGACCTGTGCTGTGCTTCCTAAATGTGATGTCAAACACGATTTTGAGGAAAATGAATGGCTTTTATATTTTTGAGTATAATGTGGCGCAGAGGTTTAAAAAGTGACGCATCTACCTACATGCGTCACTTTTAAAAAATAGCGCAAAAAGGTACATGTTTGGGCTTTCCTGGGGAGCGTAGGTGATGAAGCTTGTGTCTAAGAGTGCAGTGGACTAGGCTTCATGAAGCCTATCCCTGACTGCACTCTTAGACACAGGCGTCAATTTGACTCTTTACAATGATTTTACCTGTGTTAACTCAGTGTAGGAACCATATTCAGTTTGTTTGCATAGAGGAATTGTATTTTGTAAAATAGTGAGGTTTCAGTAATGACATGGAATGCTTGTACATAAGACCTGTGCTGTGTTTCCTAAATGTGATGTCAAAAACGATTTTGGGGAAAATGAATGGTTTTTACATTTTTCAGTATAATGTTGCGCAGAGGTTTAAAAAGTGACGCATCTACCTACATGCGTCACTTTTTAAATATGGCGCAAAAAGGTACATGTTTGGGCTTTCCTGGGGAGCGTCGGTGGTGAGGCTTGTGTCTAAGAGTGCAGTGGACTAGGCTTCATGAAGCCTATGCTTGTACATAGGACCTGTGCTGTGTTTCCTAAATGTGATGTCAAAAACGATTTTGGGTAAAATGAATGGCTTTTACATTTTTGAGTATAATGTGGCGCAGAGGTTTAAAAAGAGACGCATCTACCTACATGCCTCACTTTTTAAATATGGCGCAAAAAGGTACATGTTTGGGCTTTCCTGGGAAGCGTAGGTGGTGAGGCCTGTGTCTAAGAGTGCAGTGGACTAGGCTTCATGAAGCCTATGCTTGTACATAGGACCTGTGCTGTGTTTCCTAAACGTGATGTCAAAAACGATTTTGGGAAAATAAATGGCTTTTACATTTTTGAGTATAATGTGGCGCAGAGTTTTAAAAACAGACGCATCTATTTTTTTTTATTTTCCCCAAAATCGTTTATGACATCACATTTTAGTAAACACAGCACAGGTCCTATGTACAAGCATCTGCCTCACAGCAGAGTTAAGACTGAGGCAAACGCTTTCACATGGAGCTTCACAACTTTACAAAATACAATTCCTCTATGCAAACAAACTCAATATGCTTCCTACACTGAGTTAACACAGGTAACATCATTGTAAAGAGTCAAATTGACACCTGTGTCTAAAAATGCAGACGGGGATAGGCTTCATGAAGCCTATGCTTGTACATAGGACCTGTGCTGTGTTTCCTAAATGTGATGTCAAAAACGATTTTGGGGAAAATAAATGGCTTTTACATTTTTGAGTATAATGTGGCGCAGAGGTTTCAAAAACAGACGCATCTATTTTTTTTTATTTTCCCCAAAATCGTTTATGACATCACATTTAGTAAACACAGCACAGGTCCTATGTACAGGCATCTGCCTCACAGCAGAGATAAGACTGAGGCAAAAGCTTTCACATGGAGCTTCAAAATCATACAAAATACAATTCCTCTATGCAAACAAACTCAATATGCTTCCTACACTAAGTTAACACAGGTAACATCATTGTAAAGAGTCAAATTGACACCTGTATCTAAGAATGCAACCGGGGATAGGCTTCATGAAGCCTAGTCCACTGCACTCTTAGATACAAGCCTCACCACCTACGCTTCCCAGGAAAGCCCAAACATGTACCTTTTTGCACCATATTTAAAAAGTGACGCATGTAGTTAGATGCGTCACTTTTTAAAACTCTGCGCCACATTATACTCAAAAATGTAAAAACCATTCATTTTCCACAAAATAGCATAGATCCTATGTACAAACATCTGCCTCAAGGCAGGGATAAGACTGAGGCAAAAGCTTTCACATGGAGCTTCACAATTTTACAAAATACAATTCCTCTATGCAAACAAACTCAGTATGCTTACTACACTGAGTTAACACAGGTAACATCATTGTAAAGAGTCAAATTCACACCTGTGTCTAAGAGTGCAGTCGGGGATAGGCTTCATGAAGCCTAGTCCACTGCACTCTTAGACACAAGCCTCACCACCTACGCTCCCCAGGAAACCCCAAACATGTACCTTTTTGCACCATATTTAAAAAGTGACGCATGTAGGTAGATGCGTCACTTTTTAAACCTCTGCGCCACAATATACTCAAAGATATAAAAACCATTCATTTTCCCCAAAATAGCACAGATCCTATGTACAAGCATCTGCCTCACAGCAGGGATAAGACTGAGGCAAACGCTTTCACATGGAGCTTCACAATTTTACAAAATACAATTCCTCTATGCAAACAAACTCAATATGCTTCCTACACTGAGTTAGCACAGGTAACATCATTGTAAAGAGTCAAATGTATTTCTTTAAACATGCACACATTCTTTATTCCTTTTAAAAAATGTAAAAGCCATTCATTTTTCCAAAAATCGTTTTTGACATCACATTTACAAAACACAGCACAGGTCCTATGTAGAAGCATTCCATGTCACGACTAAAACTTCACAATTTTACAAAATACGATTACTCTATGCAGTAAAAACATTTTTTACCAAGCATTATCAAAAAGCATGACACAAAGCAACATTAAAAAACCACAATTTGCTTCCAAATCTTCTCCAGTATACAAGTCTCTATGTATATTAAATGAATCATAACTCCCCTTTACAAATATTTTAGGAGATTCAGAACAGTGTCAGATACACACACCAATATTTCTATAGCAGAGCAAAAGGTATGTTCTCCAGGCACTGCAAACCATAAAGGCACAGAAAACCTCTAATTCTACACACATATTGCTCATGGTAACCAATCAAATCTCTTCCCTCTGTATTTTCAAACCAACACCCTTCCCCCCCTCAGCCCTTTCTACCTGTTACCATAGCAACTCCCTCCTCACTGAGCTCCCAGGGTTAAAAGTTTATTTTACAATGTTGCAAATCACCTCATCAAGGATGTTTGACCTGCGAATACACCAGCTTTTCAGGTGCAAGGTTTCTTTAAATGACTTTTTTTAACCATTCAAATTACTTCTTACACAGAACACAACCATGCACCCTAACTTTCAGTTTTCAACTATCTCATTCTACCAATCATTGCTTGTGATTCAAGAGCACTGAAACTCCACAGGTTTTTTTTTACAAACTCCTATTGTTCCAACTGCCATTTCTTTTCCACACTTCATCTGACTGCATCAGAATCTCCTCTCACCATGTATTCTGTCTGGATTATTGGACATAGCTATATCCACTGGGCTCAAAGGTATGCAGCTACCAGAAATTTTCACAACCTTGACTTACCAAATGTGAAGATTAAATGGATTGGCCAGAGAGGATTGAAATGTCACCAATTGATACCATTGGTGAAAAACTTTATGCATTTGCCACACCCTGACCTTTTAATTGTGCACTGTGGAGGAAATGACTTTGGCACTTTGACTGGGGTAGGTCTGGAAATGCTTTTAAAGGACACCTTTGATCAATTGATGGCACTTTTTCCTCAAACTGCCTTGGTATATTCCAATATATGCCAAAGACAGAAATGGAAGTGGTCCAATCAAATTTTTCCACAATTTGAGAAAGCACGGAAACATGTGAATAAATCTGTTTCTGCTTACATGAGAGACTATGGAATGGGTTCAATATACAATAATAACTTGCGTTACAACATGCAAGATATCTGCAGAGGAGATGGTGTGCACTTTTCAGATGAGGGGAATAGAATATTCCTCCTGAATTTAAGACTGTGCATTGGTACCTACTTGTAGGTACCTAAATCAGCCACAGAACCCAAAAGCCCTTTTCAGGGCTACCCTATCTCTGATCACTCCAAATGATTATCTTTTTCTAACTTTTTTCACTATTTTTCACCATAGTACGCTCCCCGGTACGCTTCCCGGTGCGCGTACCGGGCGCTCCCCCCCCCCCGCGAAAAATAAAACATTTGTTTTTTGTTTTTTTTTGCCTATTTGGGCCTCCTAAGACCCCCTCACAAAACATAGAGGGTCAAGGAGTGCTTACGATGCCCCCTTATACCCATTCCCAACGTTGTTTGTCCTCCATTTTCTGTCTTAAATCTACCGAAAACAAAATGGAGGACTGCCGTAGCGCTGCCGGTATGCGTACCGGGGCGCGCACCGGGAAGCGCTCTAAAACATTTTTTAAAAGTTAATTTACATAAAAACCACTGGAGACACTTTCACCAAATATAGAATAGCTCATACTACATAACAATCCCTACCATTTTTCCAAATTCGATGGAATTCCATTGAGCCATTTAGCCTGTAGACCTCTCTAAATACCCTGAGGTAAATTACTTCACAAAAACACATCTGAAGTGTTAGAATTTACAACCAATTAAAATGTTACTTTCATTTTCGACTTTTTTTTCCTGACATTTGATTGGTTATGTACATGAATATAAATGAAAAATGAGAGGGAAACACGGTCATTTTGACTACAACTACTTGAGGTACATCTTGAAAGGATTTTCCCATTTTGTCTTCTTCACCTCTCTGTAAAGTAAGTTGATAATTTGTAAGGGGCACTTTAAGTTAATTTGTAAAAACGTTTTCTGATAGTTATTTACTGTCCCTCTGCTATAGTTATAGATAGAGATAGGCTCCTCTGTTATATTTATGGATTGACTTAGGCTTCTCTGCTATAATTATGAATTTACTTACGTTTCTTCACAGGCACTTTTTTATATTTCTACTTCCTGCCTGTTACCATACATTGCCCAAAGTTAACTTCACTGTTAAAAAAGTCAAAACTACCTGTCTGAACTTAAACCCAACAGTGCCATATTTCTACAGATTTTTTTTATTATGCAAATTTCAGCACAAAAATGGAAGGAGAACAGAACGTTTCCTTTGAAATTGTCCTAGAGATGAACAATGAAGAAATCATTGAACCCAATGACTTGGAATTCATGGATGAATCACGGGACCATGAACTTCTACAATGTGTAGAATCTGTGGATTTGTTAATTCAATATGAGGACGTTTCTGACAGTCAAATGTTGGAAGTTATGTTCACTCAAAAAGAGGACATTTCGGACAGTCAAATGTTAGACGTTCTATCAAATTTTGAAAATGAATCTCAAAAATAAATGTATATTTAATAATTCTAAAATTGTTTGAGACATTATTCATTTTTATATGTAATTCTTAAACTAGTACCAAATTGATTATAATGTAAAGTCAGACTTATAGTATACTGTGCAACTTTTTTGTTTTACATAGTAATTTTGCTCATAGATACTTCCTTTCTCCCACTATATTATCTCCAATGTGTATTTTACATCTCTTTTTCATCTCCTGCCTCCATGTTCTTTATGCTTTCCTGACAGACTATGGTATGGATTCCATATACCACAATAACTTCTATAACAACATGCAAATTATCTACAGAGGAAACGGTGTACATTGAATTTAAGACTCTGCATTGGTACCTACATGTTGGTACTTAAATCACCCACCCAACACAACAACTCTATTCAGAGATACCCTACCTCTAAGCACTTTAAATTATTATTTTAGTGTTTCACTGAGTTTTCCCCATGTGTGGGGGTGGGGGAGGTGTGTGTGGGGGATGTGCGGGGTGTGTCTGTGAGGTGTGTATCTGTGTGTGTGTGTCTGGGGGGGATGAGGTGTATAGGTGTGTGGGGTATGTGGGTGTGGGTGGGGATGTGGGTGAGTAAGGTGTGTGTGTGGGTGTGGGTGTGTGGGGTGTTTGGGTGTAGGTGGAAGTGTGGGTGTGAGGTGTGTGTGGGGTGTGTGTGGGTGTGGGGGGTATGTGTGTAGGATGTGTGTGTATGTGTGGGATGTGTGAGTGTGTCAGTGAGGTGTCCGTGTGTGTGTGGGGGGAGGTGTGTCTGTGGGATGTGTGAGGTGTGTCTGTGAGGTATCAGTGTGTGCGTGTGTGTGTGTTGGGGGGATGAGGTGTGTGTGTGTCTGGGTGTGTGGGATGTGTGGTTGTGGGTGTGGATGTGTAAGGTGTTGGTGTGGGGGTGTGGGGTGTTTGGGTGTGGGTGGAGGTGTGCGTGTGTGAGGTGTGTGTGGGGAATGTGTGGGTGTGGGGGTGTGGGGTTGTGTGCGTGTGGGTGTGTGTGGGACGTACTTGTAGGTACCTAAAACAGCCACAGAACTCAAAAGCTCTTTTCAGAGCTACCCTACCTGTAATCACTCAAAATGATTATTTTACACTATTATTTTCACTATTTTTCACCAAAGTACGCTCCCCGGTACGCTCCCCTGTGCGTGTACCGGGCGCTCCCCCCGCGAATTTTTTTACCCGAGGGACCCTTTTATGCCCCCCACATCAAACCTAGGGGGTCAGGGGGGTGTACCCTGCCCCCTTTTGGTCATTTCCCCCTTTGTTTTTTGCCACCTCTTGTGTCTCGATCCTACCGACCGCTGCGGACTGTTTCGAATGTTTACAGACACCCGAGAGCCAATCAGCTTCCCGTGCGCATGTCGCGTGGCGCGCCCGGAGCGCTCCCCGGTACGCGCACCGGGGCGCGCTTACAGATATATACATTTTTTTTAACCTAAATTACTCAAAATCCTCTGGGGCACATATCTTGAGACATAGCAAAGGCACATCGGGCTACCAGTCCCTACAATTTTGCCAAGTTTGGTGAAAATCCATTCAGCCGTTCGAGCTAAAAGTGCGACAGACCGCCCTATGGAAATTAACATGGGGAAAACACGTTTTGGGACCCCCCTTTTATCTCGGCCCCCGCTTGACGAATCCCCCCAAACTTTCAGGGAAGGAGCGGAGAGCCGCGAGGCAAAGTTGCTAAAAAATTCAGGCTGATTCCTCAACCGGCGCCAACGTTATTTCAAATAGAATGTTGTGATTTCCCTATGGAAATCAATCCTAACTATAACTACCTACTGGCGACCGCCAGTAGGTAATATATATATATATATATAAAGTAGGTAGGGTTGATCCATATCACGTGGGATGACCCCCTTTCTTGGCCAGTATGCATTTTTTTTAAATGTGTGTATTTCCCTCAGGGGTATATAGTGCCTCTCATTTCTAAACACAATATATATATTGTGATAAGCTGGCCTGGTATATGATGCCCACTAATGTAAGTGGGCACCTTGCACCAGTCCAGACAACCCTTATGGTGATTTAAGAGGTCTTAGACAACCTTAGAAAGCTCTCTAAGTGAAGCTGTGGAGAGCAGCCTTCAGGCCGCTCAGTCTAGAAGGAGTGTAAAGCAGCTTGTTTTACCAGAACGCAATCTTATAGTATAGATTACGTTTTTTCTGGCTACTGTTTCCCTGCCACTGCCGATCACCACTGTCTGGTGGGGATTCCAAGCCCCAGAACGCTTCACGCTCCCAGGAGGGAGGAGCCTACACCTGCCAAACGTTTTAAAAAGCACCGAGACCACAGCGCGGGACGTGCGCGGGCCAAGGTCAGGCCCGTCCCGCGCCCGTCAGCGACAGGAAGAGGCAGGGCAGGGCCACCTCACTTGACTTTTGCACTCAGCACAATATGAGGATCTTAAGCGTACCGTGATTGTCCCACCCAGCAGTAAGTTTCGCCCTGTTGTTCTATTCCACCTGAAATGTTTAAGATACATCTGGGAATTTTTGTTACTGGCTTTGATATTCTGACATTGGGGGAACAACTAGGGATTTGTGGTGGTCTCTTGCAGGCCAACTGCTGCTACTTTACTCAATTTGGTCCTGTCACCATCCCTGGGCATGGGTAAAAGGAAACATCCAAGCGGGGCTGCCAAATCACAGAGCACCAAACACCCTCCCTCTTCCATTTTGAATTATAGCACAGGTGTAACGGGGTTTTGGAGAAACAAATAATGAGTGTGGAGGAGTCCTTAACATCTTGTACTAATAACATTTCGGGTTTAACCCCTACTGGCATAGCTTCAACTATCATTGATAATCGTGCTTCTAGTACTAGTTTTGACAGTGCTGCTAGTCTGCAGGCGGCTGGGCAGAGGGAAGAAAATAAGTGCCCCAAAAAATCACCTATTATTGCTCGTCCAGATATCCAACTAGCTAGCCAACCCCCTAGCAAACAATATAAAACCTGCCGTGTCCCAGGTCCCGTCAGCCCTGCTATCTGCACGAAGTGATGAAGGAAGAGTAGGTGGGAGTGATCAATGTTCTAAGAGCACCCACAAGCAATCATTGACCACAAAAAACAAAGAACCCAGGGGTAGAACGGCAGCCTGCAGATTATGTAGCCCTGTTTGCTTTAGTTCAATCCTTATCCATGTCAGTACGGGTCGCATTTAGTTCACTGACAGAACAATTAAAAGTGATAGAGAAGAACATCCTCACCCAAATAGACTTGTGGGTAAATAACCAGCCAGTGTTGGCAAATCATGAGCACTCTCAGCAAAGTACAGATAATAGTGTCTGTGTGCAACCCTCTTCATGTATTAATTCCATTCCTAACACTCAAGGTATAAATCAACCCTATCGTAAAGTAGATGGCAGGCCAGGGGACATGATTAACTCTGATGCAAGCTCCATCCTGTTACAGGGTGGCCCCCTTCTCCCTCCCCAACCCTCATCTTCTCAACTTGGGCCCAATAGTGGCCCCACTATTCCATACAACCCTCTACACAATCCTAATCACTCAGACTAAATAACCGCTGATTCTACGTGTATTTTCCCAGTTACAAAAATGGTTGTTTAGAGCTCCCACCCGCAGCCACATCCTTTGTAGTAATTTTAGCAAACGTCCTGGTTCTCACTAACTCAAAACATGAATCATGGGACTCTCTTAGGAACAAATCCCTAAATTGGCTGAACACAAGGGTAGGACTTGGGGGGGGCACTCTTTGCTTATTTGAAAATGATTAGGAGGGTGAGATGGGTGGGAACAGGAAGCAAAACGGTGGAGGGTGACTGTGTTGTGCTCTCATTCACTTCTCCCAATCTGATGAAACGTATTTTTGAGAGAGCCAGTCTCCCTTCTCTCACACCTAAGCAGATTATGGTTCTACCACTTGGTTTCTTTTATCAACCACCCCGCCCACATCGAACAGCTGCCACTTGCAGTAGGCCCTAATCACCAGGGGTTTCGGCTAGAGTACCAACATTCAATTGAAACCCATAACAGGTTTGATTGCCACTCCTCATTAAACGGTGTGGATTGACTAAAGAAACCTGTGGAGGTAAACAGGGAGAACCAGTGTGGCCCTGTGACTGTCACTCCACATGACAGGGGCCACAAACGGAGATTGATGAGGTGTCTGTGCCTTCAAAAATTTCCGAGCGTGGTCTCGTGGATTATCCACTGCCTTCGCTGTTAGTAGCCACTGGGGTTGGAACTCCTGCCACAGCCTTTATTGTCCTCTATTGGAATGTTGCTGGTTTACTCCAAAAATACATTATGAATGACTGGGTGGACTTTATATCCAAATTTAACATCCTTTGTCTACAGGTGACTTGGGCAGTTGAGCCTATCCATCTAAATGGTTTTAAAACATTTCACAGCCCGGCAACAGAGTTCAAGCATGGGCGACCGAAAGGTGGCCTGAGTATTTATGTCTCAAATATGTTGGCTCCCTTAAAAACTACAGCGATTGTAACAAGAGTTTTTTATCAAATTGTGTCTCTTGTAATCTCTGCACATGCTACTCTAGCCATTGTTCATTTTTATAACAATGTGTGTTCGTCAGATATTATTACAGCTCTCCACCAACTAGATAATGACCTAGAGAAGGCTTTTCCCCCTTATTATATGGGGTGGGGACTTCAACATAAGCACATGTCCCTTGACATCTAATAAGGCATGTAGTATGACATCCCCTGACCATTGTGAGACTGCTCACTTTCATCATTCAGAGTATGGGGATACTCTACACGATTTAATTTTTAAATACAACTTGGGGTTTTGTAATGAATTAACTTGTATACTGGTTACAGTGAGGTGTACTACAATGGAAGGGGGGACAACAGTGTGATAGATTTCCTACTGTTCCCCCAGCGTTACTCAACACTGGTTTAAAGAGTTTACTGTTCATTTCCCCCAAAGTGTCTCTCCGAATTTTGACCTTGCTGGACAGTCACTTGGCACACCAAAAGTTACAACACTAGAGGAAATTGGGATCTTTCGCTGCAATGGGTATGCAATAAGGTGGTACCCAGTGGATCCATCCTACTTCCTAGCAAATTTGATCCGATAAGCGATAAGGTGGTCCCCATTGATCCGAAAAGAGAGGGAGGCTTTTGAAGTTTGCCTAGATGAAACAACAGAGACGCTCAAATGTATTCCAGCATTCAACCAAATAAAAAATGGTGTGGGTGAGGGCCTTCTTATAAAACAGAAAACACCAAAGGCGGATATGTGTGACTGGTTTGACTAAGCATGTAAAAAAGCTCACAGAAATTTGAAATTAGCCCTCGAGGAACAACCTAGAACTGTAAGGAAAGTCCAGGAGTGTAGACTAGCATATAAATTAGCCATTAAACAATGAAAAGAAATTTGGAGGAGGATACATAGAATAAGTTACTTGAGGCTAGTTTATCTAATGACAACACCACGTGTCATTAATTCTCCTTCCCATAACCTCCCAGACTCTCCCTGTGCAGAGATAGCTATCACAGAGGATGCTTGGATAGCTCATTTTACTAATTTGTATTCCCCTAGGGAAGACACTGTAATTTCCCCCGCCAGTGCTTTGGCCCATATTGGGCCAGCTCCTCTTGCCAATGCGTCCAATTTCATGGGCCTTTAAAGGTCCCAAGATACCCAGAGTTCCCTGGACAATGTTGTCCTGGCTTTAAAAGAAAGTAAAGGAGGTAAGGCCCCAGGGCCGGACAGGATCCCGATTGACCTGGTTAAATTTAATATTGAGCTCTGAGGCCTTATCCTCACTTTGCTTTTTAAAGCCTGCCAAGACCAGGGATTTTTATCCACCTGGCCTGAGTCACTCATTGTCCCGATCTTCAAGAAGGGTTACCGCAATTACCCAGCGCAATGCGGGCCCATCTCTTTTGGACTGTCTGGATAAGGTGGCTGGTCGTATGCTTTTAGCACGACCTCAGGATTGGGCTAAAACAAATATTATCCTTTCGGACCTATAGTAGGGGCTTAGGGCTGGGCTAGGAATGGTAGAGCAGGCCATCAATTTAGATGTATTAATTGGCAAATATGTGCACATGAAAGCTGGCAATCTGTTTTTAATTTTTGGAGATTTATCTTCTGCTTTTGATTTGGCAGTTCACGATAAGTTATGGGCAATCACGGCCAACATGGGCGTGGATTGCATCATTGTGAACTTCCTTAGGGACTTGTACGCCCAAGGCAGAGGCAGAGTGCGTTATGGCCTTAATGGTACTTGAACTAAGCCATTTAAAATAGGAAGAGGGGTATGCCAGGGAAGTGTAATGGCCCCCTTCTTATTTAACCTCTATATTAACAGCGTAGGCGACATACTGGCAACCAAATGTGCTGATCTACCCCAGGTGTGTCACCGGCCTCTACCAGCATTATTTTCTGCCAACGATGCAGTGTTAATGGCCTGCACTCCCATCGCCCTGCAGCGTCTGGTGGATGATTTTGCTGAGTTCATGCAAAATCTTGGGCTGAAAATCACTATAGGCAAAACCTTTGCCATGAAGATCAGGAAGAAGACCACTCGCTGCCGTGAATTCATTGTTCTGGGTTCCACTATTCAGTTTACACAGTCTTTTTCATATTTGGGCTTTGTTTTCAATCAATCAGGGTATTGGCAAGGGGAGATCAAATCTAGGCAACTCCATTTCATTAAAAGCACAACTGCCCTGTTAAGTTTTGCCAGACAGCTTGGCTTTAAACATCCAGAGGAGATGTTGCCATTTTACAAAGCTAAGTGTAGATCCTCTACCATGTACGGGGCTAAGGTCTGGGGGCATGGACAGATTGATGTATTACAGCTTGAAGAAAATGTTTTTCTTAGGTCTCTCCTGGCTCTCCCGACAAGTAGCCCAACCTATGTGTGCACTCTGAACTGGGTGCCCCCTACAAAGCAGATCTGATTAGGATCCAGCTTGTGCTATTATGGCACAAAATAATGTCATGTGAACATACAACTCTAAATCGAGACATAATTGCTGATTGTCAAAAAACCTCTAATGCTCTTAACATCCAGTTGCTCAAATATGTACATAACTTTCTGACAGACCTTGGCCATCCTGAATATTTCAATCTCCCAGAGAGTCTGGTCAATGTGCAAAGGAAAGCTTTGAAACTTAAATGTATTTTGTTATTGGAGGAAATCAGATTAGCGTCTCAAATCTGTAAACCAACTGTGCTGAGGAATCAACTGATTCTAACTAGTTTTTGTATGCAACCATATCTAGTCAATGTGTAGAAGCCTCGTCACAGGTTTGTGCTTACCCGCTCGATATATTCCACCATTTAATTAGCTTTCCCATCACTAATAACTGGTCACTTGACCTGGGGAATTGCACAAGTGATGACATCTCACCTCAGAACACCTTGCATACCGTGCTTTAATGTAAACTCTTCTCAGGGTTGAGACAGAAACTCATTAAACCCTTGCTATTACAGTTGGGTTTCACACAATGTTGCCAGGTGTTTATTTATCTGCAGATGCTACAAGAAATGTTTAGTAATGTCATGCTTTTTGATGGCCGTTATTAACTACAGGAAGCAGTTGTAAATAGCAAACATATGATTGTGCTGTGATGACAGTCTTTTAACTCTTTAAATATTCTTGTTTTTATACAGAAGAATTTTGTACTTCGTTTTAAACTTGCATTATGGTTATTTTAAAGTATTGTCATGGATGTATTTTGTAGCTTTTATGATTCACGTTGTGATTTCGAATAAAGTTTATTTTGATTTGATTTTATTAAGTAAAAAAGAACCCCACAAAGTATGTATGAAAATATATATTTATTATATAATGCTCTCTAACACATAAAAATATCTCCTACCCAGAGATGGTGAGAGGGCAGGGCAGGCATCAGGAGCTGTGGGAAACTACCACCTGTTTGCAGAACCTTTCGGAGTTCGGAGGAGCTCAGGATCAGCAGACCAGTCGACTTTGTTGCAGTGCATGGAGAGTGACTCTTTCAATCGAATGGAGATTTCTTCAAGTGTCTTTGATGCTTCACAGGCCTCAGAAAGTTCCCGTATGATGCACAGGCACAAACGATGATGCAGACTGGAAGGAACTGGAAGGGAGATAAAGTCAGTCCCAAACAAAGTCCTGCCAAGTCCAGAGTGCCCAGACAGTAAAAGTGCAGTGGTGTCTGATCTGAATCTTATCCCACGACGAATATAGGGACCTACATCCAGGTAATCCCTTACCCTAGGGAAAGGGTTGGGAAGATTCAGGGGATCATCCCAGGAGAAGGTCTGGGATGTCACTAGGAGGTTACTGGGAGGTTACTCCCATGTCCTTTGTCCACTTGCGTGTCAGAGAGGGAGCCAACATCTCCCAGAAATGGTTAGAACTAGACTATGCATAGGGACACCAATTGGGCCCCTCATGTAGACTGAGTGGCGCTGGCAAGCGTACCCACCCTATCCCAATACACCATATCCTGTCTGGGAGGTTGTCATACATCCCTATAACAGGATGCCTATTGACCTACATTCCTCTGCTCAAACTTGACTCAGCAGCAGGAGGGCAGAATCGTGTTTCTGTTCAACTCAACCATTATATGCTGTCCAGGTCAAGAAGGCTGGTACCATGAACACTGAGAGCATAACAGAGGGCTCTTCCAGTGCTTGAAATCATACCTCCCACACCGTTTATGGTGTGGGGGTATGATTCCAACATGTTTGATACAAACATGGTAGGATTCATTGCAGCCGTTTTTGAGATGGTCATCATGTAATTAAGTGGTGCTCCTCTATATATTTCATTGGCAACCCAGGAGAATGGACTCTGTAGGCTGTCTGAGAGTCATGCTCATGCCGGGGCACCCTCTCACTTAGAACCAAGCACCCTACCTTCAGGATTTCAAAGGACTTCTGTAGGGGTAACTGGTTTTAAGTGCAGTGACTCTAGATGAAACCTATATCTTTAGTATGTGGTGCTAGCACCAGCTTACACAGGCTGCAATATCAGGCCTGTAGATCCATTTTGAAGGGTCTCTCAGGGGTGGAAAAACATATGCTTCAGCCCATGGGGGATCTCTGACGTACCTATGCCCTGGGTACCTTAGTACCATGTACTAGGGACTTATAAGGGTAACCCACTTTCCAATCTGGGATATACCTAAGTACTCAACACAACAGATTGGGGAGAAAGCAGATAGACTGGGCTCCTGATTAGCAGGATCCCAGTCAGACTAGTCCACCAGGCAAAAAAAAAAAAACATTACAGGGACATTAAAGTTAGGAAATGAATTTAAAAAACATAGAAATTCACTGGAAAAAACAAAGGTTACAGAAACGTAATATTTAGGCTCAGGTTTGACTCAGACAAAACCAGAGAAATTCTGTAGTTATAGTTAGCTGACCTAATTATGACCCACACCCCAACATTGCACTGCCTATGACTTCACATATTACATCACTCATGACATGGTCAGTGACATCACTCATGACATACCTGATGACTTCTCAAATGACGCCACTCATGACATCATCCAGTGACTGTGAGTGTTTTTAAAAAGTTTATGAGTGTTAAATATCTATATATAGGTGTATTGGTGAATTAGTGGGTGTATGAGTGCTTGATTTGATGATTCAGTGGGTGTGTAACTGACTGTATAAGTGAGTGAATAGGTGTCTCTGTGAATGTATGGGTGAGTGACTAGGTTGTGTGAATGTCTGTATCAGTCTGTCAATTAGTATCTAAGTAGCTGTATGTGTAAGTGAGTGGGCACATGAGTGGCTGTATGGGTGATTGAGTGGCTGTATGAGTGTCTGTGTGGGTAGGTATGTGACTGCCTGCATGGATAAGTGAGTGGGTGAGTCGGTGGCACTGTGGGTTAGAGAGTTAATCTGTGAGGAGTTGTATGGGTGACTGAGTTTGTATAAGGCTGTGGCAGTGAGTGAATGGATGTGTCAGTGGTTTATGAGTGAGTAACTCTATATGTGAAAGGCAGTATTGGTGAGTGTCGGAGAATATTTTGAGTGACTGAATGTGAGTGATTGTGAGCGTGGCTGTATGAGTGAGTGTGTGCTTGTGTCAGTGACTGTATAGGTGAGTGAGTATGTTTTAGTATCTGTATGAATAAGCGAGTGTGTGTGTGCATAACTGTATAGGTGAGTAAGTGGCTGTGTGATTGACTCTATGGGTGAGTGAGTAGGTATGTGAGTAGCTCTATGGGTAACTTACAGTATGTGAGTGGCTGTATGGGTGTATGTGTGCATATATCAGTGGCTGTATTAGTGAGCAGGTTGGTGTATGAGAGGCTGTATGGGTGACTGAGTGGATGTGTGTATAGACCTATGAATCAGTGAGTGGCTGGGTAAGTACCGTATGGATGTGTCAATGGTTTTGAAAATGGTAGTGTGGAAGTTGGAGTGGGTGTATGAAAGTTTATATTGGGTTGTGAGTGGGTACGTCAGAGATTCTGTGGATGATGTCACCAGTGATGTCACTGACCATGTCATGAGTGATTTAATATGTGAAGTCATAAGCAGTGCATTGTGAGGGCACAAGTATAGTGAATTTCTCTGGTTTTGTATGAGTGAGACCTGAGCCTAAGCATAACGTCTCTGTAACCCTTGTTTTTTTCAGAGAATGTCTAAGACTTTTTAAATTCCATTTCCTCACTATAACTTCCCTTTAATCGTTGGTTTTTCAAGTGAATTTCTAAGGTTTTTTAAATGCTAATTCCTAACTATAACGTCCCTGAAACCTTTGTATATTTCTGTGAATTTCTATGGTTTTTCAACTAGTAGTTTTGATTGCAAAGTGGTGGAGAAAGGGGTTGGGTCACCGACCAGCTTTTTCAGGAACCCCACTTTGTAGAACTTACAGGAGGTACCAGGCAGGCTTCTTGGCCACCAAGGGACCTCAGAAATAAAGTGGACTTCATACCCCAACCAGTAGTGCACCAAGAGCCACGTTTGCAAAGTGGTAGAGCAAGGGGGCTTGGCCTCTGAAGTACTCTTAGCAATCCCACTGTGGGACCTATTGGAGATTACAGGAGAGATGGCCCCTAAGGACGTCTTTGGGGACCAACTGTTTCTCCTATTACCTCCATTAAGTCCCACTCAGCATGACTGCTGAGACATTATAGGAGGCCACGCCCGCTTTCACTACCACTCCCCAAACGTACCTCCTGGTGCACAACTAGTAGGGGTATGAAGTCCCCTTGGGTATTGAGTGAGGGTCCTTGGGGGACAACTAGGCAATTGAGGGTCCTTGGGACCAACTGCCACTCCTATTACCTCCAGAAAGTCCTACACAGTTGGTTTGCTCAAAGGTTTTTGGTGGCCACTCCCACTTTCTCTCCCACTCTGCAAATGTGCAAATGTGCCTCCTGGTGTACTAATAGTTTGGGGATCAAGTCCCCTTGGCTCTTGGGGGTGTCCTTAGGGGCCATATAACCCTTCTGTTACCTTCAGTAAGACCCATACAAGTAGATTGGTGAGAGGTTGTCAGAGGCCAAACACCCTTTCTTAAGGGAAGAAATCCACTTTAATCCTGAGGCCCTTAGGAGACAAGGGGACGTCATCCCCCACCAGCAGTGCATTGAGCGGTGCATTTGCTTTGCCTGTGAGATTGAAAACCCAGGTCTTCAGGGACTTTCTAAAAACGTTCTCCGTAGGGGTTTGACGCAGATGAAGCGGAAGCTTGTTCCAGGCCCTAGAGCCCAGCACTCCAAGGGATCTTCCTCCCTTCGTGGATAACCTGAACTTGGGGATCAGCAGCAGGTTCATGTTAGAGGACCTAAGGTTACGAGACGGCACATATCTCCTGAACCGATTGAAATAGTATTTGGGTCCTTGCTGATGGTATGCCCTAAATGTGATGACTAAGATTTTAAACAACACACGTTTGTGGATAGGTAGCCAGTGCAAGGTCCCAAGTGCTAATGAAGCAGATGACTTCCTTGGCCATCTCAGGAAAAGACGGGCGGTGGCATTCTGGACCACCTGCAGTCGATGCAGGACTGATCTATTTGATCCTGCATATAGGCTATTCCCGCAGTCCAGACAGGATGTTATAAGTGCCACTGCCACCGTCTTCCTGGCTGCCAGTGGAAGGAGGTCGAAAAATCTTCTAAGCCCCTTGATCATGCTGAAGCAAGACCCTGCCACAGCCCCTGCTTGTTGCTTAAATGACAGTGCCTCGTCAAACCTAATCCCTAGGTTACGGGCGGTTGCAATGGTGTTCGGGGGGACCTCTGCGTCTGGCGGCCACCATAGTCTAGGTGAGAAGAGGTTTTGCTGCCCGAACGGTAAAATTTCGGTTTTGCCCGAGTTGCACTTGAGATGATTATTCCTCATCCAGTCAAAGGCGACGGAGAGGCAGTCTCTGAGATTTTCCTCTGCCTTCACCGTTTCGCCATCTAGTACCAGGATGAGCTGGGTATCATCAGCATAAGATATTGTGCTGATGTGGAAGGATGTAATAAGCTCAATCAGGGGGGTCATGTGCAGATTGAAAAGTACAGGGCTCAGGCTTGAGCCTTGAAGCACCCCTGTTGTCAGCGCTTTCTCTTCCGAATGGCACTCCCCAAGCACCGTGACTTTCCTCCTGAGGCTAAGGATATATATATATGTTGAATTGAGCCCTGGGGTATGCCAATATTGACCTCTGCTGGTTTTGATAGACGTTATTTGATTTTGATTTGTAGTAAATTGTGTTATATGTAGGATGTGAACCAGTTTAAGATAGTGCCATTAATACCGAAGTGTAACTTCAGTGATTCAAGTAGGGCTGGCAGTTCCAGTACTACAGCCTTTTCTGAACCGAGATTGGAAGGTGTACAGGAGGGTGAATTTTCATATATAATGATTAAGTTGTTGTAAAACACATTTTTCCAAAGTCTTGGCTAGGAACAGGAGGTTGGAGATAGGTCTGAGGTTGTTGAGATCGCCAGGGCCAGCCCTAGGATTTTTGGGAATGTGTGTGATTTGTCCTAGTCCGAGAGAGTTCTGTACACAGCCGGTGGTGAGAAATGTATTGATGATTAGAGTCCAGAACGGGCATATGATGTGGTTGAGATTGTTTACCATAGTGGATGGGAGGGGATCCTTGCTTGATGTGGACAGATGTCTTTAGATCCGTGATTATATTGAAGTTTCCTATTCAGTCAAGGGTTTGGAGTCAGAAAAGTTGGCATTTTTTTTTCAGTTTGGAATGACTAAGGTAGCCGTTAGTTCCTTTAGGGGTCATTTGGTCAACAATGGGATCTGGAGGTGGAGTTGCGATAAGGGGAGGTGGGTTAGTGAGGGTGGTAAGGAGGGAAGAGTGGAGACCTGCAAGAAGGGTTTCTCAATTTTGGGTCTTTGTCAGAGAAAAAGCTAGTAATTTATTCACATCCTTCATTAGCAGTGATTATATCAAGAGGGGGTGAAGAGGTGGTTTGTCATTTAACAATGTTAAAGAGCTCCCTAGACTATTTTTTGAGAGGTCTAATTGGTTGCAGAAGAAGGAGGGTTTTTCTCTAAAGGTGTGGTTTTTGTAGGATAGCCTTGTAGTTCTAAGTAGTGCTAGATGTTTAGTCAAGGGGTTTTGTCTCCATGTCTTTTCTGCTTGTTTGAGTTTTCTTCTTTCACTGTTAAGATCTGAGTTAAACCATCATTTTGATTTTGTAGGTCTCAGTTGTTTCAGTTTAGGTGGGCCACTTGATTGAGAACCCCCAAGATCGATGAGTTGTAGTGTGAAGTGAGATCTTCAGCGATATATGAGAGGGGAAAACACTGTAGGTATTCACAAATCTTGGATTTAAGTTCACAAATTGAGACTTGTTTGATATTTTTGGTAAACTGCTGAGGTTTTTAATAACGTCTAGGAGGGGTCTGACTGGGTTAATGATATTGAAAAGAATTGGTCTGATGAGTCAATAAGTAAGATGGAGCTGAGGGAGATCAGGTAATTTTTTTTGTGATAATCGCATCTAAATTGGAGCCTTTGATGTGTGTTGGTTCATTGAAGAGTTGTTTTTAGGTAGTTAATTTTCAGAAAGTTCATAAGTAGTCGGTCTGAGGTGTCTTCTGAGTTGTTCCAATGAATGTTGAAATCGCCCAGGAACACATCCTTCGTGCCAGTTAGGCTGAACATAGTAATTAGGTCAGATAGCTCTTCAGCGAAGAAGGATCAATCACCAGGAGGATGGTAGAGGGTATGGAATTTAATAGGATGGGAGTTTTTGGTTATAAGTTCTGGACCAAGGTATTTAAAGGTTGAGTACTCTGCCTTACTTAATGTGGATATTTGTATTCCAATTTTGTGAATTATGGCTAGACCTCCACCAGATCTTTTAGGTCTGTCCTGATGGTGTACCCGGGGGAGGTGAGCAGGTCAAGTTTGGGGGTGGCGTGTTCATTTAACCAGGATTCTGTGAGGAAAGCAATATCTATTTCTTCCCTGAGAATGGATTCCCTAATATCAGTAGTGTGTTTGGCTGCTGATCTACACTTGAATAGCATGCAAGAGAGAGGGCAGGGGTGTTTTCTTGGAGGAAGGAAGAGTTCCAAGGGTGGTGAATTGGGCTGGTTGATAATTGTGGGGATTCTATTTGTGCTCACAATTACTTGGATTGTTTAGGTGGTTGAGGAGAATTAGTTTGGAGCTTAGTAAGGTAGGATTTGTTAAGAGCAGCGGATGCATGGTCAGATAGGCTGCAAAGATAAGGATAGGGTCTGTGGGACAGATGACATAAAGAGCGAAGGGCCAGGGTATGTGTTTAGAGGCTATGGTAGGAGAGCCAGTGTGTGAAGGTAACTTAGAACTCTCTGGGGTGAGATAGCTAGATAGCTTCAACTGTTTTGAGATGTCAAGTCTTAGGTGTGCTATGTTATTCGCCAAGGAATCAAGCTTTTGGTTCCATTCGGGACAAGATCTGTGTGAATATGTTACTGCAGCTTCAGCATTGCGCGAGGGAGGATGCGAGTCAAGTCCTAGGTAGCGAGGACCACAGCGTGCTTTGATATGAGTGAGCTCCTTATCATTGGGACTAGGCTTGTGGACGGCCTGAGTGGGCTGAATAGGCACGGCAATGGTAGGGAGTGGTAGGTCAGGTGAGGGTTCAGGTGAAGCTGGTCTAGCGATGAGGACTGAGAAACTTGGCTTGCGGAGCCCAACGTTGCGTTTAGATACCAAGAGACCGCTGGTTCAGGAGGGCAATGGTGAAATCCTTGTGTTGATCATTTGTGTTCTGTGTGTTTTGTTGGGGGAGGCAAGGTTGCTGGTAAGGTCAGGGGTGACTCTGGGCAGGATGGTGAATTTGAGGGGGTAGAAGGCGGGTCAGTTCTGGGTTGTGTGTCAGGGATCGGGGGATGAAGGCATTTGGGACCGATCACCCTGAATTTGAGAAATGACAGAAACTGTTGATCGAATAAGGAGAGGTGAGGGTCAGTCGCTTGTATAACAATGTGTCCTGTCTTGAAAAAGGATATATCAATTTCACCTCTAAAAGATGAGGAGGGGATGTCTTCAGTTTTATTCCATAGGGTTTCTTGATAGTCTTGGTCACTTATGGGAGGAGAAGGAAGATGTTTTTCCATTTTGCAGGGCTTTTGGAATAGAAGACAAAATTTGATTTTTTTGGTGCCAATGGACAGATTATGGTAGGTATCAGCAATTAGAGTTTCTGGGTGCTGTTTCAGTAGTTTGTGTTTGAGATTCTTTTTCGCATTTTTGGAGATATTAATAGGATAATCGATAGGCCATGAGTTAGGGCCATATCTGAACAGTGCCTTGTCAAGAGGTTTGTGGGAGAGCAGTGTAATTGACCTTTTATAGGCTGGTTTACAGTTGATGGTGCTACGTAAGGGAGTGCATCAAAGGTTAGCACCCAGTGAGATGAAGGAGTAACGAAGAATGGAAAACAATTTAAATGGTATGGTCAGGATGTAGAAGACAGCTGTACGGACCAATTGAAGGAGCTGAGATAAAACACAGTGGTCAGTCTGAGGCATAAGTGAGTTATTTTAAAAAGACACCAACATGAACGTCAACTGCGAGAAAAGTAGGCCAGTAATAGGCCCTTATTCAGAAACTGGGATAATTAACCAGTAGGGGTGGTGCACAGAAAACATTTTTTTTTGTCCTCATATATGCCACCAGATGGAATGACTCTAGATGGAAACTCTCAATTCTGCCAACATAATGCCTAACTGTACGCCCTGGAGTATTTTATTTTATGTTTAGCTTTCGAGAAGTCTCCCAGAGGTAGGTTTTCTACTAGTACAACTCCCCTGATCGGTGTCCCTGTTCCTTGTCTTGGGGAGTACCAGACCGCAAACCCCTGGCATAATCATTGGACTTTTGTTGTCTAACTATCCGACCATTTTATCAACGGAGTCCAGATCTTTGCCACATCCTCTCCTCCACACATCAGATCTGTTTTACTGATAGCCATGATGTTTTTTAGGCAGTCTGCGAACCTAGGGGGGGTTGGAGATTTCCATTCTTTACAAATCTCCCTCCTGGCGATGACAATGACATAGAATATGAACTGAGTGATGCTGTCTCTAGTGTCGTATTCCTCTAACAAACCCATAAGAATCAGTCTAAGGCTACACGTGACTGATCTAGACAGTACCTCCTCCAAAAAGGTGCAGACCAATACCCAGTAGTTTTTAATTTCTGTACAGTCTGCAAAAATGTGTAAGTCATCTGCCTCTGTAGATTTACATCTGGGACAAAAGTGTGGTTTTCCCGATATTTTTGAAAGCTTAGAAGGAGTCCAATAGACCCTATATGCCGTGTAAAGATGATTTCTTCTGAGATTAGCAGGTTTTACTGTTTTTTGAGATATTACAAATGAGTCTATCCAAACCTCCAGTTGTTTTTCCGAATCAACTCCTATTATATCCCCCCACAGTTTCAAGATCTCTTCCTCCTGCCTATCCTTTGCCCCAATTAGTATATTATACCAAACTGAAACCTCACCTTTCCACCCTTCTTGTCTATTAGCTAATTCAAAAAATTCACAGCCCACTGTTTCTGACACCCATTTTGACTTCCCCACCATGATGATAATTGGTAGTATTTGAATCTCGTGAGGGACCTACCTGTCATATTAGATATAGATGTCCAGTCTAATAGTTCTAGATTGACCTGGAGATCTCCCCATCGTTTTAAACCAGCCTCTCTCAAGGGAAGGGAGAGTCGATCTAATAGACATTCTGGTGTTCCGGGGGAGTCCCAAATTGGTGCCAGAGAATTATAGTAGGGAATTTTTCAAATTTTACAGGCTGTTTGCCATAGTTTTAAGGCTGTTAGTAGAATTTTTAGGCGGACTTTTTTATAAAAATTTTGGGCGCCAAATTTAAACAAAAAAAATTCAAGACCCTTAGGAAGGTCGGATAGCAAAGCTTGAAACAGACGACCATGTGACGACGAATCTAGCTTATTAGCCAGGAGTCTAAAGTTTTTTAACTGAAATGCGTAACAGTAGAAGAGCAGATCTGGGAGAGCTAGCCACCTATTTTTAACCCCCTCCTCAACTTTTTCCAAGCAATTCTTGGCGACTTGGTTGCCCAAATAAATGAGCTAATCTTTCCCTGAAGACTTAAAATGTCTTTATTTTGAAATGTCAATGGAATGCTATTAAATAGGAAAGTCACTGTTGGAACTGGCCCTTCTTGCAGGGTCATCCTCAAACTTTTTGCTTCTTCCTCCCTTATTTTTCCTGACCCGTGGCTGTTGACAATAGGACTCTGCGCACTTTACCACTGCTGATCAGTGCTAAAGTGCATATGCTCTCTATGTAAATTGTTATTGTGATTGGATATACATGTTTGGCATATTTGTATCACCATGAAGTCCCTAGTAAAGTGCACTGGGTGTGCCAGGGCTGGTGATGACAAATGCTACTAGTGGGCCTGCAGCACTGATTGTGCCACCCACATGAGTAGCCCTAAAATGGTGTCTCATGCCTGCCACTGCAGTGCCTGTGTGCAGTTTAGAACTGCCATGTCCTCCTGGTCAGTGTCCCCACTGACCAGGCCTAACCCTTCCCTTCTTGTGCACATCAGTCACCCCTATGGAAGGCCCAAGGTACCCCCCTGGGCAGGGTGCAGTGTATGTGAAAGGTAGAACATGTACTGGTGCAGGTAACATGTTCTGGTAGTGAATTACAGCCATTTTCATTTTTCACTATTGTAAGGCTATCTTGCTCCATAGATTAACATGGGGGATGCTGGCTACAGTGGTTAACAGCATTTCTTCCCATAGGAACAAGATAGGACAAAAGAATCTAGTATCCCTGAACTCAGAATTTAATAACACATCTTTTAGGAAAGGTTGTTTTTAAATCCTGTGTTTGAGAACAGCACTTTTAGAAAGTTGCTGTTCTCTTGTCTGACCCTTCTGTGTGCCTGGGCCTGTTTGTGTATTGACTGTCTGGTTTGAGAGTGACAGGGGTTGGGGAATTCCCCAGGAGGATGGATGAGTCAGCACTAGGCTGAATGACTGCATTTGCAACTGGAGTGGTGGGAGGAGTTAGCACCTGGGCTGAATAGGGCTGTGCCTGCCTTCCACAATGCTGGCTCCACCCCCCTGCTGGGCGGCTGAGCACCCTGCCCCTCACTCTGAAAGGAAAGAAGGAGCCAGCAAAACAAAGTACTCAGGAAACCCCAGAACTGGTTCAGACCGGGCTCAGGGCCCACATGCACAGAGAGAACAAAGACTTTAGGGGTATAAGTACAGGACCCCTGACAACAGAAAATTAGATCATCCTGGAAATCAAGAAGGAACCTCTGCCAAGGAGAAAGCTGAAACTGAAGAAGGAAGACTGTCCTGCTGTTGCTCTGCTGGACTGACCTGTTGCTTTGCTGCCAAGGAGAGGGGAAGGACTTTGCTGCTGAGCTGTGTCCCCTGTCTTGAAGGAATCTCCAAGGGCCTGAGTAGAGCTGGCTCCCTGTTTTGAAGTCCCAGGAACAAAAGGACTTCACCCCCCAGCTTCCCTGAACTCTGCTGAGAGAGTTCTGTCCTTCCTAGAGTGCTTGATCCAGTTTTGGGGCCTCTGGAAGTTGTACCTGTGCTGGGAAGCTTGAAACTAAGCTTGAGTGACTTTTGAACTTGAAAAGTGTTGCATCGCTCGCTTGCGGAGCGCATCCCCGACAGTGCGAGAAGTTTCCCGCCGCTACGGAGGTCGAGATCGTCGCAGATCCTGTCGGCGCTGGGTGAGAACGCCACACCGCTTGCTTGCGGACCGCTTCACGTCGCTGCGAGCATCGTCGCAGAATCAACGCATCGAGGAGCTGCGAGAGAGAGGATCCCCGCTGGACCGCGCATCGTCGCCCCAGAGATCGTCGCAGCCCATTCGAGATCGTCGCATCGTGCCTTTGCGAGAACAGACTTCCTACGGAACCTACGCACCGGAATCCATACAAGTGGCCTTCCTCCCCATACAGACCGGATTCATCGCAACACGCCCGCTGCTGCAGCGGGGCTGTCGCAAACGCCTCCCCAGGGTCTCAGGAGCAACGCATCGCTTGTTTTCCACCGCACCAGCTTCTGCTTTTGCAACTTTGTTGCAACTAAAAGGTACTGTGAGTAAACGTGACGCAACTGTGAACTTTTCACGCATCAGTAGAGAATTCTATTGCAACGTAAAGAATTTTAACGCAACCTTAAGAACTCTTTTTGAAACCATATTCTTGAACTGTGTATGTTGGATTTTTGTCGTTTTGGTCTTGTGCAGTTTAGATTAAAAAATACCTTTATTTTTCTAAACTGTTGTGGAGTCAGTTTGTGGTGTTTTCACTGTGTTACTGTGAGTGTTGGTACAAATACTTTACGCATTGCCTCTGGTTAGCCTAGACTGCTCGTGCCAAGCTACCTAGAGGGTGAGCAGGGGTTATCTCAGAGGGTTATCTCCTTGCCCTGACTAGAAGCAAGGGTCCCTATTTGGACAGTGGTACCTACCTCTGCCAACTAGAGACCCCCAGATCTAACAGTCACTTTAGGTAATACTACCATTTTAATTAAATTGACTCTACCATAAATACTGAGAGGTAAACTGGACCATCTTTGAAGGAGTTTAGTTATCTCTTTTACCACGATCTTCCAAGATACTTTGGGTGTGTCTTGCAATTTTTGAGTGATGTGAATACCTAGGTACCTAATCTTTGTTTTTGTATCTGGTATGGGGACAGGACTATTCCAGCTCATTATGTCTGTTTTATTTTTGTTAATACCATAACCTGAGACTGCTCCATATTCCTCTGCTAAATTAAATAACTTCGGAATAGCCTCTAATGGGTTAATAGTGTATAGCAACAGATCGTCAGCATACAATGCGGTCTTTAACTCCAACCCACCCATATTGAAGGGGGAGATTGTTGGGTCAGATCTTATCACTGTCATGAAGGGCTCGATATATAAGTTAAAAAGAAGAGGAGACAGGGGGCAACCCTGCCTCGTCCCTCTTGTATCTCAAACCAGTCTGACAAGGACCCGTTGATTAAGACCTTTGCTCGTGGGTTCCCATATAGGTTTTTAACAGCCTGAATAAAGGGCAGTGGAAAGCCGAACCTAGTTAGGGTGTCCCACAGAAACACCAAGTTAACTTGATTGAAAGCCTTCGCGGCATCTATTGCCACGATGGTAAGTGGCAATCCCTTTACTTCGGCATAATCAATTGCTCCAATAACCTGAAAAGTCAACTCGTTCAGTTGTCGTCCTGGGATAAAACCCCTTTGGTCAGGGTGAATGACAGTTTTAATAACTTTGGATAGTCTCTCAGCCAGAATCCCCGAAAATATTTTAAGGTCAGAGTTTAAAAGGGAGATAGGTCTATATGACTCTATTTTCTTTGGGTCCTTGTTTAGTTTTGCTATTAAAGTGATGGTGGCCTCAGACCAGGAGGGTGTAATACTCCCTCTTTGCTGATAAATATTGTTGAAAAGGGACAATAAGTGCCAAATAATCGCATCCTCATTATCTTTGTAGATCTCCGTTGGTAGGCCATCTGGGCCTGGGGCTTTGTTCCTGCTCATCTTTTTTAACTGAGCTCTAATTTCCTCCTCAGTAATGTCGCTCGACAAGGTCTTTTTGTCTTCTTCATTCAGTTGGGGTAGTGCCCTTTGGTTCCACCACTTCTCCAAATCTTCTATTCCAACCTTAATATTTTCCCGATATAACTCTTCCATGAAACCTCTGGCTTCAACCCAGATCTCTTCTTCTTTAGTCAACTGATCTCCGGAAGTTCTTTGGGTCAAAATGTCAATGTTGTTTCTGGTCCTGTCTGCCCTGGCCTTCCACGCCAAAAGTGCCCCGCACTTCTCTCCGTATTCAAAGTTTTTAAATTTACTAGTTTCCCATCTTTCATGAATCTGTTTATCAGCTCTAGCTTTGAGGTTCAGCTGCAGCTATAAAAGCTCCTTTTCTAATTCTGGAATCTTTTCTCTTTCCTCCAGGGCTGCACGCTGAAGCTCCTGCTCTTTCTTTTTAACAGAGTCCAATTCTTTAATTTCTTTATCTTTTATCTCTTTTCTTTTTTGTCTCATATGGTGTCCCAGTAAACCTCTAAGAAAGGCCTTGAATGATTCTCAAACAGTCTGTTCTAAAGCTGACCCCACGTTAAATAGAAAATATTCTCTTATACTACTCCTAATTTTAACTCCAATATTGACATCTAGAAGAATAGTTCTATCTAAGGTCCATCTTCGTTCAGTAGCTATATTTGCAAAATTAATGTTAAGTTGTACTACTGAATGATCTGAAAGGCCCACTGGAATATGAGTAACTGAAGCCAGAACAGATTCCAAAGAATGATCTACCAGGAATAAGTCGATTCTCGAGAATTGTTTGTATTTTTTACTATAGAAGGAATATTCTCTATGGTTGCCGTTCTTGGTTCTCCAGGCATCTAACAGGTTGTATTCTTTTATTATATTTTTAAGAACAGAGAGGGATTTTTTAGGCAAGATATATTTTGCTCTGGAGGTGCGATCTAGCTGAGTATCTAAGATGAGATTGAAGTCCTCTCCAAGAATAAGAGGTGTCCTACTAGAAATTAAGAGCCTCTCAAGTTTACAAAGGAAAATTTCATTATCCTTGTTTGGACCATAAAACACTGCAAAAGTATATGGTAAGCTAGCAATTAAAATCTCAGCTACCAGCCACCTCCCTGTCAGATCAGTATCCCAACTCTGTACTTTAATGCCCTTGTTTGCTCTAATGATTATTGCGACTCCTCTAGATATTCCCTTCTGCCTCGAGCATAAAATATCCTGTACCCAACGCCTTTTCTCGAAAACCTTCTTGCACTCTTTTTCCTCAAGATGGGTCTCCTGCAGCAAATATATACTAGCCTCGAGATTCTTTAAAAAGTCACATATCCTCTGTTGTTTCCTAGAGCTTCCTATTCCATTTTGATTCCAAGAGATAATCTTACTACTTGTGTGGGGATTTACTGTCATAGCCAAATTTTACCCTCCCAGTTAATCTCTAGGGTATTGTCTAAATATCTATGTATGTGTTTATATGTTTGTATTTGTCTGTGTTTATGAATGTATATATTTTTTGAGTTTCTGTACACAAATGAGGACTTTTCTTTCTTTTCCCCTCCCTTCCCTCCCCCCCATTCCCTCCCCCAAGGAACCCTCGCTTTATCTTGGGCGTTTGTCCTGCCCCTGTGGAGCTCTCCACCTTACGGCGCCCTATCTATCTTATCCCTTTCCCCTATTAACTGCTATCGATGTGAATTAGTGTAAATTAGTGTAAATTTGTGTCAATTACTCCCCATTCCCTTTCCTTTCCTTTCCTTCCTTCTCCCCCCCTTTTTTTTTTCCCCTCCAAGTGTAGTGTGCAAACCCCCCCATTGTATGTGTGTTTTTTTAATTATGATTTTATACATGACCTGGATTTACTAAGTTAATTTCCATACAGACATAATCAGTGTACACAAATGTGTACAAGTGGAGATTAGGTATTAAGTGTGCTCAGTGTTTGGGGCTGGATATGTCCAACATAACCTACTCCCTCATATTAAGTAACAGTTCATCTACCTCCTCCGGCTGGTTGCAGGTATACGTTTTATTGTTCCACATAACTTTAAGCAAGGCTGGAAACTTCATCTGCACTTTCGCTCCCAATGATCTAAGTTCCGGCATCCTTGAACACAATTCCCATTGTCTCTGAGCCGTTCTTCCTCCTATATCTGACCTGTTTTGGTATGGGTTAGCCCGATAATGGAGAGAGGCACTTGCTAAAGCTCTACTCAATATCAGCTCTTTAACAGTGTACGTCTGGAAATAAACCAATATTTTTCTGGGCCCCTTACGATCTTGATGTATTCTGAAAGGGTCCCTATGTACTCTCTGAATCTCCACTTCTAGGTCTATATCTGGACGATCTTTCAAAACCCCCTCTCTTAGGAGTCTACAGACAAAAGCTTTTATATCCCCTACCTCCTCTCCTTCCGGTATCTTCAAAATGCGGAGATTATTCCGTCTCGAGTGAGTCTCCAATCTTTCCATATCCATCATTAAAGCCTTGTTCTGTTTCTTTAGGACACTGAGGTCCTCACTATTTTCTGCTGTGGTACCTGAGAGAGTAGTGACCTTTTTCTCCAGAGTAGCTGTCCGGGCCTCTATCCCTTCCAATCTAGTTTCTAAAAGATCAAACCTGTCGTGTAATCTTTTTTGATTTGACTCAGAAATTTCAAACTTCTCTAACAAGTCACTTCTCAAAGAATGAAGTAGGAGTCCGATCTTATCAAACTCCTGGGGAGGAGCGGCAATCAGACCAGTATCTTTTCCTGCGTCTTTTTCTGGTCTGACAAGGGTTTTAGGAGCTAAGGCGGATGCGTTGTTAGGGGTTTCCACAGTCTCAATGTGGCTGCATGCTGCGATCTCTGATGTCTGTAAAGTTATAGAGTCTTGATGGGAAAGAGGATTCTCGAAGGGACTATTGGTATTACTAAAGCTTTTTAGAATATCATTACCTGTTTTAACTGGGCTCTCTGAGTCCTCTGAAACTTCCTCGGTTTGAATTTCAGCTAGTGGGGAGTACCTGTTATCCAGGACCAAACTAGATAAGGAAGGAGGCTCCATATTCTGAGTAAACTGCTGAACCTCTTCCATATTGGCTCCTTCTTTTAAAGAATTCATTTTCTCTACCACCTTGAAATAACTTTTAAGAGAGGGAGTATTTTTTTGCGTTGAAATCTGCTGAGGGAGCGTACTACTAATACTTTTCTTAGAGCTCCACTTCCTCTTGCTTTTATTTGGTATAAGAGGTGAGGGTCTCACCCTCTCACCCAATTCAGCTGAATCTAGAACCCTGTTGCAGGGTTTCTGTACTCACACAGAACTGTGCACAGAGGAGTGGAACCTCGGCAAATTAGGGTGTCCCAAAACTTACCTTAGCAACCAACTCACCCCTTACCGAGCTAGCTACAGTGTCTCATTGGACATATCAAACACCCAATGTTTAGACAAACCAGAACATGAACTTACAGTACCTCAGGGTACGTGGGACTCATGAACACTCTTTCGTTATATTATCATTACAAACCAGAACATGGAGTAAAGAAGACACATGTGCATTTGAAATGTTTATTTACTAATGCCGTCTTCTCGGGCGCAGTATCTTTGATAATACAAGTATACTTATTATCAGTAGCAAAATTATCAGCATAGTTACTAAGACATAAAAAGCGAATGGTGACAGCATGTTAACATGCTGTAATGAATAAGAGTTAACAACACTTATATCTCACCCTCCCTAACACATATATTATATTATTATCTAAGAAGGTCTCTTTGGGTTGTTTTA
The DNA here is from genome assembly GCF_964261635.1 of Lissotriton helveticus. Taxonomy (NCBI): domain Eukaryota; kingdom Metazoa; phylum Chordata; class Amphibia; order Caudata; family Salamandridae; genus Lissotriton; species Lissotriton helveticus. The sequence goes on along the minus strand of NC_136067.1, from coordinate 794,865,742 downwards.
GGGCGGGCCCATACCTTAGTGTCCTAGCATGAAGGAATCACATCAGCATACACCAGCTCTCTCTGCATGTGCACCGCATCAAGTGTGTTAACAATTCTCGTGCAAAGCAATATCAATCCCGCCTCAAGCCCAAGTTGGCAAAGGCTGCACTTGTGTTATGACTATGAAGGCGTGGAGATCAGACCTCATAACAATTCCATATCGTGTTGCTCCTGAAACTTCAGCACTCTCCGTGCAGACATGTTTTATTAAACAAGACTGATATCAGAGCAATAACATATTATTCTCACATACACCACGGCAAACCACTAGGTTGAAAGCTAAGTCAACAATTAAGGGTCGTGTGCAGAAGTTGCAAGAAAGGAAAAATGGCGTTTAAATCTCAAATGTACCTATGCTAACTTAACACGATATAAGGATATATAGGAGCTATACAACACCCCCCCATGATCCGAGAACGGACTAAATAAGGTAACAGAAGTGCCATCACATGAGAGCAGAATCCATCTATAAACGAGCATGAATAAAGATTCAATTATAAAAATTAATGCTAAAAAAATAGCCCACAAATATAATGTGGCTCAAGCCAATAGGCAAGGAAAAATAAAATGTCTTGACCAAAAGTCAATAAAATCAAGGAAATGCTATCAATCAGCATGTCAATTTGAGGCAGTGTCTATGATAAGACTGTATATGAAAAGTAAGCTGCAACAGCCTCCAGGAGGAAGTCACTGTCCTCATCCGAAAACAGTTCAGCCATCCAATTTAAAAGATGAAAGGAACATACGTGATCTTCCAGCACCGCATCCTCTATAACCATCAGAGGACAGCTCGGTGGGTTTTCAAGAAAACTTCGTTCCAAGAAATTTTGCGCTGCCGACAACACATCCCAGGGACCCATTAGTCCATGTGCCACCGCCAAGGCCATAATCCTTTCGTCAGAACAAACCAACTCGTGAGCAATGATAGGACTCATCAGTTGATCAAAATCGACGTCAGAAGATATTGGTCCGCAGAGACACAAATCAATGGCCCAAAGGAAATCACAGGTCAGGCAGTGAAATACAGGCTGGACACAGGTGAAATAGGAGAACCGAAAAGATAATCCAAACGCCGTGCTTAGAGTCGCCAACGGCAGTGTGCCATAATAATCAAGCATGCGGTTGCGAAACCGCGTCAGTAGTAGCTGTGCGTGGTCTTGCACAGGAAGGGCATCCATATTTAAAAAGGCAGAAAACCACCAATGCGCCAGCCGCTAATGCAAGCAAAAACGGGAACCCTCCAAATAAGGATGAAAAAATAGAATGGAAGAAGGCAGGGACGACTCCAAAAATCTTCTCAAAGGAAGTCACGAGACCACCGCTAACAACTTTAAAAAAATGTGCTAGGCCCGTTGTGGAGGATGCGTTAAAGATAGAACGGACCATGGCTCCGAAATGCAAAGGCAAATCAGTGTTTAAAAGAGCCTGAACCTCCGTACGGGTGTTAGCAATGTGAAGCACGAAAGTTTCACGGGCCGAGCTCAAGGCCACCTCTTTCTGGGACAATAGAGCTCTTATTCTAGCCATGCCGCTGAATTCTGCTCCCAAGGTCGGTATCTGTGGCCAAATGGAAGACTCCCTATGTTCACGTGTGGGAGGATAAAGAACATTTCTGCAGCAAATAACTCGCTCACTAACCGTTACTATGAAAGCTATACCTTTAATTAAACCACAGCAGTTTTCATTATTGAGCATTAAATAACTACCATTCTCTAACAATTTAAACGTGGGGATGATAGCAGGAACTGGCGTGCCCTGTAAAACGCAAGACATATTCGGTCGGTCCTTGTTACATGAACCATGTAATTGTATGTGTCTGCACATTAAAGAATGATCTGGCGTCTCAGTACACTCATCCCCTGTTAGATAAACCTCTTGTTCATCCTTGAAACATCTGTATGTGTATGGGAGTGACCAGACCTCATGAAGAAAACCGCTACCTAAGGGTTCAAAACGACCTATTGGCACATATTTCATACAATTTGAAAACTTATATAAAGCAAACGGCAGCGTTATTAAACCGTGGATAAGCCACGTAGCAGCAGTGGTCTCTGCCACAGAAAAAGGTAAAGATTCCAACCTTTCAATATGTAGCATAGAAAAGGAAGCATCACGCATTGAAAGCAAGCGTTGTTTGTCTGTCAAATTAAACGGTGCAAATAAAGAGGAAACGTTCATGTATCCCCAGGGAACTTTACCCATTTTTAGAGTCTGTAGTGTCCATGCAAACTGCATGATTGAACGTAATTGATTTTGACCATGGTATAATACAGACACTTCATCATGCACAATATCAACAACAGACGACACAATATTATCTAATGTGTAAATTCTAGAGGAAAGCACGTTAATGCTATTGTCAACCACTGCAAGCACTTTCTCAAGATTTGCCTGATCAATAGCCCTAAGGCGTGAAGCAGCCTCAATCTGTGAGAGTTTCCAAATTTCATTGTAAACACCATATAACCACCTTTTCGACCTGCCACTAGCTGGGCCCTTAATGAAATCATTCAAATCCACGTCTGCATTCAGTTTGGAAAGGTGATACTTAACCGCAGGTAAAGTTGAATGTTTCAGCCAAGCTTGACACAACTTGCCAACAGAGTAAGAGGTGACAGTATGACTCAAATCAAAACGGGGATCAGATCTAACAGTCTTAAAACCGTCAGTTATATTTAAAAATCTCTTTTGGCAAGAATCAGCACCACGGTGCCAAAGCAGCCAACCCTTGGGATTCATACTGGAAATGTTAAAGGAGGAATTCAGAAGCAGAGCCTGTATATCTCTAATGGACAATTTAGTAAAATTACTCCAATTCTCATATTCCTCCAACTCCGGGAAAGACGGGGTGTTTAACCTTTTAGATGTAGCCAATCCAAAGCACGTGGTCTGGGAAATGGTTTCATTTAAAAACCACATATGATTTGGGATGAGACATGCACGGTGCAAAGCCTCAGTGCCTTGTACCTGCCAGGCCCTTGAGCCCCAAACTGATTTAAGGTCTATGGTATCCTTCCATAACTCATACCCTCCAGTAACTAATTGATCCAGGAAGGCCTTTGAATATAACAATTTTGTATTTGTAAGTCGAACCTTGGACAGAGGCTGTTTGTGAAATTTAAAATAAAAGGACTCGGGATTGGACTGATTAAAGTCAGTGAAATAAGTATACTTTTTAAGAAACGTTTCTGAACTCCCTTGTGTTGGTGCTGGGCAATGTTCCCACTGAGTAAAATTAACCGCATCCCTTCGGGAAGATGTCTTGTGTAAGAAGTGATTGCCATAATGTTGGTAACAGAACAATTCACCATAATTAGCAGATTCTAAATATAAATCCTCAGCATCAAAAGCAGCATAATATTTCAAATCAGAAAACAAACTTTCCACAGCATTAACATCCCAATCATCAGAACGAATGTTTTGTTTCACCACATCCCCCATATTAACTCTTAGTACATTAGGGACATTAACGACTTCCGTTGGACCATGAATCTGAAAACGAACTGCATCCCACGCGATTCCATCCAGAACAGGCCACGCTGTGATGTTAACCAAAGTCAAGTCTCTTTTTAATCTGTGTGTAGAATGTGAAGAGGAAAGTGGGGCCAAAGTTCCATTCAAATGAGTAATGCAAGTTCTCTCCTCGACATAGTGTCCATTCATAATCCGAAAAAAATAAAACACAAAACCAATTGACATAAAAAGGTAAACTGAAAAAAGGACCAGCCAAATGTATATCCAAGGAGGTATCAAAAAATGTTTTTTAAACAGGCTAGCATATAATGCAATTTTAGAGGGTTTTTTCGAGGCAAGGGAAGCAGAGTCAAATGAAAATCTGGATTCCGTGGCTAAACGAGCTTGCAGGTCAGGCATGGACAAATCAGTGGGGTATGTATAGTCTGTCTCATCAAGGTTAGTTCCTGGTAAATTATTCAATAATGGACTGGAAACAGCAGGTAATTCGATGGCCACCTCAGGTTCATCATTAGAAGCAGTGGGCATAAATGAATTTCTCACAATGGAAGGACAGGAAACAGCCGGTGTCATGCTAAGAAGAATCGGCCACTCTGTGTATCTTGACATTGTCAATAGAAATAAACCTGTTTTCCTTACGACCTGGAAGTGGTGGTAAAATGACTGTTCTTGTGCCCTTCACTCCAAGCACTGGGACCGGAGCTCGATAGGAGGGACCAAACTCTTTCTTGTTGTCGATCTTCTCTCGAACCAGTTCTCCAACTTGGGGTAGCCAGCCAACTACCGGGATCTGCAACGCATCATCCGATGTGGAGGGCAAATGTTCCTTTGCAAGAGTGTCTCTCGTCTTTTGTAGATTCTGTAAAACATTGCAATGTTCATCTGCGTCAAAGGAAGTGGCGCGAACCACCGAGTCTAGACCGTCAAGGTCAGGGACGAACATCTTGATGCCAAAGAGCATTTCGTATGGGGTCCGCCCACCCAGAGACCTTCTAGGGAGATTATTAAGAGCACGCTGCACGCCATAGAGGTGAGCCAGCCAGTTTCTGCCAGTGCCTATAACTCGGGCTGTCAAAGATTGCTTTAAATCACGGTTCATTCGTTCAACTACACTATTACCCTCGGGTCTGTAGGGTGACGAAAACTTGACTTGGACCCCCATCGAAGTCATGGCATCCTTATACGCCTTAGAGGCGAAAGCCGGACCCTGATCCGAATGGAAGGTACCACAGGCAAAAATCCCTATAAAGATACGCAAATCTCTGATGACAGTCCGGGAATCAGCGCTGCGATGTGGCCATAACCACACAAAGCGTGTGCATGAGTCAACTGCTACTAAGATGTATTTATACGCAGTATCAGATGAAAATGGACCGCAGTGATCTAAATAAACACAGCCTAGTGGTTTATTAGAAATGTACAACTGAGTCTGAGGCGGACGCGTAGCAGTTGAAGGTTTAATCTGCTGGCATATGTCACAAAGAAGGACATAATCACGCGTCTGTTTGTACAGTCCCCGCCACCAGAAACGTTGTTGTAGTTGCGTTACAGTGGCTGAGACGCCCGCATGCGCAGACGCCACACCTTCATGAGCCGCTGTAATCAAGTCTGTTCTGCGATCCGAGTTGGGAATCAGCCGTTCCCCAACATCGGGAATTGTCACAAAAGGAACCTTTTCGGGACTTAAGTGGTATTTATACTTCGAAGGGAATCCCGAAGGATGTTTACTTCCCTTCTCAGAGGCAGCAACCGCTGCCAAGATGTCGCTATCAATCTTGGTTTTAGACCTAGTAACTGCTGCAACTAAGTATGTAGAAACTGCTGATTTCGCCGCTTCATCAGCAAGCGAGTTGCCAAGAGCGTGTACTCCCACGCGCTGATGACCGAGAGTATGAATCACATAAACGAGTGGCAACATAGCCTTAAGCTCTGCCACTCGAACCCAGATCATTTTATGTTTTATTGCGCTACCCTTGGAATCATGAAAATCATTTTGAATCCAAAAGAACAAGTTTTCATTGTAAGACTGGACACAGTAGTAAGAATCACTTACAATTAGAGTAGTAACACTTGGATCTGCATACTCCAAAGCTAGTAAGAGAGCACGAAGCTCTGCCAATTGTGCGGTGCAATCGCCCAGGGGCAACGTGTGTACCTCCCTGGAAATGAACTCATCATTCAACATAGCACCGACCACAATGGCGCATGCGGAAACGTAGGCATGTTTAGAGCCATGCGCAACCTGCGCCGACCCATCAGTGTAAATGATGCAATGGAAGTCCTCCAAAGGTCGCATCGCCAGAGGAGCAGGGTGAACGAATTCATACTGCAAGAACTCCTGCGACCGTAAGGAAGCGTCAAAAATAAACATGACATCCGAGGATGACAATGACGCAGCCCACTGAATCCACCGAGGGTGCAAAGCTTTTGAATTTGGTACACTGGCTTTCGTGACTGCCTCCAAATGAGGACAGGGTGTTACCACTAGCATGCGTTTCCCCTGTGACAGAGCTCGTTCCTTCAGAATAGCCATCTGTACAGCAGTTAAAACCTTTTCTATGGTGGGAAACCGCATCTCAGCCGAGGTGTACAAGTGTGACTTGTAAGCAATAGGTACTGTGTCACCTTCATTAAAAGTGAGGTAAGTGAAACCCACCGTCCCAGGAATTATTCTTATGACCAGGTTGGTGTGGTTATCACGAGTCAGTAAATATTTAGAAGCGAGCAGATCAGCCTGCAAGGATTGCAAAATGGCTGAATGCTCAGGCAGCCAGCATGATTTTGAGAAAGTTGGTTGTATCAAAGCATACAAAGGCTTGATACGCTGGGCATATTCCGGAATGTAAGTTCTGCCGAAATTCAAAAAGCCCAGTAAGGATTGTAATTTTTTCAGAGTTGTTGGTGCGCGCAATTGTGCGCACTTCTCCAAGAAGTGAGGAGCCAAACCTCTACCTTCATTGTTGAGCTCATAGCCCAAAAACAACACTGTGTGTTCAGCAATGTGCGATTTTGCAAAGTTGAATTTGTAACCCATGTCTGCGAAGTTGCAAACAAGAGAATTTACACGACACAGATGCTCCCAAATATCGTCGTCTGTGAGATATATGTCATCCACATACGAAAAAGCATCAGGGTCGAGTGCCTCCAGAATAGAGACAATTCGAGCGGTAAATACACCAGGACTATTCTTGTAGCCCATTGGAAGACGCCGGAATTGCTTTTGGACTCCAGCGCTTGTAAAACTGGTCCATTGGGAGCTAAAGCTGTCCAATCTGTGGGCATAAAAACCATTGGATATGTCAAGCGTTGTCTTGAAACGCTTATGCACGAGACTATCCACTAGGGCAGAGCCGTGGGTATTCTGTACTGCACAGTTACGGCAATGCGAGTTTAAATGCCGGTAATCCAAAACCAAACGATATGATCCGTCAGGTTTATTCACAGTAAAAAGGGGATTATTCATCGGTGACACACACGTTTCAATAACTCCCTGATATTCCAATTGTTCAAGGATTTCCGCGACGGAAGATTTTGCTTCACGCCGAATGGGATATTGAGGTTGAGGCTGCGGCTGAGACCGCAACGGTATTTCGTGGCAAGGCGACAATTTATCCCAACCACATTGGTTACGGTACAGAGCCGGCGCGAGAGCCCGAGCCCACTCTTCTGCAAAATGCCGCGCATGCTCTTTCGAGACAGTGTTCGCGAAACTGGGTAGGATTACCTCCTCCCCTCGCGGCGCCGCGAGCACAAAAGGTGGGGGCCAGTCAGCCTCCGAAAGTAAAATATCATATGTAGAAGACAGATTCTCCCAAAATACACCTTTAACGGTACGCTGTATGTCACCTTCAATTAACAGGACAATTTCATATAGTCTTTCAGGGGGAGCAAGTCTCGTATCCGCTGTTTCTATCACAACGTAGACATCAGTCGCTGTTAAGGCTGCGACTTTCTTTTTCGCAAACTGCGGACGCCTAGGCGTAGAATCCTCCTGCTTCACTGCGACGTCCGTCTGGCGGGACTGGCCACGTCCTTGTTGGCCACCACGTCCACGTCCACCCCCTCCTCCTCCACCGGTCTTCTGGGCCGATGTGTCCTGAAAGGAACGAGGAGAGCGTTGATCAGAACCCTGAAAACGATCAGGCGATTTAATCATCGCGCGGTCGCGCAAATCATAAACTTTTTCGGATGGCGCAGGAGCTTGTATTGCAGGAAAAGAACCCTGAGTCTGCATTGTCTGCTTCCCCTGTGTCTGTTTTTTAGGCCAATTTTGTTTCTTGGACTTTGGCTGGGCATCTGTCACTGCAGATTGCCCCTGTGGTTGTTTTTTCTCCTTCACTGGAAAATATTTCAGACCTCTACTTGTGCGGCCAATCGTTTTATAAGCGGCCACCACAATCTTTGCTAACTGGCGGGGTTTGTCGGCATCGGGCAGAGCAGCCAAAGCATTCGACACCTGAAAGTTAACTGCATCTCCTTTAACATTGGAGAGAATGAGATCACTTACAATCTCAAAAGAACCACACAGGCGCATACCCAATTCAACCGCTGCCTCTGGACCGTGATCATTCTGAACACGTCGAACAATTTCAGGCAGGGCAGTCATAGACGGGGTGCCGAAGCACCTTGTATAAACTGCCGCAAATGTTTTTCCCCAGCTGTCACAGTCAGCAAGTTCAGGAGTAATATCCTTCGGTAGTGTAATCGTCAACATTCTATGTTTATCAGCAGGAGTAGAATTCGGAAAAACCGCCTCCAGTTGATCAAACTTCTCCGCTAGCCAGAATGGGAAGTCATCGTTGTCAACAGGACGCGCACCAAAAACCGAATTTACCATCACTGGATTGAGACGCATTCCGCCTCGTTCCATGGGAGCGGCCGCACCCCCCTGGGGACCACCAGGAAGATGTCGACCGATGTATTGCACTAAAGCACGAATCACGGAAATGGAAACTACATGAAGCCTGCGAATTTCTGCCAGGGTACAAGCCCCGTGATTCGGGTGCGGGGTAAAGCCACCCAACGCAGGCCAATTAGTACCTGGAATTGAGAGTGGACCTAACCTCGCACGGGACAAAGAGTGGGGGAGGGCGCCATCAAACCAAACTCGATGCTGCCAATGATCAATAGGTATTTCCAATGCCCTGTATGGCGTATATTCAGCCGGGACATCCGAGGCGGTGTAGGAGTGGTACAAACCAGAATTAGCGTCCACAGCCGGAAACGTAACCCAAGAGTAAAACAACTCGTAAGGAAACGCCGGATCTGCACTTACCACGAAAATCACAGCCATCCCATCTACTGGGACCTGGTACGTCTGAAGATGGTTGCGTACCGCTACGCGACTATGCTGCGCAATAGCCACCGCTGCCGCCATTACAGAATTGGAAACAAGAAAACACAAAGAATACTTTGTAGCACAACTGGGTAGTAATTCAAAGAAACCGTTTAAGTAAGAATCAAGCTTGAATAAAGACCTATTTCAAAAATTAGGTAGGTTTCACCAACACCCCGTTTTCCGGAAACGGATGTGAAGGGGTTAAGGCATGAACGATAAACTACTCGAGTGTCATGATATAAGACCACCGAAACCGTTGGGCGCCATGTTGCAGGGTTTCTGTACTCACACAGAACTGTGCACAGAGGAGTGGAACCTCGGCAAATTAGGGTGTCCCAAAACTTACCTTAGCAACCAACTCACCCCTTACCGAGCTAGCTACAGTGTCTCATTGGACATATCAAACACCCAATGTTTAGACAAACCAGAACATGAACTTACAGTACCTCAGGGTACGTGGGACTCATGAACACTCTTTCGTTATATTATCATTACAAACCAGAACATGGAGTAAAGAAGACACATGTGCATTTGAAATGTTTATTTACTAATGCCGTCTTCTCGGGCGCAGTATCTTTGATAATACAAGTATACTTATTATCAGTAGCAAAATTATCAGCATAGTTACTAAGACATAAAAAGCGAATGGTGACAGCATGTTAACATGCTGTAATGAATAAGAGTTAACAACACTTATATCTCACCCTCCCTAACACATATATTATATTATTATCTAAGAAGGTCTCTTTGGGTTGTTTTAGGGCGGGCCCATACCTTAGTGTCCTAGCATGAAGGAATCACATCAGCATACACCAGCTCTCTCTGCATGTGCACCGCATCAAGTGTGTTAACAATTCTCGTGCAAAGCAATATCAATCCCGCCTCAAGCCCAAGTTGGCAAAGGCTGCACTTGTGTTATGACTATGAAGGCGTGGAGATCAGACCTCATAACAATTCCATATCGTGTTGCTCCTGAAACTTCAGCACTCTCCGTGCAGACATGTTTTATTAAACAAGACTGATATCAGAGCAATAACATATTATTCTCACATACACCACGGCAAACCACTAGGTTGAAAGCTAAGTCAACAATTAAGGGTCGTGTGCAGAAGTTGCAAGAAAGGAAAAATGGCGTTTAAATCTCAAATGTACCTATGCTAACTTAACACGATATAAGGATATATAGGAGCTATACAACAACCCCCTGTTGCTTTAATTCTTTTTTTGACCTCAACTGGTATCTGTTCTTTATCACCTCTCCTCGGCTCTTAGCCTGCTTACTGTTAGCCCAGTCTTTCCCCTTATGCTCTGAGACTCTAGTAGCTGAATGTAAGTCTGCTAGGGTTAAAGTGTCAGTATCAATATCAGACACAGTGTCTGGGCTTCCTTCCCTCTGACTCGACAAAACTGGTGCTGCTGCAGACGAAGCTGCCTCCATGCGAACTCTTCCTCTGACAGGAGTAGCTGGAGTAACTGGAGAGAGGTATCTGTTTATTGAAAAATGCCCCCAGCAAACAGGTCCTCTATAATGTTGTAGAGGAAAAACGCTTTTCATGTACTGCCAAATATCCCACTTCCAATTAACCCCCTCCCGAACTTCACTCCAGCGTCTCGGATTAGAACTTATCTTCAATTTGTCAGACTGCCTCGGAATAGCTCCGGCGTTCGTCACGAACTCCTCCGCCACAGCTCCTAGATTCACTTTCACAGCCTCACTTCTCATGACCCGTGGCCGCCCCTCATTCTCGTCCTCCCAGCACACGTTCGCTGCAACCATCCCCAAGGTCCAAGGGTCCTAGCGCCGACCACCGTTCAGCGGCATTCTCCACTACCCGACTCCGCTCGTTTGTTACACGTGGAGGAGAAAGAAAAAACCTTGTTTCTGTCTGAAAATAGCTCACAATCGCTACGCTACCAATTCTCACCGTGAAAACTCGGTTGGGACATCGTATCCGTCAATCCAATGCGCTCAGGTGAAAGAGCTCCGCGACAGCCGCTAGCCTGCTGCCGCCATGTTCCTCCGACCCGGCTGCGGCGCCAAAAAAAGTGCTCCACAGAAAACATTTAATGAGGATTCAAAAGCTAGGATGCTCAGCTACGAGCCAAAACACTGTTCATCCATTGAATAGGCATATTGAGCAAAGACAGCATGATTAAGCAGCAAGGAGCAAGTGAAAAATGCTGTGGTATCCACATTACAACTAAAAACAAAAACAGGCAGTGTAGCTCCAAGCTCATGTAGAAAAAGCCAGCATAACTAGGTAGCATTGAGGTCTTACTGTGGCCACAAGGTGGAGACAAAACTCTGTTCATCTGATGAATAGGAATATTGAGCAAAGACATTATGATTCTGTAGCAAGAAGCAAGTAAAAATGCTGTAGAATTCACATTACAACCAGAAACAAAACAGGCAGTGAAGATCTAAGCTCATGTAGAAAAAGCCAGCATATCTAGGTAGCATACAGTTCTTATTGTGGCCACACGGTAGAGCTCTTGGCTTAGGGATGAGTAAAAGTCCCCTGACTAAAGAGTAGGAGACAACAAAGAGAGTGGTGGTAGAGAGGATGGGAACATGGCTGCCATGTCGAGGGGGGGAGATTTTTGAAGGGCGGTCTGCATAAAAGGGCTGAGCAGGCTGAAACTAGAACCAAAGTGCACAGAAAGCTCAACAATCATCAGGGAGAGGGGGGCCTCACCTTGGGCTAGGTAGTTCCAGGAAGGACCTTGCGCCCCATCTCCGTGGATCTCTATTGTAGACAGGCTTATGGTTCCCAAAAAGCAGCTCCTTAGTCTGATCAGCCGAGGGGCTGCCCGACCACAACTAGTTTGCCTCACTGCTGCACGGCGGTGTAGTGAGGCAAACTGGTATATTATGTTGGTGTCAGTGGTGTGATTCAGTACTTTAATTTTTGCAGTACCACACAGTGATTTGTGCAAAATCAAAAAACCCTTGTATAATCTGACATCAAAATCAGTTTTTGATTTTTAAATTCTCCTTTATTTATAATTGGGCATTTGTATTTTCCTAACTTTGACTCCTGAACTCATATTGTGCACCTGTAATCTTTTCAGGAATGGAGGTGGATTTCAGCAACACTGAAAGGCTCACTTTGACAGAGCTGAAAAAGCTCAATAAGAAAAAGTAGCTGAAGCTAACAAAAGGCTCAAATAAACTGGAGTACCAGGTAGCCCTCAGTGCCTAGAATGATATCTGCATGTTGCAGTTTACATATCTGGGGCAGGGGATGAGGGTGTAGAGGATGAGATAGACGAGGAGAAAGAGAACAACTTGATAAAGGCCCAGAACCACAGGAGAGTAAAGGGTCCACGCAAGTGAGGTCACCTGCCTTGTACAGGGCCAAAAGCAGTCTATCCTCCCACAGCCTGACCCCTGTAGAGTTCGAGGACAGGCAAGCTGAGAGAGAGCTGAGTCTGTGATGGGCAAATCTGACCTTAAAAGACAGGAAAGTTGAGTCAGCTGCAACAAGGGCCTTAGTGGAGAAAAGAAAAAAAAAATGCCGACACTTCTTAGAGGAGAAAAGACTGACCCTAGGGGAAAATATAATTATCCTGGTAAATGACATGAGCCAGAAAGAACTGGACCTGAACGCCACGAGTATCACAGAATTTAGAGAATATGATGATATTGACTAAGGGTGCGCTCCGTAAAGCTCAGTGAAGTGACCAAAAACGTATCCGTGCTACGTGGAGTTCCGCGAGCAGGTGGAGTAATGTCACAGATATAATAGGTAGGCCCCTTCAGCCTGTGTAGCTGGATCATTTTACTCTTCCGGTGGCGGCAACACACTGGCCAGTGATGGTGTGCACTCCATTGCAGTCTTCAGCCTCCGCCAGCCGGAACTGCTCTCCTCCTCCAACTTCTGCTCCAAGTCCTCTGCAGGCTCCACTCTGAATTTGTCATCTCATCTCTCTCACCTCAGGAGCAGGAAGTGGCACACTCCTGAGTCATGATGACTCATCATGCCACAGTGTGCAGGCCGGATGGCTCTCGTTCGCCATCATGAGACATTGATCAGCCAGAGTCTGCAGAACTCAGAGTGGAAGATGGGAGAGGGCAGCTCCGGCTGGCAGAGGCTGCAGCCTGCAGTGCAGTACACAGCATTACTGGTAGGTGAATTACCACCGCCGGATCTTCCATGAACTAGTTTTGTCCTCCTTCTGTTGTGTATTGTGCATGTCATGGGAGGCAATGAAGTGTTTTTTGCCAGGGCTAACGTCGGATTACGGTCAGACCGTGGAAGAAGCAGTGCGGAGAGAGGCTTGAAAAATCCACCACAAAAGAAGACAATGCGCACACCTTGTTTGGAACTTCCACCTGATAGCCAGTTTTTTAATTTGTGAAAGTGTGGTGAGCGCCGAAGCATGGGTAAACTCTGCTCTGCCGGCAGTCAGCAAAGTTTTTGCCAAACTTTGCATTTCTAAGTGGACTTGCTAAACTCGGTGAACTCTACTGATGGAATGGAGTTTCCTGCCCACCCTTAATGACACAGAGTGTCCATCCCAGGGCAGATAAAAGGGTGCATATTCACAAAGAATTGATCCCTTTCTCTGTGGATGGAATGACCTTGACAAGTACTTTGAATCCTTTGAGGTAGTTTAAAGCATGCACAAAGTTTTCAGAGGAGGATTGGGGGTTAGTCTCTGGAAGCATATGCCGGTCCTTTGGGACAGATAAACTAATGGCCCTAGGTAAAGCTGACAAGAAGAGTTATTCCCCCATGAAAGCATCCCTTCTTGTCAGGTTTAGTCTAACTCCAGAAAAATATTGCTTACATTTTAGGGGCATCCATAACTGTCTACAAGTGGCATGTTTGTTACTAGTATGGGCACAGAAAGAGAAAAGCTATCTCCACCCACAGGAAGAAGGCCCCCACTGATAGGCCTACCCCAGAAATGGTCAACATAGTGCTGGGAGAAGATTGTCCCAGGTAGTGTTGGGGGGTAGTCCATAGGTTATGGTGGGTGACAAGGAGATGGTGCTTAATGTTCAGATGCTTGACACTACTAAAAAAGAATATGCAGTGATGTACAATCAATGGGCACATTGTGGAGTCTCTGAGAGATGCAGGAGCCAGCATGAGCACTGGTAGATGCCCTCAGAGTAGGTAGTCCCTGACATAGTCCACCAGGTTGTGACAGCAGACAACCAGGTGAGTCACTCTTCAGTGGATCAAGTTACCTTTGATTAGGGTGGGTCTAAAGTTCCTTAAAGGTAACTAGTTGGCCAGTCTGTTTACTGTCTGTGAGGAAATGAAGTAGAACATACCATCTGAAAAAAGTGGCCTAGGTCCTCACCAATAGGAGGAGCAACAAAGGGCATGGGAAACCAGCACCCGGAATTCCCACAATGTGAATGGAGGCTTATATTGCTGTCCTTGGAGATCTACCTGAGATTGACAGGTGTCAAATGGAAGAGGGGTTATCCCAGGCAAAGTTATGCAAAGTGCAGAGTGAGTGCCCCACTGTAGTGAAGACAGAGCCCTGCTTGCACACATTGCTATGTTAGCATAAGCTTGTTAGAAGTTTAAACGCCATTTTGCCACTTTGCAGCTTTTGCACACAAAACTACATGTAACAGTTTTTGTAAGTTAGATTGCTTGGGTTCCTTGCATGAGAACGGTCTGTTGTTCATATCCCTAGACTTACATTGCGACCTTAGTCTATATACAGAGTCACCATTACAATGTATGCTGTTATTCAGGTTGATCGGCCCCTGCTCTAGACACAACACACTCACAGCTGCAACCAACTGAAATTGTATTGCCTTTAATACTGCACTGCATGCATGATTTGAGCACTTGAAAAAAAACCTTTTCCAGTGAGAGAGCGTTGCTGATCCTGTGATGTGGTTCACCACTGCTGATCTTGGAGGTATGGGGTTCCCCATTCAAGCCAAAGAGACCTTCTATTATTATAAAACTTAGCTCCTAGCAGGGGAGGGTGGTTCACAAGGCACTATATGACTTGTTTCCAATATCATTATAACATGATTTCTCCCTTTGTGTTTTATGAATTTGTAACAATGCTGATCGTATTATTTCTAATCATATGCCTGCTTATGTTAGACAAAATACTGCATCTTAGAGCACCTTGTTAAAATAAACGTTTTAAACTTTTCCGTGTCTCTGATTACTCACGCTGTGGACTGTTATGAGAATAAAAACGAAAGAGTGTTCTTGATTCCCACCATTCCTGAGAGTACCCTAAGTCGCATGTTCTGGGTTGTCTAATCATTGGTAGCTTCGCTGTAGGACAGAGAGCTAATGAGACACTGATGCTAGTCGGATAGGGGTTCTGGGTACTGAGGTGAGTTTCTGGTACACCGCAAGTTACTGAGGTCCTGGTTTTCTGCATGCAGGTCTGTGCCTACACAGAATCCCCACAACACCACTCTTCAGGGTTTATGCCAACAGGCAAAAGCCCAGGCAACTGGTGACACCTCTGGTGATTATTACCACATTTGTCTCAATGTTAATCATATATTCAGCGACTTCTACTAGAAGACATGCTTGAAATATGGTCCTGCCATGAAACGGTACCATGGTAGGATTCTGTGGGATGTGGTCTGCCACATGGGGGGTGTTGGACAACCCCACACTCTGCACAGGCAAGGCCCATGCACTGTGAGGGAGTAGCCACCTGTAGTGGGGGTTGTAAGGCATGCCCCTATTGTCAACCGCCTGCAGTGCACCGATGAAGGCCATGCATGGTGTGGAGTTGGATGCACAACTATCACAAATGGATATTAAGTATCCACTGAAAAAAATAAAGGTTAAAGTGGAGTTAAATGTTACTAAGATAGTTAGATTTTAAATTATATTAGAAAACCTTAAAATGAACTGAAAAAAACACTACAGTTTTAAGGAAAATGGGCTGTGCTCTGAAGAAAATTGCTTTATTTAAAAGGAGTCACAAACATGGTGATCCCAACAAATGGATTGCATTTTAAAAACAAAGTTGCTTTATTTTAAAGCAGTCACAGCAGTCACAGCAGACTCCAGCAGGCTACCTGCCCTGTGATGGCAGCAAATTGCAGTGGGTCACAATTTGTGAACTACCTACATAGCATTCATGAGGTAGGTCGAATTAACTGCAACTATGTTTTTGGTGAATCAACCTACTAATATATAGGTCGGTTCACAAAAGCAGAATGGATTTGTTAAAGGTAGGTGCACAATATGTAATTACTTTTCCAATGTTTTATAGTTTTAGTGCTTCTAAATGCTTTACAGATTTTCTCCAAGTTAACCCCGTCTTCTCTGTGCCCTAGCTACCAGGAGTTGAGCTCCGGTTTAAATTACTAAAACCTGTGACTTGACTTACCAAGTTAGTGACTGTATTACTTGTGGTGGACTGCAATCCTCTTCATTTAATATTTCACTTTCTCACAGTTGCTATGATTGTCTCCCCCACGGGATCTTTTGTTATCAGGGCAATGTCCCCGGTATGTACTCAAACTATGTTTATGGTTTATTGCATTTGAATTAGTTTTCTCATGGCTGTCTGGCAGATTATGAGAATTGTACAAGTTTGCTTGTTTTGCTTGCTCTGTGTTTTGATCAAAACAAGGAAAGGGCTAGGATGGTGGGTGCAGTTGCCCTATCAGCTTTTCTTACAACATTCACATATGTTCTTTGTATATCAAACTCTCAGGAGTGCTTTGGTTGTGTACTTGGTTTCTTTTTCAATCTCCATTTTCCAGTTCTCTCCAGTCTTCTGTCTTTCTTTCTCTAGAGCTTCTGCACCTTGAGCAACTTTCCACACTCTTGGTATTAATGATCTATTTGTAATGTAGTGGAAGTAATGGACGGTTCTTGGTGCTATTGGCCTGGTATTGGACTGCACTACGTCATGTTTTTTTAAAGATTGCTACAGTTGCTATTATGCCTCATTGGATGGACTGAGATCCACTGGCAGCACCCTTGTCACACCCTTTATGTGCCTTTTTTGCTACCTCTTACTTTTACCTTTATAGTTATTTTGCACTTGGTCTTTTATTACTGCTCTTTTTGCTTCCCTTCAAACCACCACAACTCTGGCACACCATCATTGCATGTATTGACTCTCAAATGAGTCGACTTTGAGCCCTTGTGAACCTGTCTAGTGGCAGGTGTGAGCATAGGGATGCATGTGCTTTAATGGTCTGTGCTACCATACAGTTCTAGGGAATACTATCTTTGATTAGCCGGGTGCTCAAATCTAATGAACTTATAATCAGTTTGTTGAACAGTGCTCTTTCTCGGTGTAGCAGTATATGGGTTAAAATGCTAATATAACCTTCAACTGACTAATTAGTCAAGCAACAGAGAGGGAGTCTACAGGGTGTGTGGAAGGTGTGTCAATTGCTTCAGCGGAATATATGCAACACAAGGATTCATGACTAGGTTATATTTTTATATTCCTGCCAAGATATTATTTAGCTGGCACCATGGTATTTCTTCCCATTGTGCTGCTTTGTGTTATAGGAGGAGGAAAGAAAAGGAAGGACGTTCCCCAGCAGTTTCCTCCATCCATACGCAAACACTTCGAAGTGGGGGTAAGTTATAGTAAGTGGGCAGTCTGTAATTCTCTCATGGATCTCTTCTTGAGGAACGAGAGAGCATCAAATAACATTTTTATCAGGTTGAACAAAGACCATGCTAATATAATTCCCTAAAGAGTAAAAAGAAAAACACACTAAAGCATGCTAAAGAAGTGCAAACGTCCCTATTGAAGCTCTTTTCAGTAATACCTGGTTCCAAGCACATAGCACAGAATTCCTGAATCAAGAGCACACCCATACTCCTGGGAATGACTATGGCTTATTGGTCTCTTCTGTGTAGATGCCTGGTTTCCATGTTCTCTGCAGTGCTGAGTGGGATATGGGGATACTAAGGTGTTGGGTTGCACTGAAGGCTGAACAAAGGAGACAAGGAGGAATTCAACTAATGGACAGGGATAGACTTCAACAGACAATATAAGTGTGAAAGCAAACCAAATGTTCTCTTCACTACCAGGGGTTAGCAACATGTTGGAAATAATTATCAATAGAAATATTACAGATTATTTGAAAATTAATAACATTCTGCATCCTACCTACACATGTTTTCATGCTGGGTATAGTACTGGTTCAGCTCTTTTGAGGCCCACACGAGATTTAAAAAGGATCCTGGATCATGGCGGATCAGCAGCAGCACTGATCCTTCTAGATTTGAGTGCCGCTTTTGACACAGTTTCCTACCATATTATTCTCCATCAATTTGAAGAAGCTGGTATCACAGGTACGAACCTTAGGTGGCTTGCCTTATTCTTGGAAAAGTGCAGGTTTCAGGTTAGCGAGGGTCCATTCATGTTATCTAGCCATCAGTTTCTTTGTGGAGTTCCACAGTGTTCATCTTTGAGCCCAACACTTTTTAACACTTATATCTGCCCATTGGCAGAAAATATTTGTTTCTACAGCCTGAAGATGGTATTCTACGCAGATGATACCCAGTTGATTGTCACATTGGTAACAGACATGAAAACCATTGCTGCTGCGCTTAATAACTGTCTAGAAAAGGTGTGTAAATGGATGTCAGCCAGTTGCCTAAAGATGAATGGTGAAAAAAACGAGATCTTGATGCTAGGAAACAAACCAATGCTCTGGGATCCTATTATTCTGCCATCTTCCCTAGGGGAATGCCCAGTCCGCAGGTCAGAAGTAAAAAGTCTAGAGACGGTTCTTGACAATCAGCTAACAATGGCCCCCCAAATTAGTGTTAATTTAGTTTATGGATAATTAAATGTAAACTCTCTAAAGTTTAACATTTCCTTGCTGTTTATTACACGGGAGATGGAATAGTAGTCCTAACCCCTACACAATCCCACATTTTCCCCACTGCTGCTTATGTTGGAGGTGAAATAGGAAACCTGACCCCTCCAAAGACCAACATTTTACCTACTATTACGCAGGTAGGATTGGGAATAGTAAATCTGACCCCTCCAAAGTGGTAAGTACAACACTTTCGCTTCTGTTGCTTACTTTTGAGAAATTATAATATATTTAGGGGTGAAGATGGGCCTTGGTCTGGTTTTGTGATGACCAAAAAGCACATTGTTGTGATTTGCTATTACATAAACACAAACAGCTATGGACGACAGTGTGTTTTACACTGTTTGAGATTCCCAGCGGGTCGCAACTAGCCCTACCTCATCAATATCCATGAGATAGTGTCTAAATTTGTAAACCATTGGGAATCACTAAAATCACAGGGATGGTCACCACCATGTCTGTGATTGCCAATAAACAGAGCAACATGTTTATTTTAAAACATTTTCTTTTGAAGGAAAAAGATATGCATTTCAAAAACAAAAATGAAAAGATTTTAATTTTTTAAGAGCAGGCAGTGGTCCATGCCTGGTCTTAAAAAACGTTTTTACAACCATTTGCAAAGGGGAAGGCGTCTAAGGGATCCCTTCCGTTTTGCGAATGGGTTAGCACGTAATTGAAGTCGGCAGTACAATGCAGATGTTTTGTGACAGTGTTTAATTCGCAAAACATTCACATATAAAACTTCTGGGTCATTATTAGAAAGGGACTCGCTTAACATGCCCCTTCCTAATACTGAATTGCTAACCCATTATGCGATTCAGTAATCGGTTATTGAATCTCAACATAGGGTTTTGTACAGCCTAAAATGCTTTTTTGCAGTCACAAACAGTCCTATTCTGTGAATTGCACTATTTGTGAGTTCAAAAATGCTACATCGAGCCCTTAACCCCTATTAGACCAATACTTTCCCTACTGTTGCTTACTTGGGAGTGGTAATAATACATCTAACCCAGACAAAGTTCAGTACATTCCCTTTTGTTGCTTGTATGGCAGTGGGAGTAGTTAAGCTAAACCCCTTAAAAGTACAATTCTTTCCCCACAGTTGTTCAGGTTGAAGTGGGAATAGTAAATGTAACTGCTCCACAGGTCAACATTTGCCTTACTGTTGTTGAGGTTGGAAGCAAATGTGCCCCATATTAGTCTATTTCTTTATCTGTTTTTTTTTTTTACTAAGTGTATAATATATATTTTTGGTTTCAATTTTTACACTTAGATCATTTTTAAATATTTGTTTTTTTTTTGTAGTACATTTTGATGACTTCATTTTTTAATTGTAATGTTGTTATTGGATATTTTTTAAGGCTTAGCATTTGGAATTATCATTAATTTGTATTGCTATATTTGAGTAATTATGAAAATGTTTAATTGTATTTAAACATGTTAAAATTATTTTTAAGCATATGTTTTTATTTATGTTGGACAAATTATATGTTTTTATATCATGGTATATATTTTAAAATATAATATTGAGATAATATATCTTCTAAATGTGATATAATGTATAGAAGTTATAATTCAATATACTTACCTATTTTTGATGTAAATGTGGTCTTCTATGTTTTTGATTTCAATATTTTCAAATGTACATACATACACAATATGTAAAGCACATATTTGTTTGCCCTGCTGATACTTTTCTTGACTGTTTTATCATACAACCATAAGTGGGGAACGCTTTATTGTCTTTCAGTATTGGCAATATTTGTGTTGCTGAATTTTTTCTTGGCAATGTTTCCTTATACAACCATCAAGGGGGAACGCTTTACTACCTTTCAAAGGTTCTAATTTATAGGTAAACTGTAGCAACGATAGGATGCCCCAAATACCTGAAATGTGGATACATTATGCTTGTGATAAAGAATGATACTTCATCGCTGTCAAATGCAACTGAAGAGACCTGTATTCATCACACAAAAATATAAGTGGCAACTCTGTCAGCTATGTCTCTCTCTTATTTATAATATAATATTTTAAAAATAAAAATAGTTTTTTTGAGACTACAAGGATCATATTTGCAGCAGTTATTTATTTTTGGCATGAAAATGTAATTCTGAAAACAAAGTTTAATTATTTCTTACAGTCTTTAAGACAGGAGAGAATACATATCTTTTTTCATTGTCTGCATTCTCTTCAGTCTACATTAATTATTGGGTTGAATAATCTGCACAAGCATGGCAGAAATTAATTTTATTATAGTAAATGTGTGTGCATTTACAGTTTGTCTTTTTCCACTGCCGAGCCATAGAAAGGATATTAGAAACGTGGATTCCCTGGCCTGTGTCCAATCAGACATGAATGTATTCTTCCCGTCACTATTCAGATGTGGGTCCCATGATTAGGTAATGGTGGACCTAGTAATTTGCAAATGTTCTGTCGTGTCAATATATCTTTGAATCTTCACCATACTGTAGATTGTCTGTGGTCAATCGGGGAGATCTGGTCAGCCACATGGCACTCTCCATAAGACAGGAAAGAGTCTGTGGGTGCAAGTTAAGGATAGTTATACTCTGTTTACCGGCATCAACAAATGACAGACTACCCTACATATTTATAAATCCATCCAAGGTCCAAAGGTCCCCAGAATACGATTTAGCAGTACAAGTGGAGGCAATAAGTACATGTTTTTCCTCTTGACGAAAAATTGGGAGCAATCTCCCAATCTATAGCCTGAATCCTTGATTGAAGTGTCTGCTTCTGGAAATGCAGGGAATGGTTCAAGGGATAGAATTCAGGAACGGTGTGGCTTTGATGCTGCAGTAGGCAGCCTGAGTGCCTGCTTCTTGAAAATGATCTGCTGGCTTATAAGAATGAGGTGCAATGACTTACATGTTCCTTATACCAATGTCTTGCAGAAGAGACATGGATCTCATCTCCAAGTATTACTCTCGCCGGCCTGCAAGATGATTAACCAAGACCAATCCATTTACATAATATTATTGCCACATCGCCTAGTGTTAACTCAGTCATTCCTTTTCATCATTTTCACTAATTTACTGACAGTCATAATGTTTCCGAATGGTACAGCATCGTGACATTCAGAGACTTGAGCCAGTAATTTTTTGTATGTGTTTTGTCGTGGTAAAGCAATTAGTGATAAACGCCCTGTGGCTTCCAAGTATTCTTTGAGATGAGATGTCTGTTTTCTCTTGAGTGTGGTTGCGATAGAATGTTCCTTTACATAAAAATCCGTTTTTAAGCATGCAAATATATTATGTTAAAACCCCTATTCGTTTTTGATTATTATAAAATCATTAAACTGTACACTATTTTACCAGCAGATGGAGTATGCAATTGGAGGTAAGACAAATATCCCTCTGCATTTTTTGTAATCAGTTTAATTATTTTCTGTACGAATCCGACGTAATATCCCTTTGGTGCCCTTTTCGTTCCTGCTGTTGAAAACAATGAAATGTATTCAATTCGCCGTCTACAGGTTATCAATATTCCCTTCCATTACAATCCATGTTAACTGTGAAGTACAGTGTATAAATCACATCAGGTGCCAAGTAAATGGCAGAAAGATCAACACCAGTAAATGGAAATGTAATCAAGAATGCATAATGACAATTTCTATTTCTGGCTACGGACATGATTTTACCATTCTTAAGCCGTACAGAAGTACCTTGGGGGAATTTTACAGAAACACAGTGCCAGTGTTGGAAAACATGCACTAGAACGAGCTGTGTTTGCATTACGTGGCTGTATTGATCTTTACATTGAGAAAATATATATTTGTCTCTCTTTAGAAAGATAGTGAAATGGACAGAAAAATAATTAAAGCCAAAAGGTGTGCAATCGTAAGTTACAATCACTTGAAACAGTGTGTTTTCCTTGGTTACTTCAGAGTGCTAAGTGAGACATATTAGCAGTGTTAGGGGGATATTCTCAAGAACGTGTGATAATTATCGCAAAATTAGCTTAAAGCAGCTCTTCACATCGCAGTGTATCGCTGGTAATAATGCTGTGTTAACGTTGTATTCTCAACACAGCGGTACCATGCGAAAGTCTCATGACAACGCATCAAATGACCGCATAAAAATTAACGCTATGCCGAAAAACGCGAAACATGAATGTGAAAATAGTATCCATGAGGCCAATCGCGATACAAAAATCTGCGGTAATCAGCAACAGGCCTGCAATTCCCACGCATCATGCAGGAAAAATAAATATAAAAGTAGAAAAAAAACATACAAACAAAATCAAAACAACAGCAAAGCAAAATGGAGGTAGCCGGAACAAGTACAGAGGACAACCAGAACCCCACAAGCCCCCTGGAGGACCAGCCTGGGACCTCAGGGTCAGGGAAGGGCAAGGACAAGAATAGTAGGAAGAAGCATTTCAGTCCGCAGGAAAACAGGATTCTAATAACGGAGGTGGTAGAACACCATCAACTACTGTTCGTCACCTCCACTGTGTCATGGACAACAAAAAATGAAATATGGCAGTCCATCGTGGACAAGGTGAATGCAGTCGGAGTGCTGAATAGGACAATGGAAGAGGTCAAGAGGTGCTGGAATGATGTGAGGCGCAAAACCAAGTAGAAACTCGCCAACAGCCGGAAGGCAGCAATGCAGACTGGAGGTGGGAGTCCAGCGCCACAGGAGAAGCTGGACGAGATGGAGGAAATGGTGTCCACAGTCATCATTGAGGAGACGGTGGCAGGAGTTGGGGGACCGGACACTGCTCAACATGACCAGACAAAACAGCACCAGGGTGAGTAACGACCAGGGACTGGGAGGGCTGGGGGAGGTGGGCACAATGGCACACATGCACAATTAAGTAGAGCACATCTGCGGAAAAACCATGCCCCAGAGTACCCAAGTATGCAACATCTCATAACTGTATAAGCACAGAAGTCAAAGGCACACCGCATGAAAGGGAAATGAGGCAGCAAAATCAGAGCTGCAGGGGCGACTACCCCAAGATTCAGCACACACACATAACATGCAGAGCACATCAACATTGACAACGATATGGTACAAACCCCAACACGTCCACAACAGAACAGAGGACACACCTGGTACTGCTTATGTGTAGATACTGGCCAATCACATTTGGCATTGCAGGGAAATGTGAGTTAGCATTCTACAAGTACAAACACACATCTGTGATGTTGTCAAAATGTCCACTGTCCTGCATGAAATAGGCAGCTTGTCCCAAACAGTCACAATGTACACTGTCATGCAGTCTGAATGTAAACATGTACAATATATCAACATACATGTGAACACAATGTTAAACTGCATCTCCCCTTCACATTGCAGAGGGAAATCCAACACCTCCTGCAGAGCAGGCTGAACCTCTCTTCTCTGATGACGAAGAGGACCACCACACCTTTGATACCGACGTACTCCAACAGTTCATTGACAGCTACCTCAACCCACCTCCAGGATCAGGGCAGCCCATCTGCAATGAGGAGACCCCACTACCTGCACAGACCACACAGCAGGCAGCACCCACCACCACAGCTGCCTCCTAGGACCCCCACGAAGAACACATGGCCTTCCAACGCCGTGTGTGTGGGGGTGCCAGGAGAAGCTGACCCAACAGGTGCAGGTGGGTTTTGACCGCATGGCAGCCAAACTAGATGCCATACATGGGTGTCTAGGTCCCATCAGGGACCACTCACAGTCCCTAATGGACACCCACAGTCTGCTCCATGCTCTCCATCGATCCATGGCTGACATCGCTGGAGTCCTGACTCAGAGAAAAGAACAACTGTCTAGTCAGAGTGGCTCCAGCGATGTCACCCGGAAGTTGGGACACATGCGGAGGATCATGGAGAACATGTAGCAGATGCAGGAGGAAAGAGTGGCTGCCACAGCTGCACACCAGCAACAGGTAGCTGGGTTCCTCAATGCCCTTAAGACTCTACTCATGGCATTGCTGTCACAAGGCCTGGCGCTGATGCATGCTACTACTGTCACTCCATCCACATCTCCGCCCCCTGAAGTGTCAATGCCACACAGTGCGGCAGACATTCCAGCTCCGGCCTCTGAGGTATCACTGCCACACAGTGCTGGAGACAGACCACCACCACCCACATGTGAGGCACATGAAACAGCAGAGGACGAAGATGCGTATGAATCTGCCTTTGTGGTAAGAAGGACGCAGTAGCATTACTCTCCGCCATATGGCCTGTTTCTGCTTGGTTCTGTCCTCTGCACCATCACCCTCCACTGTCCCCAGATACACTCTGTGACACTTACCTTGGACCTCAACATGGACTGCCATATTCTGTTTGGTCACCAATGATAATCTTTTTCTGGCCGACCTGCCTGGGGAGCTGGATAGCTGTGTATCCCATGCTCCAAAATTGGGAAACAAGCTAATGTCAAACTTGCTATATGCTGATGACCTGGTCTTAATCAGCAGGACACCGATTGGTCTTCAGTGTCTACTGAACACAACAAGCTGTTTTTCTACTCAGAATTCCCTCAAAATAAACCTCAAGAAGACTACAATTATGGCAGTCAACTACCATAAAAAGACGGCCAACGTTTGGATCAAGTACAACGTTTTAAATACCTGGGAATCCTAATGCATCATAAAAGCTCATTTAAACTTCAGTTAGAATCCATGCAAAGAAAGGGAACCACAACATATTTAGCACTGAAGTCACTGAATAGACGGCTTCCCGACCTCACGCTCAATCCATTTTTACAGGTCCTGAGTGCCAAATCGCTGTCGACATTGACATACAGGAGTGAGGCTTTAAAAGGTAAAGATGCAGCAGTTTTAGACGTTATAATAGCCAAATCCTACAGAGCCAATTTCCACCTCCCAAAATACGTCTCCCCGACTCAAATCTGGTTCGGATTCGGGATCCAAAGACAAACGGTAGAAAGAAGAAGCACCTACGTCAAAAGTTGGCACAAAATCCAAAGTGCTGAGGCAGGATCTTTAAACTCTCACCTATGGAAAGCCTTGATCAATCAAGAATAATGCCCAGCCAGGGACTATCTGTTTGACTCTATTCAGGTTCTGGGCCTATCTGAACTCTGGGCCATTCCAAGGAATCATCTTTCTTTCAAAAAAGCAGTGGGAAAAACAACATCTATGCTATCTGTTTTAGATGACAAAGCAATTCTAACTAAAAAGGCCCACGGCTGGATAGTGCTTAGTGACTATATAAGGCTAAAACCCCAAGCCTACTTGAGTGCCGGAATCAATATAAGTAGGAAGGAAAACTTTCTAAGGTTGCGCCTGGGGGTAATTGCGATCAAACCCCACCTTCCACCATGGGAAAGGTAGGAAGGCACTCCGACTTGTCGTCTATGTGGAAGTGGGAAGGAAGACATCATTCACGTTATCTGCAACTGCCCCAACCTAAAAGATATAAGATGCACTTTGTTATGTCCTTTTTTTAGGTGCCATGGCATCCGGTCCTGTAGACAGGCAGTTAAGCTTTGCTTCAACCCTAGTAATGTCCAGCTTAACTGTCGGCTAACAACATTTTTTGAGATGGTAACTAAGAGACTTAAAAACCTGTTGTTGTCCGAAACCCGCTAAAATGCTTTTTAAGTGTAACATTAACTCACTATCTTCTTTTAGTTGTACTTGCACTTTACTCTCCAAGACTCCAACCTGGACAAAGAACCTGGTTACGCTGTGCCATCTGACCGGAGATGGTATGGTAGTTATTGTCAGACAGGATTACATTAGTCGTAAGAGCCTATTATAATCTCTTTAAAAATAGCTAATTGCATACGCAGTTGATGTCCTTTTTTACATCATGTGGTTTTAATTACTTTTAATTATATTCCTCTGTGTACAATGGGAATCTTTTTGTAATGCATTTGCAAAGATTTTAATTAATCAAGCAAAATAAAATATCTAATCAATGATACATCAATCAGACTGCGGACTGAATTCTTCCTCTTCCGATGAACTTGTCATTCCCTAAAGGACTCTGGCTGACCCTCCACGAGCCAAAAATGTAAAGTGGGGTTTGCATGGTCCTGTACTGCTCCAGCTACAACACTCTACTGAGTGTGCATTAAACATTCATATTCACACAGATGTGTCATGTCTCTGATCTTTCAAGTGTGGAAGTATGGATGAATGTAGGGTCAGTGATTCCCCCTTACTTCCATGTTGCTCATGTTGTGGGACTTGGGTCACAGGGTGACTCATTGACGATTGCGATCCGGGTGGCACAGACACTACAACAGAGACACACGCATTAGTTACTTCCTTGTCCAGCCGAGGACGGAACCACGGCCAGAGCCCTGGGGTCATTGTTCACACAGGAAGAGGAAGAGGTGTGGCGCCACGGCCAGGGCGACTGACTCCGGAATCTGGGGATCACGGTTCGATCCCCGGCACCGGCGGCAGATTAGCCCAGCTCCATGTGACTCTGGGCAATAGCTTGCTTAATCTTCCCGACGGCCCCCAGCGCCTAGAGACCCTAACGGGTGATTGTGCGCTTTACAAATGTGGATATTATTATTATTATTACCCGTACACTGGACTGGCATACACCAGGTCAGCCCACTCCACTTACGCTCACAAGGGGAACAACAGCGCTACATGTCCCAGGTCTTCCTGGTAGTGATCTGCTGATCACAGGTCTAGTTTTCAGCATGCCACAGCCACTCCCTCATGGCTGGTTTACACCCACACCACACCCATCCAGCAGAGGTGTCACAGGACATGTGACCCTGCCAATAAAAAGGGCCTGGAACACATGCAGGACGCCATTTCCACTCTCTATCTGGGTGTATCTATGTGGGTATTATTTATGCATGAGGGCCTAGTGCCCTGCCACATCTCATTACCCAGTGCCGGAGGTGACATGATGGCGTCCACACCATGAGACTCAATCATAAAGGGTCCATGACTTGCGGTGCTCAGACTTGCTGACACCAGATACACTGCGTCTGGCACAGGCACACCGCCACAGGTCGGTGACTTTTGGTGCACTGAGGTAGGGGCACCTTAAGTACTGAGCGGGTGCGCAGCCTGCGATGATGCGACATTATGGCGGTCCGGACTGGTAAGGATTTGTGTGTGCCCGGCTAGACCGCAGTGTAGGCCTGAGCCAGCGGGCAGTGCTGGCCTACCGCCACGTGGCGTTGCCTCGCGGGTCACAGAGTAAGTGGCACCTCAAGAGCTGACTGGGTGTGCAGCCTACGATGATGCCGTGTGCACTTATATGAACTCTGCCATTGCTATATCAAGACCCAGAATCAAGTGTGTGACCAGGTGGTCGCCGGCACAGGCTGCATGATGTGGAGGGTGCCATGGTCATGGGACCCGGGCTTGGAGCTTGCACAGGCATGTGGTGGGCTCTCTTGGAAACATGCCGGTGGTGGAAGGTGAGCAGTGAGGCCTAGTTGCGCAGGGGCGGGCAATCACCGCTGGGCTTCGGGAGGGGCTGGGTTGCAGAAGCCTGTGTGCGCAGGGGTGGGCAAGTGATGATAGCCGGTGCAACTGTATGGACTCTGCCATTCATGACTCTGGACTATATTTCAGATAAGGGACCTGGTGGACTGCAGTGTATACCGTCACATGTTTGGAGATACACCAGTGGCAGCAGGTGAACAGTGAGGCCTGGGTCCGCAGTGTCAGCACTCTCTCTCCCTCTCTTCCTTTAACTAGCTCTCTCTCTCTCTTTCTTTATCTCTCTCTCTCCCTCTCTCTTGCTCTCTCTCTCCCTTTCTCTCTCTATCTATCTCTCTCTCCCTCTCTTCCTTTCACTCTCTCTCTCTCATTCTCTCTCTCATTATCTCCCTCTCTCTTTCTCTCTGTCTCCCTCCCTCTCTTTCTCTCTCTCTCTCTCTCTCTCTCTCTCTCTCTCTCTCTTTCGCTCTCTCTCTCTGTCCTTTGATGAGCGAAATGAGCGAATGACACACTTTCTTATCTATAATTTTGTCTTTCAGGCTGCGACTTACAGATTGTCCTGAGAAGACCCGCCATGACTCTTCAAAATAGTTGTCTTGTGTTTATTCTGAATAAAGCTAATTATTTGGTAATTCTAAGATGAATGTAGGATTCTCCTTTTTCTGACCACACATGTAAGTTAAGTGGTGTAATTGTGCGAATTCAGGCGAATTGTTTTGTACATGATTTTGTAGAGTTGATGTAACATATCTTTGTCCGGGGGGAGGTGCCCGGGCTAGGGCCTGGGGGGGGGGGGTCCTGGGGTGGTGGCCCTCTTGGGTGTCCGAGCTGCATGATCAGTAGATCCATGGCATCTGTTGTTCTTCATGGGTGGCTCGGGGCTGGGCTGGGCTCTCTTTTATGGTGCAGGTTGTTGTCTGACTTTACACCAGGTCAGAGCAGGTGTTACATTTCTGCTGCTAACGTGCCTTATCGCCTGTTTTGGGATATTATCGCCAATCTGGCTGGTCAGTGAGAATGTTTCGGAGTGGTGTTGTGGATTTTCGCACGGGAACTCTGTGCCGATGTTTTTCCGGCTGCTATTGCAAGTAAACTGGTGATATCGGCTGTTAGTACCAGCTTATGAATGAAGCGATACAATTATCGCCACTTTGGCTCCGATAAAGTGCTGATAACTCTGCGATAAATCCTTGTGAAAATACCCCTAGGGTGCAATTGGTGAGGGAGAGTCCTGGCTACTGATGTATGGCGGTTAGTTAAATGCATGCCAGAGCAGATGTGTTTTCAAGCCATTCATTGAAAGGATTTGGCTTTTTTGTGACCAGAGATTGGGTTCAGTGAGTTCTACACTCTGGATCCTTGAACTTAGAGGGATCAACCTTCATCTGGATGCTCGTCGGGGATAAGGTTTGCTATTGTTAATTTTAGATTTTTGCTGAGCACATAGAGACCAGTCACAATAAGTATACTGGGGTTTCTTCCTAGTACACCACATACATAGTGCAATAATATGTATGTTTTTCTTACATATACTGCCAGCCACTATTGGTGTGCTTTCAAGGTTGGGTCTATGTTGTCACACTGCTAGTGCATAATTTGAGCCTATGGTTGCAGGTGAGGCTCACCAGCACACATGTTTAGGAGCTGACACTTTTTTCCTCAACAGACTATGACCCAGAGCAAGAGAGAAAAGGACAAAAGAGGAAACGTGGAGGAAGAGAAAGATGGAAAAACTGTGACAAAGAAATAAAGCATCGGTAAAAAAAACATGCAATATTGAGATACAGGGGCAGGGAGAGCATGATGGTGGATTAAAGAGGATTGGATGTTTAGGAGAAGGCATGAAGGTGTGGTGTTCACTACAGAAAAATGAAAAACATATGCCTCAAATATGTTGCATGTTCAGTTTATTCACCTCATTCACCCAGCCGTCCACTGGCAACTAACTCGCAAAGAATCTTAGTAACATCACATTCTTAGAATACAACAAAGCTCTATATTATGACATATAACAAAAGGAATGGCAGTTGTGGTACCGTATATGACACCTTCCAAGGTAGAGATTGATTGACACAAATTAGACTTCTTATTAAGCCTGGGCGGTGAACTCCGCTCCATTCACGGAGTTTACAGAGTTTTCCACAGTGGGAGCTTGCGGAGTTCTGAAAAACTCGAAGCAGAGTTTTTTCCTCACTCTCGCTCATCAGCATCAAGTTGGCAAGTGGGGAAAATCCAACTCACAGCAATTTGTGGTTGTCAGCCTAAAGTTGGCGAGTGCGAGCGAGAAAATAAACCTCCCGGTCGGATTTCTCAATGAGAGTGGTCTCGATCGCTCATGGCCGCTCATGTTGAGAAACTGTCAGTGTGCTTTGAGAAAGCTGCTGTTCGAGTAGAAAATCTACTCGAGCGGCAGAAAGGAAGCGACACCCACTTGCGCCCTCTTCACTGTGCATGGTGTCATTCGCAATAATTTCACAATGCAAACAAACACCCAGCACTGAAAATTATTGTAAACTGCATTTTTCTAATGCACTCTGCCGCTTGCAGAGAATCGCGTACTGTGGTGGCATTTTTTGCACTTTGCTGAGTTCCCCATACAGAACTCTGTGAATTCAGCCCAGGCTTAATTCGTATTGAGTTTGGGAAGAAAGGATATATTCCCCCTCAAGGAATCCATTCCTAAAGTGTTTTCAACTGTGTGCAGTATGGTGCTGTTAAGCTGCAGAGAGTTTGAGGAGTATGAGGTCTTTGCTTTTCCTTTCATCCACGGACAACAGCAAGTATTCTCTGTGATTAACCAGGGATATTTTGAACCCCTCACCTGTCTAAACCCAGAGATGAGGAATTAAATGATGAGATTAAGTTCAATGTATTTCCCCTTGTTGTTTTGGAGCGGTGGTTTCTCTTTAGTGGATTAGGGACATAGCCCTGCCACATGTGAGCAGTCATGGAGCCACTGCAAAATTACATTATTACCGTTATAATAATTTCATTTACCAGGGTTCATGCAAACACAACTTTCATGTTTTCATGAACTCTGCAGTGCCCAGGTCAGCCATTTCGGCCTCACCACCAGATTACTGATGACAGTAGGAAGATATGGAGGTTGACGGGGATTAGCGATAATCCAGCTACAGAGTGTTGTTTAAAGACAGCACTCTGTAGACGGATGTCTGGATTATGTATATGAGAAGAGAACTTAATCTATGATCTCCTAACACAGATACAATCCTATTTATTTAGCAGCCTAACTGCACATGCCTCAGACATGACGGTATATCTGCTAAAATCAGTGCAACCCGGAGGCCTGTGAGGAGTCACACAGAGTAGCAGGGACAGGAACCACATCACTGACCCAGCTTCTGATATGACTATGTTTCCTGTCCTATCAAGAAACTGGGAGAAGACGTGAGGTTGGTCCCTCCTACACCTGACAATGCTGCTAGGTCTGGCTCTTTTTTTGGGAATCATGTCTTGCAGGTTCCCGTGCCCTGCACCAGATTTCTGCTCAGCTACTGGAATGGAGCCTCTGAGTTGCTGGCAAAGGAAGAAAGTTAAGTAAAAAATATATAATTCTTTGTTTTTTCACTGTGCATGGATGAGTGAAAGTGTGGTTGTGAGTAATTGAGAGAGAACAAGATTGAGTGAGTGAGTGTGTTTAATTTGTTTGAAAGTGTCAATGAGAATGAAAGAGTGCAAATCGATGAATGAGTGAGAGCGGTTGGGAAAAGGGGAAAGCGAGGCCGCGAGTAAAGCAGTGTGAATGAGTTAGAATGAGTGAGTGAATGAGTGAGTGAGTGAGTGAGTGGGAGTTTGCGAGATGGGGTGTGAGTGCTTCAGGGATGCTGCTATCAATGGTGCAGCAGGTGTACTTACATCAGGACACATATGACCTGATGCAACTGCACCTTCTGCCCTAATAAAGCAGAACACCTGTACCCCAAGAGTTTTACTTGGAGCTCAAGTAGTTGTGATTGAGGGTCAGTGAATGTGAAAGTATGAGTGTTTGCAAGTGCATTTGTGAGAGAGAAACAGCAAGTGTGAGCATATGGGTACATCGAGGACACAAAAGCTAATTTTGAAACAACAAGGTAAACCAATGGCATGTATTATGCCTCACCATTTGCAGGGATCACCAGCTGCCACTGCTGTTTTGACCTTTCTGGAATAGTGAAAGATTCAAGTTAGTTAGTAGTTGGCCACAATATTTGGGTCAGTGGGTGGTTCATTTAGCAGAGGTGCTGTGGAGACATAGCTCAAGAGGCCTGGTATAACTCAAGACAAAAGAGGAATAGTTTCATATATATCATTGTGCAGAGTTTCAGTTTATGTGGATACTTTTGTACCATGGACTTACTTTCAAGATTCCTTTTGCGTTATTTGGAGGATGAGGATAAATAGGTAATGAATCGGAGGTGGGTGTCACAGAAGAATGGGAGAATGGGAGATGGCATAATGTTGCTACATTTAGAGTCACAGATATTGATAATTTTGGATTGAAACAAAGCAAAAAGCCTTCACTGTGCTTGTGAGTTAAAAATTGAGTCTGTTTCATGGTTTCTGAATTCACTACTTTAAGTAGATGCCAAAAGATCTCCCCAGTTTGTTTTGTGGCCTTAGTAATTCATCTAGCAAGATAGCGTGTAGCTTTGCAGTAGCTGCTTCTTTACCACTTAAAACTTAACCTGTCTTTAGCAGTCCCTGATTATTACCATTAGCGATCAAAATGTTGCCTGGTGGGTTTGAGTTTACCTAGACATTTGCACCATTCTATATGGATTTGATCTGGGTATTTATTGTTCTTGTTTGGAGAAGGGCAAGAGTAGCGCAAGTGAATAAAATGTTGAGGCTGTGGTTTTGCAGCAGGGCTTCAGGATAAGCAATGCTAAGGCAGCTTTTCCTAGTTGCGATGTTTTTTTTTAATAATTTTTTTTATTTATTCTAAAACAACAACGACATCTTCGCAAATCCACATCATATGTGGGAGCCAATATACAAAGCAGAGTTATACATGATTACAAAGGTCTTGATTACAGGGGGGCGTGAGTTGGTCATCTTCGTTTAATGGCGCCGGCGGGGCGCAAATGTCTCCCCTGTATCAATTCCAAGGATCCCAGACCCTACTCCACTTCTCCGGACACCCTCTAACAATGTAAACTGACTTTTCTCTGAACATACAACAATCAAGATCTTCCATCCATTTCCTAATCCAAGGCGGCTGCTGTGCAACCCAGTTCTGCGTGATGTTTCTTTTAGCAATCATTACTGCTAACGTAGCCCACTGCTTGGTGTATGAGGTGAGGTCTGTTGGTTCCCATATATTTAATAAACATCTCTCTGCCTCAGGCCGCAATTCAATCGCAAGAACCTCACTCAGCTCACGATGTATGGCGGTCCAGTAGACCTGTATGAGGTCACATTCCCACATAATGTGGATGAAGGGATGAAGGTACCTTCCCTCCCGCACTGGCATCTACAATCTCTGTTTACAGCCCTACCTATAAGCACCAATCTGGGACCAGTTACGTAAGTCCTATGAAAATTTTAAGTTGCACGAATCGCAACCGTGCCTGGATTGCCACCACCCTCAGAGAGGAAATTGACTCTTGCCAGTCCTCCTCATCCAGTTCAAGGCCATCCCTCTCCCATTTGTTTTTAAGAGCTTGGAGCGGGTCTTCCATATTATTTATTAACTTTTTATATATCAGGGAAATAGCTTTTTCGGGTAAGTGACCGTCCAGGATTCTATCTTCTAGCGGAGAGGAAGGCGGCGGGCGGAGCCCGAGGTAAAGTCGGCCCGAAGAGCATGCTCAACCTGGAGATATCTAAAGTATTCCGAGCCCACAAGACTATATTGTTGCTGAAGAGAGGTAAATGAAATTACAGCCCCCCAGTCCCAAAGATTTTAATTTGGGAGATGCTGATTAGATCCCATTTATCAAATTCTGTAGTTTACCACAAGTTCCTGAGCTTTTGGGAATTCCACAAGGGGGTTGCTAATGTAAGTCTACCGTTCTACCCCAAGTTCTTATGTTCTGTGTGCCAAATAAGAATTGAGTGAGAGGTTTGACCAGTCAAATGGTATCTTCCAGGCTTAGAATATAATGCCATCCGATAGTCTCCCTCTGGGAGGAGCCAATGGTCCATTGCATATCCAAGAACACCAAGGCCTCCATACATTCCATGATTAATGGCGGCTAGGTGAGCAGACCAATAATATCTTTTGATGTCGGGAAGGCTGATTCCTCCATCATACCAACTCAGTTAGTTTAGCTAATGCAATCAGGGGGAACCTCCCCACAGAAGGTCACTCTGGAGGCTCTCTATTTCCCTAAAGTAGGAGGCGGGGACTGGGTCCATAGAATTTTAGAGGGTATAAAGGAAGCGGGGCAGGGACATCATTTTAACCCCTCGCATGCTTATGACGAGCCCAGCTCATCATGAGGCACAGTGCAGCTGTGCTCATGACGGGTTGGGCTCGTCATAATGGCCGTGGCACTCCTCCGTGCGGCGAATTCCACACCCGTGCTGGCATTCTATTGGACTGGGCGGAGTCATGACGAGTTCAGCTTGTCATGAGCCCAGCTCCACTGGGCAGCATGATGAGCTGGACTCGTCATGAGCACCGCAGCGCCGCGCCCAGCCCCTCCCTTGCGAAGGGGTTAAACAGAGTTGCTCTGCCCAACAGTGAGAGGGGCAGAGCTTTCCAGGCCACTATATCTTTTTTCAGTCTTTGTATAAGAGGTAAAAGATTTTGGGTGAAACGGTTCTGGAAATGGGCAGTCACAACCTGAAGAGGCCTGTTCCTTGGAATTGTGAGGGGTGCCCCCTGTAGTGGGTAGAGGATAGACTTCGACCAATTCACGGTGAAGCCTGAATATCTCCCAAACAACACCAGAATATCAAATAAACCTATCAAAAAAGGCCCTAGGGGAAGACAAATACAGCAGGATATCATCTGCGTATAGGGATATTTTATCCTCCCAACTTCTTGACCAGCGCAATCCACAAATTACTGGGTCTTTCCTGATCCACGCTGCCAGGGGCTCTAGAGCCAAAACAAACAAAAGGGGCGACAAAGGACACCTGTGTCTTGTTCCCCTACTCAATTGAAATACAATTGAAGTGTGATTATTCACCACTGCCCTGGCTAAGGGATCGGAATACAATAGCTGAACCCAGCTCACAAAGCTCAGGCCGAAGCCCATTTTTGCTAGTACTGCAAAAAGGTATGGCCATTCCACCCTGTCAAAGGCCATGGTGGCATCTAGCGATACAAATACCGTCGGTTTCTGGATAGTCACTGCCCTACCCAAGACTCCATGCAGTCTGCGCAGGTTTAAAGCATTGTTACAATGCGGCATGAAACCGGACTGGTCCAGATGCACCAAACTATCAATCACCTTTACCAGTCTGATCGCCAATAACTTTGCAAGGACCTTAGGTTCTACGTTAAGCAAAGATATTGGCCTATAACTGGTCCTAGGTTTCCCATCCTTATGAATAACTACAACATTGGCAATCCCTTGATCAAGGGGAAGTACACCCTGCTTCCTACTGTTTTCAAACATCAAGCATAGATAGGGGCTAATTTACCTGCCCGGAGCTGGTAGAGCTCAATAGGTGGACCGTTAGGTCCCGATGCTTTCCCAGAGTTAATTCCCCCTTATCGTTTGGGCTACATCATCATTAGAAAACTTGGACTCCAGATATTTCCTGTTGTCATCTGACAGTTCAGAGAGTGAGATGTCCCGAATCAATTTGCTATTATCTTCCAATGAGTACCTCCCTTCAGTGCTATCTATACTTTTCTAATACTCCGCAAACTGATTGGCTATTTCCTGCGGATCAGTGACCGGCCCGACTTCTTCCACTCGGAGCGCAGGCACAAGGCGACTAGCCCATTCCTTCTTATCCAACCATGCTATCACTTTTCCTGCCTTGTCCCCTTGCTCCTAGATTCTACTCTGTTTTTCTCTACCTTGAGCCTTGGCCGTCTCCGTCGCTGTGGCCCGGTACTCACATTGTTTAAGCTGTAAAAGATGCATACTCTTGGGAGTAACTTCCGCTTCCAAATCTGACTCCAACCTCAATACCTTGTCGTCCATCTGTACCAGTTCCTTCTGTTTTTCTTTTTTAATACCTGCTATCAGGGACAAAGCTTGCCCCCGAATAACCAATTTATAGGCTTCCCACAGGGTTTCAGCTGACTCCACAGTGCCCTCATTTTCAAGGAAGTAATGATCTGTTTCTTGGATCAGTTTCTCTCAGATACTAGGGTCTCAAACATACCATGAATTTATGGCGGCAAGTCTACCTGTACTCCCCAGCCCTAGGACGATGCGTGTCAAGATCGGTGAATGGTCAGAAATACCCCTACATAGGTGTCGTATTTCTCTGATACTAAGTGCCAATGCCGCCAGAACAAGTATATAATCAAAACGCGAGAGTCTATGATTAGCGCTCAACAAGAAGGTATATTGAGTGCTATCTGGGTTGTGAGTTCTCCACCCATCCACTAATCCCATCGCGTCAAGAAAATCCGGCAGCCACCGACACACGGGTCTAATGTCTCACGGAGGGTGGCGATCGAAGATGTCTGATACCACTGCATTAAAATCTGCCCCTAAGATGAGGAGGCCTTCTGGGAAGAACAGCATGATTGCACTCAGGTCTTTAAATGTCTCACTCTGGAGGCCAGGGGGAATGTATACCAACACAAATGTGACTACTTTCACCTCCCAGAGGCCCGAGACACCACGTATCGGACCAAGTGCTCTGTGGTGTAAATGGGACCCGGTTGTGAAACCGGCATGAGCCACCAAATTATACCCTCCCCTATTCATGGCCTTACACATGTTTCCGCCCAGGTGAGTTTCTTGTAGAAGGATGACATCCGGGGACTGTCTCTTTATATATTGAAGTACCATGCCACGTTTGAGTTTATCCCTGAGCTCGTTGATGTTCCAACTGAGGACTTTAATCCCCGTTTCGCACTGTGTACCCATTTGGACCTATGCTTCCGCACTGCTCCCGCTCTGTGCTATGTTGTGTTGATGTTGACAAAACAATTACGAACCTCAAATGAAAACTCTCAAACCAAAGCAACCCTTCCCAACTACTCCTCCTCCCTGCACCCCTGCACTCTGGGCTTCAACTGCCCATGATCAAACATGCAGGGGGCCTGTTGCCCATACACACCAACTAAATTTAGCAAATTTGGGTATGTGGTGTCTCCCTTCCCTCCCCTTGTCATAGAATTGCCGTACTAACAGTCCCAAAGTACCAATCTACAAATAGCCTAAAGGATATTGGGCTCTGCTCTCCCCTAAATGATGCGCGGCACCTCCGCTCGGATCTCTGGCTCCCACCTGCGGCTTAGCACTGCCAAAACAAACCTCTAAGGCCATGGCCCCTGCTGTTTCTGAACCCCCCGCCCCCATACAGTTCATTGTCTCTCGCCAATCAGTGAGTCTCCAACCAGTCCGCTGCTACCTCTGGTTGGTCAAAGAACCAGACTCTGCCGCCGTCTTCCACACAAAGCCTGGCGGGGAAGAGCATTGTGTACTTATAACCTTTTTCCCGCAGCACCTTTTTGACCCCCAGGAAGGAGTGTCTCTATCTCTGAACCACCTGGTGAAGTCTGGAAAAAAGGAGATGTCTGCGTTGTCATATCGGAGAGGAGGCCCCAATCTGGTATGTTGAAGTATTATGTCACAATCTCTGAAGTTCAGTACTCTGGCGAGGATTGGGCGCTGAGGGGCCCCCAGCTTCGGGGGACCCCCGCCACCCTATGAGCCCTCTCAATGACAATAACTTCCCAAGTCCCTTGGGTTGCAGGTGTTTAAGGATGAGATCCTCCACAAATAGATCAGTGGCCTGCCCCTCCAACTTTTCCGGAACTCCCCGGTTACGCAGGTTGTTACGTTGCAGCCTCTCTTCGTAGTCATCCATCTTTGCTTTTGCGTACTTTGAAAGGCTTGAAGTTCTTTAATGTCAGTTTGCACCTGGGAAGTATCTTCGACCAGACTCGCAGTTGTAAGTTCCAGTGGCTTGATTTCTCACCATGTTTGTTCTGGTCAGCCCTGATCAAGTTGACTTCCACTGTTATAGCGTCCATTTTAGACTCCAATGTTGTCTTGATACCAGCTATTGCCTCCAGCAGATCTTTGAGGGTGAGTTTTGGGTGCGACTCAGATTGCGCTCCATCATTCTTGCCCTTGGGGGATCAGGTAGTGACGTCTTGGGGAGAATGTAGCGGTCGAGTCTATTTTGCTGCACCTGTTTGCTACCCCTTGACGATGCCATTATCACCTGTGTCTATCCGGCTCACACCATCCTAGCTGATCGGTTGGCCATCAATCCAGCTAGGGTACTCCCGGGAACAAAGACCACTTGGCGTCTCAGATAATGCCACCAGTTCACACTTGCAGGTGAGGCAAGGCAGTGAGGTCAGTTGTGATGTGTTTCAGTGAGAAGATATAGGAGTAGTCCCATGAGTAGTCAAGTCCAATACCTCCTCGGATCTATCGCACAGCCACCGTAGCTTATGACTGGAGTAAATGAGGGCCGCAACCATTTCGTGGCATCCCGCCAGTCTAGTTACTTCTTCCACTGCGGGTGCCTACTGCGACGTCTGGTTTGACAAACTACTGGCAGTCCAGCGATCTGTCCACAGATACTCTGGCCCCTGTCCCCCACCACTGCAGCTGGGCCTCGTGAACCCCCGCTCGCCCCCACACCTGAAGGCCCGTCAACACCGCTCCAACACAGGCCCAGCCACTAATTGTCCTCACCACTGGGCTGGCCTTCACAGGGATCCTCAGCACCACAACCAAGACCAGTGATCACTGCCGCTGTTCCCAGGCCATGTATTCACCGGAAAGCATCCTCTATGCCGTAACACACGTTCACTGGGACCCAGGGAACAATCACTCTACTGAGGGTCGCCAAATCCGACCTCTCGATCTGTGCCGGCTTCTCCAAGGGCCAAGGGTCCAGGCCAATCCGCCGCCGTCATGGCCGCCACCTACACTCAAGCCCCCTGCGTCTCCCTTCTGCAAGGCCTGCATCTGTTTGGGTCTCAGGGGGGACACAATCCGCTTTCTGGTAGACTGCGCCGGCCAAACAAACTCTGCCGGCTCCACCTGAGGACAGTGCCCCCGTTCCACACTCTGATTTCCCGGCCTCTATCACCACTCGAGGCCCCGGCATCACAGCTCCCAGTAGGCCCAATGGTCAAACGGCCCAGTCGGCAGATCAGCGATGCCTCCACAAGCTCCGGTACAGCCGCATCAGATGTTTGGGATATCCGCCCTGCAGGACCGTGTTCTGGTCCACGGATAAATATCTTGGATAGATGGGGGAAAGGGAAAGACCCAGAGCTCTGCTAAGTCGCGGCCATCGCGCCTCGCGTCACAGTCTCGCGGCTCAGCCACGTCCCCCTAGTTGCGATGTTGATTGCTTCAGACTTGTTCCTGAACATACCCTTCACTAGCCAATATAAAGTATACTAGTGATTTTCTTACCTCTTGTTTTTGTAAGCTTTTATCTTATCATTGTTGTCATAATGAAGGTGTTGTACAGCATTGGTCCGCAAACCATTTAGTGGGTCAGAGTACATCTTGACCTTGCTCTAACCAGAACCTGGCATCACAAAGTCGAAATGTAACGAGAGGCAGATCATTGTGCAAAGTAACTGTCACCAGTTAGGTATATTTATTTACACTTTTAAAATGCACTGTCTTGTCTCTTTTAGTACATTTCACAGTGCTTGAAAGCCAATTATGGGATGAGGGCATGTGTTAGTTTCAGTAGTGGTACGTTTAAGTGCTATGAACTATTTTTCTGATCTAACTGGATATAATGCGACAACTGTGAGGCTATGCCTGAAACTCCAAACGACTTACACAATTAGTACCAAGGAATTTTATAATCCACTTTGGCACATGCTGATAACAACACAGTACCAGGTTTTTTGTTTGCCTAATGTATTGAAAGTTGATCCTCCCTAATGCGATGTACAGTGTGCTTAACTGGCCCAAATCCCAACCATCAATCACACAGGATACCCTTCAATTTTTTTGCTAGTGTGTCCTCTTAACTACCATGATTTTTCTCACGAAGCAGAAGTTGGTAATTGCATGCTATTTTGCCATATCTTGAGAATATAGTGACCTTTTCTTCAGCAGAATGGTATATATATATTACCTACTGGCGGTCGCCAGTAGGTATATATAGTTAGGATTTTTTCTCTATGGGATTTTTGAAAATTCTATGTCTAATAACTTTGGCGTTTGTGGACGGAATTGGCTGAAATTTTCAGGAAAATGGTACATTTTGTTTCTGAGCAGCCCCTAAAAATTTGGGGGGGTTTCGTCAAGGGGGGGCAGAGAAAAAAGGGGGGTCCCAAAACGTGTTTTTAACATTGAGTTTTCAATAGGGCGGTTGGCCTCACTTTTAGCCCGAACGGCTGAATGGATTTGCACGAAACTTGGCAAAATTGTAGGGACTGGTAGCCCGATGTGCCTTTGCTAGGTCTCAATATATGTGCTCCAGTGGATTTTGAGAAATTAACGTTCAAAAAAAGATATATATCTGTAACAGCGGACCGGGCAGCACTCCAGTTCGCGTACTTTTCGCGTTATGGAGCTTTGTGAAGCGAAGCTGATTGGTTCTCCGGCGTCTGTAAACATTCCAACCAGTCCGTAGCGGCCGCCATCTTGTCTCTCGGTAGGATCAAGAGACAAGAGGAGGCCAAAGCGAAGGGGAAAATGACCATAAGGGGGCATAGTAGATCCTCCCTGACCCCCTAGGTTTGATGTGGAGGTTTTAAAAGGG
This sequence comes from Lissotriton helveticus, assembly GCF_964261635.1. Classification (NCBI taxonomy): domain Eukaryota; kingdom Metazoa; phylum Chordata; class Amphibia; order Caudata; family Salamandridae; genus Lissotriton; species Lissotriton helveticus. The sequence goes on along the minus strand of NC_136067.1, from coordinate 794,824,833 downwards.
CCCCGCGGGGCAAAAAAAATAAAAATAATAATAATCGAACGGCTGAATGGATTTGCACGAAACTTGGCAAAATTGTAGGGACTGGAAGCCCGATGTGCCTTTGCTAGGTCTCAATATATGTGCTCCAGTGGATTTTGAGAAATTAACGTTAAAAAAAAGATATATATCTGTAACAGCGGAACGGGCAGCGCTCCAGTTCGCGTACTTTTCGCGTTACGGAGCTTTGTGAAGCAAAGCTGATTGGTTCTCCGGCGTCTGTAAACATTCCAAACAGTCCGTAGCGGCCGCCATCTTGTCTCTCGGTAGGATCGAGAGACAAGAGGAGGCCAAAGCGAAGGGGCAAATGACCATAAGGGGGCATAGTAGATCCTCCCTGACCCCATAGGTTTGATGTGGAGGCTTTAAAAGGGCTCCGCGGGGCAAAAAAAAACAAAAAAAAAAAGTTTTTTTGGTGGGGTGCGCCCGGTTAGCGTAACGGGAAGCGGACTGGGGAGCGTACTACAAGGAATGAAGAATGATTGACTTTTAACTTATTGTATGTTTATAGACTTTTTTTTTACTTTTTTTTCTGCTGAGTGACGTCTCGGCCTATCTTCACGGGATGCAGTCCCTACCATCTCGGCGTTTAAGCCCAGGGGGACCGGTAGTGTGGGAGAGATAACGGGGCATATTATCAAGGGGGTTTATCTCCGCTTTTTTGGCTTTAAAAGCCAAGAAAGCGGAGATAACATTATCTCCGTATTACCTAGCTGTCGCTAACACCAGTTAGCGACCGCTAGTAGGAGATAGCGACCATCTTGGGCCCCACTTTGCATGTCAGTGATATTTATCACTAATGACATGCAAAGTGGGCATGCCAAGATGTTAGCGACTGGAAACAGTCGCTAACATCGCTATCTTCTATTACCAACTTTTGGAGATATTCGCGCTAAGCGCGAATATCTCCAAAAAGTAACACCTGCCCTGAGCAGTTCTTAGCCATGTTATCCAATGGGAGGTGGATAACATGGCTAAGAGCATTAGCTCGGTAATGCATGAATATCGCTGACTTTTCAGCGATATTAATGCATTGCGGCCGTTTTTTATCGCATTTGCGATAAACCTTGATAATAGCAAGGTTTATCTGCGATAATTTCTGACGATGCTTAGCGGTAAAAAATTCGTTGCTAAGCATCGTTAGGGATAAATATCGCTTAACTTTGGTAATATGCCCCAACGTCTGTTAACGTTCGATTCGAAGGAAATCAGGAAGTGTTGAAAAACATTGTCTGCGCCATCTTGCCTTTTTTCAAATGCCACACTTTTGTCGTGCACGGCAGCCATTTTAGATGACTTGACCAGACCCACTCTCTGCACGCTGTCGATCCTTAGCATGGCTCCCCACCCTCGCAAGCATCTCCCCCAGGCACTGGTCACCCACGCTCTCTGTCTTATGCATGGGCAATAAACCTCCCCCCATCTGCGCTGCTCTTCCCTGAGAATCACACCCTGTGCCCGCCCGACACCTCCCTTTCGCCCTATTCACTACCGCACCCCCTGACACTCCTCTTCCACTGTGTCCAATTGTCCAGGCCGGTCCCAGGCTATTAGCTAGCCCTGCAGATGTAGTTTATGGCCCCAGCTGTAAAGAATAACCCCTCTTCAAAGGAGTTATAGTAGATCAAGGCCCACACCCGATGAGATCCGTCACACCACACGCGTTCCTACTATCTGAAAACCATCCTGTATTGTGATTGGGGAGGGGACCAAGCCTGAAGCGGAAGATTCCAGGGATGACTCTTTGTACATCAAAGTTTTTACAATTATGTGTCACATTAAAAATATATAGCACTCCAACAAAGTAGTAGGATTATAAAACTTTAATAACTTATAAATATATACAACAAAACAAAAACAGTAAAAACATTTAAACATTTTTAGGGAAAAAGAAGGAAGTAGCGGTCGGTTGTGCGAATAGTCCCAAGTCAGCACAACGTCCAGATTTCTGGACGGCACCCAGGTGATGTTGCCTGGGTGCCGCACTGATTTCGGTATCCGGCGTGGGGCGTCGCGGGGGGTGGGTCATCAGTAGCGGTCTGTTGTGCGAATAGTTCCAAGGCAGCAGAACGATGGCACCAAGGTGATGTCCAGTAAGTTGCCGCCCTCAGAATAACGGCGTGGGGCGCCCCGGGGGGGGGGGGGAGGCGGCGTGAACGGGCCTCCCCAGGTGGAGCCTCGTCTGCTGTAGTGGGGTGCCCCTTTACCGTTTCAGTTGCCATTCCGTCCGCTTTTGGTCCACTGTGTCAAAATCCGCAATTCAGCTGAGTTGCCGCCCTCCGAATAACGGCGTGGGGCGCCCCGGAGGGGGGGGGAGGCGGCGTGAACGGGCCTCCCCAGGTGGAGCCTCGTCTGCTGTAGTGGGGCGCCCCTTTACCGTTTCAGTTGCCATTCCGTCCGCTTTTGGTCCACTGTGTCAAAATCCGCAATTCAGCTGAGTTGCGCCCACTCTTGCGGTGCAGCGATAGGCGGCTGTCACAGGACTCTCAAAATGGCGGCAGGCTCTTTCCTTTTTGGGCCTGGTCCACTGAAATGGCCCTGGGACACCTTGGAAATCGGACGCTTGTCTGCTAGGTCTTGGACCCCATTCTCGAAAGCGTCCCCTCCGCCTTGAGGATTCTACAAAAGTCTTGGGGGCCCCCGACTCCTGCAGGCTTCCGGTGGGGAGCGGCTGGCATGATTGCTCGCGGAATGACCACGACGGAGCCACGAGATGGTGGTGCTTTCATGCTGACGCCAGCTTCAGTCTGAAACATCCAGAAACAAGGTGGGGCTTTCATCGTTTGGGAAAAAAAAATAGTTTTCATCCAATGAAAAGTGTTATTTTTAGGTCATATGATCAAGCCTTCCATCATTAGGAAACCAAAAGTAAAATGAACCAATGAAAAGTTTTTAAACAAGTCACATGACCTGTTATGCGGCATAGGGTATAAAAAGCGTAGAAAATCCGTTGGCACGTGAGGCGGCGTCAGTAGCGGACCGATGTGCGAATAGGCCGAAGGCAGCACAACGCGCCAAGATCCGGATGGCACCGAGGTGGTGTCCAGCAAGTTGTCGCACTGGTGTGGCCATCCTACAATGCTGAAAGTCGGCGTGGGGCGCCCCGTTGGCCTGTGAGATGGCGGCAGTAGCGGACCGATGTGCGAATGGGGCCAAAGGCAGCGCAACAATATTTTCTGAATAGAAGATACCACAAGGCGCTGAGATGCCAAGATCCGGATGGCACCGAGGTGGTGTCTGGCAAGTTGCCGCACTGGTGTGGCCATCCTACAATGCTGAAAGTCGGCGTGGGGCGCCCCGTTGGCCTGTGAGATGGCGTCAGTAGCGGACCGATGTGCGAATGGGGCCAAAGGCAGCGCAACAATATTTTCGGAATAGAAGACACCACAAGGCGCTGAGATGCCAAGATCCGGATGGCACCGAGGTGGTGTCTAGCAAGTTGTCGCACTGGTGTGGCCATCCTACAATGCTGAAAGTCGGCGTGGGGCGCCCCGTTGGCCTGTGAGATGGCGGCAGTAGCGGACCGATGTGCGAATGGGGCCAAAGGCAGCGCAACAATATTTTCTGAATAGAAGACACCACAAGGCGCTGAGATGCCAAGATCCGGATGGCACCGAGGTGGTGTCTAGCAAGTTGCCGCACTGGTGTGGCTATCCTACAATGCTGAAAGTCGGCGTGGGTCGCCCCGTTGGCCTGTGAGATGGCGTCAGTAGCGGACCGATGTGCGAATGGGGCCAAAGGCAGCGCAACAATATTTTTGGAATAGAAGACACCACAAGGCGCTGAGATTCGGTTAGCACCGAGGTGGTGTCTAGCAAGTTGCCGTACTGGTGTGGCCATCGTACAATCCTGCTCCGAATAACGGCGTGGGGTGCCCGAAGGGGGGGGGGGGAGGCGGCGTGGACGGGCCTTCCTAGGTGGAGGCTCGTCTGCTGTAGTGGGGCGCCCCTTTACCATTTCAGTTGCCATTCAGCTGAGTTTCGGCCGCTCTTGATGCTACAGCGACAGGCGGCTGCAAGAGGACTCTCAAAATGGCGGCCTGTTCTTTGGATTTGGGCCTGGTCCACTAAAATGGCCCTGGGACACCTTAGAACTCGGACGCTCGAATTTTTTTTCCTTTCCTCTACATGCAAAAAAAGGTAAATGCCCGGTACGTTACACGCTTCATCTGCCACGATGTACTCACCAGAGGAACCGAAAAAATATATAGTTATGGTAACTATACCATGCATCGTCATATGGAGAGGTGGCACCGATTAATTATAGTGCTGCATAAAAGAGAGATTTGGAGGAGAACCCCCGACCTGCCAGTACATTCATCAAAGAAGTGGCACTGACAGCATCAGAGGCAACGGAAACGGTCCCAAATATTTAGAAGAACTTTGGAAAGATTAAAATGACATGTTTAGATTGTGGCAAATTAATTTCATGTGGACAGATGAGTGTTACTCTAATAAATACAGCATATGAACATCATCATAGTCGATGGTTGGTAGAGACATTTTGACTATATCCTGGACCTGCCCGTCCTCGCCCAAAATGGCTCCGGAATAAATGGGAGTCGTAACTCCTTGTTGTGTACTGGTTGCACAACCTTGATATCACGAGATACGTATGCAGTTTTGAAGCACATGGCGGGCGGGGACGAGAATAGATTGAATATTTCGATATCCCTATTGATATTAAGTTCTGATGTGTTATTGATTACTGTACTATTGAAAGTTCGAATTAACGTCACCCATGGTACTTGCCCGCAAATGTATATCTAGATAATTTTATTGTAACTGGCCCTGTCGTATTTTAATTATAAAATGTACGTCCACCGATTCCGCAACTGTTAGACACTTTAGTTCTTGCAACCTAATGGCCCGCCCGTTACGTTCCTCTACAGTGTAAATGTCTACTCATCATATACGATTACAGTTTGCTCCGTGGCCGGCCCACGTGGTTATAGGCCCGTATTTGTATAATGACATTTTCACAATAAAGGTTTTTAAAAGAAAACATGGTAGTAGTATATACATTGGTAAAGTTTTTAATAATAGTCACTGTTTTAGAATCAGTAAAAGGCAAGTGAAATAAAGCAGACCAATTACATGAAGGGTAAAAGGTATAATACGCAGGAACGCAGTAAATATAAATGGTCAAGGGCTGTTGTGTTTTCTACTCCTGCAACATAAAGTGATCGATAAGAATCTCATATTCAGGCGTATCGGCGACTAAGACAGCAGGCCGACCCTCTTTTGCTCAACGGCTCCGTCATGGGACGAAGAAACGCCCTTTTTCTCGAAAAAGGAATATATTTTACTTGCAGGACAGTTGTAAATTTTCCGGGAAAGTACATTAGCCTGGAACATTATAACATATATTTAAGAAAAAATAATGTTCGAAAGTAATAAAAAGCGTAATTTTTAGGTCATATGACCAAGCCTTTCATCATTAGAATAAGAAAAGTAAAATGAACCAATGAAAAGTTTTATTAACAAGTCACATGACCTGTTATGCTTACGTTACGCGCTGCGCGTCGCGCCCCGGATCACTTCCGGATGCGCTAACGTGGCGCGTCATATGACGCATTACGCGACAACGCAGGTCCAGAATATAGTCAAAATGTCTCCACCAACCAGCGGTCGGAACACAACCCCTTTCAGCAGGCTAAATAGTTCTGTTAAATGACAACAGAAGGGACAGGCAACAAGAACCATCAGTGAAAGAGGGGAGGGCTAGTTCTTCTCTACCGGGTCACGTTGGGGCGCTACCGGAACTGATCGAATTGGTAGTCTACAGTGTTTCTGGATGTTTCAGACTGAAGCTGGCGTTAGCATGAGAGCACCACCATTTCGTAGCTCCGTCGTGGCCATTCGACGAGCAATAATGCTAGCCGCTCCCCACCAGAAGCCTGCGGGAGTCGGGGGCCCCCAAGACTTTTGTAGAATCTTCAAGGCTGAGGGGACGCTTTCGAGAATGGAGCCCAATCTCTAGCAGACAAGCGTCCGAGTTCCAAGGTGTCGCAGGGCAATTTTAGTGGACCACGCCCAAATCTGAAGAGCCGGCCGCCATTTTGAGAGTACTGTGGCAGCCGGCTATCGCTGCACCGCAAGAGCGGGAGCAACTCAACTACATGGTGAGCGAGACGCTGTAGTCGAAAGAGCGGGCGGTAAACAGCTGAATAGCGGAAGAGGCACAGTGTAGCAAAAGCGGGCGGAATGGCAACTGAAATGGTAAAGGGCCGCCCCACTACAGCGTGTCTTTAGGTGAAACGGATTGTGGGACAAGGTCAAGAATGGAAGAGTTACCAAAAGGCAAAAAGTTCCGCTTGATCCCGGGAGCCGGCCACCTATGTCGGGGGCGATCTCAGGCTACACCAGGAGAACACGACTTGGGGAGGGAGCCGGAGCCAAGCGCCCCCTCCGAGTCCGCGCCATCACACCGTCCCTCGGGGGCCTCCGTCAAGCGGTTCAGGGTGGCACCGCATTACATTGTTCACAAATGCAGTCACGTCCTCAAACAGCCCCCACTTTACTTTGAGAATAGTGAAGCTGAAGCAAGTGCAAATAGGCTTCAGACAGTGTTACAAGCACTCCTCAAAACTTTGAACCATCAGAGTGCATGAGTTTCATGCTCGATCGATTGAGCTAGCCGGATCGGGCAACAAAAAGTATAAAATAGTTATATAAATAGTTGTTTAATAACATGTTTTACCCTGTTACTTTGCTGGTGTGTTGTATATATTTGTAATATTTGCATAGAGTTTATCGTTATTTTGGGCGGAGTGGGTGGCGGAGCCGAGCTGTATTGCAGCCATCATGGTGTGGAGTTCAGTTCATCTCAATAGTTTCGTGTTTGTCATGAGGGGTTGTTCATAATGTTTCTATTTCAGCGAGGTCAAAAAGAGATCCCATTAGTGGCCTACTGATTTTGCTCGATTCCTTTTGTTTTTTTACACGATTTTTCGCTATCTGCAAAGACTAAACAGAGTATTGCGACTCTGTGTTTGTTTGTAAATAGAGAATGAACCAAAGAGAACCAATTCTGAAACAGTAAATGCTTGGATAACAATCAATCAAATGGAGAGAGAAGCAGGCACGACGGATTACAACGGGGGCAAAGGCCTGCGTTAACTACCCTTCACTATCTGCAAAGAGAGAGTACTCCTAATAGAAATGAGGGGGAGGGGGGGGGCAGCATTCAAAGCAGATCAGTGTGCATAAACACGAAAATGTTTTTACTTACCACGTACTTGACATTCGACAGCTTATGATATTTGCTATTAAAAAACCATTGAAATTCACTGAAAAAACCATAGGTTAGAGACCATATATAGTTAGGAATTAGCATTTAAAAAACCTTGAAAATTCACTGAAAAAACCATAGGTTATAGACCATATATAGTTAGGGATTAGCATTTAAAAAACCTTATTTTACCCACACAAAACCATTGAAATTCCATATATAGTTAGTTGCACTAACTATATATCGCGCACCCGCAATCCACTGCTGATGATGTCACATATTACATCATTCATGACATGGTCAGTGACATCACTGATGACATCACTGATGACATCTCAAATGACATCACTGATGACATCTCAAATGACATCACTGATAACATCTCAAATGACATCACTGATGACATCACTGATGACATCTCATTTGACATCAATGACCACATCACTGATGATATCATTCATGTGACAATACAATGCATCTCCTCACACTTTAATATAATCTCTGTTACACCCAGTGTTAAATACAGAGTATAATTTTTTAAACCATTGACACACCAATACTAGTTACTACATACGCACTCAGTGATTCCTATGTTTAAACACACATTCACTCATTTACCCATACAATCATTCATACATACAATCACTCATCTTTACAACACTATCATATGCACTCATACACCTATACAGACTCTCACACTCTGTCACTCATCCATGGAGTTACTCACACACCTAGTCAGTCCTGTAAATAATCAATCACACTTCCATTTTCTAATCTATACAGTTAAACATAGAGCACCTTACATTTTGAAACATATACTAACACATACTTACTCTCTTATACAATCATTGATACAAGTACACATTGATCTGCACAGAGTCACACACCTCCCAGCCAGCCACACACACTCAGTCTCCCATACAAATACTTGGCCAATCAATCAATAACCCATATAGTTACTCATATAGCTACTGACCAACACATGCAGCAGTTTACAGAACAACAGACATAATGATGCACAAATTAAGACAGTTTAGTCACTAACCCATGCACTCAGTGAGACACATTTAATCACTCACTCATACAGTCAGTCACGCACCTACTAAATCCTTCATCCAGACACTTCTACATCTACTCATTCTTCAATATGTAAAACATATTTAAACTTTACAGAAACACACAGTCACTGGATGATGTCATCAGTGATGTCATTTGAGATGTCATCAGTGATGTCATCAGTGATGTCACTGACCATGTCATGAATGATGTAATATGTGACATCATCAGCAGTGGATTGCGGGTGCGCGATATATAGTTAGTGCAACTAACTATATATGGAATTTCAATGGTTTTGTGTGAGTAAAATAAGGTTTTTTAAATGCTAATCCCTAACTATATATGGTCTATAACCTATGTTTTTTTCAGTGAATTTTCAAGGTTTTTTAAATGCTAATTCCTAACTATATATGGTCTCTAACCTATGGTTTTTTCAGTGAATATATATATATATATATATATATTACCTACTGGCGGTCGCCAGTAGGTATATATAGTTAGGATTTTTTCTCTATGGGATTTTTGAAAATTCTATGTCTAATAACTTTGCCGTTTGTGGACGGATTTGGCTGAAATTTTCAGGAAAATGGAACTTTTTGTTTCTGAGCAGCCACTGAAAATTTGGGGGGGGGTTCGTCAAGGGGGGGCCGAGAAAAGGGGTCCCAAAACGCGTTTTTCCCATGTTAATTTCCATAGGGCGGTTGGCCTCACTTTTAGCCCGAACGGCTGAATGGATTTGCACGAAACTTGGCAAAATTGTAGGGACTGGTAGCCCGATGTGCCTTTGCTAGGTCTCAATATATGTGTTCCAGTGGATTTTGAGAAATTAACGTTCAAAAAAATATATATATCTGTAAGCGCGCTCCGGGCAGCGCCCCGGTTCGCGTACCTGACGCGTAACGGAACTTCGCGAAGCGAAGCTGATTGGCTCTCCGGTGTCTGTCAACATTCTAAACAGTCCGGAGCGGCCACCATCTTGTCTCTCGGTAGGATCGAGAGACAAGAGGAGGCCAAAACAAAGGGGGAAATGACCATAAGGGGGCATAGTAGATCCTTCCTGACCCCCTAGGTTTGATGTGGAGGCTTTAAAAGGGCCCCGCGGGGCAAAAAAATAAATAAAAAAAATTGTTTTTTTTGCGTGGGTAGCGCCCGGTACGCGCACCAGGAAGTGGTCCGGGGAGCGTACTATAAGGAAAAAAAGAATGATAGACTATGATATTTTGAAATATTGTATGTTTATTGATTGTTCTTTTTGTTGTTTTTTTTTTGTTTTTTTTGTTATTTAAGTAGCAGTATTTATGATTATTAAATATAAATTTAGTTTTGGAATTGTGCACAGTATACTATAAGTCTGACTTTACATTATAATCAATTTGGTACTAGTTTATGAATTACATATAAAAATGATTAAAGACTCAAACAATTTTTTAATATTAAATATAATTTTATTTTTCTGATTCTTTTTCAAAATGTAATAGAACGTCTAACATTTGACTGTCCGATATGTCCTCTTGTTGAGTGAACATAACTTCCCACATTTGACCGTCATCATAATGAAGTAAATGATCCACAGATTCTACACATTGTAGAAGTTCATGGTCTCGTGATTCATCCATGAATTCCAAGTCAATGGGTTCAATTATTTCCTCATTGTTCATGTCTAGGACAATTTCAAAGGAAACGTTCTGTTCTCCTTGCATTTTTGTGCTGCAATTTGAATAAAAAATAAATATATCAGTAGAGATAGGGCACTGTTGGGTTTAAGTTCAGACAGGTACTTTTGAGGCATGAAGTAGTACTATTAAAAAGTGCCTGTGAGAAAGCCTATGTAAATTCATAATAATACCACAGAAACCTAAATCAATCCATAATTATAATAAACAAGCCTTTCTCAATGTCTAACTCTTACAGAGGGATAGTATATAACTATCTGAAAATGTTTTCAAATTTATAAAATAATATCTTACCTTTTAAAAACAAGTTTAAGTTGTGAGTGAAAATGATCTTGCAATGTAGTTCAGGAAGTAGTAGTCAAAATGGCTGTGTTTTTCTCTCTTTTTTTATATATATTCAGGTACATAACCAATCAAATGTCAGGTAAAAAAAGTAGAAAATGAAAGTAACATTTTAATTGGTTGTCAATTCCAACACTTCAGATGTGTTTTGTGAAGTAATTTACCTCAGGGTATTTAGAGAGGTCTACAGGCTAAATGGCTAAATGGAATTCCAAACAAATGTGTGAAAATGGTAGGGATTGGTATGTGGTATGAGCTAATCTATATTTGGTGAAAGTGTCTCCAGGGTTTCTACTGTAAATTACTTTCCCACCTTTTTTAATGGAGCGCTTACCGGTGAGCGCCCCGGTACGCGAACCGGCAGCGTTACGGGAGTCCACCATTTTGTGTTTCGGTCGCATTAAGATACAAGATGGAGGGCAAATAATGTTCAGAATGGGTAGAAGGGGGCACGGTAGACGTATTTTGACCCCCTAGGTTTTCTGAGGGTGGCTGAGGGGGCCCATATGTGTGAAAAAAAATCATTTTTTTAAAAAAATTTGCGCGGTTAGCTTCCGGTTCGCGTACCGGGTAGCGCTCCGGGGAGCGTACTTTGTTGAAAATTAGTGAAGAAAGTTAGAGTAAAATAATAATTGTGAGTGATCAGATGTAGGGTAGCTCTGAGAAGAGCTTTTGGGTTTATGGTACATTTAGGTACTTATAAGTAGGTACCAATGCACATTTTTAAATTCAGAATGAAAATTCTGTTCCCTTCATCTGAGAAGTGAACTCCATCTCCTCTGTAGATATCTTGCATGTAGTAACGTAAGTTATTGTTGTAGATGGAGCCCATTCGATGGTCTCTCATGTAAGCTGAAACAGATTTGTTTACATGCTTCCTCGATTTCTCAATTTGTGGACAAAATTGGTTCGACCACCTCCATTTCTGTCTTTGGCATATATTTGAATATACCAAGGCAGTTTGAGGAAAAAGTGCCATCAATTGCTCAAAAGTGTCCTTTAAAAGCATTTCCAGACCTACCCCAGTCAAAGTGCCCAAGTCATTTCCTCCACAGTGCACAATTAACAGGTCAGGTTTAGGCAAATGCATAAAGGTTTTCACCAATGGTATCAATTGGTGACATTTTAATCCTCTGTGGCCAAACCACTTAATTTCCACATCTTGTAAATTGAGGTTAGGTAAATTTCTGTTATCAGCATACCTCTGAGCCCAGTAGATGTAACTATGTCCAACAATCCAGACAGAAAACATGGTGAGAGGAGGTTCTGCTGCAGTCAGATGAAGTGTGGCAATGAAATGGGAGTTGAAAAAATAAGAGTTTAAAATGAAAAAAACTGTGGAGTTTCTGTGTTAATGAAGCAGTAGCAGTGATTGGTGGATTTTGATTGCTGAAAACAGAAAGTTAGGGTGCATGGATGAGTTCTTTGAAAGATGTAATTTGAATGGTCAAAAAAAAATCATTTTATGAAAGATTGCACTGGATATGCAGGTGTACTGAGAGTTCAGAGTTCAATTGAAACATTGTTGTGTGAACTTGCAAACATGAGAGGTCTTTCAGGAGGTGGTTGCTATGCAAAAAAGGCAGAAAGGGTAGAGGGGGGAAGGGTGTTGATTTGAAAAAAGTGAGGGAAGAGTTTTGATTGGGTGACATGAGAGATATGTGTGATAAATTACAGCTTTTCTGTGCTTTTTATAGCTGCAGACTCTGGAGTGCATACCTTTTGCTCTGCTAAAGACAATTTGGTGTGTTTCTGAGACTGTTTTGAAACTCATAAAGTATTTGCTAAGGTGAGAAAAGATTAATTTAATTTAGATAGAGAATAGTATGGTTTAGGGAGAACATTATGAAGAAAGTTGTGTATTTAAAATTTTGATTTGTGTCAAGTGTTTTACAAATAGATTTTGTTTCTTTGTGTTACATAGCAATGTTAAAAGTGACGCTAAAATAGTGCAAGGGTCTTACAAAAATGCTTTCATGTGTCTTAGGGTATTTTAACTCACTTCCTCATGAATGTAGGAATATAATTGATTTAGATGTTGTGTTTAAAAACGATTTAAGAAAACAATTAGGTTTCTGGATATGTACTGCTAGAGATTCATAGGTTGCTTGGGGCATATTTATAAGGCCTTTGAGTCTCTCTGATGTTATTTTTCACATTTTAATTTAAGACCTTTCTCTGTGGTGCAAGGTCCTTGTAAATATGCCCCCAACTGTGCTTGGCAAATTTTGATTTTAATACTTTGACTAACATAGCCATGTTAAAAGTGACCCAAAAATGTTGCAAGAGCCTTAAAAAAACGCTTTCATGTGTCTTAGGCCATTTTAAGTCATTTCCCCTTGAATGTAGGTATTTAATTGATTTAGATGATGTGTTTAAAAACGATTTATGAAATCAATTAGGTTTCTTGATATGTACTGCTAGAGCTTCATAGGTTGCTTGGGGCATATTTATAAGGCCTTTGTGTCTCTCTGATGTTATTTTTCCCATTTTAATTTAAGACCTTTCCCTGTGGTGCAAGGTCCTTGTAAATACGCCCCCATCTGTGTTTGGCAAATTTAGATCTTGATTATTTGACTTACATAGCCATGTTAAAAGTGATCTAAAAATGGAGCAAGGGCTTAAAAAAAACGCTTTCATGTGTCTTAGGGCATTTTAAGTCACTTCCTGATGAATGTAGGTATATAATTGATTTAGATGATGTGTTTAAAAGCGATTTTTGAAATCAATTAGGTTTCTTGATATGTAATGCTAGAGCTTCATAGGTTGCTTGGGGCATATTTATAAGGCCTTTGAGTCTCTCTGATGTTATTTTTCCCATTTTAATTTAAGACCTTTCCCTGTGGTGCAAGGTCCTTGTAAATACGCCCCCATGTGTGCTTGGCAAATTTAGATTTTGATTATTTGACTTACATAGCCATGTTCCATACAGTTCTCACCTTCTGCGTAGTCTTTGATATGCTAGACTCCATCTGCACTATGAGATACCTAAGCAAAGGAAACACAGGTGATGTGATTGTGAAATGAGGAAAAGAAACTCCACATTTTTCAATTACATCACCTGTGTTTTCTAAGTTTACGAATGACATTGTGCAGATGAGGTTTAGGTCTGTCCACGGACACAGAAGAGGTCTGGCCTTTGTTCAAGAGTGAAGTGGACATGACTTACTTCATTGGTAGGCTTTCACATGTATTATCTCCTCTGTACTCTTCAACAAGCGTAAATTTCATCTCCAACCCTGAGTAGGCCTCACCTTAAACAAACCTCTGATAGGCCACACCTTATCGTCATCCTGAATCAATCATTTAAAATGTTAGGGACAGATTTATGATAGGTGTATGACTCTATTGCGTCACTGTGCGTCACTTTTGTGACGCAGCGGCGGTGCAAAAGATTTGCTATGTGGCGACATATCTACAACTTGATGCATCTAGGCAGATGTGTCATGCTGTAAAGTCCCATGCCACATGAAACCGATGCAGCAGTGATGCAAAAGATGCACCATGTTGCAAGACAGGCCTCATTTCATCTCCAACAAGATAAGAAGCTGAATCTTCTGTAAATGTCAAAATTGTTGTATACACTGCTCAACTTATGTGTACTTTTTGATATGCTAGAGTCCATCTGCACTATGAGATACCTAAGCAAAGGAAACACAGGTGATGTGATTGTGAAATGAGGAAAAGAAACTCCACATTTTTCAATTACATCACCTGTGTTTCCTAAGTTTACGAATGACATTGTGCAGATGAGGTTTAGGCCTGTCCACGGACACAGAAGAGGTATGGCATTTGTTCAAGAGTGAAGTGGACATGACTTACTTCATTGGTAGGCCTTCACATGTATTATCTCCTCTGTACTCTTCAACAAGCGTAAATTTCATCTGCAACCCTGAGTAGGCCTCACCTTAAACAAACCTCTGGATAGGCCACACCTTATCGTCATCCTGAATCAATCATTTAAAATGTTAGGGACAGATTTATGATAGGTGTATGCCTCTTTTGCGTCACTGTGCATCACTTTTGTGACGCAGCGGCGGTGCAAAAGATTTGCTATGTGGCGACATATTTACAACTTGATGCATCTAGGCAGATGTGTCATGCTGTAAAGTCCCGTGCCACATGAAACCAATGCAGCAGTGATGCAAAACATGCACCATGTTGCAAGACAGGCCTCATTTCATCTCCAACAAGATGAGAAGCTGAATCTTCTGTAAATGTCAAAATTGTTGTATACACTGCTCAACTTATGTGTACTCTTTGGTATGCTAGAGTCCATCTGCACTATGAGATACCTAAGCAAAGGAAACACAGGTGATGTGATTGTGAAATGAGGAAAAGAAACTCCACATTTTTCAATTACATCACCTGTGTTTCCTAAGTTTACGAATTACATTGTGCAGATGAGGTTTAGGTCTGTTCACGGACACAGAAAAGGTCTGGCCTTTGTTCAAGAGTGAAGTGGATATGACTTACTTCATTGGTAGGCCTTCACATGTATTATCTCCTCTGTACTCTCCAACAAGCGTAAATTTCATCTGCAACCCTGAGTAGGCCTCACCTCATACAAACCTCTGGATAGGCCACACTTTATCGTCATCTTGAATCAATCATTTAAAATGTTAGGGACAGATTTATGATAGGTGTATGTCTCTTTTGCGTCACTGTGCGTCACTTTTGTGACGCAGCGGCGGTGCAAAAGATTTGCTATGTGGCGACAAATTTACAACTTGATGCATCTAGGCAGATGTGTCATGCTGTAAAGTCCTGTGCCACATGAAACCTGCGTCAGTTTTCATATAGGTGTTTTGTTGCAAGGTATGCATTAATTTGCATGAAAGCCCTGTAAAACTAACACAGTGAAATTTAGAAGATTTCACTGAGTCAGCTTTATAGCATTGCTGAATCAAATCCTTACGCCTGTTTGAAACAGGCATAAGAAGTGATGCACCATGCAATGTGAGGCTTCCTCCTGTGCATTGCAGTAGACATGTCGCGCTTATGACGTGATTCCTGCAATGTGCTGCTTTTGCGGCACAGATGCGTGACGCATCTGTGCTGTTTTTGCTCAATGGTGCTCCACATTGTAAATGCGGCACACTATGGGTGGCAGAGCAGCGGTGCACATTAACTGGTGCATCCGTGGGGATGCGCCAGTTAACATAAATCTGCCCCTTTACATTTAAGTATGAGCAGGGGACACAGAGTCGGTGAGGGTTATCCAAGGTTAAGAAGAGATGAGTCCTGTTCACTGAAAACTTGGACATAGGCCTCACCTCCTCAGCATCACTGGACATGGCTAAATAATAGCTGCAAAATGTTACTCTTGTTAAACAATTTTACTATTATAGTCTCTGAGATTTGTCTCTTACTCTGCAACATCTCATTGTTGTTCTCTTTCTTTAAAGATAACAACAACATCAAGCATGAGTGATAATGATCAATCTGTTGATCTCGACATTATCATTGAAATTGTGATTGAAACATCAGTGGAAGTAGATCCCTTGGATGATTTAAATCCTGAGGATGATGAAGAACATGATGAGGATGCCGATTTGTCAGAATTGTATGACATAGGGTGGGAAGCTGACCTGCTTGAGCCTATGGAACTATAAACATTTATTTTTAAAATTTACAATAAATGAAAAGTAAAAATGTAAACCGTTTCATTTAAAATTAAACACACCTTCAAAAACAGGTTATGTGTAGTGTCTTCAATAAAATATTAAAATATGCTCATAAAATTAGATCAGATTCACATATAAAACAGCACAGGTAAAATGTAGAAGCATTCCATTTCTTTTCTGCTATTTGTGTATTCTAAATTTGCCAAAGCACTAAAAAATATTCTATGTAAAAATGTCAATTAGTGTGTTAAGTTTTTGATGACTGTTATTGATTTACTGTTTGGTAATAGTGGTTAATAACATTTTTTATTATATTTTACCACAGATTCAACTACAGATCATTTCAAATTTTGAGAATGCCGTCTAAGGATAGAATCAGAAAGGCTACAAAACGTCAAAGACAGCAGGTTCATCAATTAATGCAGCAGTCCTCTACAATAAAAAATCGTCAAGTCACCAAGAAAGCACCGGGTAAGACCACGAAATCATTTGTAAAAAAAAAAGTAGTACTACAGAAAATGTTTTAGTCCAGAAAAAGAGAAGCAATTTAAACGGAAAGGAAAGGCCAATCAAAAATTTTACTGCTAGAGCAAGAGATAACTCTGTGCATGATAGTAGAAGGAAACAACAGTTTAGGGACATTCGTAAACGAATGTTCCGCAACAGGATAATTGGCAATTTGTTAAAAAATATTAAGAAAGGTCAACAGAAAGTGGTTTTTTATAAGAGAAAAAAAAAGTTGAGAAAGTTATTGATCAGGGATTTGAAATTAAACGAAAGTTATTTATTTTGATAATCAATAGAATTAGGAAGCTAAACAAGGCAATTTATGATTTCAAAAGAAATAGTAGATGGAAGAGAATAGTTAATCGTAGTAATTTTTGTGAAGTTTTTTCCGGAGAATGGATGCATAGTTCAAGTTGTGAGGCATTTTTCAATGAGGAGAGTTATTTCCAGGATAATGATTTGGTGCATGCAGTTGACAACAGCGGTCGAGCTTATGAGGTGAAAGATGGTTGTCCAGTTGAAAAAGAAAAACTTGTGACAACAGAGGCAGAAGAGATGTTAGGTAATGAGGTTTTAGGAAGACGTCCTAAGGGACCTGTGTACACCTGGAAGTGTAGTAGTATTTGCAGTGTGCGACAGGATTCCATCAATTTGCTTTGTGATTTTGTACGGACATTTAATAAGAAAAGTTTGAAGCAGAAAATGAAGTTGTTGCAAGAATTAGATCCTTGCAGAGTGAGAGAAGTGACAGGTTTGCATGGTCATTCACTGGCTTGTCTTTCCAGGAGAGTATGCCAGAGTGTTTTTCATCATTTCAGGATGCTAGCAGTGCATCATAATAAAGTGAGGAAATTAGTTAGAATGTTGTATTATACTAAGAGTCCAGCAGTCATGCTTAAACAATTATGCGCTGCTCTTTTGCATGGTTCTGAACTAGATGTGAAGAATATGTGTGAAGAAATTGAGTTTTGTTACTTTGGAAGTAAAGAGGAGAATGTTGAAATTGACCCAGAAGAAGAGGGTAATGTGGAAGATAGTGTACAGGTTTCCAGTACAGATAATTTTCGGAAGGAAATTGCCACGTTTCAGGTGAAATCAAGTGAGAGGCCTAATTTCACTTGTGTGTGTTGTCGACGCACTTATTATAAGAACCAGACTAAGTTAGTGGATTTATATGCAAAAAGTGAAAGGGAAAATAATAGTGAATGGAAGGATTTCGCAACATACTTGATGGTAGAAAATTGTTTTGATTTGGGATTGGATCAACGTGTGTGTACTTATTGTTGTAATAAATTAAATCAAAACCAGATGCCTGCTAGAGCGGTTCATAATAATCTGGAATTGGTTGAGATTCCTTCTGAATTGAAGGATTTAAATACTTATGAATCTATTTTGATTCAAAGTATCCATCCCTTTCAGGCTATTGTAAGAATGGAGCCAAAGACAGGGAAATTGCCTCCATCAGATTTACAGAGAGGATTAAAGGGAAGAGTTGTTTATTTGCCTCTAGATTTGAAGAAAAACATTAACACAATTGGAGTAGAAAAAGTGGAAGAGGAACCTCTGGTTATCTTAGTTAATGGGGTTCCGACAAAGAATAAGAAAATATGGCAAGATTTAGTAGATGTTAGGAAAGTCAAAAAGGCAACATTGTATTTGAAAAAAAATAATAAGTACTATAAGAATGTATATGTTGCAGAAGAGGAAGTAAGTGAGGAAGAGGATAGCGATTTGTGTGCTGGTCAAATTGAGAAAGTAGAACCCTCTAAAAGTGAAGAAATATATGAACATTATAGTGTTCATCCTTTGCATTCCAAGGAAGTCATGGGGAATGCTATTGAGTTGTTTCAAATGAAACAAGCCAAAGGGAGCCCCATTAGTGTTTGGGAGGAAAGTTTGGAAGCTCGGTGTTTCCCACAGCTATTTCCAACAGGTCAAGGAGGAAGATATGATGAGCGACCTCATCAAATTCCTGCTTCTGAATACCGGACTTTACGATTGTATGCAGAAGATGCTAAGGTTTCGACAATGCATTCCCTATTTGTTTCATCTCCTGTTTGAAAGCGATCTGTCTGGACTGTCATATGGAGTGAACCACATCTTGAAAAGTGGTATACAGATGCAAAACATCTCGGCAAGTGACTTTATGGATAAAGTCAATGTCCAAGACAGTATTTTGGATTGTCACCTGATTAATCTCATGGCGTGTCAGTGTGGTACTAATGAGTACTGGTACCGTCGTCATGGTGATTTAAAATGTATGCTGAGGAACTTAGGAACTCCCACATGGTTCCTCACTCTGAGCTGTGCCGAGTATGGCTGGGAAGACTTACTTGAATTTCTACTAGAGGCAAATGGAAACATTGAAAACATCGAATTCAAGACACCCGGAGAACTGTGCTCTTTGGATCCAGTGAATGTATGCAGGTACTTCAATCATAGATTTGAAGCTATGATGTCTTTCATCATGAATAAGAAGAATCCACCTCTTGGAGAGGTGTTGGATTTCTTCTGGAGAAAGGAGTACCAAGCAAGAGGTGCTCATCATATACATATGCTGCTGTGGATCAAGGATGCACCTAAGTTTGGAACAGATCCAGAAGACTTAGTGATGAGTTTCATACAACAGTATTCTACATGTGCTGTTCCAAATGCAAAGGAGGACAAAAGCCTAAGAGAACAAGTACTACGCTTCCAAAGCCATCGTTGCGGAAAGTACTGTCGTCGTAAATTCAGAAACAAGGACAAGTTCTACACCAAATGTCGTTTCGCCTTTCCACGACCGGTGATTTCTAAAGGAAGAGTGAACAGTTTGATGTCTTCGCTGCGACATAATGTGATGAAGAAATCACCTAAAAACACATACAATTTGAAAAGGACCGAAGAGTCCAAGTACATCAACGACTACAACCCAGTGATTTTGTCCATGTGGAATGCTAACATGGATATACAGTTTGTGGCTGATAACTGTATGGCTGTGGCTCGGTATGTGACATCTTACATCACCAAAAAAGAAAAGACAGAATTGAAGGATATGTGGGAGGACATTTCCCATGAAAAGAGCCTCAGTAAGAAGTTGTACAGTTTCAGTCTGAAGATGTTGTCGCATCGAGAAATCGGAGCTTACGAATGTTCTGACCGGTTGTCTTCAGCAAGTCTCTATGCCAAATCTAGGAGTATCGTTTGGGCGAGTCTTGGTCTTGCTGCAACGCGTAATCGAGTTCTGAAACCTGTGCGGGAAATTGAGTATTTGGCGGAAAAGGAGCCAAACAGTACCGATATTTTGAAGACCAACATGTTGGATACATATTATCCAAATCGAAGCAGTCACCTCGAGAATGTTTGTCTGTATGAGGTTCTACAAAATTACATATTCAAGAGGAACATCAAAGAAGATATTGATAAAGGAGTGTATGCTGTAATTGGAAGTGAGGGATGTCTGGTCAAGCAAAGAAAAAGCCACTTGGTAAACCATCGAAAATTGAGTGGCGAATCTCCTGAAAAAAAGGAGTTTTTCTATTTAACACTTTTGCAACTTTTTAAGCCTTGGCGTGCAGAAGAGGAACTGCTTGGAGATTTCCTCTGTTACAAAGACTCTTTCACTGCCGCCAAGGAGACCATAGAATGTTCCTGCTTTTCGAGCAGGAAGCAACGATTGCAGCCGAGATTGCCAGAGACAGTTCTCAGGACAGTCAGAGTTCTGTTTCATTGAGTCAGGATCCACTAGGAGGACCTGTTATCGAAAATGAAGCTGCCACTGCCATGAATGAAGTGGAAAGAGCCATGGCACATGCTCAAGAGGATGTGGTTAACTTAGAAGACTTGGAAAGACAACTCAACGTTGAGCAGAGGAAAATATATGACGAAGTTACCAAGCAAATTGATCATGGATTAAGTCATGAGAAGAAAGAGTGCTCATGTATGTCGTTGAAGCCTGTCCGACTGTACGTGAGTGGAGAAGCGGGAACTGGAAAAAGTTTCCTCATTAAAGCAATTTCATGTTATTTGCAGGAAAGGACTGAGTCATCGCTGTAT
Source organism: Lissotriton helveticus (assembly GCF_964261635.1). NCBI lineage: Eukaryota > Metazoa > Chordata > Amphibia > Caudata > Salamandridae > Lissotriton > Lissotriton helveticus. The sequence continues at coordinate 794,804,324 of NC_136067.1, read as the reverse complement.
TGTGTTGTCACCGCTCCAACTGGACTGGCAGCACATAACATTAAAGGTATTACTTTGCATCGTCTATTGATGCTGCCAGTGGAGCATGATAACAAATTACAATACCACAAGTTATCTGGAGATGCTTGTTGTGAAGTTTCAAGAGTCTTGAGGAAAATGAAACTTCTTATCATTGACGAAGTAATCATGGTTTCTAATGTCATGCTTGCCTTTGTGCATTTGAGAATGCAAGAAGTTCTTAAAACAGAGTATGATGTGTTATTTGGTGGCAGACACATCATTGTTTTCGGAGATCTTCTGCAGCTGACACCAGTAAAAGGACAACCTGTGTTCAAAATGTTCACGCATGAAGATACCAGGAAGTGCCTAGGGAGCATTGGCAACGTCAATATATGGTTAAACTTCAATTATGCTGAACTGCATGAAAATATGCGTCAGGCGAAGGATGAAGATTACAAGAATATTCTACTAGATGTTAGAATTGGAAAAGTGACCGAGCATGGGAAAGAAGCTTTACATGCACGATTACTGTCAAATTTATATCCAGAACAAGACGTTGTGCCTGAGAATATTTTTCAGAAAATTACTGAGAAGAAATCTGGAATATGTTTGATGCCAACTCTTGCAGAATGTGCCATCTTCAACAACAAAATGTTGCATTTAGAAAACCAAGAGATTGTGAAACTGGAAGCTATTGACAGAGTAGAGCATATGGGATCAACAATTATGTTGTCTGAGAATTTGAAAACAAAATTGGATTCATTAGAGAAGACTATATCTAAAACTGCAGGTTTTGAAAAGACTCTGAATGTGTGCTTAAACTGCCGTATAATTTTAAGAAGGAATTTACATGTTGAAAGAGGTCTGGTAAATGGATCAATGGGTAATGTTGTTGATTTTGTGAAATACAGAAATAGAGATGGAATTGAATTTTTTAAAATTAAATTTGATGGCATTGAGGAAGTACAGCTAATTGGTCGTTGTTCTGCTAGATTTTTGCTTGTAAAAGACTTATATGTTCGCCGTAAGCAGTTTCCTATTTGCTTGGCATGTGCGGTGACAATCCATAAATGGCAAGGTTTAAGTGTAGACAGTGCATTGGTGAATATTGGCAGTTCTGTGTTCAAGGAGGGTATGGCATATGTGGCATTGTCACGAGTTAGAACTTTATCGGGATTGTACTTGATTGAGTGTGATGTCACAAACATTTGTGCGGATCTAGATTGTGTTAAGGAATACAATAGGTTAAGAAGAGAGTATGCGCCACATTTGCCTCAATATCCTTTGTTTGAGAAACGTGTGCTAGGCCGGAAATGAAGAAATGTGACCAATAATAGGGAGGTTGTAGCAAAAAGACGAAAATTCGATGAACCTGAAATTATAAGCAGAAAGAAAAAGGATTCTGTTGAAGATGTTGTTGGTTTTCAATTTGAAAACAGTTCTGGTGTCAACTGCTATGCTAATGTAGTGGTTAATGTTTTGTTTTCTCTAGAAAATGTAAAAGAAGAGATTGTGGTCAATTCTGATCAAAGATTTTGCAGTTTGTTAAATTCTGTGTTAGAGAAATGTAGCACTGATAGAACAAAAATAGAAAGTGTGTCTGAAATTCGAAATCTGTTAGACAGATGTTCAGGTCAAACACAATTCTCTCAAAATATTCAGCAAGATTGTTAGGAGTTTTTAATGTATATGCTTGATGTATTGCATGCTGAAGGTGTAGATGTAGATCACCTGTTTGGGCTTTCTTATCAATGGCAGCATGACTGCGAGAACTGTAGGGTATCAAGTACTACTAGTGTAGACTCAGAAAGATTTATATATTTAACTTTGCCAGACAGTAAATCAGTGTCCTTTAATAAGCTAGTAAAAGCAGCTGATCACAACATGGAGTGTAGCCAATGTAAGTCTGAAATGTTGTCAACATTATTTATACGAACATATGGCCAGTATGTCATTTTAATGTTCCAACGATGTAGGCCTGATGGAACAAAATTGACAACTTTAATTAAAAATGTTGTGGCTTCACAGTTGTCAATATCAGGAAGGACTTTTGTAACTGAAGCAATTATATATCATGACGGTCCTTCAATAACATCAGGACATTACACAGCTTATTTAAAGTCTAGAAATGGCTGGTCATTCTGCAATGATTCTGTTTTAACTTAAAAAAAAAATTGCCTTTTGACCTTAAAAATTCTTACCTGGTGTTTTTATAACCAAAATTTTAGGGAAGGAATCTCAGGATTTGCTCTGAGGAATTTCAAGAGGTTCTAATGGCTCCTACACGATTTGGCCTTGAGGATAAGTGTAGTACAGAGTCAAAAGTTATTTTTGAGTTTTAAATAGTTCCTGGAAAAAAAGAAGATTTTCTTACAGAAAGTGGTGGGCACAGATTAGTTGAAGGACAACAGAGTATTTCCCAAAGCAAACGGTCTTCTTACCATAACACTTGACGTCATGGAAAAATAACTGCACTTTGTATGAGTTCAGAAAAACTGTTTCTTTTTATAAGCTAATTCAAGCAGCCAATCAAAACATGGAGTAGAGGGAATGTAAGTCTGCAATGCTGTCTAGATTATTGGTCCAAACTTTTGATTATAATGTCATTTTGAAAATCCAACTATATAAACCTGATGAAAGTAAGTCTTCAACTTTAATTACAAATGTTGTGGCTACACAGTCGTTGATTTTAGGAAGAACATTTGTAACTGCAGCTATTATATGGCATGATGGTCATTTGACAGATCCGCTTATTACACAGCTTATTGAAAATGTAAAAAAAATAGCTGTTTCGGAAATTATTCCCATTTGACTACGATACAATGTTGCCTTTTTATTTAAAAATATTCTTACTTTCTGTTTTCAGAAAAGAGAATTTAGGGTAGGTAACTGGCGTATAATGATTCTAGGGGTTGATATAATTTTATCTACTGTTTTATATTGCTTTGTGATTAAAAGTGATGTAGAGAATTAAATAATTGTAGTACTCATAGAGGTAGTGTAAGTCTGCTTCATAGTAAGCAGTATCAGTGTCATAGGAAATGTAGAACATGAGTGAGCAAGAAGGGTAAGATATTACTAGTCCAGGATTGTGAAAGTGATCTTGAACGTTTTCTTTCTGAAAGTTGCGGAAATACAAAATGACGGGATTTGCTTAGAAGAATTCCAAGAGTTATAAATGGCTCTTACACGATTTGGCCTTGTGGAAACGTGCGGTAGAGAGCGAGAAGTCATTTATTGTATGTAACATATTTTTCAAAACGATGGAGCTTTTCTTTCAGAAAGTGGCGGGCTGAAAATAATAGCAGCACAACAGAGTGTAAGCTGTTCATAGGATATCCTTCGACGTCATGGAAAGTAAGTTACTTTTCAGGAGTTCTGATTTCTGTTTGGTTATGTTATATGGGTTTTTTAAACACAATCATTTTGATTGTGTTTTTTTTTCCCCGCTGTTATATGATGAATACATTCAAGTCACTATTTTTAGTGAAATTTGATAAATTCTGAGAACAGCAAAAATAAACCATTTAACATGTATAATTAATTCTGTACTTTTTGTATTTATGATATACATTTAGAACTGTGTAGTAGGCATTGAAAAGCTGAGGCTTCTATAAGTGTCAAAGTTGTTTTATACAGTGCTCACATTCTACGTACTCTTTCATATGCTGGACTACATCTGCACAATGAGATACCTAAGCTAAGGAAACACAGGTGATGTGATTGTGGAATGAGCAAAAAAAATTGCACGTTTTTCAATTATATTACCTGTGTTTCCTAACATTACACATCACATTGTGTAGATGAGGTTTAGGCCTGTTCCAGGAGACAGAGGAGGTCTGACATTTGTTCAAGAGTGCAGTGGACATGACTCACTTCGTTATTAGGCCTGCACATGTATTATCTCCTCTATACTCTTCAACAAGCCTAAATTTCATCTGCAACCCTGAGTAGGACTTACCCGAAACAAATCTGTGGATAGGTTACACCTTATCAGCATCTAGAAACAATCATTTAAAATGTTAAGGGCAGTTTTATGAAGGCTGTGTGCCTCTTTTACGCCGCTGTTCCGTCACTTTTGTGTAAAAGATGCACCATGTTGCAAGATAGGCCTCAGTTCATTTCCAGCAAGGTACCGTCCGTTTAAAATGTATATAATTAGGACTGGGTAGGGGGCATGGAGAAGCTGAGGCTTCAGTAAGTGTCAAAGTTGTTGCATGCAGTGCATACTCTTTCATATGCTGGACTACATCTACACAATGAGATACCTAACCAAAGGAAACACAAGTGATGTGATTGTGAAATGAGCAAATGAAATTGCACGTTTTTCAAATACATTACCTGTGTTTCCTAACATTTCGAATCACATTGTGCAGATGAAGTTTAGGCCTGTCCAGGGAAACAGAGGAGGTCTGAACTTTATTGGTTGCCCTGGACATGTATTATCTCCTCTGTACTCTTCAACAAGCCTAAATTTCATCTGCAACCCTGAGTAGGCCTCACCTGAAACCAACGTCTGGATAGGACACACCTTATTGCCATCCTGAAACAATCATTTAAAATGTTAGGAACAGTTTTATGATGATTGTGCACCTCTTTTGCGCTGCCATTGCGTCACTTTTGTGAGAAAACAGCAGTGCAAAAGATGCACCATGTTCAAAGATAGGCCTCACTTCATCTGCATCAAGATACTGTTAGTTTAAAATGTATATCTTTAGGACTGTGTAGGGGGCCTGGAGAAGCAGAGGCTTCTGTAAGTGTCAAAGTTGTTGAAAAACTGTTTGTCCTTCAATCTTTTCCCTTGTCTTTTCTAATTTTTAAATACATGTTTTAATATTTTTCAAATGTTTGTTCTCTCTTTCACAGATTAAAAGTATAAAAATAACAAGTGACTAAGTTAACAACAATTATAAGGTAAATGATTTGTACTCTTTTCGTTACATTTCTATCACATTTAACTACTATTAGTTCCACTGCTTCATTTCTTTAACCCTCACTTTCCTGCCTTTGCTACTTCCCTCATTCCTTTCTCTATTACTTACTTACTCTACTCCTTCCACTCCTTTTCTCAGTCTCTCTCGCCTCATAGTTCCTCACTCTTGTTCACTCACTCCGTCTCTATTACTCTTAGTGTCTCTGACTGATCACTCTTTCACTACTTGTTCATTATGCTTTCTCTGTGTAGTTGAAGCAAACTAAGGGGCATATTATGAACACAGCCAATAAAATTATTGCTGTTTTTATCGGCTGAAAACTGCTGCAAAAGTGGTTTTAGCGGCAGTTTTCTGCCGCAAAAGTGGCTTTAATGACACATTTCTGCCGATAAAAGCTGCAAAACTTTTATTGCCTATGTTGATAATATGCCCCTATGTTATTTAGATTTCTTTGCTGTTTCAATTATTCTTTTTCTGTTACTTCTTCTTTTCTGCTTTCTGTTTTTTCTCTCTGTTATTCCACATGTTTTAATCTTATTTTGAACATTCACTCACATTGTCTAAGAAACTCTTCTTTGTTATTCTTCTACTCCCTTTTTTCTTTCACTTCCTTATCTATTTTGTTTTTCACAATTATATCCTCTTCCATCTTTTCTTCGGTAAATAAATCTATTAAACAGTATCTCTGTTTTAGTCCCTATAGCTGTCTTTCTTTTAACATTACTCTCTGTTTACTTCCCTTGTACTTACTCTTCTTTTTTTTTTTAAACATTTTTTTGGTTCGCTTCCGGTTCGCGTACCGGAGAGCGAACCGGGAAGCGAACTAAAAGAAATAGAGGTTGCCAGAGTGCTAAACATTCTATCAATTATTTTATAAAGGGGAGGTAGTTCTGAAAAGAACTTTTTTTTAAATGTTTTTGTTGTTTTATATTTTTTTTATTTTTCTGAACATTTTTAGTTTTTTTTGTATTTTTTGAACAATTTTATGTTTTTTTTGTTTTTTTTGGGGGAAACAACGAAAAACAGGCATTGGAAAGGGCTCAACAGGAGCAAAAAAAAATTATTTTTTGGGGCGTTTAGAGCACTTGTGGTTTTCATATGCTCTGTTTATCAAATTAATACTCATATTGCCACATGAGAGTAAGTTAGCGCAATATATACACACTATCTTCATGTGCACAAAGTTTTCTTGAATGTTTGGCACTGTTTCCCGTGCCTCTGGCCCCGACAGAGCTACCTGTGCCGATGTCCTGGCCACAGGAGTTGGTGGGTTGTCCTGGAGGTCACGCATCTCTGCCCTGCTGTAATTTAGTGGATGCCACCTCTCTATAGTATAGAAGTATAGTTACGGCAACTATACTATGCACCGTCACATGCTGAGGTGGCATCCATTAAATTACAGCCGGGCACAGATGCGTGACCTCCAGGACAACCCACCAACTCCTGTGGCCAGGACATCGGCACAGGTATCTCTGTCGGGGCCAGAGGCACGGGAAACAGAGCCAAACATTCAGGATAACTTTATCCACATGAAGATTGTCTGTTTATATTGCGGTACCTTACTCTCATGTGCCAATATGAGCATTAACTTAATAAACAGAGCATTTGAAAACCACAAGTGCTCTAAACGCCCCAAAAAATTAACATTTTTTTGCTCCTGTTGAGCCCTTTCCAATGCCTGTTTTTTGTTGTTTCCCCCCCCAAAAAACCAAAAAAAACATAAAATTGTTCAAAAAATAAAAAAATAAAAAAAAATGTTCAGAAAAATAAAAAAAATATATAAAACAACAAAAACATAACTCAATTTCTTTTGGTTCGCTTCTCGGTTCGCTCGCCAGGAGCGAACCAAAAAAAAAAAAAAAAGAAGAGTAAGTATAAGGGAAGTAAACAGAGAGTAATGTTAAAAGAAAGACAGCTATAGGGACTAAACCAGAGATACTGTTTAATCGATTTATTTACCGAAGAAAAGATGGAAGAGGATATAATTGTGAAAAACAAAATAGATAAGGAAATGAAAGAAAAAAAGGAGAGTAGAAGAATAACACAGAAGAGTTTCTTAGAGAATGTGAGTGAATGTTCAAAATAAGATTAAAACATGTGGAATAACAGAGAGAAAAAACAGAAAGCAGAAAAGAAGAAGTAACAGAAAAAGAATAATTGAAACAGCAAAGAAATGTAAATAACATAGGCCCATATTATCAACATAGGCAATAAAAGTTTTGCAGCTTTTATCAGCAGAAATGTGTCGCTAAAGCCGCTTTTGCGGCAGAAAACTGCCGCTAAAACCGCTTTTGCAGCAGTTTTCTGCCGATAAAAACAGCAATAATTTTATTGGCTCTGTTCATAATATGCCCCTTAGTGTGCTTCAACTACACAGAGAAAGCATAATGAACAAGTACTGAAAGAGTGATCAGTCAAAGGCACTAAGAGTAATAGAGACGGAGTGAGTGAACAAGAGTGAGGAACTATGAGAAGAGAGGGACTGAGAAAAGGAGTGGAAGGAGTAGAGTAAGTAAGTAATAGAGAAAGGAATGAGGGAAGTAGCAAAGGCAGGAAAGTGAGGGTTAAAGAAATGAAGCAGTGGAACTAATAGTACTTAAATGTGATAGAAATGTAATGAAAAGACTACAAAACATTTACCTTATAATTGTCGTTAACTCAGTCACTTGTTATTTTTATACTTTCAATCTGTGAAAGAGAGAACAAACATTTGAGAAATATTAAAACATGTATTTAAAAATTAGAAAAGACAAGGGAAAAGATTGAAGGACAAACAGTTTTTCAACAACTTTGACACTTACAGAAGCTTCTGCTTCTCCAGGCCCCTACACAGTCCTAAAGATATACATTTTAAACTAACAGTATCTTGATGCAGATGAAGTGAGGCCTATCTTGGAACATGGTGCATCTTTTGCACTGCTGTTGTCTCACAAAAGTGACGCAATGGCAGCGCAAAAGAGGTGCACAATCATCATAAAACTGTTCCTAACATTTTAAATGATTGTTTCAAGATGGCAATAAGGTGTGTACTATCCAGACGCTTGTTTCAGGTGAGGCCTACTCAGGGTTGCAGATGAAATTAACGCTTGTTGAAGAGTACAGAGGAGATAATACATGTGCAGGCCTACCAATAAAGTTCAGACCTCCTCTGTTTCCCTGGACAAGCCTAAACTTCATCTGCACAATGTGATTCGTAATGTTAGGAAACACAGGTAATGTATTTGAAAAACGTGCAATTTCTTTTGCTCATTTCACAATCACATCACTTGTGTTTCCTTTGGTTAGGTATCTCATTGTGCAGATGTAGTCCAGTATATGAAAGAGTACGCACTGCATGCAACAACTTTGACACTTACTGAAGCCTCAGCTTCTGCATGCCCCCTACACAGTTTTAAATGTATATCATAAATACAAAAAGTACAGAATTAATTATACATGTTAAATGGTTTATTTTTGCTGTTCTCAGAATTTATCAATTTCACTAAAAACAGTGACTTGAAGGTATTCATCCTATAACAGCGGGGAAAAAAAAACACAATCAAAATGATTGTGTTTAAAAAACCCATATAACATAACCAATCAGAAATCAGAACTCCTCAAAAGTAACTTACTTTCCATGACGTCGAAGGATGTCCTATGAACAGCTTACACTCGGTTGTGCTGTTTTTATTTTCAGCCCGCCACTTTCTGAAAGAAAACCTCCATCGTTTTGAAAAATATGTTACATACAATAAATGACTTCTCGCTCTCTACCACATGTTTCCACAAGGCCAAATCATGTAAGAGCCATTTATAACTCTTAGAATTCTTGTAAGCAAATCCCGTCATTTTGTATTTCCGCAACTTTCAGAAAGAAAACGTTCAAGATCACTTTCACAATCCTGGACTAGTAATATCTTACCCTTCTTGCTCACTCATGTTCTACATTTCCTATGACACTGATACTGCTTACTATGAAGCAGACTTACACTATCTCTATGACTACTACAATTATTTAATTGTCTACATCACTTTTAATCACAAAGCAATATAAAACAGTAGATAAAATTATATCAACCCCTAGAATCATTATACGCCAGTTACCTACCCTAAATTCTCTTTTCTGAAAACAGAAAGTAAGAATATTTTTAAATAAAAAGGCAACATTGTATCGTAGTCAAATGGGAATAATTTCCGAAACAGCTAATTTTTTTACATTTTCAATAAGCTGTTTAATAAGCGGATCTGTCAAATGACCATCATGCCATATAATAGCTGCAGTTACAAATGTTCTTCCTAAAATCAACAACTGTGTAGCCACAACATTTGTAATTAAAGTTGAAGACTTACTTTCGTCAGGTTTATATAGTTGGATTTTTAAAATGACATTATAATCAAAAGTTTGGACCAATAATCTAGACAGCATTGCAGACTTACATTCCCTCTACTCCATGTTTTGATTGGCTGCTTGAATTAGCTTATAAAAAGAAACAGTTTTTCTGAACTCATTCAAAGTGCAGTTATTTTTCCATGACGTCAAGTGTTATGGTAAGAAGACCGTTTGCTTTGGGAAATACTCTGTTGTCCTTCAACTAATCTGTGCCCACCACTTTCTGTAAGAAAATCTTCTTTTTTTCCAGGAACTATTTAATACTCAAAAATAACTTATGTCTCTGTACTACACTTATCCTCAAGGCCAAATCATGTAGGAGCCATTAGAACCTCTTGAAATTCCTCAGAGCACATCCCGAGAATCTTTCCCTACAATTTTGGTTTTAAAAACACCAGGTAAGAATTTTTAAGGTCATACGGCAATTTTTTTTTAAAGTTAAAACAGAATAGTTGCAGAATGACCAGCCGTTTCTAGACTTTAAATAAGCTGTGTAATGTCCTGATGTTATTGAAGGACCGTCATGATATATAATTGCTGCAGTTACAAAAGTCCTTCCTGATATTGACAACTGCGAAGCTACAACATTTTTAATTAAAGTTGTCAATTTTGTTCCATCAGGCCTACATCGTTGGAACATTAAAATGACATACTGGCCATATGTTCGTATAAATAATGTTGACATCATTTCAGATTTACATTGGCTACACTCCATGTTGTGATCAGCTGCTTTTACTAGCTTATTAAAGGACACTGATTTACTGTCTGGCAAAGTTAAATATATAAATCTTTCTGAGTCTACACTAGTAGTACTTGATACCCTACAGTTCTCGCAGTCATGCTGCCATTGATAAGAAAGCCCAAACAGGTGATCTACATCTACACCTTCAGCATGCAATACATCAAGCATATACATTAAAAACTCCTGACAATCTTGCTGAATATTTTGAGAGAATTGTGTTTGACCTGAACATCTGTCTAACAGATTTCGAATTTCAGACCCACTTTCTATTTTTGTTCTATCAGTGCTACATTTCTCTAACACAGAATTTAACAAACTGCAAAATCTGTGATCCGAATTGGCCACAATCTCTTCTTTTACATTTTCTAGAGAAAACAAAACATTAACCACTACATTAGCATAGCAGTTGATACCAGAACTGTTTTCAAATTGAAAACCAACAACATCTTCAACAGAATCCTTTTTCTTTCTGCTTATAATTTCAGGTTCATCGACTTTTCGTCTTTTTGCTACAACCTCCCTAGTATTGGTCACATTTCTTCGTTTCCGGCCTACCACACGTTTCTCAAACAAAGGATATTGAGGCAAATGTGGCGCATACTCTCTTCTTAACCTATTGTATTCCTTAACACAATCTAGATCCACACAAATGTTTGTGACATCACACTCAATCAAATACAATCCCGATAAAGTTCTAACTCGTGACAATGCCACATATGCCATACCCTCCTTGAACACAGAACTGCCAATATTCACCAATGCACTGTCTACATTTAAACCTTGTGATTTATGGATTGTCACCGCATATGCCAAGCAAACAGGAAACTGCTTACGGCGAACATATAAGTCTTTTACAAGCAAAAATCTAGCAGAACAATGACCAATTAGCTGTACTTCCTCAATGCCATCAAATTTAATTTTTAAAAATTCAATTCCATCTCTATTTCTGTATTTCACAAAATCAACAACATTACCCATTGATCCATTTACCAGACCTCTTTCAACATGTAAATTCCTTCTTAAAATTATACGGCAATTTAAGCACACATTCAGAGTCTTTTCAAAACCTGCAGTTTTAGATATAGTCTTCTCTAATGAATCCAATTTTGATTTCAAATTCTCAGACAAAATAATTGTTGATCCCATATGCTTTACTCTGTCAATAGCTTCCAGTTTCACAATCTCTTGGTTTTCTAAATGCAACATTTTGTTGTTGAAGATGGCACATTCTGCAAGAGTTGGCATCAAACATATTCCAGATTTCTTCTCAGTAATTTTCTGAAAAATATTCTCAGGCACAACGTCTTGTTCTGGATATAAATTTGACAGTAATCGTGCATGTAAACCTTGTTTCCCATGCTCGGTCACTTTTCCAATTCTAACATCTTGTAGAATATTCTTGTAAACTTCATCCTTCGCCTGACGCATATTTTCATGCAGTTCAGCATAATTGAAGTTTAACCATATATTGACGTTGCCAATGCTCCCTAGGCACTTCCTGGTATCTTCATGCGTGAGCATTTTGAACACAGGTTGTCCTTTCACTGGTGTCAGCTGCAGAAGATCTCCAAAAACAATGATGTGTTTGCCACCAAATAACACATCATACTCTGTTTTAAGAACTTCTTGCATTCTCAAATGCACAAAGGCAAGCATGACATTGCAAACCATGCTTACTTCGTCAATGATAAGAAGTTTAATTTTCCTCAAGACTCTTGAAACTTCACAACAAGCATCTCCAGATAACTTGTGGTATTGTAATTTGTTATCATGCTCCACTGGCAGCATCAGTAGACAATGCAAAGTAATACCTTTAATGTTATGAGCTGCCAGTCCAGTTGGAGCGGTGACAACACAAGACAGCGATGACTCAGTCCTTTCCTTCAAATAACATGAAATTGCTTTAAAGAGGAAACTCTTTCCAGTTCCCGCTTCTCCACTCACGTACAGTCGGACAGGCTTCAACGACGTACATGAGCACTCTTTCTTCTCATGACTTAATCCATGATCAATTTGCTTGGTAACTTCGTCATATATTTTCCTCTGCTCAACGTTGAGTTGTCTTTCCAAGTCTTCTAAGTTAACCGCATCCTCCTGAGCATGTGCCATGGCTCTTTCCACTTCATTCATGGCAGTGGCAGCTTCATTTTCGATAACAGGTCCTCCTAGTGGATCCTGACTCAATGAAACAGAACTCTGACTGTCCTGAGAACTGTCTCTGGCAATCTCGGCTGCAATCGTTGCTTCCTGCTCGATTTCCGCATTCAACATTTCTACATATTTGGGAAAAGCAGGACATTCTATGGTCTCCTTGGCGGCAGTGAAAGAGTCTTCGTAACAGAGGAAATCTCCAAGCAGTTCCTCTTCTGCACGCCAAGGCTTGAAAAGTTGCAAAAGTGCTAAATAGAAAAACTCCTTTTTTTCAGGAGATTCGCCACTCAATTTTCGATGGTTTACCAAGTGGCATTTTCTTTGCTTGACCAGACATCCCTCACTTCCAATTACAGCATACACTCCTTTATCAATATCTTCTTTGATGTTCCTCTTGAATATGTAATTTTGTAGAACCTCATACAGACAAACATTCTCGAGGTGACTGCTTCGATTTGGATAATATGTATCCAACATGTTGGTCTTCAAAATGTCGGTACTGTTTGGCTCCTTTTCCGCCAAATACTCAATTTCCTGCACAGGTTTCAGAACTCGATTACGCGTTGCAGCAAGACCAAGACTCGCCCAAACGATACTCCTAGATTTGGCATAGAGACTTGCTGAAGACAACCGGTCAGAACATTCGTAAGCTCCGATTTCTCGATACGACAACATCTTCAGACTGAAACTGTACAACTTCTTACTGAGGCTCTTTTCATGGGAAATGTCCTCCCACATATCCTTCAATTCTGTCTTTTCTTTTTTGGTGATGTAAGAGGTCACATACCGAGTCACAGCCATACAGTTATCAGCCACAAACTGTATATCCATGTTAGCATTCCACATGGACAAAATCACTGGGTTGTAGTCGTTGATGTACTTGGACTCTTCGTTCCTCTTCAAATTGTATGTGTTTTTAGGTGATTTCTTCATCACATTATGTCGCAGCGAAGACATCAAACTGTTCACTCTTCCTTTAGAAATCACCGGTCGTGGAAAGGCGAAACGACATTTGGTGTAGAACTTGTCCTTGTTTCTGAATTTACGACGACAGTACTTTCCGCAACGATGGCTTTGGAAGCGTACAATTTGTTCTCTTAGGCTTTTGTCCTCCTTTGCGTTTGGAACAGCACATGTAGAATACTGTTCTATGAAACTCATCACTAAGTCTTCTGGATCTGTTCCAAATTTAGGTGCATCCTTGATCCACAGCAGCATATGTATATGAGGAGCACCTCTTGCTTGGTACTCCTTTCTCCAGAAGAAATCCAACACCTCTCCAAGAGGTGGATTCTTCTTATTCATGATGAAAGACATCATAGCTTCAAATCTATGATTGAAGTACCTGCATACATTCACTGGATCCAAAGAGCACAGTTCTCCGGGTGTCTTGAATTCGATGTTTTCGATGTTTCCATTTGCCTCTCGTAGAAATTCAAATAAGTCTTCCCAGCCATACTCGGCACAGCTCAGAGTGAGGAACCATGTGGGAGTTCCTAAGTTCCTCAGCATACATTTTAAATCACCATGACGACGGTACCAGTACTCATTAACCGCTTCCGCGCTACCGCGAATTCCCGCCGTGCGCTGAAATTTGAAAAATGGCTTGATTGTGACAAAGCCAGCTCGTCATGCGCGCAGCGCAGGTAACGCCCATGACGAGCTGGCTTTGTCACCCGCGCTGAAGGGGTTAATACCACGCTGACACGCCATGAGATTAATCAGGTGACAATCCAAAATACTGTCTTGGACATTGACTTTATCCATAAAGTCACTTGCCGAGATGTTGTGCATCTGTATACCACTTTTCAAGATGTGGTTCACTGCATATGACAGTCCAGACAGATCGCTTTCAAACAGGAGATGAAACAAATAGGGAATGCATTGTCGAAACCTAGCATCTTCTGCATACAATCGTAAAGTCCGGTATTCAGAAGCAGGAATTTGATGAGGTCGCTCATCATATCTTCCTCCTTGACCTGTTGGAAATAGCTGTGGGAAACACCGAGCTTCCAAACTTTCCTCCCAGACACTAATGGGACTCCCTTTGGCTTGTTTCATTTGAAACAACTCAATAGCATTCCCCATGACCTCCTTGGAATGCAAAGGTGAACACTATAATGTTCATATATTTCTTCACTTTTAAAGGGTTCTACTTTCTCAATTTGACCAGCACACAAATCGCTATCCTCTTCCTCACTTACTTCCTCTTCTGCAACATATACATTCTTATAGTACTTATTATTTTTTTTTCAAATACAATGTTGCCTTTTTGACTTTCCTAACATCCACTAAATCTTGCCATATTTTTTTATTCTTTGTCGGAACCCCATTAACTAAGATAACCAGAGGTTCCTCTTCCACTTCTTCTACTCCAATTGTGTTAATGTTTTTCTTCAAATCTAGAGGCAAATAAACAACTCTTCCCTTTAATCCTCTCTGTAAATCTGATGGAGGCAATTTCCCTGTCTTTGGCTCCATTCTTACAATAGCCTGAAAGGGATGGATACTTTGAATCAAAATAGATTCATAAGTATTTAAATCCTTCAATTCAGAAGGAATCTCAACCAATTCCAGATTATTATGAACCGCTCTAGCAGGCATCTGGCTTTGATTTAATTTATTACAACAATAAGTACACACACGTTGATCCGATCCCAAATCAAAACAATTTTCTACCATCAAGTATGTAGCGAAATCCTTCCATTCACTATTATTTTCCCTTTCACTTTTTGAATATAAATCCACTAACTTAGTCTGATTCTTATAATAAGTGCGTCGACAACACACACAAGTGAAATTAGGCCTCTCACTTGATTTCACCTGAAACGTGGCAATTTCCTTCTGAAAATTATCTGTACTGGAAACCTGTACACTATCTTCCACATTACCCTCTTCTTCTGGGTCAATTTCAACATTCTCCTCTTTACTTCCGAAGTAACAAAACTCAATTTCTTCACACATATTCTTCACATCTATTTCAGAACCATGCAAAAGAGCAGCGCATAATTGTTTAAGCATAACTGCTGGACTCTTAGCATAATACAACATTCTAACTAATTTCCTCACTTTATTATGATGCACTGCTAGCATCCTGAAATGATGAAAAACACTCTGGCATACTCTCCTGGAAAGACAAGCCAGTGAATGACCATGCAAACCTGTCACTTCTCTCACTCTGCAAGGATCTAATTTTTGCAACAACTTCATTTTCTGCTTTAAACTTTTCTTATTAAATGTCAGTACAAAATCACAAAGCAAATTGATGGAATCCTGTCGCACACTGCAAATACTACTACACTTCCAGGTGTACACAGGTCCCTTAGGACGTCTTCCTAAAACCTCATTACCTAACATCTCTTCTGCCTCTGTTGTCACAAGTTTTTCTTTTTCAACTGGACAACCATCTTTCACCTCATAAGCTCGACCGCTGTTGTCAACTGCATGCACCAAATCATTATCCTGGAAATAACTCTCCTCATTGAAAAATGCCTCACAACTTGAACTATGCATCCATTCTCCGGAAAAAACTTCACAAAAATTACTACGATTAACTATTCTCTTCCATCTACTATTTCTTTTGAAATCATAAATTGCCTTGTTTAGCTTCCTAATTCTATTGATTATCAAAATAAATAACTTTCGTTTAATTTCAAATCCCTGATCAATAACTTTCTCAACTTTTTTTTTCTCTTATAAAAAACCACTTTCTGTTGACCTTTCTTAATATTTTTTAACAAATTGCCAATTATCCTGTTGCGGAACATTCGTTTACGAATGTCCCTAAACTGTTGTTTCCTTCTACTATCATGCACAGAGTTATCTCTTGCTCTAGCAGTAACATTTTGGATTGGCCTTTCCTTTCCGTTTAAATTGCTTCTCTTTTTCTGGACAAAAACATTTTCTGTAGTACTACTTTTTTTTCTAGAAATGTTTCTTATGAATGTTTTCGTGGTCTTACCCGGTGCTTTCTTGGTGACTTCACGATTTTTTATTGTAGAGGACTGCTGCAGTAAAGGATGGACCTGCTGTCTTTGACGTTTTGTAGCCTTTCTCATTCTATCCTTAGTTGGCATTCTCAAAATTTGAAATGATCTGCAGTTGAATCTGTGGTAAAATATAATAAAAAATGTTATTAACCACTATTACCAAACAGTAAATCAATAACAGTCATCAAAAACTTAACACACTACTTGACATTTTTACATAGAATATTTTTTAGTGCTTTGGCAAATTTAGAATACACAAATATCAGAAAAGAAATGGAATTCTTCTTCATTTTACCTGTCCTGTTTTATATGTGAATCTGATCTAATTTTATGAGCATATTTTAATATTTTATTGAAGACACTACACATAACCTGTTTTTGAAGGTGTGTTTAATTGTAAATGAAACGGTTTAAATTTTTACTTTTCATTTATTGTAAATTTTAAAAATAAATGTTTATAGTTCCATAGGCTCAAGCAGGTCAGCTTCCCACCCTATGTCATACAATTCTGACAAATCGGCATCCTCATCATGTTCTTCATCATCCTCAGGATTTAAATCATCCAAGGGATCTACTTCCACTGACGTTTCAATTACAAGTTCAATGATAAGGTCGAGATCAACTGATTGCTGATTGTCACTCATGGTTGATGTTGTCGTTATCTTTAAAGAAAGAGAACAACAATGAGATGTTGCAGAGTAAGAGACAAATCTCAGAGATTATAATAGTAAAATTGTTTAACAAGAGTAACATTTTGCAGCTATTATTTAGCCATGTCCAGCGATGCTGAGGAGGTGAGGCCTATGTCCAAGTTTTCAGTGAACAGGACTCATCTCTTCTTAACCTTGGATAAGCCTCACCGACTCTGTGTCCCCTGCTCATACTTAAATGTACAGGGGCAGATTTATGCTAAGTGGCGCATCCCCACGGATGCACCAGTTAATGTGCACCGCTGCTCTGCCACCCATAGTGTGCCGCATTTACAATGTGGAGCACCATTGAGCAAAAACAGCACAGATGCGTCACGCATCTGTGCCGCAAAAGCAGCACATTGCAGGAATCACGTCATAAGCGCGACATGTCTACTGCAATGCACAGGAGGAAGCCTCACATTGCATGGTGCATCACTTCTTATGCCTGTTTCAAACAGGCGTAAGGATTTGATTCAGCAATGCTATAAAGCTGACTCAGTGAAATCTTCTAAATTTCACTGTGTTACTTTTACAGGGCTTTCATGCAAATTAATGCATACCTTGCAACAAAACACCTATATGAAAACTGACGCAGGTTTCATGTGGCACAGGACTTTACAGCATGACACATCTGCCTAGATGCATCAAGTTGTAAATTTGTCGCCACATAGCAAATCTTTTGCACCGCCGCTGCATCACAAAAGTGACGCAAAAGAGACATACACCTATCATAAATCTGTCCCTAACATTTTAAATGATTGATTCAAGATTACGATAAAGTGTGGCCTATCCAGAGGTTTGTTTGAGGTGAGGCCTACTCAGGGTTGCAGATGAAATTTACGCTTGTTGAAGAGTACAGAGGAGATAATACATGTGAAGGCCTACCAATGAAGTAAGTCATATCCACTTCACTCTTGAACAAAGGCCAGACCTTTTCTGTGTCCGTGGACAGACCTAAACTTCATCTGCACAATGTCATTCGTAAACTTAGGAAACACAGGTGATGTAATTGAAAAATGTGGAGTTTCTTTTCCTCATTTCACAATCACATCACCTGTGTTTCCTTTGCTTAGGTATCTCATAGTGCAGATGGACTCTAGCATATCAAAGAGTACACATAAGTTGAGCAGTGTATACAACAATTTTGACATTTACAGAAGATTCAGCTTCTTATCTTGTTGGAGATGAAATGAGGCCTGTCTTGCAACATGGTGCATATTTTGCATCACTGCTGCATCGGTTTCATGTGGCACGGGACTTTACAGCATGACACATCTGCCTAAATGCATCAAGTTGTAAACATGTCACCACATAGCAAATCTTTTGCACCGCCGCTGCGTCACAAGAGTGACGCACAGTGACGCAAAAGAGGCATACACCTATCATAAATCTGTCCCTAACATTTTAAATGATTGATTCAGGATGATGATAAGGTGTGGCCTATCCAGAGGTTTGTTTAAGGTGAGGCCTACTCAGGGTTGCAGATGAAATTTACGCTTGTTGAAGAGTACAGAGGAGATAATACATGTGAAAGCCTACCAATGAAGTAAGTCATGTCCACTTCACTCTTGAACAAAGGCCAGACCTCTTCTGTGTCCGTGGACAGACCTAAACCTCATCTGCACAATGTCATTCGTAAACTTAGGAAACACAGGTGATGTAATTGAAAAATGTGGAGTTTCTTTTCCTCATTTCACAATCACATCACCTGTGTTTCCTTTGCTTAGGTATCTCATAGTGCAGATAGACTCTAGCATATCAAAAAGTACACATAAGTTGAGCAGTGAATACAACAATTTTCACATTTACAGAAGATTCAGCTTCTTATCTTGTTGGAGATGAAATGAGGCCTGTCTTGCAACATGGTGCATCTTTTGCATCACTGCTGCATCGGTTTAATGTGGCACGGGACTTTACAGCATGACACATCTGCCTAGATGCATCAAGTTGTAAATATGTCGCCACATAGCAAATCTTTTGCACCGCCGCTGCGTCACAAAAGTCACGCACAGTGACGCAAAATAAGCTTACACCTATCATAAATCTGTCCCTAACATTTTAAATGATTGATTCAGGATGACGATAAAGTGTGGCCTATCCAGAGGTTTGTTTGAGGTGAGGCCTACTCAGGGTTGCAGATGAAATTTACGCTTTTTGAAGAGTACAGAGGAGATAATACATGTGAAGGCCTACCAATGAAGTAAGTCATGTCCACTTCACTCTTGAACAAAGGCCAGACCTTTTCTGTGTCCATGGACAGACCTAAACCTCATCTGCACAATGTCATTCGTAAACTTAGGAAACACATGTCATGTAATTGAAAAATGTGGAGTTTCTTTTCCTCATTTCACAATCACATCACCTGTGTTTCCTTTGCTTAGGTATCTCATAGTGCAGATGGAGTCTAGCATATCAAAGACTACACAGAAGGTTACAACTGTATGGAACATGGCTATGTAAGTCAAATAATCAAAATCTAAATTTGCCAAGCACACATGGGGGCGTATTTACAAGGACCTTGCACCACAGGGAAAGGTCTTAAATTAAAATGGGAAAAATAACATCAGAGAGACTCAAAGGCCTTATAAATATGCCCCAAGCAACCTATGAAGCTCTAGCATTACATATCAAGAAACCTAATTGATTTCAAAAATCGTTTTTAAACACATCATCTAAATAAAGTATATACCTATATTCATCAGGAAGTGACTTAAAATGCCCTAAGACACATGAAAGCGTTTTTTTTAAGCCCTTGCTCCATTTTTAGATCACTTTTAACATGGCTATGTAAGTCAAATAATCAAGATCTAAATTTGCCAAGCACAGATGGGGGCGTATTTACAAGGACCTTGCACCACAGGGAAAGGTCTTAAATTAAAATGGGAAAAATAACATCAGAGAGACTCAAAGGCCTTATAAATATGCCCCAAGCAACCTATGAACCTCTAGCATTACATATCAAGAAACCTAATTGATTTCAAAAAACGTTTTTAAACACAACTTGTAAAGCAATTATATTCATACATTCATGGGGAAGTTACTTAAAATACCCTAAGACACATGAAAGCGTTTTTTTTAAGCCCTTGCTCCATTTTTAGATCACTTTTAAATGGCTATGTAAGTCAAATAATCAAGATCTAAATTTGCCAAGCACAGATGGGGGCGTATTTACAAGGACCTTGCACCACAGGGAAAGGTCTTAAATTAAAATGGGAAAAATAACATCAGAGAGACACAAAGGCCTTATAAATATGCCCCAAGCAACCTATGAAGCTCTAGCAGTACATATCAAGAAACCTAATTGTTTTCATAAATCGTTTTTAAACACATCAACTAAATCAATTAGATACCTACATTCAAGGGGAAATGACTTAAAATGGCCTAAGACACATGAAAGCGTTTTTTTTAAGGCCCTTGCAACATTTTTGGGTCACTTTTAACATGGCTATGTTAGTCAAAGAATTAAAATCTAAATTTGCCAAGCACAGATGGGGGCATATTTACAAGGACCTTGCACCACAGGGAAAGGTCTTAAATTAAAATGGGAAAAATTACATCAAAGGAAGTCAAAAGCCTTGAAAATATGCCCCAAGCAACCTATGAAACTCTAGCAGTACATATCAAGAAACCTAATTGATTTCAAAAAACGTTTTTAAACATATCTTGTAAAGCAATTATATTCATACATTCATGGGGAAGTGAGTTAAAATACCCTAAGACACATGAAAGCATTTTTGTAAGACCCTTGCACTTTTTTTGCATCACTTTTAACATGGCTATGTAACACAAAGAAACAAAATCTATTTGTAAAACACTTGACACAAAGCAACATTTTAAATACACAACTTTCTTCATAATTTTCTCCCTAAACCATACTATTCTCTACCTAAATTAAATGAATCTTTTCTCACCTTAGCAAATACTTTATGAGTTTCAAAACAGTCTCAGAAACACACCAAATTGTCTTTAGCAGAGCAAAAGGTATGCACTCCAGAGTCTGCAGCTATGAAAAGCACAGAAATGCTGTAACTCATCACACATATCTCTCATGTCACCCAATCAAAACTCTTCCCTCACTTTTTTCAAATCAACACTCTTCCCCCCTCTGGCCTTTCTGCCTTTTTTGCATAGCAACCACCTCCTGAAAGACCTCTCATGTTTGCAAGTTCACACAACAATGTTTCAATTGAACTCTGAACTCTCAGTGCACCTGCGTATCCAGTGCAATATTTCATTAAATGATTTTTTCTTGACCATTCAAATTACATCTTTCAAACAACACATCCATGCACCCTAACTTTCTGTTTTCAGCAATCAAAATCCACCAATCACTGCTACTGCTTCCTTAACACA
The DNA here is from genome assembly GCF_964261635.1 of Lissotriton helveticus. NCBI lineage: Eukaryota > Metazoa > Chordata > Amphibia > Caudata > Salamandridae > Lissotriton > Lissotriton helveticus. The sequence goes on along the minus strand of NC_136067.1, from coordinate 794,783,094 downwards.
GAAACTCCACAGTTTTTTTCATTTTAAACTCTTATTTTTCCAACTACCATTTCATTGCCACACTTCATCTGACTGCAGCAGAACCTACTCTCACCATGTTTTCTGTCTGGATTGTTGGACATAGTTACATCTACTGGGCTCAAAGGTATGCTGAGAACAGAAATTTACCTAACCTCAATTTACAAGATGTGGAAATTAAGTGGTTTGGCCACAGAGGATTAAAATGTCACCAATTGATACCATTGGTGAAAACCTTTATGCATTTGCCTAAACCTGACCTGTTAATTTTGCACTGTGGAGGTAATGACTTGGGCACTTTGACTGGTGTAGGTCTGGAAATGCTTTTAAAGGACACCTTTGAGCAATTGATGGCACTTTTTCCTCAAACTGCCTTGGTATATTCAAATATATGCCAAAGACAGAAATGGAGGTGGTCGAACCAATTTTGTCCACAAATTGAGAAGTCGAGGAAGCATGTAAACAAATCTGTTTCAGCTTACATGAGAGACCATGGAATGGGCTCCATGTACAACAATAACCTGTGTTACTACATGCAAGATATCTACAGAGGAGATGGAGTTCACTTCTCAGATGAGGGCAACAGAGTTTTCATTTTGAATTTAAGACTGTGCATTGGTACCTACTTATAAGTACCTAAATGTACCATAAACCCAAAAGCTCTTCTCAGAGCTACCCTACATCTGATCACTCACAATTATTATTTTACTCTAACTTTTTTCACAAATTTTCAACAAAGTACGCTCCCCGGAGCGCTACCCGGTACGCGAACCGGAAGCTAACCGCGAGAAATTTAAAAAAAAAAAAAATTTTTGCCGCACATATGGGCCTCCTCAGCCACCCTCAGAAAACCTAGGGGGTCAAGATACGTCTACCGTGCCCCCTTCTACCCATTCTGAACATTATTTGCCCTCCATCTTGTATTTTAATTCGACCGAAACACAAAATGGTGGACTCCCGTAACGCTGCAGGTTCGCGTACCGGGGCGCTCACCGGGAAGCGCTCCATCAAAAAAGGTGGGAAAGTAATTTACAGAAGAAACCCTGGAGACACTTTCACAAAATATAGATTTGCTCATACTACATACCAATCCCTACCATTTTCACAAATTTGGTTGGAATTCCATTTAGCCATTTAGCCTGTAGACCTCTCTAAATACCCTGAGGTAAATTACTTCACAAAACACATCTGAAGTGTTGGAATTGACAACCAATTAAAATGTTACTTTCATTTTCTATTTTTTTTTACCTGACAATTGATTGGTTATGTACCTGAATATATATAAAGGAAGAGAAGGAAACACAGCCATTTTGTCTACTACTTCCTGGTGTACATTTCAATAGGATTTTCACTAATAACTTCAACTTTTTTTAAAGGTAAGTTGTTATTTTAAAAACTGAAGTATATTGTGCACTTTAAGTTAATATGGTAAACTTTTTCTTATAGTTATATACTATCCCTCTGTAGTAGTTATAGATTTAGATAGACTTCTCTGTTATAGTTATGGATGGAGTTAGGCTTCTCTTGTATAATTATGAATTTACTTACGTTAAATCACATACACTTTTTTATATTCCTACTTCCACTCTGATACTATACACTGCCCAAAGATAAATTCACTGTTAAAAACTGCCTATCTAAAATTAATCCCAACAGTGCCCTATCTCTACTAATATATATTTTTTTATGCAAATTTCAGACAAAATGGGAGGCGAACAGAAAGTTTCATTTGAAATTGTCCTTGCAGAGACCAACCAAGAAATCATTGATCCAAATGACATTGAATTTATGGATGAAACTTGGGACCAAGAACTACTGCAATGTGTGCAATCAGTAGATGTCCTCCTTGAAAATGAGGACATTTTACACACTCAAACATTACAAGCTATGTTCAATGAAAATAACGACATTTCAGACAGTGAAATATTAGACATTTTATTAAATTTTGAAACACAATGACAATAATAAATAATTGCTTAAAAAATAAAGAAATAAAAAAAATCAACAAAACAAACAATCAATTAACATACAATATTTGAAAAGTCTATCATTCTTTTTTCCTTATAGTACGCTCCCCAGAGTGCTTCCCGGTGCGCGTACCGGGCGCTCCCCACGCAAAAAAAACAATTTTTTTTTGCCCCGCAGGGCCCTTTTAAAGCCTCCACATCAAACCTAGGGGGTCAGGGAGGGTCTACTATGCCCCCTTATGGTCATTTCCCCCTTTGTTTTGGCCTCCTCTTGTCTCTCGATCCTACCGAGAGACAAGATGGCGGCCGCTCCGGACTGTTTAGAATGTTGACAGACACCGGAGAGCCAATCAGCTTCGCTACGCGAAGTTCCGTTACGCGTCAAGTACGCGAACCGGAGCACTACCCGGAACGCGCTTACAGATACATATCTTTTTTTGAACGTTAATTTCTCAAAATCCACTGGATCACATATATTGAGACCTAGCAAAGGCACATCGGGCTACCAGTCCCTACAATTTTGCCAAGTTTCATGCAAATCCATTCAGCCGTTCGGGCTAAAAGTGAGGCCAACCGCCCTATGGAAATTAACATGGGAAAAACACGTTTTGGGACCCCCCTTTTTTCTCAGCCCCCCCTTGACAAACCCCCCCCCCAATTTTCAGTGGCTGCTCAGAAACAAAATGTTCCATTTTCCTGAAAATTTCAGCCAATTCCGTCCACAAACGTCAAAGTTATTAGACATAGAATTTTCAAAAATCCCATAGAGAAAAAATCCTAAATATATATACCTACTGGCGACCGCCAGTAGGTAATATATATATATGTATATATACCATATATGGGCTGTTTTAGGGCCATAGGTACTGGTCCCTTTTGAAAGAATGGAATGATCAGGTTGTAAATAACAGATGTGTTAGGATAATATGTTTGATGATGAGCGTGCTTGATTGTGGGATTTTATGCTTTCAATGTTTCTATTCTATTGAGAAATTTCATAATCTCAGCATGCAGAGTCATGGGTGGCACAATGGAGGTGAAGGATAATAGTTCTGGGTTGTATTTGATATCAAACCCAGATTTGTTAGATCATTTTGTAAAATTCATGTTGGTTTTCACTAAGCTGAGACATTGCAAAAGGACTGTCAGTTTGCATCCAGTTTTGTCGCAATACATGTTAGTGTAAACTAGTCACTGGTCTGGAGTGCAGTCAACCCTCTTGCAAGGCTCTAGCTAACTGTGTTTACACTTTGGCTTCATAGTGATATGACCTCAGGTGGGCCCGAGCTTGATCAGTAAACTTTATTAGACACAGAAATTGTCTTTGAAACATGCCAGTCTAGATTATGCCCCAGTCTTTCATTTCGGTTTGGGCAACACAAACCTACTTGCTCCAGCTTCTTTAAGTTGAAATATGATGATCCCATCAACAACTCTGGTGAGGTTGTGATGTCCTCAACATTGAAAAAGGACTGCTGCTCACAGAATTCTCTCTTTTGGAAAACTCAAAATAAATTGTCAGAAAGCCTTCATTTTCTTTGAACATTGACAGGTATTAGGATAAGTCTACAGCAACTGTCAGGGACTGGAGAAGCCTGTGTTGAGTTAGGTTATTTTTCCATTGTCCTGTAAAAATATCTGCACCTTTAAAAACCCTCCAACCTCCGGCACTACATTATACGTTATTGTTTTTAGTGGGTGCCTAGGGCAGATGACTAAAAGGTTTGACGTAAATGAGCATTGCCTCCTTGCTACAGTAAAGGATTCCTGATACACTACTTTTCCGAGCTACATTATGCACATCATAATTTTGAAATACAATGCTTTAGACGAAAACTGTCAGCTCTTTGATGGTTGTTTACTGAATGGAACCTAAAACTTTGAGTTTTTTGCAATAGTATTACATTGATTTGCTTACTACTACTAAACTGTTAACTTAGCATAGTCTTTATTTACCCTTGTGCCCTTTGCTTTTTTGCCTTTCATTCCAATGTTTCACATTATTACTTCCCGTTTTCATTTTTTTGTTTTCTATTTTCTTCCTTTTTAACTTAAAAAAAGATCTTTGTGGGAAGGATATCAAACTGAGACAACAGGCCTTATTTATAGTTTGCTGGATGCAATACTCCATCAAAAACTTGGAGGATGTCCTGTCCTCAGTATTACAAGTGTGTAGCACTTATAACATGGCAACCAGCATATCTCTCACACTTTAACATAGAATGCTATCTTCCAAATTTCAAATAAGGCTCTAAGTCTCCAACTGGATACATTCGATAATTTATAGAAATATCATAAAAATATGTCTCTGAGAGAGCTTTATTATTATAATAAACAGCCTAAAACATTGTAAATTATCAGCCATGGTTAACTATGAAAACACAATGCACAGAACATGACTTCTTACATAACTTCACAGATGGCCCCATTGATTGACATCAATGGTGACTTAACAAATGGTGCTACTAGTGCCGTCATCAAGGACACCATAGATTCTCCATCAAACATGTATTGCAATATATGAAGAACAGAGTTGGATTTAACGGTAACAAAAAACACAAGCAAAATTAACAAAGTCCACTACTTAAATCCTTTCTGATGACAACACCGTTAACATCTTCAATGATGATCCTGGAACAAAGCCTGTATTTTCTAAATGCAATCAGGAACCATTTTCAGTTGTTAGTTTCAGGTGCCCCTTAATTCTATGATTTCTAAAGAAAGGGTGTATTTTTCAACGAATCAAGCAATGTTGGTTTTTGAAGACAGGCATTATTAAAAAAGAAATTTGATATTTTTGTCTTCATTTGATGTCTGACAACTAAATAGTATAGTCCACTTTTACACTGAATCTTCTCAATGAACATTACTCTATGTAAAAACATCTCTGGGCCATATTTATCAAAGGTGCCATTGCTTTTGCACCATGCAATGGGGTTGCAAAAGGTATGCAACCCCTGAGATGCAATTTATCAAGCCACACAAGGCCACCTTGTGTGACCCTGAGTGGCTTTATCAACCCAGAGAAACGCAACTGAGCACAAATCACTACATTGCTTTACTTTGCCCCAGGGATGCATTTCATGTGTGGTGTCTGGGTGTTGCCACTCAAAAGCCATGGGTTTTTGCGCATTCCTGGATTTACCATTACCGGTAGACCTGGGAATGCATCAAAATGCTACGCCTCCCCAGGTGAGGCGTAAGGAGGAGAGAAATGTTCATTTCTCTGCATTTGTTTCCCAAATCTATGTGTGCTGCATTTTGCAGTTTTTTGTTTTGGGGATTTGAGAGCATTTCTGAATTATTTTAAACAAATTTTAGTGTCTATGGGCACAAGAAAGCATAACTTAGAGTTCACAATTGTTTTTCAATGATTATTCAGAATTATTTTATAATAAACCTCTTACCTTTTTGTTACATCAAAATCATGCTGCAAAGTCCAAAGGCCTGCACCCAGGCACTGAGAACAACCCCTACAGGGGACAGCTTTTGCCTATAATTAATGGAGGTTTGCTAAAGGTCCTGGCAGATGTCCAGATGCAATGCTGAACCTCCTGTTCATCCAACTCTGGTTGTGCAAGGCGCTTCCTATCAGGAGCTGACTACAGTGGGCCTACCTATGCCCAAACTATTCATCTACATTGGGCAGAAAGGGGACACTCTTAAGGGTTTAGTGTCCGCTGAAGGGTTGAGAGCCCCATTGCGCTGCAGGAACTGCAAATGCCTTTGTTACGCCGCTGAAAGGGCTGCATGCACTGCATTGCCTTTAGGCTGCATCACCAGGCCTTTGGTCAGGACTTGTATGCAACCGGATTTATAGGAAAAACGACAACCTCGCCAACCTCAGACTCAAACAGTTCATAACAACACCCATCCAGGCCGCTGGACACACACTGGACCCCATCTTCTCTGCAAGTCCCCACGTCTCCTTCAACCACACCACCGAACCCCACTGGACAGACCACAGATGCGTCCACTTCACCTTCAGGAAACCCACCACACACCACCGCACCCAGCAGATGCCACGCCCACTGCTGGAGCAAGGTCACCGAGGACCAACTGACCACCACCATCGCCTTGGGACCACCCGCCGACTCCACGGACCCCGACACCGCCACCATCAACCTCAAACAGTGGATCAACAACTGCGCCAATACCCTTGCCCCAATCAAGACCTCCGCCACCAATCACACCAACAAGAAAACCGCATGGTTCAAAGAGGACCACCGGACCTCCAAGCACACCTGTCAGAAGCTGGAGAAGAGCTGGCTCCGCAACCGAACACCAGACAGCTACACAGGTCACAAAAACGCCACCCGCAGGAACCACCAACTCATCAGGACTGCCAAGAGGCCCGCCAAGAGGACCACCTAGACAACAACGCACACAACAGCAAAGAGCTCTTCAACATCGTGGAAGAATTCCCCAACCCCAGCTCCAACACCAACGACATTCCACCATCACAAGACCTGTGCAACTCACTGGCCACCTTCTTTAACCGCAAGATCACCGACATCCACAACAGCTTCAACACCGCCACCACCACATCCACCGCCGAGACCACCACCCCTGCGACCACCACCCACACCAGTCACCTGACTGCCTGCTCCAACGTCAGTGACGAAGACACCATCAAGACCATGAACTCCATCCACTCCGGATCCCCATCTGACCCATGCCCTCACCACGTTTTCAACAAAGCCAGCACAGCCATCGCACCCCATCTCCGGAAAACAATCAACATCACCTTCGAGACAACAACCTTCCCAGAGAGCTGGAAACACGCCGAGATCAACGCCTTACTTAAGAAACCCAAGGCTTTCCCCAACGACCTCAAGAGCTCCCGGCCCATCTCCCTGCTCCCTTTACCGGTGAAAGTCACGGAGAAGATCGTCAACAGACAGCTGACCCCCTACATAACATCTTGGGCCCATCCCTGTCCGGCTTCCGCAGCAACCACAGCATCGAGACCGCTCTCATCGCCGCCACCGACGACATCAAGATCCTTATGGACAAAGGAGAAACAGACGCCCTCATCCTTCTGGACCTATCAGCAGCCTTCAACACGGTCTGCCACCGCCCCCTAACAGCACGCCTCCATGACGCCGGAATCCAAGAGAAGGCCCTGGCCTTGACCACATCCTTCCTCTCTGGCAGAACCCAGAGCGTCCGTCTCCCACCCTTCCACTCCAAGATCAGGCTAGGTCAGGCACTGCCCCTAAATTTATATGTTCTGCCATTGTGTCTTACCTCCCAGGCAGAGAGCTACGCTCCTCGCACATGGCCCTCTTAGTCATCCCCCGCTTTAAAAAACAGAGGGCGGGTGGAGCGAGGTTCGCTGTCCTGGCCCCAGCATTCTGGAATTCTCTCCCTGTTGCCCTCCGTACAACACCCTCTTATGCTCAGTTTCGCAGGGAACTCAAAACCCTCTTATTTGCGCAAGCTTACTCTGTCTAAACCCCCTCCAACTGCTACCGTCTACTGCAACTCAAATAGCGCCATGAAACCTTTGGGTGAAAGTGCGCTGTACAAATGTTTTTAAATTCAAATTCAAATTCAAGACCACCGAGATCATCTGCGGCGTTCCACAGGAATCATCCCTCAGCCTGCCGCTGTTCAATATCTACATGGCACCACTCGCCCACGTCGCATGACAACATAGCCTCAACATCATTTCCTACGCCGACGACACCCAGCTGATCATATTCCTCACCACCAAAGCCAACCTCCACATAGGATTGAAGGCCGTCGCTGAATGGATGAAGAACAGCAGGTTGAAGCTGAATTCAGACAAGACGGGGGTCCTCATCCTTGGCCCCACTCCCTCAGCCTGGGATGACTCCTGGTGGCCAACATCGCTAGGAACAGCCCCAGAAACTAAAGAAGTACAGAGAGCGCACCGGTTTCCATTTAATGAAAGAAAACCTAGGCAAGGGGACTTGGAGTATCCTAGAGCTATATTGGTTAGCTTCAATAACTTCCTAGCCCGGGAACAAATTTACATGCTAGCCCAACCTGACAAAAAAATGGAGGCCAAGAATTGCTCTTTTTTTGTTAGACCCGATTTTTGTCAGGCTACCGTCTCTCAACGTTGGCACTTAAGACAGTTGATCCCAGAGTTTCAAAAAAGGGGCGCTACCGTTTTTCTGCAGAATCCAGCAAAATTAAAAACTGTAGTGAGAGGGCAGACCAAATTCTTCTTTTGAGAAATCAAAGCCAAGGAATACTTGGACTCTTTGTAAAAGAGAAGCCACGATAAATTTAGGATATGACTATATAGACCTTAATGTAGTCAAATTGTTTTGTGTACATTACTAGATGAATAGCATTGAGTTGTACATCTAACCGGGGAACTTGAGGGCAGGGGGACACGGCACCCCATACTCAACAGGAACTGATTGTTCCTGAGCCTCATATGTTGGGGAGGGGGGTGGTTGTTGCTGGGTGCGGGGGGTAGGGGGCACGGGTGGTGGGGGTGTAAGGCAACGGGTGTTGTCAAAGTGCTGAGAATTGAGAGGATTAATATAATTGGTGTGAACCTATGCTATAGAAGATTAATGACCTTAAGCTTGGTAAAAACTTTTTGGTACAATGAATAAAAAGATTAAAATCTGTACGTTAAACATCAATGGTCTCAATGATCCCAAAAAGATAGGGATTTTGTCCAAATTAATTCAGTTGTCAGAAATCGATATGTTATGTTTGCAGGAGACGCACATTTCTTGGGATAAGCGGCATATTTTGAATAATTTGAGTCTTGACCTTTTAGTGTGTTCAAAGCAGACCGGGGTTAAAAGAGGGATTGCGATTTTGATGAGACATGGGGTGGGAAAATGTATTAGAACGTTAGCCGATAAGTGGGGAAGATGGGGATTAGCGGAAGTGATTGTTGAAGGTAATACATTTACAGTATGTTGTTTATATGGCCCGAACTTGGATGATAGTGAGGTTTTCGACAGTATTAATTTAGAACTTGCCACCTGGAGCCAGCCTCTAATTCTCTGTGGTGATTTGAACATTAATATTGATTCTGATTTTAATATTCATGCTCTTGAAAGGTATACTGGTCGGAAGACTAGGACTTATAAAGCCTTAAGAGCTCTAGTATAAGGTAATGGGTTATTTGATGTATGGAACAAATTTTTCCCAACCGACCCTGGCTATACTTTTTTTCATCACCACATCGAAAATTTGTTCGATTAGATTTTTTTTTCATCTCTTCTTTTTTTTTGGAAAGGACGAAAGTGGATATTATGCCCCAATCTGTTTCGGACCATAATCCTGTTATTATAGAATTGTTATTGCCATTGCGGAGCCCCAACTCAAACCGTCAATGGTCTTTTCAACGGAGTTTACTCCTAAATGAACAGTATTTGATATACATGTCTAAAATTATTAAGGATTTCTTTTTACAAAATAATGCGACTGCTTCAACTCAGACTGTCTGGGATACATTTAAACAGTTGTTAGGGGGGAAACTATTAGTTTTTCTAATTATCTGCGGAAGAAAAAACAAGAGGAATTTAAGATTAAATCTGATCTAGTGAGAAATGCAGAGCTGGAACTGGCTGTTACTATCTGCAGGGGACAGGGAATTGAGGAAGCTCAGCGTTGCTTAACAATTGAACGATCAGGCCTGTATGCTTATTTAGCTGAACAAGTCGCTGTTAAGTACAAACAATATAAGGCAGAATGCTACGAATTAAATGATCAGACAGGCAAAATTCTAGCGCAGAGGCTTAGACAAAAAGCAACTTTGAATGATATCACTAAAATTGTCGATTTAGCTGGTGTAGTACAAGAAACTCAAATAGGGATATTAAAGGCATTTAAAGACTTTTATGCATTATTATATAATAAAGAGGTTTATGATGATAATCAGGATAGGGTCACAATGGAATACTTGAGAAATATCGACAATCTTCCGATAACTGATGCAGATATTATATCTTTGAGTGCCCCAATTTCCTGGGATGAAATTGAAGCTGCCATTCTGAGTTTAGCCCCAGGGAAAGCAATGGAGCCAGACATGATTCCTTTAGAATTCTACCGGGTTTTCCGCAACATACTCAAACCCGACTTAGTGAAAGTTTTTCAAGAAGCTTTTCAAGGGAATACGCCCACTTCTTGGTCCCTGGCTACTATTGTAATTTTTAAGAAAAAAGGAAAGGATGGTAGGGAAATGGGATCCTATAGGCCGATTTCTTTAATTACATCGGACAGTAAAATCTTCTCAAAAATACTAGCAAAAAGACTGGATGATATAATGCCTACGATAGTGTCTAAGATCCAACACGGATTTATAAAAAAAAGGGACACAACTGATCATGTTAGACGAATAATTACCTTGCTGGATTGGGCGCAGGCCACAGGATCCCCGGTTGGCGTTATCCTATTAGACGCTGAGAAAGCTTTTGATAGGGTCGACTGGGGGTTCCTGTGGTTCGTGCTGGCTTGAAAGGGGTTCCCCAAGGACTATATTCAGGCAATTCAGGCACTATACAATAATCCAAAAGCAGTAATACGTGTAGCTACTGATACGTCCGCTCCTTTTTCGATTACAAGGGGGACAAGGCAAGGATGTCCCTGTTCCCCCTTGTTGTTTGCGTTATATATTGAGCCATACCTAATTAAACTAATAAAAGAAACCAGGATTCCACCCGTCATGCGGCATCAGGTTGCTTACAAAGTATTCGCATATGCGGATGACGTTGCTATTGTTACTTCAGACGTAGAGTCTGCGATACCAAAAATTACTGAACTCGCTCAAGAATAAGGGAGTTTTTCGGGGTATAAATTAAACATTACAAAGACTCAGTTTATACACTCAGCTGTAGGCAGACCAGAGGGTGTAGTATTTACTCCTACAGCATCATATTTAGGTGTGACCATTTCTGATAAAGTGGAAGATATTGTCGGAATTAATACAGATCCGCTACTATTCTCTGTTAACAGGATTTTGGAGAGGTTGAACAATTTACATCTATCATTATATGGCCGCACAAATGCAATTAAGATGATCATATTCCCCAAATTTTTGTATCTATTCCGTACTATCCCACTTCTGTTTCCTTCTGCCTTTTTCAATAAATTAGATAGAACTATTTCTAGATTCTTATGGGGTTACGGAAGAGCCAGAAGATCTCTGAAATGGTGTACTGTGCCTAAACTAAGAGGAGGATTGGGGATCCCTAACTTTCGAATATATTATTGGGCAATTGTTTTGAAAACTATGGGGATCCTAATTTTTTCTGATTTTCATCTGGATGAAGCAATTTCACCTTCTATTTATGAAATGCTTTTAGGAACAGAAACTCAACAATGCTTACTTAGGTTGATAGAACTAACCCTGGGCGTAGTGTGCGGAGTGGGGTTCCGCGGAGCTACGCGAAGTGGGCACACAACTACGCCCACCCGCGCACTCCGCGTAGCCCCACTCCGCGCCGCCCGCCTCCCTCCCGCCCTCCCTAAATACATATATAAAAGTATAAAAAGCTTTTAAAAACACTTACCTTGTCTGCCGCGTCCCCGGGGCTCCCTCTCGCCGTCCCGCGATTCGCGCCGCCACCGATTCGGATCCTAATGCGTATGCGCGGGCAGCCGCGCATGCGCATTCCTCACGAGAAATGCGCATGCGCGGCCGCCCGCGCATGCGCATTAGGATCCGAAATGGCGGCGCGAATCGCGGGACGGCGAGAGGGAGCCCTGGGGACGCGGCAGACAAGGTAAGTGTTTTTAAAAGCTTTTTATACTTTTATTTATGTATTTAGGGAGGGCGGGAGGGAGGCGGGTGGCGGCCGGCTACGCACCGTCTGCGGAGTGCGCGTAGTGCCGCCTGGCTACGCCCGCTACGCAAAATGCATAGGAGACGGCACTCCGTGCACTCCGTGCACGGAGCGTAGCTGGCCGCCCACCCTTAGATAGAACCAAGTTATTACAAGAAAACAAAGTTTAAAGTTTTGATTTCTGCATTACAAATTTGGAAACAGTTTAATAGAAGGTTTTGTTTTAATAGGAAACTGAATTATTATACACCATTTCTCAATAATCTTTCACTTCCCGAAATTTTTAAGGATATAGTGATGCAAAGGTGGAACAATTTCAAGATTAGCTCTTTTGGAGATTTATTCCATAATAACCAAATGGTACCATACTCTTATTTGCAAGATAAATATAACCTCACCAGTCGAGATTTTTTTAAGTATCTCCAAATTCGAAGTTTTTTAGAGTCCAAAAATGTATTAAGCACCAGTTCTATGAATGAAATAGATGTACTAGAGTGTTGTAAAAGGAAAAGTCGAATTGGTACCATTTACCAATTAATGATAAATAGACTAGATGATAATCTTGAAGTATATATGGATAAATGGCAAATGAAATTGGGATTAGAAAAAGTTGACATTGTTAGATCTTTAGAATTGGCCCATATGGTGCTGTTTAATGGATCATTTAAAAGCCAGCATTTTATGGCTGTTTTTGATTTGTACTATACACCATCGAAACTCGCTCTATGGAAAGCAAGTGGGGGCACCAGCTGTAGCCGCTGTGGTTTTGAAAATGCTAATTCCTAACTATATATGGTCTATAACCTATGGTTTTTTCAGTGAATATATATATATATATATATATTCACTGAAAAAACCATAGGTTATAGACCATATATAGTTAGGAATTAGCATTTACAAAACCTTGAAAATTCACTGAAAAAACCATAGGTTATAGACCATATATAGTTAGGAATTAGCATTTACAAAACCTTATTTTACTCACACAAAACCATTGAAATTCCATATATAGTTAGTTGCACTAACTATATATCGCGCACCCGCAATCCACTGCTGATGATGTCACATATTACATCATTCATGACATGGTCAGTGACATCACTGATGACATCACTGATGACATCTCAAATGACATCACTGATGACATCACTGACGACATCCCAAATGACATCACTGATAACATCTCAAATGACATCACTGATGACATCACTGATGACATCTCAAATGACATCACTGATGACATCACTGATGACATCATCCAGTGACTGTGTGTTTCTGTAAAGTTAAAATGTGTCTTACATATTGAAGAATGAGTGGAAGTATAAGTGTCTGGACAAAGGATTTAGTAGGTGCATGACTGAATGTATGAGTGAGTGATTAAATGTGTCTCACTGAGTGCATGGGTTAGTGACTAAACTATCTTAATTTGAGCATCATTATGTCTGTTGTTCTGTAAACTGCTGCACGTGTTGATCAGTAGCTATATGATTAACTATATGGGTTACTGATTGATTGTCCAAGTATTTGTATGGGAGACTGAGTGTGTGTGTGGCTGGCTGGCTGGGAGGTGTGTGACTCTGTGCAGATCAATGTGTACTTGTATCAATGATTCTATAAGAAGGTAAGTATGTGTTAGTATATGTTTGAAAATGTAAGGTGCTCTATGTTTAACTGTATAGACAAGAAAATGGAAGTGTCATTGATTCTTTAACAGGACTGACTACGTGTGTGAGTAACTCCATGGATGAGTGGCAGACTGTGAGTGTCTGTATAGGTGTATGAGTGCATATGATAGTGTTGTAAAGATGAGTGATTGTATGTATGAATGATTGTATGGGTGAATGAGTGAATGTGTGTGTAGACATAGGAATCAGTGAGTGCGTATGTAGTAACTAGTATTGGTGTGTCAATGGTTTCAAAAATTATACTCTGTATTTAACACTGGGTGAAACAGAGGTTATATTAAAATGTGAGGAGATGCATTGTATTGTCACATGAATGATATCATCAGTGATGTGGTCATTGATGTCAAATCACATGTCATCAGTGATGTCATCAGTGATGTCATTTGAGATGTCATCAGTGATGTCATCAGTGATGTCACTGACCATGTCATGAATGATGTAATATGTGACATCATCAGCAGTGGATTGCGGGTGCGCGATATATAGTTAGTGCAACTAACTATATATGGAATTTCAATGGTTTTGTGTGAGTAAAATAAGGTTTTGTAAATGCTAATTCCTAACTATATATGGTCTATAACCTATGGTTTTTTCAGTGAATTTTCAAGGTTTTCTAAATGCTACTTCCTAACTATATATGGTCTATAACCTATGGTTTTTTCAGTGAATTTCATTGGTTTTTTAACAGCTAATATCTGTAGCTGTAAAATGTATTCTTCTTTAAATCCAAAAATATATTTTATATGTTTATGAATAATTTTTTTTTTAAATATTTTTTTTTCTTCGTTCCCGCTTCGCGAATCGGGAAGCTTCCCGTTAGCTGACCTTGATGCCGCGAAATAGACCGCGAGCCGGTAAACGTTTCTTTACCGCAACTGCCGCGTTACAAAACAACATCGTGACGCCTCCCGTCCGCATGACGTTTCACGTTGTCGCGTGATACGTCATATGACGTGCTACGTTAGCGAACTGGTACGCGAAGCGAGTCGCAAAGCGCAGGTTTCTGGAAGCAAACCGGGAGGCCCTGCAAAGCGCTTAACGTAAACACAGCAGGTCATGTGACTTGGTAATAACACTTTTCATTGGTTCATTTCACTTTTGGTTTCCTAATGATGTAAGACTAGGTCATATAATCTAAAATGAACACTTTTCATTGGTTGAGAACTCTTGTTTTTCCCAAATGATGAAAATCCCTCCTTCTTTCCTCACTCTGACTTTCATCATTGTGAGAGAAAGACCCTTTGTGATCACTGAGCAATGGCTTCTTTAGTAGCTTCAGCTGGTGCTTCCCCACCACCTCCACCACATCCAAGGAAGAGTGGACCACCTGCTCAAGTTATAATTCAACAAGAAGAGGAAGAAGAGGAACAGGACGACGAGCACGAAGAGAGGCAGTTTTTGCCTGAGGAGCCCAGGACGTCTCACCGGAAAGAAAACTTCATTTGGCAATTTTTTTAAATTCCCAAAGGTCAGAAAAAAGTAAATGCAAGATACGTAACTTGCCTTATATGTCAAGATAGACTATCCAGAGGAACCGAGAAAAAATACAGTTTCGGAAACTACACAATGCATCGCCATATGACTAGGTGGCATCCTAACAACTACAGTGCTGCACAGTTTCGGAACGACCTAGATAATTTCCCTATTATGGCCAGAAGATCTGTTGTACCGGAAGTAACGGGACCAGAGGGCAGGGAGATGGTGCCAAATATACAAATGAGATTTGGTGAAGTAAAACACATCTGCGTATATTGCGATGGATTCATTTGCTACGGAGAAAGAAGCATCACTCTGATCAACAGAGCTATTGACTATCATATGCAAGTTTGTACGAAACGCCCAAAATAATAAATACTTTTTTTTTGTTTTGTTGCTCCTGTTGAGCCCTTTACAATGAATCGTTTTCATTGCCCCCTCCAAGAAAAACCCAAAAAAATATAAAACTGTTCAGAAAAATTCAAAAAAAGTAAAAAAATGTTCCGAAAAATAATAAAAAAAATATAAAACAACAAAAACAATAAAAAAAAAAGTTCTTTTCAGAACTACCTCCCCGTTATTAAAAAATTGGTACAATATTTGGAACTGTGCCAACCTCTATTTCTCTTAGTTCGCTTCCCAGTTCGCTCGCCGGTACGCGAACCGGAAGCGAACCAAAAACAGTAAGTATAAGGGAAGGAAACAGACACTTATGTTAAAAGAAAGACAGATATAGGGGAGTAAACTAGAGATACTATTACCCGTAATCCACTGCTGATGATGTCACATATTACATCATTCATGACATGCTCAGTGACATCATCAGCAGAGGATTGCGGGTTTTTTGGCAACGTGCCTTATCCACGGTTTAATAACGCTGCCTTTTGCTTTATATAAGTTTTCAAATTGTATGAAATATATACCAATAGGTCGTTATGAACCTTTAGGTAGTGCTTTTCTTCATGAGGTCTGGTCGCTTCCATACACATACAGATGTTTCAAAGATGATCAAGAAGTTTATCTGAATGGAGAGGAATGCACTGAGACGCCAGATCATTCACTAATGTGCAGGCACATACAGTTACACGGTTCATGCAACAAACACCGACCAAATATGGCTTGCGTGTTGCAAGGCACGCCAGTTCCTGCTATCATCCCCACGTTCAAGTTGTTGGAAAATGGTAGTTATTTGATGCTCAATAATGAAGATTGTTCTGGGTTAATTAAAAGTATTCCTTTTATCGTAACAGTAAGTGAACGGGTTATTTGCTGCAGAAATGTTCTATTTCCTCCCACACATGAACATAGGGAGTTTTCAATCTCGCCACAAATACCAACCTTGGGAGCAGATTTCAACGGCATGGCAAGAATAAGAGCTCTTTTGTCTCAGAGAGAGGTGGCCTTGAGTTCGGCCCGTGAAACTTTCGTGCTTCACATAACGAACACCCGTACAGAGGTGCAGACCCTTTTCAATTCAGATTTGCCTTTCCATTTCAGCAAGATGGTTCGGACTATCTCTAACGCGTCCTCCACAAAGGCCCTGGCGCACTTTTTTAAAGTTGTTACCAGTGGTCTCGTGACTTCATTTGAGAAAATCTTTGGAGTCATCCCTGCTTTCTTTCATTCTATTTTTTCCACTCTGCTTCGTGGATTGCCATTTTTACTTGCATTACCAGCGGACGCTCTTGTGCTTTTTTACATTTTTAAATATGGATGTCCCTCCTATGCAACCTCCCGCCCTGCAGCTGCTGACACTGTTCCGCAATCGCATGCTAGAATATTATGGCACAATGCCGTTGGCGATATTAAGCACGGCATATGGATTATCTTTTCGATTCTCCTACTTCACCTGTGTCCAGCCTGTATTTCACTGCCTGACCTGTGATTTCGATTGGGCCATTGATTTGTGTCTCTGCGGACCGGTTTCTCCTGACGTCGACTTTAATCAGCTGATGACTCCTATCATTACTCACGAGTTGGTTTGTCCTGGCGAAATGATTATGGCTGTGGCATTGATGCATGGACTAATTGGTCCCTGGAATTTACTCGCGGCAACACAGTCTTTCTTGGAACAGAGCTTTCTTGAAAACCCACCGAGCTGTCCTCTGATGGTGATAGAGGATCCGGTGCTGGGAGAGCACGTATGTTCTTTTCCGCTTTTAAATTGGATGGCTGAACTGTTTTCGGATGAAGACGGTGACTTCCTATTGGAGGCTGTTGCAGCTTATTTTGCATACACAGTTATGTCATAGACCTTTTTCATGTTTGATATGCTGAGTACTAGCATTTCATTGATAATTCATTGACTTATTTGTCAAGTTTTTATTATTTACCTTGCCTATTGGCTTAAGACTCGATAAAGTACTTGGCTGTTTTATTTTTCTTTAGCATTAAATTTTCCTAGTTTTTAATGCTTTACCTTGCGGACCGTCCACATATAAACTTGCAATCTGCTCTCATGAGATGGCACTTCTATTATCTTATTCAGTTCGTTTCCGGATCATGGGGAGGTGTCATCTAGGTCCTGGATATCTTTACAACGTGTTAAGTTAGCATGGGCTCATTACCGGTTTAAACGCCATTTTTCCTTTTTTGCAACTTCTGCACACGACACTTAGTTGTTGCTTTAGCTTTCAACCTAGTAGTTCATCGTGGTTTACATGAGAATAATATGTTATTGCTCTACTATCTGCTTTGCTTGTTAAACTATATCTGTACAGCGAGTGCTAAAGTTTCAAGAACAACACGATACAGAATTGTTATGAGGTCTGATCTCCACGACTTCATACTCATAACATAAGTGCAACTTCTGCCAATTCTGGGCATGAGGCGGGTTTTATATTGCTTTGCCGAACACACATACACAACACTTGATGCGGTTCACATGAAGAGAGAGCTGGTGTATGCTGATGTGATTCCTTCAAATCTAAGACACTAAAGTATGGGCAGGCCCTAAACCAACACAAAGAGACCTTCTTAGCAAATAATGTAATATGTGTATTAGGGAGGGTAAGATATAAGCAGCCGCGGGCCGTGGAGGGAGTTACGGTGAGGCAGGGAGGCGGGGAGGGGGAGAAGCAGGGTGGAGCCCTCTCCACCCTGCCCCTCCCCCTCCCCGCCTCCCTGCCCCACCGTAACTCCCTCCACGGCCCGCGGCTGCTTATAAGTGTTGCTAACTCTTATTCATTTACAGCATGTTAACATACTGTCACCATTCGCTTTTTATGTACTAGTAACTATGCTGGTAATTTTGCTACTGATAATATGTGTACTTGTATTATCTAAGATACTACGCCTGAGAAGACGGCATTAGTAAATAAACATTTCAAATACACATGTGTTCTTCTTAACTCATTGTTCTGGTTTCTAAGAAATTTATAACGACCGACTGTTCATGAGTTCCACGTATCCTGAGGTACTATAAGTTCATATTCTGGATTGTCTAAACATTGAGAGTTTGTTATATCCAATGTGACACTGTACCTAGCTTGCTAAGGGGTTTTTGATTACTAAGGTGAGTTTTGGGACACCCTAATTCGCCGAGGTTCCAATCCTCTGTCCACAGTTCTGTGTGAGAACAGAAACCCTGCGACAGGGGCACCCCCGACCCTTGCTGGAGCTTCATCACACTTGCGATACAACTCCAGCAATGCGCCACCTTTACGGCACAGATACATCACGCATCTGTGCTGTTTTTGCCCCATGATGCGCCGCATTGTAAATGCAGCACACCATAGGTGACGGAACAGCGGCACAGAATGACTAACACATCCCTGGTGATGCGCCAGTCATCATAAATCTATCCCTATGCTTCTTATCTTGTTAGAGATGAACCGCCATATGTATCATCAAAGTTTTTTGCATTTCCTAAATAGCGAACTTTAAGGAATAAATAGCGATTCTTTACCATTCCTAGTTTGCGATGAGCTATTTGCTAATTACAAATTACCCATTCATTTCCTTCATTTCCATAGGGCGGTTGGACTCACTTTTAGCTCGAACGGCTGAATGGATTTCCACGAAACTTGGCAAAATTGTAGGGACTGGTAGCCCGATGTGCCTTTGCTATGTCTCAAGATATATGCTCCAGTGGTTTTTACGAAAATTAACTTTGAAAAATATATATTGGGCTACATTGGCCTATATATATGTTGGAGCCCAAATGTAGCCCAATGTAGCCCAATGAAGCCCAATGAAGCCCAATGTAGCCCAATGTAGCCCAAAGATGGCCGCCAGAGACGAAAAAAAACAAATGTAGCCCAAATATCAGCCAGATGTAGCCCAACTATAGCCCAGTGACAGAATGACCAATCAGCTTCGCAAACCTCCGTTACGCGAAGCGGAGCGCTGTTACAGATATATATCTTTTTTTGAACGTTAATTTCTCAAAATCCACTGGAGCACATATATTGAGACCTAGCAAAGGCACATCGGGCTACCAGTCCCTAATATTTTACCAAGTTTCGTGCAAATCCATTCAGCCGTTCGATTATTATTATTTTTTTTTTTCTTGCCCCGCGGGGCCCTTTTAAAACCTCCACATCAAACCTAGGGGGTCAGCGAGGATCTACTATTCCCCCTTATGGTCATTTGCCCCTTCGCTTTCGCCTCCTCTTGTCTCTCGATCCTACCGAGAGACAAGATGGCGGCCGCTACGGACTGTTTGGAATGTTGACAGACGCCGGAGAACCAATCAGCTTCGCTTCACAAAGCTCCGTTGCGCGAAAAGTACGCGTCCTGGAGCGCTGCCCGGTCCGCTGTTACAGATATATATCTTTTTTTAAACGTTAATTTCTCAAAATCCACTGTAGCACATATATTGAGACCTACAAAAGGCACATCGGGCTACCAGTCCCTACAATTTTGCCAAGTTTCGTGCAAATCCATTCAGCCGTTCGGGCTAAAAGTGAGGCCAACCGCCCTATGGAAAACTCAATGTTAAAAACACGTTTTGGGACCGCCCTTTTTTCTCGGCCCCCCCTTAACGAACCCCCCCCAAATTTTCAAGGGCTGCTCAGAAACAAAATGTGCCATTTTCCTGAAAATTTCAGCCAATTCC
Organism: Lissotriton helveticus; assembly: GCF_964261635.1. Classification (NCBI taxonomy): domain Eukaryota; kingdom Metazoa; phylum Chordata; class Amphibia; order Caudata; family Salamandridae; genus Lissotriton; species Lissotriton helveticus. The sequence goes on along the minus strand of NC_136067.1, from coordinate 794,763,104 downwards.
GTCCACAAACGCCAAAATTATTAGACATAGAATTTTCAAAAATCCCATAGAGAAAAAATCCTAACTATATATACCTACTGGCGACCGCCAGTAGGTAATATATATATATATATATATACATATATATATATATATATATATATATATATATATTACCTACGAACCCCCCCCAAATTTTCAAAGGCTGCTCAGAAACAAAATGTGCCATTTTCCTGAAAATTTCAGCCAATTCCGTCCACAAACGCCAAAGTTATTAGACATAGAATTTTCAAAAATCCCATAGAGAAAAAATCCTAACTATATATACCTACTGGCGACCGCCAGTAGGTAATATATATATATATATATACATATATATATATATATATATATATATATATTACCTACTGGCGGTCGCCAGTAGGTATATATAGTTAGGATTTTTTCTCTATGGGTTTTTTGAAAATTCTATGTCTAATAACTTTGCCGTTTGTGGACGGAATTGGCTGAAATTTTCAGGAAAATGGCACATTTTGTTTCTGAGCAGCCTTTGAAAATTTGGGGGGGGTTCGTCAAGGGGGGGCCGAGAAAAAAGGGGGGTCCCAAAACGCGTTTTTCCCATGTTAATTTCCATAGGGCGGTTGGCCTCACTTTTAGCCCGAACGGCTGAATGGATTTGCACGAAACTTGGCAAAATTGTAGGGACTGGTAGCCCGATGTGCCTTTTGTAGGTCTCAATATATGTGCTCCAGTGGATTTTGAGAAATTAACGTTTAAAAAAAGATATATATCTGTAAGCGCGGACCAGGCAGCGGTCTGGTTCGCGGACTTTTCGCGCAACGGAGCTTTGTGAAGCGAAGCTGATTGGTTCTCCGGCGTCTGTCAACATTCCAAACAGTCCGTAGCGGCCGCCATCTTGTCTCTCGGTAGGATCGAGAGACAAGAGGAGGCGAAAGCGAAGGGGCAAATGACCATAAGGGGGAATAGTAGATCCTCGCTGACCCCCTAGGTTTGATGTGGAGGTTTTAAAAGGGCCCCGCGGGGCAAAAAAAAAAATAATAATAGTAATCGAACGGCTGAATGGATTTGCACGAAACTTGGCAAAATTGTAGGGACTGGTAGCCCGATGTGCCTTTGCTAGGTCTCAATATATGTGCTCCAGTGGATTTTGAGAAATTAACGTTCAAAAAAAGATATATATCTGTAACAGCGCTCCGCTTCGCGTACTTTTCGCGTTACGGAGGTTTGCGAAGCTGATTGGTTTTTCGGCGTCTGTAAACATTCCAAACAGTCCGTAGCGGCCGCCATCTTGTCTCTCGGTAGGATCGAGAGACAAGAGGAGGCCAAAGCGAAGGGGCAAATGACCATAAGGGGGCATAGTAGATCGTCCCTGACCCCCTAGGTTTGATGTGGAGGCTTTGAAAGGTTCTCGCAGGGCAAAAAAATATATACAGTTTTTTTAGTTTTTTTGCGTGGAGTGCGCTCGGTTCGCGAACCGGGAAGCGTTCTGGGGAGCGTACTTTCTTGAAAATTAGTGAAAAAAGTTAGAGTACAATAATAATTGTGAGTGATCAGATGTAGGGTAGCTCTGAGAAGAGCTTTTGGTTTTATGGTACATTTAGGTACTTATAAGTAGGTACCAATGCACATTCTTAAATTCAGAGTGAAAACTCTGTTGCCCTCATCTGAGAAGTGAACTCCATCTCCTCTGTAGATATCTTGCATGTAGTAACGCAAGTTATTGTTGTACAGGGAGCCCATTCCATGGTCTCTCATGTAAGCTGAAACAGATTTGTTTACATGCTTCCTCGATTTCTCAATTTGTGGACAAAATTGGTTCGACCACCTCCATTTCTGTCTTTGGCATATATTTGAATATACCAAGGCAGTCTGAGGAAAAAGTGCCATCAATTGCTCAAAGGTGTCCTTTAAAAGCATTTCCAGACCTACCCCAGTCAAAGTGCCCAAATCATTACCTCCACAGTGCACAATTAACAGGTCAGGTTTTGGCAAATGCATAAAGGTTTTCACCAATGGTATCAATTGGTGACATTTTAATCCTCTGTGGCCAAACCACTTAATTTCCACATCTTGTAAATTGAGGTTAGGTAAATTCCTGTTTTCAGCGTACCTTTGAGCCCAATAGATGTAGCTATGTCCAACAATCCAGACAGAAAACATGGCGAGAGAAGGTTCTCCTGCAGTCAGATGAAGTGTGGCAATGAAATGGCAGTTGAAAAAATGAGAGTGTAAAATGAAAAAAACTGAGGAGTTTCTGTGTTAATGAAGCAGTAAGAGTGATTGGTGGATTTTGATTGCTGAAAACAGAAAGTTAGTGTGCATGGATGAGTTCGTTGAAAGATGTATTTTGAGTGGCGAAGAAAAAATCATTAAATGAAAGAATGCTTTGGATATGCAGGTGCACTGAGAGTTCAGAGTTCAATTGCAACATTGTTGTGTGAGAGGTCTTGCAAGAGGTGGTTGCTATGCAGAAAAAGCAGAGAGGGGGCAGAGGGGGGAAGGGTTTTGCTTTGAAAAAAAGTGAGGGAAGAGTTTTGATTGGGTGACATGAGAGATCTGTGTGAGGAATTACAGCATTTCTGTGCTTTTGATAGCTGCAGACTCTGGAGTGCATACCTTTTGCTCTGCTGAAGACAAATTGGTGTGTTTCTGAGACTGTTTTGAAACTCAAAGTATTTGCTAAGGTGAGAAAAAATTTCTTTAATTTAGATAGAAAATAGTGTGCTTTAAGGAGAAAATTATGAAGAAAGTTGTGTTTTTCAAATGTTGCTTTGTCTCAAGTGTTTCACAAATAGATTTTGTTTCTTTGAGAAATTGTAATTGGAGAAAATGTGAAGTATTAGTACTGACAGGGCTTTTATGTGCATAGGAGCTGTGGAGTGTTTTCAAATTATGACTTGTAAATCGTTTTTGAGAAAAAGCAATGGTTTTAATATTGATGAGAAGGACATAATGGTGTCTGCTTCTTTATAAGGTAATTGAGAGTCTTTCCCATTTCAATGTAAGAAGTTTGTCTGTGGAGCAAATTGCTTGTAAATATGCTCCCACCTGTGCATGGCAAATTTAGATTTTAAATGTTTCCGTTACATAGGCATGTTAAAGGTGACTGAAACATGCTGCAAAGGCAATAAAAAATGCTTTTATGTGTCTTAAGGACATTTTAAGTCATTTCCCCATGTGCAGTGTTTTCAAATTATGAGTTGAAAATCGTTTTTGAGGTAAAGGAATGTTTTCAAAATTTATGTGCGCCATATGACCCCAAATTTTTTTTTCAGGGGTGCAGCAGGGTGTTCTTGAGATACCCCTGCACCGTCGGAAAAATTCGTAATTTGCGATGAGGTAATTGCTAATCGCAAATTGCACCTTCATTCCTATGGGCCTCCTGCTGCATGGAAATGAATGGGTAATCTTGCTGAAATGCAAAGTCGAATCTGTATTTAAAAGGGTCTGCACCTCTGTACGGGTGTTCGCTATGTGAAGCACGAAAGTTTCACAGGCCGAACTCAAGGCCACCTCTCTCTGAGACAAAAGAGCTCTTATTCTTGCCATGCTGTTGAAATGTGCTCCCAAGGTTGGTATTTGTGGCCAGATTGAAAACTCCCTATGTTCATGTGTGGGAGGAAATAGAACATTTCTGCAGCAAATAACCCGTTCATTTACTGTTACGATAAAATGAATACTTTTAATTAACCCAGAACAATCTTCATTATTGAGCATCAAATAACTACCATTTTCCAAGAACTTGAACGTGGGGATGATAGCAGGAACTGGCGTGCCTTGCAACACGCAAGCCATATTTGGTCGGTGTTTGTTGCATGAACCGTGTAACTGTCTGTGCCTACACATTAGTGAATGATCTGGCGTCTCAGTGCATTCCTCTCCATTCAGATAAAGTTCTTGATCATCTTTGAAAATCTGTATGTGTATGGAAGCGACCAGACTTGATGAAGAAAACCACTACCTAAAGGTTAATAACGACCTATTGGTATATATTTCATACAATTTGAAAACTTATATAAAGCAAAAGGCAGCGTTATTAAACCGTGGATAAGGCACGTTGCCAAAGCAGTCAACCTTTTGGATTTATACTGGAAATGTTAAAGGAAGAATTACGGAGTAGGGCCTGTAAATCTTTAATAGACAACGAGTAAAATTACTCCAACCATCGTATTCCTCTAACTCCGGGATAGTAGGGGTGTTTAATTTTTTAGAAGTAGCCAATCCAAAGCATTTGGTCTGGGAAATTGTTTCATTCACAAACAACATATGTTTTGGGATGAGACATGCACGGTGGAAAGCCTCAGTGCCTTGTACCTGCCAGGTTCGTGAACCCCAAACTGATGTAGATCCTGGATATTTTTACTCTGTATTACGTTAGCATGGTCTCATTACTGGTTTAAACGCCATTTTTCCTTTTTTGTAACTTCTGCACACGACACTTAGTTGTTGCTTTAGCTTTCAGCCTACCTGCGTCAAGATCTATGCCTGCTTCAAGCAGGCGCAGGGTTTTGATGTAGCTTTGTCCTATCTGATTGTAAATGCGGCACACCGTGGGTGGCAGAGCAGCGGTGCACGTTAACTGGTGCATCCCTGGGGATGTGCTAGTTAATATAAATCTGCCCCTTTACATTTAATTATGTGCAGGGGACACAGAGTAGGTGAGGTTTATCCAAGGTTAAGAAGAGATGAGTCCTGTTCAGTGAAAAATTGGAGATAGGCTTCAGTATATTATATACTTAAGTAGTGTGTTAAGTTTTTGATGACTGTTATTAATTTACGGTTGGGTAATAGTGGTTAATAACATTTTTTATTATATTTTACCACAGATTCAACTGCAGATTATTTCAAGATTTTAGGATGCCTAGCAAAGAAAGAGTAAGAAAGGCTGGAAAACGTCAAAGACAGCAGGAGCATGGAATATTGCAGCAGTCCTCTAACAAAAAGATTTGTCAAGTCACCAAGAAAGCACCGGGTAAGAGTCGAAAAACAGTCATAAGAAATATGTGTAGTAAAAAAAATATTACTACAGAAAATGTTTCACTCCAGAAAAGGAGACAGAATTCAAATGGTAAGGAAAGGCCAATGAGAAATGTTACTGCTAGAGTAAGAGAGAACTCTATGCATGAAAGTAGAAGGAAACAACAGTTTAGGGATATTCGTAAACGAATGTTCCGCAACAGGATAATTGGGAATTTGTTAAAAAATATTAAGAAAGGTCAGCAGAAAGTGGTTTTTTATAAGAGAAAAAATATAGTTGAGAAAGTTATTGATCAGGCATTTGAAATTAAACGTAAGTTATTTATTTTGACAATCAATAGAATTAGGAAGCTAAACAAGGTAATTTATGATTTCAAAAGAAATAGTAGATGGAAGAGAATAGTTAATCGTAGTAATTTTTGTGAAGTTTTTTCTGGAGAATGGATGCATAGTTCAAGCTCTGAGGCATTTTTTAATGAGGAGAGTTATTTCCAGGATAATGATTTGGTGCATGCAGTTGACACCAGTGGTCGAGCTTATGAAGTGAAAGATGGTTGTCCAGTTGAAAAAGAAAAACTTGTGAGAACAGAGATAGAAGAGGTGTTAGGTAATGAGGTTTTAGGGAGACGTCCTAAGGGTCCTGTGTACACCTGGAAGTGTAGTAGTATTTGCAGTGTACGACAGGATTCCATCAATTTGCTTTGTGATTTTATACGGTCATTTAGTAAGAAAAGTTTGAAGCAGAAAATGAAGTTGTTGCAAGAATTAGATCCTTGCAGAGTGAGAGAAGTGATAGGTTTGCATGGTCATTCACTGGCTTGTCTTTCCAGGAGAGTATGCCAGAGTGTTTTTCATCATTTCAGGATGCTAGCAGTGCATCATAATAAAGTGAGGAAATTAGTTAGAATGTTGTATTATGCTAAGAGTCCAGCAATTATGCTAAAACAATTATGCGCTGCTCTTTTGCATGGTTCTGAAATAGATGTGAAGAATATATGTGAAGAAATTGAGTTTTGTTACTTTGGAAGTAAAGAGGAGAATGTTGAAATTGACCAAGAAGAAGAGAGTAATGTGGAAGATAGTGTACAGGTTTCCAGTACAGATAATTTCCAGAGGGAAATTGCGACGTTTGAGGTGAAATCAAGTGAGAGGCCAAATTTCACTTGTGTGTGTTGTCGACGCACTTATTATAAGAATCAGACTAAGTTAGTGGATTTATATGGAAAAAGTGAAAGGGAAAATAATAGTGAATGGCAGGATTTTACAACATACTTGATGGTAGAAAATTGTTTTGATTTGGGATTGGATCAACGTGTGTGTACTTATTGTTGTAACAAATTAAATGAAAACCAGATGCCTGCTAGAGCAGTTCATAATAATCTGGAATTGGTTGAAATTCCTTCTGAATTGAAGGATTTAAATACTTATGAATCTATTTTGATTCAAAGTATCCATCCCTTTCAGGCTATTGTAAGAATGGAGCCAAAGACAGGGAAATTGCCTCCATCAGATTTACAGAGAGGATTAAAGGGAAGAGTTGTTTATTTGCCTCTAGATTTGAAGAAAAACATTAACACAATTGGAGTAGAAAAAGTGGAAGAGGAACCTCTGGTTATCTTAGTTAATGGGGTTCCGACAAAGAATAAGAAAATATGGCAAGATTTAGTAGATGTTAGGAAAGTCAAAAGGGCAACATTGTATTTGAAAAAATATAATAAATACTATAAAAATGTATATGTTGCAGAAGAGGAAGTAAGTGAGGAAGAGGATAGCGATTTGTGTGCTGGTCAAATTGAGAAAGTAGAACCCTGTACTAGTGAAGAAATATATGAACATTATAGTGTTCATCCTTTGCATTCCAAGGAAGTCATGGGGAATGCTATTGAGTTGTTTCAAATGAAACAAGCGAAAGGGAGTCCCATTAGTGTTTGGGAGGAAAGTTTGGAAGCTCGGTGTTTCCCACAGCTTTTTCCAACAGGTCAGGGAGGAAGATATGATGAGCGACCTCATCAAATTCCTGCTTCTGAATACCGGACTTTGCGATTGTATGCAGGAGATCCTAGGTTTCGACAATGCATTCCTTATTTGTTTCATCTCCTGTTTGAAAGCGATCTGTCTGGACTGTCATATGCAGTGAACCACATCTTGAAAAGTGGTATACACATGCAAAACATCTCGGCAAGTGACTTTATGGATAAAGTCAATGTCCAAGACAGTATTTTGGATTCTCACCTCATTAATCTCATGGCGTGTCAGCGTGGTACTAATGAGTACTGGTACCGTCGTCATGGTGATTTAAAATGTATGCTGAGGAACTTAGGAACTCCCACATGGTTCCTCACTTTGAGCTGTGCTGAGTATGGCTGGGAAGACTTACTTGAATTTCTACGAGAGGCAAATGCTAACGTAGAAAACATCGAATTCAAGACACCCGGAGAACTGTGCTCTTTGGATCCAGTCAATGTATGTAGGTACTTCAATCATAGATTTGAAGGTATGATGTCTTTCATCATGAATAAGAAGAATCCACCTCTTGGAGAGGTGTTGGATTTCTTCTGGAGGAAGGAGTACCAAGCAAGAGGTGCTCCTCATATACATATGTTGCTGTGGATCAAGGATGCACCTAAATTTGGAACGGATGCAGACGACTCAGTGATGAGTTTCATAGAACAGTATTCTACGTGTGCTGTTCCAAACGCAAAGGAGAAAAAAAGCCTAAGAGAAAAAGTTCTACGTTTCCAAAGCCATCGATGTGGAAAGTACTGTCGTCGTAAATTCCGGAACAAAGACAAGTTCTACACCAAATGTCGTTTCGGCTTTCCACGATCGGTGATTTCTAAAGGAAGAGTGAACAGTTTGATGTCTTCGCTGCGACATAATGTGATGAAGAAATCACCTAAAAACACATACAATTTGAAGAGGAACGAAGAGTCTAAGTACATCAACGACTACAACCCGGTGATTTTGTCCATGTGGAATGCTAACATGGATATACAGTTTGTGGCTGATAACTGTATGGCTGTGGCTAGGTATGTGACATCTTACATCACCAAAAAAGAGAAGACAGAATTGAAGGATATGTGGGAGGACATTTCCCATGAAAAGAGCCTCAGCAAGAAGTTGTACAGTTTCAGTCTGAAGATGTTGTCGCATCGAGAAATCGGAGCTTACGAATGTTCTGACCGGTTGTCTTCAGCAAGTCTCTATGCCAAGTCCAGGAGTATCGTTTGGGCGAGTGTTGGTCTTGCTGCAACGCGTAATCGAGTTCTGAAACCTGTGCGGGAAATTGAGTATTTGGCGGAAAAGGAGCCAAACAGTACCGACATTTTGAAGAGCAACATGTTGGATACATATTATCCAAATCGAAGCAGTCACCTCGAGAATGTTTGTCTGTATGAGGTTCTGCAAAATTACATATTCAAGAGGAACATCAAAGAAGATACTGAGAAAGGAGTGTATGCTGTAATAGGAAGTGAGGGATGTCTGGTCAAGCAAAGAAAATGCCACTTGATAAACCATCGAAAATTGAGTGGCGAATCTCCTGAAAAAAAGGAGTTTTTCTATTTAGCACTTTTGCAACTTTTTAAGCCTTGGCGTGCAGAAGAGGAACTGCTTGGAGATTTCCTCTGTTACGAAGACTCTTTCAATGCTGCCAAGGAGACCATAGAATGTCCTGCTTTTCCCAAATATGTAGAAATGTTGAATGTGGAAATTGAGCAGGAAGCAACGATTGCAGCCGAGATTGCCAGAGACAGTTCTCAGGACAGTCAGAGTTCTGCTTCATTGAGTCAGGATCCACTAGGAGGACCTCTTATCGAAAATGAAGCTGCCACTGCTATGAATGAAGTGGAAAGAGCCATGGCACATGCTCAGGAGGATGCGGTTAACTTAGAAGAGTTGGAAAGACAACTCAACGTTGAGCAGAGGAAAATATATGACGAACTTACCATGCAAATTGATCATGGATTAAGTCATGATAAGAAAGAGTGCTCATGTACGTCGTTGAAGCCTGTCCGACTGTACGTGAGTGGAGAAGCGGGAACTGGAAAAAGTTTCCTTATTAAAGCAATTTCATGTTATTTGCAGGAAAGGACAGAGTCATCGCTGTCTTGTGTTGTCACCGCTCCAACTGGACTGGCAGCACATAACATTAAAGGGATTACTTTACATCGTTTACTGATGCTGCCAGTGGAGCATGACAACAAATTAGAATATCACAAGCTATCTGGAGATGCTTGTTTTGAAGTTTCAAGAGTCTTGAGGAAAATGAAACTTCTTATCATTGACGAAGTAAGCATGGTTTCCAATGTTATGCTTGCCTTTGTGCATTTGAGAATGCAAGAAGTTCTCAAAACAGAGTATGATGTGTTATTTGGTGGCAAACACATCATTGTTTTTGGAGATCTTCTGCAGCTGACACCAGTGAAAGGGCAACCTGTGTTCAAAATGCTCACGCATGAAGATACCAGGAAGTGCTTAGGGAGTATTGGCAACGTCAATATATGGTTAAACTTCAATTATGCTGAACTGCATGAAAATATGCGTCAGGCAAAGGATGAAGTTTACAAGACTATTCTACAAGATGTTAGAATTGGAAAAGTGACCGAGCATGGGAAAGAAGCTTTACATGCACGATTACTGACAAATTTATATCCAGACGAAGATGTTGTGCCTGAGAATATTTTTCAGAAAGTTACTGAGAAAAAATCTGGAATATGTTTGATGCCAACTCTTGCAGAATGTGCCAAATTCAACAACAAAATGTTGCATTTAGAAAAGCAAGAGATTGTGAAATTGGAAGCTATTGACAGAGTAGAGCATATGGGATCAACAATTATTTTGTCTGAGAATCTGAAAACAAAATTGGATTCATTAGAGAAGAGTATATCTAAAACTGCGGGTTTTGAAAAGACTCTGAATGTGTGCTTGAACTGCCGTATAATTTTAAGAAGGAATTTACATGTTGAAAGAGGTCTGGTAAATGGATCAATGGGTAATGTTGTTGATTTTGTGAAATACAGAAATAGAGATGGAATTGAATTTTTAAAAATTAAATTTGATGGCATTGAGGAAGTACAGCTAATTGCTCGTTGTTCTGCTAGATTTTTGCTTGTAAAAGACTTATATGTTCGTCGTAAGCAGTTTCCTGTTTGCTTGGCATATGCGGTGACAATCCATAAATCGCAAGGTTTAAGTGTAGACTGTGCATTGGTGAATATTGGCAGTTCTGTGTTCAAGGAGGGTATGGCATATGTGGCATTGTCACGAGTTAGGACTTTATCGGGATTGTACTTGATTGAGTGTGATGTCACAAACATTTGTGCGGATCTAGATTGTGTTAAGGAATACAATAGGTTGAGAAGAGAGTATGCGCCACATTTGCCTCAGTATCCTTTGTTTGAGAAACGTGTGGTAGGCCGGAAACGAAGAAATGTGACCAATACTGGGGAGGTTGTAGCAAAAAGACGAAAAGTTGATGAACCTGAAATTATAAGCAGAAACAAAAAGGATTCTGTTGAAGATGTTGTTGGTTTTCAATTTGAAAACAGTTCTGGTGTCAACTGCTATGCTAATGTAGTGGTTAATGTTGTCTTTTCTCTAGAAACTTTAAAAGAACAGATTGTGGTCAATTCGGATCAAAGATTTTGCAGTTTGTTAAATTCTGTGTTAGAGAAATGTAGCACTGATAGAACAAACATAGAAAGTGTGTCTGAAATTCGAAATCTGTTAGACAGATGTTCAGGCCAAACACAATTCTCTCAAAATAGTCAGCAAGATTGTCAGGAGTTTTTAATGTATATGCTTGATGTATTGCATGATGAAGGTGTAGATGTAGATCACCTGTTTGGGCTTTCTTATCAATGGCAGCATGACTGCGAGAACTGTAGGGTATCAGCTACTACTAGTGTAGACTCAGAAAGATTTATATATTTAACTTTGCCAGACAGTAAATCAGTCTCTTTTAATAAGCTAGTAAAAGCAGCTGATCACAACATGGAGTGTAGCCAATGTAAATCTGAAATGATGTCCACTTTATTTATACGAACATATGGCCAGTATGTCATTTTAATGTTCCAACGATGTAGGCCTGATGGAACAAAATTGACAACTTTAATTAAAAATTTTGTGGCTTCACAGTTGTCAATATCAGGAAGGACTTTTGTAACTGTAGCAATTATATATCATGATGGTCCTTCAATAACATCAGGACATTATACAGCTTATTTAAAGTGTAGAAATGGCTGGTCATTCTGCAATGATTCTGTTTTAATTTTCAAAAAAAAATTGCCATATGACCTTAAAAACTCTTACCTGGTGTTTTTAAAACCAAAATTTTAGGGAAAGAATCTCGGGATGTGCTCTGAGGAATTTCAAGAAGTTCTCATGGCTCCTACACTATTTGGCCTTGAGGATAAGTGTAGTACAGAGACATAACTTTTTACCATAACACTGGACGTTATTGAGAAGTACGTGCACTTTGAATGAGTTCAGAAAAACTATTTCTTTTTATAAGCTAATTGAAGCAGCGAATCAAAACATGGAGTAGAGGGAATGTAAGTCTGCAATGCTGTCTACTGTTTTACATTGCTTTGTGATTAAAAGTGATGTAGAGAATTAAATAATTGTACTAGTCATAAAGGTAGTGTAAGTCTGCTTCATAGTAAGCAGTATCAGTGTGATAGGAAATGTAGAACATGATTGAGCAAGAAGGGGAAGATATTACTAGTCCAGGATTGTGTAAATGATCTTCAACATTTTAATTCTGAAAGTTGCGGAAATGCGAAAAGACGGGATTGGCTTACAAGAAATCCAAGAGTTATACATGGCTCTGACACGATTTGGCCTTGTGGAATCGTGTGGTAGAGAGCGAGAAGTCATTTATTGTATGTAACATGTTTTTGAAAACGATGGAGGTTTTCTTTCAGAAAGTGGCGGGTTGAAAGTAATAACAGCACAACAGAGTGTAAGCTGTTCATAGGACATCCTTGGCCGTCATGGAAAGTAAGTTAACTTTAAGGAGTTCTGAATTCTGATTTGTAATGTATGGGTTTTTTAAACACAATCATTTTGATTGTGTTTTTTTTTCCCCGCTGTTATATGATGAATACCTTCAAGTCACTGTTTTAGTGAAATTTGATACATTCTGAGAACAGCAAAAATAAACCATTTAACATGTATAATTAATTCTGTTCTGTTTGCATTTATGATGTACATGTAGAACTGTGTAGGAGGCATGGAGAAGGTGAGGCTTCTGTCAGTGTCAAAGTTGTTGCATACAGTGCTCATATTCTACGTAGTCTTTTATATTTCATTACTTTCACTGTTTCTGACAGATCTAAAATTTTTTTTTTTAAAAGAACAGTAAGTATAAGGGAAGGAAACAGACAGTTATGTTAAAAGAAACACAGCTATAGGGAATAAACTAGGGATACTGTTACCCGCAATCCTCTGCTGATGATGTCACTGAGCATGTCATGAATGATGTAATATGTGACATCATCAGCAGTGGATTACGGGTAATAGTATCTCTAGTTTACTCCCCTATAGCTGTCTTTCTTTTAACATAACTGTCTGTTTCCTTCCCTTATACTTACTGTTCTTTTTTATAAAAAAAATTTTTTGGTTCGCTTCCGGTTCGCGTACCGGGGAGCGAACTGGGAAGCGAACTAAGAGAAATAGAGGTTGGCACAGTTGCAAATATTGTACCAATTTTTTTATAACGGGGAGGTAGTTCTGAAAAGAACTTTTTTTTAAATTGTTTTTGTTGTTTTATATTTTTTTTATTATTTTTCTGAACATTTTTTTACTTTTTTTGAATTTTTCTGAACAGTTTTATATTTTTTTTGTTTTTTTTTCGGAGGGGGCAACGAAAACGATTCATTGTAAAGGGCTCAACAGGAGGAAGAAAACAAAAAAAAAGAATTTATTGTTTGGGGAGTTTCGGACAAACATGAGCATGATTGTTAATAGCTCTGTTGATCAGAGTGATGCTACTTTCTGCGTAGCAAATGATTCCACTGCAATGTACGCAGACTTGTTTTACTTCACGAAATCTCGTTTGTATATTTGGCACCATCTCCCTGCCCTCTGGTCCCGTTACTTCCGGTACAACAGATCTTCTGGCCATAATAGGGAGATTATCTAGGTCGTCCTGTTCCTCTTCTTCCTCTTCTTGCTGAATTATAACTTTAGCAGGTGGTCCACTCTTCCTTGGATGTGGTGGAGGTGGTGGGGAAGCACCAGCTGAAGCTAGTAAAGAAGCCATTGCTCACTGGTAACAAAGGGTCTTTCTCTCACAATGATGAAAGTCAGAGTGAGGAAAGAAGGAGGGATTTTCACCATTTGGGAAAAAAAATAGTTCTCAACCAATGAAAAGTGTTCATTTTAGATCATATGACCTAGTCTTACATCATTAGGAAACCGAAAGTGAAATGAACCAATGAAAAGTGTTATTACCAAGTCACATGACCTGCTGTGTTTACGTTACGCGCTTTGCAGGGCCTCCCGGTTTGCTTCCAGAAACCTGTGCTTTGCGACTCGGTAAGCGTACGAGTTCGCTAACGTAGCACGTCATATGACGTATCACGCGACAACGCGAAACGTCATGCGGACGGGATGTTGTATTCTAACGCGGCAGTTGCGGTAAAGAAACGTTTACCGGCTCGCGGTCTATTTCGCGGCATCAAGGTCAGCTAACGGGAAGCTTCCCGATTCGCGAAGCGGGAACGAAGAAAAAAAAATATTTAAAAAAAAAATTATTCATAAACATATAAAATATATTTTTGGATTTAAAGAAGAATACATTTTACAGCTACAGATATTAGCTGTTAAAAAACCAATGAAATTCACAGAAAAAACCATAGGTTATAGACCATATATAGTTAGGAATTAGCATTTACAAAACCTTGAAAATTCACTGAAAAAACCATAGGTTATAGACCATATATAGTTAGGAATTAGCATTTAAAAAACCTTATTTTACTCACACAAAACCATTGAAATTCCATATATAGTTAGTTGCACTAACTATATATCGCGCACCCGTAATCCACTGCTGATGATGTCACATATTACATCATTCATGACATGGTCAGTGACATCACTGATGACATCACTGATGACATCTCAAATGACATCACTGATGATATCTCATTTGACATCAATGGTCACATCAATGATGATATCATTAATGTGACAATACAATGCATCTCCTCACACTTTAATATAACCTCTGTTACACCCAGTGTTAAATACAGAGTATAATTTTTGAAACCATTGACACACCAATACTAGTTACTACATACCCACTCACTGATTCCTACGTCTACACACACATTCACTCATTCACCCATACAATCATTCATACATACAATCACTCATCTTTACAACACTATCATATGCACTCATACACCTATACAGACACTCACACTCTGCCACTCATCCATGGAGTTACTCACACACCTAGTCAGTCCTGTAAAGAATCAATCACAGTTCCATTTTCTAATCTACACAGTTAAACATAGAGTACCTTACATTTTAAAACATATACTAACACATACTTACTCTCTTATAGAATCACTGATACAAGTACACATTGATCTGCACAGAGTCACACACCTCCCAGCCAGTCATACACACACTCAGTCTCCCATACAAATACTTGTGCAACCAATCAATAACCCATATAGCTACTTATATAGCTACTGATCAACACATGCAGCAGCTTGCACAACAACAGACATGCTGATGCACACTTTCAGACAGTTTAGTCACTAACCCGTGCATTTAGTAAGACGCATTTAATCACTCACTCATACAGTCAATCACGCACCTACTAAAACCTTCATTCAGACACTTATACATCCACTCATTCTTCAATATGTAAAACATATTTAAACTTTACAGAAACACATAATCACTGGATGTTGTCATCAGTGATGTCATTTGAGATGTCATCAGTGATGTCATCAGTGATGTCACTGACCATGTCATGAATGATGTAATATGTGACATCATCAGCAGTGGATTACGGGTGCGCGATATATAGTTAGTGCAACTAACTATATATGGAATTTCAATGGTTTTGTGTGAGTAAAATAAGGTTTTTTAAATGCTAATTCCTAACTATATATGGTCTATAACCTATGGTTTTTTCAGTGAATATATATATATATATGTTGTGCTGGCAAACTACTGTGAGTCAAGGGAGTATTCGGAAATACAACCTTGAATCAAAAACCTTGAAAAAAACAGGCTTTATTTCTCGTCCTAGCATATTTTCAATGTATCATTGCATTGCTCCTCTAGCATTACATTTTTTTAATTCTAATCTTATTCTTATCTTTGCCCTTGGCTTTGCTACTCTGGCATGGTTTATTTTTTCTTTTACATTCTCTTCATCCAGTGACAGTCTCCACATACGCTATGATTGAATACCATCCATTCATCCATCCATTCAAAGTAAACATCGCTATCATTCTTCTTAATCTCTCAACAAATCTTTCACCAACAACATACATTTGTATTTTCTTTAAACCACCACCCATGCATCCTTGCTTGCCTTTGAGTTTGACCCATCAAACCTCCCGGAGAATTCTTATCACCCATACAGTTTAACCCACCCAGGCAGGTATCCTTTCCTTTACCTTTCACCCATCCTTCATCCACCCATGCATCCGATTGCCACCTATGCATCCTGGGCCCATACCTTCACCCACACATCCTTCTCTGCGAGTCATATATTACATGTCAACAATCCTTCCTCCTTCCATCCTTTTTTCCCTTTTTGTTCAACCCATCCATCCAGGTCATCTGACTCTTAGTCTTCTTAATAATAAAACTTTCCCAGCTGAGTTGAAGTCAAATAGAAGAGGCCATTAGTTACTCAACTCCCGCCGCTAATGCTATTGCTAATGCAATTGCTAATGCTATTGCAAATGCAGTTGCAAATGCAGTTGCAAATGCTATTGCTAATGCTATAGCTGATGCTAAGGGTGTTGAATTCCTCACGAGAAATGCGCATGCGCGGCCGCCCGCGCATGCGCATTAGGATCCGAAATGGCGGCGCAAATCGCGGGACGGCGAGAGGGAGCCCCGGGGACGCGGCAGACAAGGTAAGTGTTTTTAAAAGCTTTTTATACTTTTATTTATGTATTTAGGGAGGGCGGGAGGGAGGCGGGTGGCGGCCGGCTACGCACCGTCTGCGGAGCGCGCGTAGTGCCGCCTGGCTACGCCCGCTACGCAAAATGCGTAGGAGACGGCACTCCGTGCACTCCGTGCACGGAGCGTAGCTGGCCGCCCACCCTTAGATAGAACCAAGTTATTACAAGAAAACGAAGTTTAAAGTTTTGATTTCTGCATTACAAATTTGGAAACAGTTTAATAGAAGGTTTTGTTTTAATAGGAAACTGAATTATTATACACCATTTCTCAATAATCTTTCACTTCCCGAAATTTTTAGGGATATAGTGATGCAAAGGTGGAACAATTTCAAGATTAGCTCTTTTGGAGATTTATTCCATAATAACCAAATGGTACCATACTCATATTTGCAAGATAAATATAACCTCACCAGTCGAGATTTTTTTAAGTATCTCCAAATTCGAAGTTTTTTAGAGTCCAAAAATGTATTAAGCACCAGTTCTATGAATAGAATAGATGTACTAGAGTGTTGTAAAAGGAAAAGTCGAATTGGTACCATTTACCAATTAATGATAAATAGAATAAATGATAATCTTGAAGTATATATGGATAAATGGCAAATTAAATTGGGATTAGAAAAAGTTGACATTGTTAGATCTTTAGAATTGGCCCATATGGTGCTGTTTAATGGATCATTTAAAAGCCAGCATTTTATGGCTGTTTTTGATTTGTACTATACACCATCGAAACTCGCTCTATGGAAAGCAAGTGGGGGCACCAGCTGTAGCCGCTGTGGATATGTCGCTGCTGACTCCGTCCATATGTTTGTTCAGTGCCCAAAATTGACTCAATTTATTCTAGATGTACAAAGGTTTCTAAACAGCATCTTAGAATCATCGCTTATATTATCTTCGGAAGTTGTGATACTAGGCATTCAAACTGATCAAATTGACACTAGATCAGTGGAAGAGGAAGGCTTCATATTTATAGCGATGTCGATTTATAGGTATTGTATTACCTCACGCTGGTTAGACACGAATACCCCTGTTTCCATCACTGGCAATCTAAACTATTAAGTGTATATCAGCTTGAAAATGCGGTGTATAGATTCAAAGGGCGAAGGAAGAGGATGTTTGGTCGAAAATTATGGTTGCCTATTAATAATTGGATGTAATATTGGATTTTTCGTTGTTTTTTTTTGCAAATACTGTTCTAATCCCAATATGCACATGCAATGTTTTTTATATTGTCTTTTCCTTTTTGTTTATGTTTTTTTTGCTCTCTCTTTCTTCTCTCGTTGATGGTGTATTATTGTGTCTATGTACTTTGCAACATTCCACTGCCAAATAAAATCAATAAATATAAAAAAAAAAAGGGAACAACAGCCCCAGAACCCACCGACCACGCACTCAACCTGGGGGTCATCCTCGACTCCGTCCTCTCCATGACCAAGCAGGTCAACGCCGTCTCCGCTTCCTGCTTCAACACCCTCCGAATGCTCGGCAGGATCTTCAAATGGATCCCCTCCGACACGAGAAAAACCGTCACCCAGGCCCTCGTCACCAGCAGGCTGGACTACGGGAACGCCCTCTACGCAGGAACAACAACCAAGCTCCTGAGACGGCTGCAACGCATCCAGAACACCTCGGCACGACTGATCCTCGACGTCCCCCTATGCAGCCACATCACACCCCACCTGAGAGGCCTGCATTGGCTCCCCGTCAACAACAGGATCACCTTCATACTCCTCATCCACGCACACAAAGCCCTACACGATGCCAGACCAGCATACCTCAACGACCGACTCAGCTTCTACACCCCACCCGCAGCCTCCGATCTGCCAACCTCGACCCTCGCCACAGTTCCACGTGTCCGGAAAACCACCACCGGCGGCAGATCCTTCTCCTACCTCGCAATCAAGACCTGGAACACTCTCCCTACCAGCCTACGACAGACCCATGACCTGCTGGCCTTCAGAAGACTTCTCAAGACCTGGCTTTTCGATCAGTAGCAGCCCCCTCCCAGCACCTTGAGACCCTCACAGGTATGTAGCGCTCTTAACAAATGAAATTATTGATTGATTTAAAAGCTGTGTTGTCCTACGCACTGTTCATCCACGTTAAGCTTATGAGAATGAAAGCACTGTGGCCCCCGGAGTCCAGGGGGTTAAAAAATAAGGCTTTCGGTCAAAGTTACACGGTACAGTATCACACAGCGCACAGAAATATTTCCTAAAGCCATGCCGGGACCTTGATAAGTCCGGAAGGCAAAGAAGCTCAGTTTCGTGAGCACTACGAGTCTTCACTCGTGCGTTTATAAACGTGTGAACAAAGACGCCTAGGGCTTGGAAAATAAAAGAAATATATCACTTTAATGTTTATGCTTTTCATGATCTCTTGACCACCAACTCCTTTTTAAATTAAAAAAAATATATATATATTTTTGTATGAAGCTACTGTATTTTACCACATGATGAATTATCTGTCGACATTGTATGATTATTTAGCTGGGTCAGAGAGGACT
The DNA here is from genome assembly GCF_964261635.1 of Lissotriton helveticus. Classification (NCBI taxonomy): domain Eukaryota; kingdom Metazoa; phylum Chordata; class Amphibia; order Caudata; family Salamandridae; genus Lissotriton; species Lissotriton helveticus. The sequence goes on along the minus strand of NC_136067.1, from coordinate 794,744,462 downwards.
GAGCAGTACTTTAACTGTTCTAAGATGTGCAATTTTCTCGTCTGAACTAGCCTTTTAGTAGTAAAACAGTGGCAAACAAGTGAGAACAGTTAATGTTTTCATGTAATACCCCTTTTTTTAAACTGTGAGGATATTATGGAACGATTGTCCACATGTTTTATTAAAGCACAAGACACTTGCTGGACAATTAATTATCGACTGTTTGACAATTATTTGCCCAGAATCCTGATTGTATATCTTTCAGACGGTTAATGTATGTTTTAAAGTCAATTTTGCTTTCATGCTTTTATGGTTACTGTGAACCGAATAAAGCTTTTAAAAGTGAAAGTGAATTGTTTCTGTATGTACACAATGAACTATGCTAACGAGAAGAAACATTATCTTCACAAACATACTTTTTAGTAATTCATTTAAATATTATGAACAAGATTTTTTTTTGAATGTGCAACTATTTCAATATTGTGTGAAATAGGATGAGAATCAGAAGTTTAATCATCATAAACAATATGTTGCTTAGTTAAAATAATACATTTTATTACAACTGGAGAATTCTGCAGTTATGATGAACAGTTCGAAGCATGTCACATTAAGGTCGACTTCTAAATTATTTGTACACAGTTCAGCAATATTAGGTTCCCTTCGAGTTAAAGGAAGCTGGCTTCTTAGTATTTCTATGGCCTATACACATAGCTATGACTGCCTCCTACAGTTTGCACATTTACAATGCATTCCATTGCTTTGAATCTCAAGTCAATCATTGCACATTTTTAACTGTTTACTCAATACCTTGCATTGCAATTAGTCAACCATATCAGTCGCACATCTGATGGTTATCTTAATCATCACTCTAATTTGATTTCACATGTGAGTTCCGCTCAAAGAAAATTTTCATCATCCGTTCAATTCAGTTGTTGTCATTTTAAAATTTGGAATTGTAATGACTTTCAGTAGTTTTCATTCATGAGGCAATTTAAATCTGAATCCTTTTCAAATATTTTGTTTCTTTCTCTGCTCTTTCTTGTGAAAGTAAAATCTGCAGCTTTTATTCAATGCAAATAGGCCTAATAAACAAAGCCCTATTATTATTACTGGCAGAAGTATAGCTTTCAAAGTACCTCCTCATGCTGTTGTAATCCAAATCCTAATCATCTAAATCCCTTTTCCAAAATTCTCAAAAAACACTAGGGGCCTAATTACAATGTCGGTTGAAAAGCCTCTGACTGCTGGTCAGAGGCTTCCTGGCCGACCTTGTAGGTTTAAACTCTGACCGCCGTATTACAATGACAGCGGTCAGAGTTTAAACCGACTGGGTAATCCGACTTGGTTCAGACTTGATCAAGGAGCCCGTCGGTCAGTCCGAAAAGCTCATAATCTCTAAAGGATGGTGTTCCGCCCTTTTACATGTGCAAAAACTTACATTTTTCAATGGGAGCTTGTGTTGCTGGCAGTTTCGGCACACCGCACAAGCCCCCATTGAGAAATGGAAGGTGTGATTGCACAATGTGTAATTGCAGCCTAATTGCAGTGTCGGAACTGCCGATCTGAGCTTGGTTGGTACCCCATCCGCGACGATGTTGGTCAGAGGCAACTGCGACCTAAATCGTAGTCAGGGCCTGTGTGTTTCCATTTCTTCAAATTTGTGTTTTAAGTCTGAAATGTTCTTTACAAATTCCTCTATTTCCTCCCTTTTGCTAGGTATGTGTGAGCAGCAATGAGTTATATTAAGCATCTTGCAGACTCTGCCTTTCTTTGCAAGTATAATGTCTAGTGCTAGACGATCTAGGAAAACCATTGATTGTGTTGCTATAAGTTTAGGGTTTACTACTAATAAAGCTGGTTGTCGGATTATCGACAACGGGTGACAGTGTTCTCATCTTTTCATCATTTAATATGACTCCTATAGGTGGAGTGATTGCACCTAATATGTTTCCCACTAATTTTCCTCCACTTTCTATTCTATGAGTGTGCCTGTATGCTGGTGTCATTGTTAATACATCTGTAGTATTCAGATCATACTTTTTCGGAAATAGCTCAGCTAAATAGCATCTACGCTCCCATTCAGCATGCAACAGCAAGTAAGCATGCTGTCCACAAACAAAATAAATTCCCTGTCAAATTTGCCATGTTCCTCCAATTAATTTGAATGTGTGTTCACAACTTCTAATCCCTAGGTGTCTTGTTCACTTGGGTGTCCTTCTTCTCTAACATGTAGACTGTCTAATGTCAATTTTGGGTAAACAATTTTCTTTCGAAATTCGTCTTCTACCAAACACTTTTCAAAACAGCATTATAAAAACTTTCTCTAGCAGTCTCATTGAGTAGGTTACATTGTTTTGATAAGCCTTAACCCTAAAGGTCTATGTGGCATAAAATAGCAATAAGCTGTGCCATTTATTTTGCTTGTGGGTGTAAACTCATATTTGATACTAAAGGTACTGTAGAAAGATTTAAGTTATAAGTAGAGTAGAAATGCTCAAAATGGTTGCATCTATTTGGGAGTGAAAGCAGTATACTTCATGGTATTCCATATGAGAGCAGCATGTGATAAGATGTGACTTCTTCTGTTGCTAATAATAGCAAGTGAGCACAGACATAACAGTTTTTGCCCCCCGGCATGCGTTTATTCCTGTACTATTCTAGAATAAATATTAGTTGAGTAATCCTCTCTTTTGTATGCGACAAAGGAAGCTTTCAATTGCTCTTCATCATTCAGATATGTGTGTGGTTTTTATGTATTTACATTTCTAAAGCATTCTCAGCTACTAAATAAAATCCCACTAGCACTATTGTAATCATTACTACTGTTATTACGAAGACTGATCACATCATATATTTACTCTTATTTCTAAGGCAACACATTTCTCCAAAAGAAGATTAGATGTAGCCAAGTTGAAAGTTAAATGCAGAATTTTGTAATCAGCTTTGTGAATATGGGTATTGGGTACTGTATAGCAAAGCAACTCTTCTTTAACATAAAAATATAAATAATTTAGTTAGTGTCAGTCTCTTTATTTCTTTCAAACAATGTTTTCAATTTGTTTTTTGCCCAATTACTTTCTGTGATTACACAGTTCATCTTTGTTAAGTATATGTTTATCTTAACAATGCTTATTATAGTAAAATCTGGGTAGATCAAATATTTCAAATCTCACATCATAAAAATCATCTATTGTGACATTCAGTACTTGGTACACTTATTAAGACCACTCAGGTGCTGAATACCTCTGACAATGCACTCTTGCTCTTTTTGGAATGTCTCCTGCTGTATCACCATCATCGCTTAATACTGTCTCCTCAGGAATAGTTGTTGGAATCTGATATGCTCTTTTTCAATCTTCCTTGATCACAGTTTTCTGGCCATCCAACTCTTTTTGTTTCTTTTCTAGTGCCTTCACACAGAACTTCTGTCAATACTGATGTTGTCTCAATAAGGTTTTCAAGTTGAGATTCCATCTCTGGTTCTTCTTCATTAGAGACTTCAATGCCATTCTGCGAAACAACAGGTACATAAGCATGAATGGGATTCACATAGCAACGGTACGCAAAACTCCACCATGCTACGTGGAATTCCGCCAGCATGCAGAGTTGCTTGTTCCTCATGTTCTTGCATGCTCGCAATACATTTCTGATGTTTGGCAAATTGGATTGCGTGTTCAGGGGGAAATATCACGTGGTCGCCAATGGGCCCGGCCATCTTGTTTTTCTACTCTTTGTTTGGTTATGGGGCTTGTTTTTGAATCCTTTCAAATCTTTCAATCCTTTGCTTCTAAAACTTTTTTTCTTATCTTTTTTATTTATTATCTATCCCTTTTTTCTTCCTAAGTGTATATTTTGCGTTTTATTTCTATTACTGCGTTTTTTGTACTCTTTTTCTATTACTTGCTTTAAACATTTTTTTACTTCCCTACTTCTTCTCCTGGCTTTATTTTTTACTTCTACATTTTCTTTTCAGCTTCTGCCTCCCCAGACCATGGCTAAGGGTAGTGCAACCAGGAGCCGCCTTCCTTGCGGAAGACAGCGCCCGGAAGGATTGCAGACCCGGGCCTTGTTCTCAGAGGTGGGGGTGGTCGCCCTAGTTTATTTCATGCAGCACCACTTCCTCTTAAGCCTGGTAGCAGGCAGCAGGCCTGGTTCCAGCTAATGGATCCAGGAGCGCCACTGCCGGTGGGCAAGGGTGCACTGGGCAGTGTTTCGCTGCTCTGAGGTCCGGCGCACCCACAACTAGTTAACTCACCGGTGGTCCGAAATCCTGGACCAGGAGCAGGACATGCTGGACCTGTTAGGTGTTGAGGTCATGGCATTTGGTGAGTCCCTTATTATGTTACAATTGTGTGTTCTGTTCTGTGTTATTGAACATTTTATTTTTTTCACAACTAGTAAGAATGCTGCTGGTGCTTACATGCAAGTAAGTTACGTTTGAAAATCTTATATTATGTGATTGAATTTTTCTAGACAGGTGCTTGGTGCTACTAATCTTACTTGTTTGCAACTTTGTGCTTGGCTGATTATGTGAGAGAGGTTAGAGAACTTAAGTTAGGTAATGCTAGAGACACTCCTTTCCTTTGTCCTGTCACTAAGATAGTGGTGGTAGGTATTTATTATAGTTAGTAACTTAGTTATTAGTTGGTAATTTTTTTGAGGTCAGGGTCATGGGCTGCTGATTCCAGTCCTTAGTAGAACCTTTTATAGTTTATTAGTGAGTGAACAATATAGCAACTCAGCACATCAGCAACCAACCAACAATTTGGTGTATGCAATATGCATGCGTCTATCTATGCATTTTTGAGGACTGAAATAAAAGGAAATGCAGACTTTGTGAACAATTGGCCTGTCAAAGGGGGTTGATTCATTGGTGATTGTGAATGAGATAGGAACTTAGAAGAAGCAAATATAATTTTTGGAAATTCATTCCAAGGTCTTTGGAATAGGCGGGCTACGTGGTACTTAGGTTTAGGATTCTGGAATCAGAATGGAACACTGGATTAATAAATAAGGAGATAGGACGGTCAGCGATTGTGATACTACTAGTTGATCAGATTAGATAGGTCAACAATTATTGCAATTGTCATTTCCTGTCAAAAAATCTTTTCAGTGTTTTTAAAAAAACATTTATTATTTTCTTCACACCAATCAATTTTTGTCTCTTTATTATGTCTTACATGATCAGCATCCAGGGGAAAGAAGACAATGGGGTCTGCTGAGACGGAAGCTGGAGATGCCTCCCAGGCACAGGATCGCTCCTCTACATTTGGCTCTGCTGCTGGCCCTAGTAAGTCCTCCTGTTGTTAATATTAATAATTATATTTCCCTAACTTTTACTGCACCTTATTTTTTCGAACTATTATTTCCCTTTCCTAATTCTATTTTTTACCAAATCTTCTTCACTCTGTTCCTAAATTCTTGTTATCAAAATAGCAAATACAATAATGGTCATCTTGGGCACCCCAAAGTGGTGCATTTTAACTTTTTCTCGTCTAGGCCTAGTACTATTGTTATTAGCAGCAGCACTTGATCATGAACAACTGATTACCGTGCACCATGGCTGGAAAGAAGTATGAGGTGGAGGAGGGCACAATTATATTTTACAACCAAGAGAGAGGACTCCAAAACTCGAGAGACTTCCTGTCCGATTGTCCTCCCAGTTGGTTACTCTTTTTCTTTTATAAAAGTTTTAAAACTCAGATTCACAAATAGCTCTATCCACCGATTTCAGTTGTTTATGTTGTCCTCTTCTTGAGAGTCTTTTCGAAAATTGCCAACAACAAAATGCCCAACCAGATATTTTACTATTTTTGATAGGATAGGACATACTACTGTCTACTCTGCTCTACTACGTGATTTGTACTAGTGATGTGTGTGGTGTATGTATGTACTGTATTTTCTATATTGATAGTGAAAAAAATATGGAGAGGCGTATATGGCATATAAAAAATATGTAAAGTTTTTTCTAGGCATACCGTCCACCAGTGGTGGACAAGCAACGCCACCCAGGAGGGAGCAGATGCGGCAGTTGCAGGGGTGGGTGAGCCAGCAGCAGTGACGGGTGGTGGGAGCTATATTTCTTACTTATTGACAAGTCACACTCACTGCAAGGGAGAGAGACTAAGTAGTTGTGAACAATGGTTGAAGAAGACACCCTTTACTTAGCATCAGCTATAGCATTAGCAATAGCATTTGCAACTGCATTTGCAATAGCATTAGCAATTGCATTAGCAATAGCATTAGCAGCGGGAGTTGAGTAACTAATGGCCTCTTCTATCTGACTTCAACTCAGCTGGGAAAGTTTTATTATTAAGAAGACTAAGAGTCAGATGACCTGGATGGATGGGTTGAACAAAAAGGGAAAAAAGGATGGAAGGAGGAAGGATTGTTGACATGTAATATATGACTCGCAGAGAAGGATGTGTGGGTGAAGGTATGGGCCCAGGATGCATAGGTGGCTGATAGGAATCGGATGCATGGGTGGATGAAGGATGGGTGAAAGGTAAAGGAAAGGATACCTGCCTGGGTGGGTTAAACTGTATGGGTGATAAGAATTCTCCGGGAGGTTTGATGGGTCAAACTCAAAGGCAAGCAAGGATGCATGGGTGGTGGTTTAAAGAAAATACAAATGTATGTTGTTGGTGAAAGATTTGTTGAGAGATTAAGAAGAATGAGAGCGATGTTTACTTTGAATGGATGGATGAATGGATGGTATTCAATCATAGCGTATGTGGAGACTGTCACTGGATGAAGAGAATGTAAATGAAAAAATAAACCATGCCAGAGTAGCAAAGCCAAGGGCAAAGATAAGAATAAGATTAGAATTAAACAAATGTAATGCTAGAGGAGCAATGCAATGATACATTGAAAATATGCTAGGACGAGAAATAAAGCCTGTTTTTTTCAAGGTTTTTGATTCAAGGTTGTATTTCCGAATACTCCCTTGACTCACAGTAGTTTGCAAGCACAACATATATATATATATATATATATATATATATATATATATATATATATATATATATATATATATATATTCACTGAAAAAAACATAGGTTATAGACCATATATAGTTAGGAATTAGCATTTTCAAAACCTTATTTTACTCACACAAAACCATTGAAATTCCATATATAGTTAGTTGCACTAACTATATATCGCGCACCCGCAATCCACTGCTGATGATGTCACATATTACATCATTCATGACATGGTCAGTGACATCACTGATGACATCACTGATGACATCTCAAATGACATCACTGATGACATCACTGATGACTACATCCAGTGACTGTATGTTTCTGTAAAGTTAAAATATGTCTTACATATTGAAGAATGAGTGGATGTATAAGTGTCTGGACGAAGGATTTAGTAGGTGCATGACTGACTGTATGAGTGAGTGATTAAATGTGTCTCACTAAGTGCATGGGTTAGTGACTAAACTGTCTTAATTTGTGCATCATTATTTCTGTTGTTCTGTAAACTGCTGCATGTGTTGATCAGTAGCTATATGAGTAACTATATGGGTTATTGATTGGTTGCCCAATTATTTGTATGGGAGACTGAGTGTGTTTGTGGCTGGCTGGGAGGTGTGTGACTCTGTGCAGATCAATGTGTACTTGTATCAATGATTGTATAAGAGAGTAAGTATGTGTTAGTATATGTTTGAAAATGTTATGTGCTCTTTGTTTAACTGTATAGATTAGAAAATGGAAGTGTGATTGATTCTTTACAGGACTGACTAGGTGTGTGAGTAACTCCATGGATGAGTGGCAGAGTGTGAGTGTCTGTATAGGTGTATGAGTGCATATGATAGTGTTGTAAAGATGAGTCATTGTATGTATGAATGATTGTATGGGTGAATGAGTGAATGTGTGTGTAGAAGTAGGAATCAGTGAGTGCGTATGTAGTAACTAGTATTGGTGTGTCAATGGTTTCAAAAATTATACTCTGTATTTAACACTGGGTGTAACAGAGGTTATATTAAAGTGTGAGGAGATGCATTGTATTGTCACATGAATGATATCATCAGTGATGTGATCATTGATGTCAAGTGAGATGTCATCAGTGATGTCATCAGTGATGTCATTTGAGATGTCATCAGTGATGTCATCAGTGATGTCACTGACCATGTCATAAATGATGTAATATGTGACATCATCAGCAGTGGATTGCGGGTGCGCGATATATAGTCAGTGCAACTAACTATATATGGAATTTCAATGGTTTTGTGTGAGTAAAATAAGGTTTTGTAAATGCTAATTCCTAACTATATATGGTCTATAACCTATGGTTTTTTCAGTGAATTTTCAAGGTTTTGTAAATGGTAATTCCTAACTATATATGGTCTATAACCTATGGTTTTTTCAGTGAATTTCAATGTTTTTTTAATAGTAAATATCAAAAGCTTTAAAATGTATTCTTCTTTAAATCGAAAAATATATTTTATATGTTTTTAATACAATTTTTTTATGTATTTTTTTTTATATTTTTCTTTGTTTCGCTCCCGGTCCGCGAACCGGGTAGCTTCCCGTTAGCTCAATTTGCTGCCGCGACCCGGTCCGCGAACCGGTAAACGTTCCGTTTGCGCAACTGCCGCATTAGAAAACAACATGGTGACGCGTCGTGTAACCGCGACGTATCGCGTTGTCACGTAATGCGTCTAATGACGCGTCGCGTTAGCGCACCCGGAAGTGCTCCGGTACGCGAAGCGAGGCGCGAAGCGCAGCTTCCCGGAAGCGATCCGGGACGTGGCGCGGAGCGCGTAACGTAAGCATAACAGGTCATGTGACTTGTTAATAACACTTTTCATTGGTTCATTTCACTTTTGGTTTCCTAATGATGTAAGGCTAGGTCATGTGACCTAAAAATAACACTTTTCATTGGTTCAGAACTATTTTTTTTCCCAATTGATGAAAACCCCTCCTTGTTTTCTCACTCTGACTTTCAGCTTTGTAAGAGGTAGACCTTTTTTCATCACTTAGCAATGGCAAGTGTTGTAGCTTCAGCTGGTGCACCCCCACCACCACCACCACCTCCGAGCAAGAGAGGACCACCTCCTCAGGTAATCCTCAATCAAGAGGAGGAAGAAGAGGAAGAAGAGGAAGAGGAGCAAGAGAGGAGGCAGTTTTTGGAAGAAGAGCCTAGGACGTCCCGTGTCAAAGAGAGTTTTATTTGGCAATTTTTTAAATATCCCCGGGGCCAAAAAAAGTGAATGCCCGGTATGTAACTTGCCTTATCTGCAAGAATGATCTGTCCAGAGGGACAAATAAAAAATATAGTTATGGCAATTATACAATGCATCGCCATATGGAGAGGTGGCACCCTATCAACTACAGTGCTGCGCAGGTACGTGACCTGCAGGATAACCCCCCTCCTGTGGCCGAAGATCAAATGTAGAGGAAGTGACGGGACCAGAGGCAAGGGACATGGTCCCAAATATACAGATGAGGTTCGGGACAATCAAACAAGTGTGCGTGCGTTGCAATCAGTTGATTTGCTACAGAGAAAGTAGCATCAATTTAATCAACTTAGCAATTGATAATCATGATTGTCCAAAACGCCCCAGAGAATAAATTATCTTTTTTTTTGGTGCTCCTGTTGAGCCCTTTACAATGAATCGTTTTCGTTTCCCCCCCCAAAAAAAAAAAAAAAATAAATAAAACCGTTCAAAAAATACAAAAAAAGTAAAAAAATGTTCAGAAAAATAATAAAAAAATATAAAACAACAAAAATAATAAAATAAAAGTTATTTTCAGAACTACTTCCCCTTTATAAAAAAATTGCTAGAATGTTTAGCACTCTAGCAACCTCTATTTATTTTGGTTCGCTTCCCGGTTCGCTCGCCGGTACGCGAACCGGAAGCTAACCATAAATTTTTTTTTTTAAAAAGAAGAGTAAGTATAAGGGAAGGAAACAGAGAGTAATGTTAAAAGAAAGACAGCTATAGGGAGTAACACAGAGATACTGTTTAATAGATCTATTTACCGAAGAAAAGATGGAAGAGGGTATAATTGTGAAAAACAAAATAGATAAGGAAGTGAAAGAAAAAAAGGAGAGTAGAAGAATAATAAACAAGAGTTTCTTAGAGAATGTGAGTGAATGTTCAAAATAAGATTAAAACATGTGGAATAACAGAGAGAAAAAACAGAAAGCAGAAAAGAAGAAGTAACAGAAAAGAAATGATTGAAACAGCAAAGAAATGTAAATAACATAGGGGCATATTATCAACATAGGTGATAAACTTATCGCTGCTTTTATCGGCAGAAATCTGCCGCTAAAGCGCTTTTGCGGCAGAAAACTGCCGCTAAAGCCGCTTTTGCGGCAGAAAACTGCCGCTAAAGCCGCTTTTGCGGCAGAAAAAAATGTAAATGTAAATAATATGCCCCTTAGTGTGCTTGAACTACAGGGAGAAAGCATAATGAACAAGTAGTGAAAGAGTGATCAGTCAGAGACAGTGAGAGTAATAGAGACGGAGTGAGTGAACAGGAGTGAGGAACTATGAGAACAGTGGGACTGAGAAAAGGAGTGGAAGGAGTAGAGTAAGTAAGTAAAAGAGAAAGGAATGAGGGAAGTAGCAAAGGCAGGAAACTGAGGGTTAAAGAAATGAAGCAGTGGAACTAATAGAAGTTAAATGTGATAGAAATGTAACGAAAAGAGTACAAAACACTTACCTTATAATTGTCGTTAACTTAGTCACTTGTTATTTTTAAACTTTCAATCTGTGAAAGAAAGAACAAAAATTTGAAAAATATTAAAACATGTATTTAAAAATTAGAAAAGACAAGGGAAAAGATTGAAGGACAAACAGTTTTTCAACAACTTTGACACTTACAGAAGCCTCTGCTTCTCCTTGCCCCCTACACAGTCCTAAATATATACATTTTAAACTAACAGTATCTTGTTGCAGATGAAGTGAGGCCTATCTTGCAACATGGTGCATCTTTTGCATCACTGCTGCATCACAAAAGTGAAGCAACAGCGGCACAAAAGAGGCGCACGGCCATCATAAATCTGCCCCTAACATTTTAAATGATTGATTCAGGATGCCGATAAGGTGTGGCCTATCCAGGGGTTTGTTTGAAGTGAGGCCTACTCAGGGTTATAGATGACATTTAGACTTGTTGAAGAGTACAGAGGAGATAATACATGTGCATTCCTACCAATGAAGTGAGTCATGTCCACTGCACTCTTTAACAAAGGCCAGACCTCCTCTGTCTCCCTGGACAGGCCTAAACCTGATCTGCACAATGTGATTCGTAATGTTAGGAAACACAGGTGATATAATTGAAAAACGTGCAATTTCTTTTGCTCATTTCACAATCATATCACTTGTATTTCCTTTGCTTAGGTATCTCATTGTGCAGATGTAGTCCAGCATATGAAAGAGTACGCAGAAGTTCAGCACTGCATGCAACAACTTTGACACTTACTGAAGCCTCAGCTTCTCCATGCCCCCTACACAGTCCTAATTATATACATTTTAAACTGACGGTATCTTGTTGGAGATGAAGTGAGGCCTATCTTGCAACATGGTGCATCTTTTGCACTGCTGCTGCGTCACAAAAGTGACGGAACAGCGGCGCAAAAGAGGCGCACGGCCATCATAAATCTGCCCTTAACATTTTAAATGATTGTTTCTAGATGCTGATAAGGTGTGGCCTATCCACAGATTTGTTTCAGGTGAGTCCTACTCAGGGTTGCAGATGAAATTTAGGCTTGTTGAAGAGTACAGAGGAGATAATACATGTGCAGGCCTACCAACGAAGTGAGTCATGTCCACTGCACTCTTGAACAAACGTCAGACCTCCTCTGTCTCCTGGAACAGGCCTAAACCTTATCTACACAATGTGATGCGTAATGTTAGGAAACACAGGTAATGTAATTGAAAAGCGTGCAATTTTTTTTGCTCATTCCACAATCACATCACCTGTGTTTCCTTTGCTTAGGTATCTCATTGTGCAGATGTAGTCCATCATATGAAAGACTACGCAGAAGGTGAGCACTGTATGCAACAACTTTGACACTTACAGAAGCCTCAGCTTCTCCATGCCTCCTACACAGTTCTAAATGTATATCATAAATACAAAACGTACAGAATTAATTATACATGTTAAATGGTTTATTTTTGCTGTTCTCAGAATATATCAAATTTCACTAAAAACAGTGACTTGAAGGTATTCATCATATAACAGCGGGAAAAAAAAACCACAATCAAAATGATTGTGTTTAAAAAACCCATATAACATAACCAATCAAAAATCAGAACTCCTTAAAATTCACTTACTTTCCATGACGTCGAAGGATATCCTATGAACAGCTTACACTCTGTTGTGCTGTTATTATTTTCAGCCCGCCACTTTCTGAAAGAAAAGCTCCATCGTTTTGACAAATATGTTACATACAATAAATGACTTCTCGCTCTCTACCGCACTTTTCCACAAGGCCAAATCGTGTAAGAGCCATTTATAACTCTTGGAATTCTTCTAAGCAAATCCCGTCATTTTCTTTTTCCGCAACTTTCAGAAAGAAAACGTTCAAGATCACTTTCACAATCCTGTACTAGTAATATCTCACCCTTCTTGCTCACTCATGTTCCACATTTCCTATGACACTGATACTGCTTACTATGAAGCAGACTTACACTACCTCTATGACTACTACAATTATTTAATTCTCTACATCACTTTTAATCAAAAAGCAATTTAAAACAGTACATACAATTATATCAACTCCTAGAATCATTATAGGCCAGTTACCTACCCTAAATTCTTTCTTCTGAAAACAGAAAGTAAGAATATTTGTAATAAGATGTGTAATAAGTGGATGTTGTCAAAGGACCATCATGTCATATAATAGCTGCAGTTAGAATTTTTTTTCTAAAATCAACGACTGTGTAGCCACAACATTTGAAATTAAAGTTGAAAACGTATTTTCATTAGGTTTATATAGTTGGAATTTTTAAATGACATTATAACCAAAAGTTTGTTCAAAATATGTCGACAGCATTGCAGACTTACATTACCTCTACTCCATGTTTTGATTGGCTGCTTGAATTAGCTTATTAAAAGAAACAGTTTTTCTGAACTCATTCAAAGTGCAGATATTTTTCCATGACGTCAAGTGTTATGGTAAGAACACCTTTGCTTTGGGAAATACTCTGTTGTCCTTTAACTAATCCGTGCCCACCACTTTCTGTAAGAAAACCTTCTTTTTTTTCAGGAACTACTTAAAACTGAAAAATAACTTTTGACTCTGTACTACACTTATCCTCAAGGCCAAATAGTGTAGGAGCCATTAGAACCTCTTGAAATTCCTCAGAGTAAATCCTGAGATTCTTTCCCTAAAATTGTGGTTGTAAAAACACCAGGTAAGAATTTTTAAGGTCAAAAGGCAAATTTTTTTTGAAAGTTAAAACAGAATCATTGCAGAATGACCAGCCGTTTCTAGACTTCAAATAAGCTGTGTAATGTCCTGATGTTGTTGAAGGACCGTCATGATATATAATTGCTGCAGTTACAAAAGTCCTTCCTGATATTGACAACTGCGAAGCCACAAAATTTTTAATTAAAGTTGTCAATTTTGTTCCATCAGGCCTACCTCGTTGGAACATTAAAATGACATACTGGCCATATGTTCGTATAAATAATGTGGACAACATTTCAGACTTACATTGGCTACACTCCATGTTGTGATCGGCTGCTTTTACTAGCTTATTAAAGGACACTGATTAACTGTCTGGCAAAGTTAAATATATAAATTTTAGTAGTACTTGATACCCTACAGTTCTCGCAGTCATGCTGCCATTGATAAGAAAGACCAAACAGGTGATCTACATCTACACCTTCATCTTGCAATACATCAAGCATATACATTAAAAACTCCTGACAATCTTGCTGAATATTTTGAGAGAATTGCGTTTGACCTGAACATTTGTCTAACAGATTTCGAATTTCAGACACACTTTCTATTTTTGTTCTATCAGTGCTACATTTCTCTAACACAGAATTCAACAAACTGCTAAATCTTTGATCCGAATTGACCACAATCTCTTCTTTTACATTTTCTAGAGAAAACAAAACATTAACCACTACATTAGCATAGCAGTTGACACCAGAACTGTTTTCAAATTGAAAACCAACAAAATCTTAAACAAAATCCTTTTTCTTTCTGCTTATAATTTCGGGTTCATCGACTTTTCGTCTTTTTGCTACAACCTCTCTACTATTGGTCACATTTCTTCGTTTCCGGCCTACCACACGTTTCTCAAACAAAGGATATTGAGGCAAATGTGGCGCATACTCTCTTCTTAACCTATTGTATTCCTTAACACAATCTAGATCCGCACAAATGTTTGTGACATCACACTCAATCAAGTACAATCCCGATAAAGTTCTGACTCGTGACAATGCCACATATGCCATACCCTCCTTGAACACAGAACTGCCAATATTCACCAATGCACTGTCTACACTTGAACCTCGCGATTTATGGATTGTCAACGCATATGCCAAGCAAACAGGAAACTGCTTACGGCGAACATATAAGTCTTTTACAAGCAAAAACCTAGCAGAGCAACGACCAATTAGCTGTACTTCCTCAATGCCATCAAATTTAATTTTAAAAAATTCAATTCCATCTCTATTTCTGTATTTCTCAAAATCAACAACATTACCCATTGATCCATTTACCAGACCTCTTTCAACATGTAAATTCCTTCTTAAAATTATACGGCAATTTAAGCACACATTCAGAGTCTTTTCAAAACCAGCAGTTTTAGATATAGTCCTCTCTAATGAATCCAATTTTGATTTCAAATTCTCAGTCAAAATAATTGTTGCTCCCATATGCTCTACTCTGTCAATAGCTTCCAGTTTCACAATCTCTTGGTTTTCTAAGTGCAACATTTTGTTGTTGAAGATGGCACATTCTGCAAGAGTTGGCATCAAACATATTCCAGATTTCTTCTCAGTAATTTTCTGAAAAATATTCTCAGGCACAACGTCTTCTTCTGGATACAAATTTGACAGTAATCGTGCATGTAAAGCTTCTTTCCCATGCTCGGTCACTTTTCCGATTCTAACATCTTGTAGAATATTCTTATAATCTTCATCCTTCGCTTGACGCATATTTTCACGCAGTTCAGCATAATTGAAGTTTAACCATATATTGACGTTGCCAATGCTCCCTAGGCACTTCCTGGTATCTTCATGCGTGAGCATTTTGAACACAGGTTGTCCTTTCACTGGTCAGCTGCAGAAGTTCATCGAAAACAATGATGTGTTTGCCACCAAATAACACATCATACTGTGTTTTGAGAACTTCTTGCATTCTCAAATGCACAAAGGCAAGCATGACATTGGAAACCATGCTTACTTCGTCAATGATAAGAAGTTTCATTTTCCTCAAGACTCTTGAAACTTCACAACAAGCATCTCCAGATAACTTGTGGTATTCTAATTTGTTATCATGCTCCACTGGCAGCATCAGTAGACGATGCAAAGTAATACCTTTAATGTTATGTGCTGCCATTCCAGTTGGAGCGGTGACAACACAAGACAGCGATGACTCAGTCCTTTTCTGCAAATAACATGAAATTGCTTTAATGAGGAAACATTTTCCAGTTCCCGCTTCTCCACTCACGTACAGTCGGACAGGCTTCAACGATGTACATGAGCACTCTTTCTTCTCATGACTTAATCCATGATCTATTTGGTTGGTAACTTCGTCATATATTTTCCTCTGCTCAACGTTGAGTTGTCTTTCCAAGTCTTCTAAGTTAACCGCATCCTCCTGAGCATGTGCCATGGCTCTTTCCACTTCAATCATGGCAGTGGCAGCTTCATTTTTGATAACTGGTCCTCCTAGTGGATCCTGACTCAATGAAACAGAACTCTGACTGTCCTGAGAACTGTCCCTAGCAATCTCGGCTGCAATCGTTGCTTCCTGCTCGATTTCCGCATTCAACATTTCTAGATATTTGGGAAAAACAGGACATTCTATGGTCTCCTTGGTGGAATTGAAAGAGTCTTCGTAACAGAGGAAATCTCCAAGCAGTTCCTCTTCTGCACGCCAAGGCTTGAAAAGTTGCAAAAGTGCTAAATAGAAAAACTCTTTTCTTTCAGGAGATTCGCCACTCAATTTTCGATGGTTTACCAAGTGGCATTTTCTTTGCTTGACCAGACATCCCTCACTTCCAATTACAGCATACACTCCTTTATCAATATCTTCTTTGATGTTCCTCTTGAATATGTAATTTTGTAGAACCTCATACAGACAAACATTCTCGATGTGACTGCTTCTATTTGGATAATATGTATCCAACATGTTGGTCTTCAAAATATCTGTACTGTTTGGCTCCTTTTCCGCCAAATACTCAATTTCCCGTACAGGTTTCAGAACTCGATTACGCGTTGCAGCAAGACCAAGACTCGCCCAAATGATACTCCTGTATTTGGCATAGAGACTTGCTGAAGACAACTGGTCAGAACATTCGTAAGCTCCGATTTCTCGATGTGACAACATCTTCAGACTGAAACTGTACAACTTCTTACTGAGGCTCTTTTCATGGTAAATGTCCTCCCACATATCCTTCAATTCTGTCTTTTCTTTTTTGGTGATGTAAGATGTCACATACCGAGCCACAGCCATACAGTTATCAGCCACAAACTGTATATCCATGTTAGCATTCCACATGGACAAAATCACTGGGTTGTAGTCGTTGATGTACTTGGACTCTTCGTTCCTTTTCAAATTGTACGTATTTTTGGGTGATTTCTTCATCACATTATGTTGCAGTGAAGACATCAAACTGTTCACTCTTCCTTTAGAAATCACCGGTCGTGGAAAGGCGAAACGACATTTTGTGTAGAACTTGTCCTTGCTTCTGAATTTACGACGACAGTACTTTCCACAACGATGGCTTTGGAAGCGTAAAACTTGTTCTCTTAGGCTTTTGTCTTCCTTTGCCTTTGGAACAGCACATGTAGAATACTGTTCTATGAAACTCATCACTAAGTCATCCGGATCTGTTCCAAAATTGGGTGCATCTTTGATCCACAGCAGCATATGTATATGAGGAGCACCTCTTGCTTGGTACTCCTTTCTCCAGAAGAAATCCAACACCTCTCCAAGAGGTGGATTTTTCTTGTTCATGATGAAAGACATCATAGCTTCAAATCTATGATTGAAGTACCTGCATACATTCACTGGATCCAAGGAGCACAGTTCTCCGGGTGTCTTGAATTCGATATTTTCAATGTTTCCATTTGCCTCTCGTAGAAATTCAAGTAAGTCTTCCCAGCCATACTCGGCACAGCTGAGAGTGAGGAACCATGTGGGAGTTCCTAAGTTCCTCAGCATACATTTAAAATCACCATGACGACGGTACCAGTACTCATTAGTACCACGCTGACACGCCATGAGATTAATCAGGTGAGAATCCAAAATACTGTCTTGCACATTGACTTTATCCATAAAGTCACTTGCCGAGATATTTTGCATCTGTACACCACTTTTCAAGATGTGGTTCACTGCATATGACAGTCCAGACAGATCGCTTTCAAACAGTAGATGAAACAAATAGGGAATGCATTGACGAATCCTAGGATCTTCTGCATACAATCGTAAAGTCCGGTATTCAGAAGCAGGAATTTGATCAGGTCGCTCATCATATCTTCCTCCTTGACCTGTTGGAAATAGCTGTGGGAAACACCGAGCTTCCAAACTTTCCTCCCAAACACTAATGGGACTTCCTTTGGCTTGTTTCATTTGAAACAACTCAATAGCATTCCCCATGACTTCCTTGGAATGCAAAGGATGAACACTATAATGTTCATATATTTCTTCATTTTTAGAGGCTTCTACTTTCTCAATTTGACCAGCACACAAATCGCTATCCTCTTCTTCACTTACTTCCTCTTCTGCAACATATACATTCTTGTAGTACTTATTGTTTTTCTTCAAATACAATGTTGCCTTTTTGACTTTCCTAACATCCACTAAATCTTGCCAGATTTTCTTACTCTTTGTCGGAACCCCATTAACTAAGATAACCAGAGGTTCCTCTTCCACTTTCTCTACTCCAATTGTATTAATGTTTTTCTTCAAATCTAGAGGCAAATAAACAACTCTTCCCTTTAATCATCTCTGTAAATCTGATGGAGGCAATTTCCCTGTCTTTTGCTTCATTCGTACAATAGCCTGAAAGGGATGGATACTTTGAATCAAAATAGATTCATAAGTATTTAAATCCTTCAATTCAGAAGGAATCGCAACCAATTCCAGATTATTATGAACCGCTCTAGCAGGCATCCGGTTTTGATTTAATTTGTTACAACAATAAGTACACACACGTTGATCCGATCCCAAATCAAAACAATTTTCTACCATCAAGTATGTTGCAAAATCCTTCCATTCACTATTATTTTCACTTTCACTTTTCGCATATAAATCCACTAACTTAGTCTGATTCTTATAATAAGTGCGTCGACAACACACACAAGTAAAATTAGGCCTCTCACTTGATTTCACCTGAAACGTGGCAATTTCTTTCTGAAAATGATCTGTACTGGAAACCTGTACACTATCTTCCACATTACCTTCTTCTTCTGGGTCAATTTCAACATTCTCCTCTTTACTTGCAAAGTAACAAAACTCAATTTCTTCACAAATATTCTTCACGTCTACTTCAGAACCATGCAAAAGAGCAGTGCATAATTGTTTAAGCATAATTGCTGGACTCTTAGCATAATACAACATTCTAACTAATTTCCTCACTTTATTATGATGCACTGCTAGGATCCTAAAATGATGAAAAACACTCTGGCATACTCTCCTGGAAAGACAAGCCAGTGAATGACCATGCAAACCTGTCACTTCTCTCACTCTGCAAGGATCGAATTCTTGCAACGACTTCATTTTCTGTTTTAAAGTTTTCTTATTAAATGTCCGTACAAAATCACAAAGCAAATTGATGGAATCCTGTCGCACACTGCAAATACTACTACACTTCCAGGTATACACTGGTCCCTTAGGACCAGTGTTCCCTCTAACGCGCGCGGCTGGGCGCCCGCGCACCTTTAAGGCACTGAGCGCGCAGTGCCTCTTGTGAAGCGCGCACACGTTCTGGCCGCCGCCCGCTTTCACAATTCGAGCGGCGAAAAACGGCAATTTACTGGTTGCCTGACTCTGAGGCCTTACAAATGCCGTCAATCAGCCCGCAGCCTCTCTCTATTCAGAAAAGACACGCATAAATTCCAAAAGCATGACGTGTGCTTTACACATCATGCTTTTGGACTTGCTGCATTTCTTTTCTAAATAGAGCGCTGCTGGGTGCTGATTGCGGGCCGTTGTGAAAATATTCCTGTTAATTACAGCACTGCTCACGCGCTGGCTTCTCTGATGCAATCGCATCCAAGGGGTGAGTGAGGGGAGGCAATGACAGAAGCAGCAAAATATCAGTAGGGTGGCACACTATATGATGCACTCATTTTTAGCTTAATTGCTTTGAAGCCACACCCTTAATTGCATCAGTTACGCCCCTTTATAAGATCCCTGAGTATTTTCATCCCACTCAAAGCCCTGGTCTACAAGCGTGGTCAGGTTCTTGGCGCACATAGCCTTGGCTGCAGCGCACAGAGACCTTACTCTGCCGCACACAGAGGAAAATATTTAGAGGGAACATTGCTTAGGACGTCTTCCTAAAACCTAATTACCTAACACCTCTTCTGCCTCTGTTGTCACAAGTTTTTCTTTTTCAACTGGACAACCATCTTTCACCTCATAAGCTCGACCACTGGTGTCAACTGCATGCACCAAATCATTATCCTGGAAATAACTCTCCTCATTAAAAAATGCCTCACAACTTGAACTATGCATCCATTCTCCTGAAAAAACTTCACAAAAATTACTACGATTAACTGTTCTCTTCCATCTACTATTTCTTTTGAAATCATAAATTGCCTTGTTTAGCTTCCTAATTCTATTGATTATCAAAATAAATAACTTTCGCTTAATTTCAAATGCCTGATCAATAATTTTCTCAACTTTTTTTTTCTCTTATAAAAAACCACTTTCTGTTGACCTTTCTTAATATTTTTTAACAAATTGCCAATTATCCTGTTGCGGAACATTCGTCTACGAATGTCCCTAAACTGATTTTTCCTTCTACTACCATGCACAGAGTTATCTCCTGCTCTAGCAGTAACATTTTTGATTGGCCTTTCCTTTCCGTTTAAATTGGCTCTCTTTTTCTGGACTAAAACATGTTCTGTAGTACTACTTTTTTTTCTACAAATGTTTCTTAGGAATGATTTCGTTGTCTTACCCGGAGCTTTCTTGGTGACTTGACGAGTTTTTATTGTAGAGGACTGCTGCAAGCATTTAGTAACCTGCTGTCTTTGACGTTTTGTAGCCTTTCGGGTTCTTTCTTTAGATGGCATAATGTACTTTTGAAATGATCTGCAGTTGAATCTGTGGTAAAATATAATAAAAAATGTTATTAACCACTTGGCTGCTAAGGGGTGTGCGAGTGGGTCCATTGACTTTCCATTGAAATCAATGGAAACTCCATGACGAGTTACCCTTGTCATTAGCACTGAAGGGGTTAACCACTATTACCAAACAGTAAATCAATAACAATCGTCAAAAAATTAACACACTACTTGTCAATTTTACATACAATAATTTTTAGTGCATTGGCAAATTTTGTAGTCACAAATAGTAGCAAAGAAATAGAATGCTTCTACATTTGACCTTTGCTCTTTTATATGTGAATCTGAACTAATTTTTATCAGCATATTTCCCTATTTTATTAAAGACACTTCACACAAGCTCTTTTTGAAGATGTGTTTAATTTTAAATGAAACGGTTAACATGTTTACTTTTCATTTCCAGTAACTTTTAAAAATAAATGTTTATAGTTCCATAGGCTCGAGCAGGTCAGCTTCCCACCCTATGTCATACAATTCTGACAAATCAGCATCCTCATCATGTTCTTCATCATCCTCAGGATTTATATCATCCAAGGGATCTACTTCCACTGATGTTTCAATCACAATTTCAATGATAATATCGAGATCAACAGATTGCTCATTATCACTCATGCTTGATGTTGTTGTTATCTTTAAAGAAAGAGAACAACAATGAGATGTTGCAGAGTAAGAGACAAATCTCAGAGACTATAATTGTAAAATTGTTTAACAAGAGTAACATTTTGCAGATATTATTTAACCATGTCCAGCGATGCTGAGGAGGTGAGGCCTATGTCCAATTTTTCAGTGAACAGGACTCATCTCTTCTTAACCTTGGATAAGCCTCACCAACACTGTGTCCCCTGCTAATACTTAAATTTAAAGGAGCAGATTTATGTTAACTGGTGCATCCCCAGGGATGCACCAGTTAACGTGCGCCACTTCTCTGCCACCCATGATGTGCCGCATTTACAATGCAGAGCACCATTGAGCAAAAACAGCACAGATGCATCACGCATCTGTTCCACAAAAACGGCGCATTGCACGAATCACGTCTTAAGCGCGACATGTCTACTGCAATGCACAGGGGCAAGCCACACATTGCATGGTGCATCACTCCTTATGCCTGTTTCAAACAGGTGTAAGGATTTGATTCAGCAATGCCATAAATGTGACTCAGTGAAATCTTCTTAATTTTACTGTGTTAGTTTTACAGGGCTTTCATGCAAATGACTGGCCACCCTACAACAAAACGCTCACATGAAATCTGATGCAGGTTTCATGTGGCACAGGACTTTACAGCATGACACATCTGCCTAGATGCATCAAGTTGTAAATATGTCGCAACATAGCAAATCTTTTGCACAGCCGCTGCGTCACAAAAGTGACGCACAGCGGCGCAAAAGAGGCACATGGCTATCATAAATCTGTCCCTAACATTTTAAATGATTGATTCAGGAAGAAGATAAGGTGTGGCCTATCCAGAGGTTTGTTTGAGGTGAGGCCTACTCAGGGTTGCAGATGAAATTTAGGCTTGTTGAAGAGTACAGAGGAGATAATACATGTGCAGGCCTACCAATGAAGTGAGTCATGTCCACTTCACTCTTGAACAAAGGTCAGACCTCTTCTGTGTCCGTGGACAGGCCTAAACCTCATCTGCACAATGTGATTCGTAAAGTTAGGAAACACAGGTGATGTATTTGAAAAATGTGGAATTTCTTTTCCTCATTTCACAATCACATCACCTGTGTTTCCTTTGCTTAGGTATCTCATTGTACAGATGGAGTCTAGCATATCAAAGAGTACACAGAAGTTGAGCACTGTATACAACAATTTTGACATTTACAGAAGATTCAGCTTCTCCATGCCCCTACACAGTCCTAAATGTTTACAGTTTAAACTGACGGTATCTTGTTGGAGATGAAGTGAGGCCTGTCTTGCAACATGGGTCATCTTTTGCATCACTGCTGCATCGGTTTCATGTGGCACAGGACTTTACAGCATAACACATCTGCCTAGATGCATCAAGTTGTAAATATGTCGCAACATAGCAAATCTTTTGCACCGCCGCTGCGTCACAAAAGTGATGCACAGTGGCGCAAAAGAGGCACACGGCTATCATAAATCTGTCCCTAACATTTTAAATGATTGATTCAGGATGACGATAAGGTGTGGCCTATCCAGAGGTTTGTTTGATGTGAGGCCTACTCAGGGTTGCAGATGAAATTTAGGCTTGTTGAAGAGTACAGAGGAGATAATACATGTGCAGACCTACCAATGAAGTGAATCATGTCCACTGCACTCTTGAACAAAGGTCAGACCTCTTCTGTGTCCGTGAACAGGCCTAAACCTCATCTGCACAATGTGATTCGTAATTTTAGGAAACACAGGTGAAGTAATTGAAAAATGTGGAATTTCTTTTCCTCATTTCACAATCACATCACCTGTGTTTCCTTTGCTTAGGTATCTCATTGTGGAGATGGAGTCTAGCATATGAAAGAGTACGCCGAAGTTGAGCACTGTATTCAACAATTTTGACATTTACCGAAGATTCAGCTTCTCCATGCCCCCTACACAGTTCTAAATGTTTACAGTTTAAACTGACGGTATCTTGTTGGAGATGAAGTGAGGCCTATCTTGCAACATGGTGCATCTTTTGCATCACTGCTGCATCACAAAAGTGACGCAACAGCGGCGCAAAAGAGGCACACGGCCATCATAAATCTGCTCCTAACATTTTAAATGATTGATTCAGGATGACGATAAGGTGTGGCCTATCCAGAGGTTTGTTTGAGGTGAGGCCTACTCAGGGTTGCAGATGAAATTTAGGCTTGTTGAAGAGTACAGAGGAGATAATACATTTGCAGGCCTACCAATGAAGTGAGTCATGTCCACTTCACTCTTGAACAAAGGCCAGACCTCTTCTGTGTCCCTGGACAGATCTAAACCTCAACTGCACAATGTGATTCATAATGTTAGGAAACACAGGTGATGTAATTGAAAAATGTTGACTTTATTTTCCTCATTTCAGAATCACATAACCTGTCTTTCCTTTGCTTAGGTATCTCATTGTGCAGATGGAAACTAACATATCAAAGACTACGCAGAAGTTGAGCACTGTATGCAACAATTTTGACATTTACAGAAGATTCAGCTTCTCCATGCCCCCTACACAGTCCTAAATGTTTACAGTTTAAACTGACGGTATCTTGTTGGAGATGAAGTGAGGCCTGTCTTGCAACATGGTGCATCTTTTGCATCACTGCTGCATCACAAAAGTGACGCAACAGCGGCACAAAAGAGGCGCACGGCCATCATAAATCTGCCCCTAACATTTTAAATGATTGATTCAGGATGACGATAAGGTGTGGCCTATCCAGAGGTTTGTTTGAGGTGAGGCCTACTCAGGGTTGCAAATGAAATTTAGGCTTGTTGAAGAGTACAGAGGAGATAATACATGTGCAGGCCTACCAATGAAGTGAGTCATGTCCACTTCACTCTTGAACAAAGGCCAGACCTCTTCTGTGTCCCTGGACAGGCCTAAACCTCAACTGCACAATGTGATTCATAATGTTAGGAAACACAGGTGATGTAATTGAAAAATATGGAATTTATTTTCCTCATTTCAGAATCACATAACCTGTGTTTCCTCAGCTTAGTTATCTCATTGAGCAGATTTAGTCTAGCATATCCAAGAGTACGCAGAGGATGAGGACTGTATCCAACAGAGCAATGTATATTACTCACCTCCTTTGACACTTACAGAAGCCTCAGTTTAATATTTCTCAGTTCAATATTTATTTAAAGAAGCAGACATCAATATGACCTTCTCATAAATGTGAAAAGCGTTTTTAAAAAAAACCAAACGATTTTCTGGTCATAATTTGAAAACACAACACAGGTCCTATGTAGAAGCACATCCTATCAGTACTTAAATTAGCCAAGCACACATGGGGGCGTATTTACAAGGACCTTACACCACGGGGAAATAACTTAAATTAAAATGGGGAAAATAACATCAAAGGGACTCAAAGGCCTTTTAAATATGCCGCAAGCAGCCTATAAAACTCTAGCAGTACATATCAAGAAACTTAAATGACTTCAATAAACGTTTTTAAACACATCAAGTAAAGCAGTTATTCAACTACATTCAAGGGGAAGTGACTTAAAATGCCCTAACACACATGAAAGCGTATTTTGAAGGCCATTGCACCATTTTTCCATCACTTTTAACATGGCTATGTAACTCAAAGAAACAAAATCTAAATTTGCCAAGCACACATGGGGGCGTATTTACAAGGACCTTGCACCACGG
Organism: Lissotriton helveticus; assembly: GCF_964261635.1. Taxonomy (NCBI): domain Eukaryota; kingdom Metazoa; phylum Chordata; class Amphibia; order Caudata; family Salamandridae; genus Lissotriton; species Lissotriton helveticus. Next base: position 794,719,691 of record NC_136067.1, on the reverse strand, counting down.
GGAAATGACTTAAATTAAAATGGGGAAAATAACATCAAAGGGACTCAAAGGCCTTGTAAATATGCCCCAAGCAGCCTATGAAACTCTAGCAGTACATATCAAGAAACTTAAATGACTTCAATAAACGTTTTTAAACACATCAAGTAAAGCAGTTATTCAACTACATTCATGGGGAAGTGACTTAAAATGCCCTAACACACATGAAAGCATATTTTGAAGGCCCTTAAACCATTTTTGCATCACTTTTAACATGGCTATGTAACTCAAAGAAACAAAATCTAAATTTGCCAAGCACACATGGGGGCGTATTTACAAGGACCTTGCACCACGGGGAAATGACTTAAATTAAAATGGGGAAAATAACATCAAAGGGACTCAAAGGCCTTGTAAATATGCCCCAAGCAGCCTATGAAACTCTAGCAGTACATATCAAGAAACTTAAATGACTTCAATAAACGTTTTTAAACACATCAAGTAAAGCAGTTATTCAACTACATTCATGGGGAAGTGACTTAAAATGCCCTAACACACATGAAAGCATATTTTGAAGGCCCTTAAACCATTTTTGCATCACTTTTAACATGGCTATGTAACTCAAAGAAACAAAATCTAAATTTGCCAAGCACACATGGGGGCGTATTTACAAGGACCTTGCACCACGGGGAAATGTCTTAAATTAAAATGGGAAAAATAATATCAAAGGGACTCAAAGGCCTTGTAAATATGTCCCAAGCAACATATGAAACAAAGCAACATTTTAAATACACAACTTTCTTCATAATTTTCTCCCTAAAGCATACTATTCTCTATCTAAATTAAATGAATCTTTTCTCACCTTAGCAAATACTTTTTGAGTTTCAAAACAGTCTCAGACACACACCAATTTTTCTTTAGCAGAGCAAAGGGTATGCACTCCAGAGGCTGCAACCAACAATGGCACAGAAATGCTGTAATTCATCACACATATCTCTCATGTCACCCAATCAAAACTCTTCCCTCACTTTTTTCAAATCAACACCCTTCCCCCTTCTGCCCTTTCTGTCTTTTTTCCATAGCAACCACCTCCTGAAAGACCTCTCATGTTTGCAAGTTCACACAACAATGTTTCAACTGAACTCTGAACTCTCAGTACACCTGCGTATCCAGTGCAATCTTTCATAAAACGATTTTTTCTTGACCATTCAAATTACATCTTTCAAAGAACTCATCCATGCACCCTAACTTTCTGTTTTCAGCAATCAAAATCCACCAATCACTGCTACTGATTAATTACCACAGAAACTCCACAGTTTTTTTCATTACATACTCCTACTGTTCCAACTGCCATTTCATTACCACACTTCATCTGACTGCAGCAGAACCTCCTCTCACCATGTTTTCTGTCTGGATTGTTGGACATAGTTATATCCACTGTGCTCAAAGGTATGCTGATAACAGAAATTTACACAACCTCAATTTACAAAATGTGGAAATCAACTGGATTGGCCACAGAGGATTAAGATGTCACCAATTGATACCATTGGTGAAAACCTTTTTGCATTTGCCAAAACCTGACCTGTTAATTGTGCACTGTGGAGGAAATGACTTGGGCACTTTGACTGGGGTAGGTCTGGAAATGCTTTTAAAAGACACCTTTGACCAATTGATGGCACTTTTTCCTCAAACTGCCTTGGTATATTCAAATATATGCCAAAGGCAGAAATGGAAGTTGTCCAAACAATTGTGTCCACAGATTGAGAAATCGAGGAAGCATGTAAATAAGTCTGTTTCAGCTTACATGAGAGACCATGGAATGGGCTCCATCTACAACAATAACTTGCGTTACTACATGCAAGATATCTACAGAGGAGATGGAGTTCACTTCTCAGATGAGGGGAACAGAATTTTCATCCTGAATTTAAGACTATGTATTGGTACCTACTTGTAGTTACCTAAATCAGCCACAGGACCCAAAAGCTCTTTTCAGAGCTACCCTACATCTGATCACTCACAATTATTATTTAATCTAACTTTTTTCACTAATTTTCACCAAAGTACGCTCACCGGAGCGCTACCCGGTCCGCGCACCGGACGCTAACCATGCAAAAATTTGAACAAAAAATGGTTTTTTTTCCGCACATATTGGCCTCCTCAGCCACCCTCAGAAAACCTAGGGGGTCAGGATACGTCTACCGTGCCCCCTTCTACCCATTCTCAACATTATTTGCCCTCCATCTTGTATCTCAAATCTACCGAAACACAAAATGGAGGACTCCCGTAACGCTGCCGGTTCGCGTACCGGGGCGCGCACCGGGAAGCGCTCGCTCAAAAAAGGTGGGGAAGTAATATACAGAAAAACCACTGGAGACACTTTCACCAAATATAGATTAGCTCATACTACATACCAATCCCTACCATTTTCACAAATTTGGTTGGAATTCCAATTAGCCATTTAGCCTGTAGACCTCTCTAAATACCCTGAGGTAAATTACTTCACAAAACACATCTGAAGTGACAACCAATTAAAATGTTACTTTCATTTTCTACTTTTTTTACCTGACATTTGATTGGTTATGTACCTGAATATATATAAAGAAAGAGAGAGAAACACAGCCATTTTGACTACTACTTCCTGAACTACATTGCAAGAGCATTTTCACTGACAACTTAAACTTGTTTTTAAAAGGTAAGATGTTATTTTATAAATTTGAAAACATTTTCAGATAGTTATATACTATCCCTCTGTAAGAGTTAGACATTGAGAAAGGCTTGTTTATTATAATTATGGATTGATTTAGGTTTCTGTGGTATAATTATGAATTTACTTAGGCTTTTTCACAGGCACTTTTTAATAGTACTACTTCACGCCTGAAAAGTACCTGTCTGAACTTAAACCCAACAGTGCCCTATCTCTACTGATATATTTATTTTTTATGCAAATTTCAGCACAAAAATGGAAGGAGAACAGAACGTTTCCTTTGAAATTGTCCTAAAGATGAACAATGAGGAAATCATTGAACCCATTGACTTGGAATTCATGGATGAATCACGGGACCATGAACTTCTACAATGTGTAGAATCTGTGGATTTCTTACTTCAATATGAGGACGGTCAAATGTTGGAAGTTATGTTCAGTCAAAAAGAAGACATTTCGGACAGTCAAATGTTAGACGTTCTATTAAATTTTGAAAAAGAATCAGAAAAATAAATTTATATTTAATAATCAAAAATTGTTCGAGTCTTTAATCATTTTTATATCTAATTCATAAACTAGTACCAAATTGATTATAATGTAAAGTCAGACTTATAGTATACTGTGCAACTTTATATTATCTCCAATGTGTATTTAACATCTCTTTATCATCTCCTGCCTCCATATTGTTTCTGCTTTCCTGACACACTATGGTATGAATTCCATATTCCACAATAACTTCTGAAACAACATGCAAGATATCTACAAAGGAGACGGTGTATATTAATTTTTTGACTCTGCATTGGTACCTACATATTGCTACTTAAATAAAAAAAAACGAAAAAAAAACAACAAAACGAACAATCAATAAACATACAATATTTAAAAAGTCTATCATTCTTTTTTCCTTATAATACGCTCCCCGGACCGCTTCCCGGTGCGCGTACCGGGCGCTCCCCACGCAAAAAAAAAAAAAAAAAAAATCTTTTCCCCCGCGGGGCCCTTTTAAAGCCTCCACATCAAACCTAGGGGGTCAGGGAGGATCTGCTATGCCCCCTTATGGTCATTTACCCCTTTGTTTTGGCCTCCTCTTGTCTCTCGATCCTACCGAGAGACAAGATGGCGGCCGCTCCGGACTGTTTAGAATGTTGACAGACACCGGAGAGCCAATCAGCTTCGCTTCGCGAAGTTCCGTTACGCGTCAGGTACGCGAACCGGGGCGCTGCCCGGAGCGCGCTTACAGATATATATTTTTTTTTAACGTTAATTTCTCAAAATCCACTGGAACACATATATTGAGACCTAGCAAAGGCACATCGGGCTACCAGTCCCTACAATTTTGCCAAGTTTCGTGGAAATCCATGCAGCCGTTCGAGCTAAAAGTGAGGCCAACCGCCCTATGGAAAATTGCATGGGAAAAATGCGTTTTGGGACCCCCCTTTTTTCTCGACCCCCCCCTTGACGAAACCCCCCAAATTTTTAGGGGCTGCTCAAAAACAAAATGTTCCATTTTCCTGAAAATGTCAGTCAATTCCGTCCTCAAACGCCAAAGTTATTCAACATAGAATTTTCAAAAATCCCATAGAGAAAAAATCCTAACTATATATACCTACTGGCGACCGCCAGTAGGTAATATATATATATATATATATATATATATATATATATATATATATATATATATATATATATATATATATCCAAACAAGTGCAACCTCCCAGGCTCCAACCGTAGCGACCCAGGAAATCACGCGGATCCAACACAGCTTTGTTGTAGGCACAAGTTTATTTACGAGCTGAACCAAACAATCTGACGCGTTTCGGGCATCCGCCCTTGCTCACAGACAGTCAGTGTTGGGAATGGCCACATTTAAATATCCTATGCCCCACAGTGAAAGTGCATTTTTTTCTCATTTTTTTGTTCAGTACCACGTGATGACTGACATAAAGGACAAACTATCAATACTGCATTTTGTAGTCTGTTTTCCAAACAATTGCAAATTGGTAAACCAAAGTTAAGGAAAAATGCAAGGATAAAATCCAAACATATTGTGACATGGAAGAGATACATACATATATAAATATATACATATATACAATTCATAGAAATAATGGAAGGGAAATTAAAGCCTAAAATGCCTACATTCCATTATATCAAATACTAGCAGTTGATGCCCTAGCATGTATCAAAGTGCAAAACTACGCAATAAAGTGCTTAATGCATGGTTTAAAATAAATATCCATGTAGAGGCAATGAAGTATCAAATGTATGTGCAAAAGTACGCATGTGCAAAATACGCAATATTGTAAACATAACTTATTGCATCTCGTCATAATATGTGCAAAATAACGCTCTATGTAAACATATGACTCATAGCAGCATAGTAATAGGGCAAGAACTGCATAATATAAAAAGTCACAAATTGTAACCATTGCAAATTGCGGAATATATATTGGGTAAACATAAATGCCTATTGTCTATGTCCTCGAAAAAACAGTGCTAACCCAAAAGAAATAGTAATGCAAAATAATACAATTGTATAATAATAAATCACCATGAATCACAATAAGAAAAAAAAGGATTTAAGTGCAGGACCCAACTAAGGAGATTTGAAATACATAGTGTGTGAGGGTGGGCGGCAGACCGCCGCGACTCCAAAGTAAAACAGTTATAAAGACAGGCGAGTACAGGACTAAATTACAGAAACACATGTAAGTCATCTGTATTATTCAGTCCATTAGGGGATCTACTATCCAACTCAAGAATATATTGGGATTCCAACCTCCTTAGCATCTTCTCCCTATCTCCGCCCCTTCTTGGTTTTTCTATTGCAGAGATAACATAGTAGAACAGGCACTCCAAATTGTTGTTATGAACAGCCTTGAAGTGCCTGGCCAGGTAGGCTGGGTCATTATTTACGATCGCTCGTAAATGCTGGAGGATTCTCACATGCACTGGCTGTCGTGTACTGCCGACATATCTCAACGAGCATGTACAAGTGAGAACATAGATAGCAAATTCCGTTTTGCAATTGTATTGACCCATGATCTGAATTGGGTCAGGACTAAAAGGCGTGTAATACTGCCGTGTACTCTTACCATATTTGCAGGCCCTGCAAGAGGTGCAGCGTTTAAAGCCTGATCTGGATTTCATCCATTCCTGTTTTTTCTTGAGTTCTGGAAAATCATGGCAAATATGGGACTTCAGTGAAGGGCCCTTCCTGAAAGTCACCACAGGGACATCCGCAAGTTGAGGTTTGAGAACAGGATCAGTTTTAAGGACTGGCCATCTCTTGGTTACAATAGATCTTATCTGTCTGGCCTGCCTGCTGTATGAAGTTATGAACCTGGGCGCCGTGGCATTCCCATCCAACGTTTCCGAACGTGTACCAGTTTTGGTTGTCTCTAATAAAGAGACACGGGATCTACATTTGGTCTTATCCACTGCTACTTTCAACACTGATTCACGATAACCTCTATCCCGAAACCTATTCAGTGCTTCATCAGTACAGATTTTAAGATCAGAATCTGTACTGCAGATTCTCTTAATTCTTAAGAGCTCACCCAAAGGAATGTTGTTGACTACATGTCGGGGATGTGCACTGCTGGCATGAAGAATGCTGTTGCCAGCAGTGCTTTTCCGATGTAGTTTGGTAGCTAGCTTGCCATTATTGATAAAGACTTTAACATCTAAAAAGTCTGCCTCGCTGTCGCTGATAGAACTCGTGAACTTAAGATTTTCCTTGTTGGTGTTAATTGAGTTAATAAACATTTCTGCACTGACACGATCACCTTGCCATAACACAAAAACGTCATCAATATAACGGAGCCAAAGCAAAACATGATCAGAAAAAACTCCAGCGTGCTGTCCCCTGAGGACCTGCTCCTCCCACCAGCCCACGTGTAAACACGCGTAGCTGGGAGAGAAGCAGGCCCCCATAGCAACCCCACGCTTCTGCAAATACAAATCACTGCCAAATAGAAAGAAATTATTGTTGAGACACCAAGATGTTAGTTCAATGAGGACTTTGTTGTGTTGGTAACAGTTCATGGGCCTTTTTCCGAGAAAAAATTCCAGTGCCTTCAGCCCAGAAATGTGCTCTATGCTCGTATAGAGCGACTCAATGTCCAGTGTAATCATGAGCATATCATTATTCCATGTGGTGTTTTGTATTTTAGCAAGAAAATCACCTGTGTCTCTCACATATGTAGGCAGGTCCTGGACTAAGGCTTGCAGGAAATAATCTATGTATTCAGTGACATGTTCAGCCACCCCTGCGATAGCCCAGATAATTGGTCGACCCGGGACCGGTCTTGTCAACTTGTGAATCTTAGGAAGTAAATACAGTTTAGGCAACACAGGAAATTCAACATGGAGGAATTCAAATTCCTGTAATGAAATCATGCCCTCCCTTTTGTACTTGAACAATAACTTTTTTAACACATCTTTTGAGGCTTCAAAATGTCTTGCGTTGGAAATGGAGTAGCAAGCATCGTCACTTAGCTTCCTTGATATAGGCATCCTGGGGCCATATGACCACATTACCACCTTTGTCGGCAGTGGTTACAATAATGTTGTGGTCATTCCCCAGTTTTTTGACCAATGAATAATAATTGGTTTCTTGTTTGCTCTTATACCGTTTTTTATGTTTGATCTGATGATGCAAATGCTTTAAATCTTCCACTACCACGTCCTGGAAGACGTCAATAGAGTCTCTGGGCATGGTAGGATTGAATTATGACGCAGGTTTAAATGGGCTGATCTTAGCTCCTATCTGGGAAATGGATGCTGCTCTTAATTCCTCTTGTGTGGATGCACAGTCACTGGTTGATGCATCAGCCGATACAAGATTATGGAGTGTTAGTAACATTTTCGTGTCTCTTGCCGGAAGTGTGGGCACATTTGAAATAGCGCTAATTGCACTATCCACTACTTGTGTTGTTTTATTGCTCAGACCCTCCTTGATATCAAAAAACTTTTTAAGTTTAAGTTTTATAATATACATGTATACATCCACACGTGTCTTGGCATAATTGAAGTCAGTAGTTGGACAATATGAGAGTCCAAGACTTAACAGTTGTTTTTCAGCCGCGGTTAGATCAACAGTGGACAAGTTGATTATCGTATTGTCACTTACTTGTTTTTGCGCCAGTATTGCCGCTTTGGTTTTTTGGGCGACTTTATGTTTTTTCCGGCGCTCGCCCCGCCTTTTGTTGTTTCTGATGCGTTTAGCTGCTGCTGTTGTCCCTTTGTTTGTTGCTTGTTCCGAGGCCCTAATGTTTTTATCCGTTCCAGGGATAAAAAATCGACCTCCTCACCAAGGTCTAAAATCACCGAGTTGGTTTCACAAGCACTGCTGACATCGTCATCAGATGTGGGTCCGCTAGGAAGTGACTCATTGTCACTGATTTCATAATTGATGTTTCCAATTGTGGATGTATGTGCCAAGGCTAAAGTTGATGTTTGGCTGGCAGGTTTACCTTGTTAGGTATATATATATATATATATATATATATATATATATATATATATATATATATATATATATATATATATATATATATATATATATATATATATATATATATATATATATATATATATATATATATATATATATATATATATATATATATTACCTACTGGCGGTCGCCAGTAGGTATATATAGTTAGGATTTTTTCCCTATGGGATTTTTGAAAATTCTATGTCTAATAACTTTGGCGTTTGTGGACGGAATTGGCTGAAATTTTCTGGAAAATGGAACATTTTGTTTCTGAGCAGCCCTTGGAAATTTGGGGGGGTTTCGTCAAGGGGGGGCCGAGAAAAAAGGGGGGTCCCAAAACGTGTTTTTAACATTGAGTTTTCCATAGGGCGGTTGGCCTCACTTTTAGCCCGAACGGCTGAATGGATTTGCATGAAACTTGGCAAAATTGTAGGGACTGGTAGCCCGATGTGCCTTTTCTAGGTCTCAATATATGTGCTCCAGTGGATTTTGAGAAATTAACGTTTAAAAAAAGATATATATCTGTAAGCGCGCTCCGGGCAGCGCTCCGGTCCGCGGACCTTAAGCGTACCGGAACTTCGCGTAGCTAAGCTGATTGGCTCTCCGGTGTCTGTCAACATTCTAAACAGTCCGGAGCGGCCGCCATCTTGTCTCTCGGTAGGATTGAGAGACAAGAGGAGGCCAAAACAAAGGCGAAAATGACCATAAGGGGGCATACTAGATCCTCCCTGACCCCCTAGGTTTAATGTGGAGGTTTTAAAAGGGCCCCGCGGGGCAAAAAAACAACAAAAAAAATTTGTTTTTTTTGCGTGGGGAGCGCCCGGTCCGCGAACCGGGAACCGTTCTGGGCAGCGTACTGCAATGAAAAATGAATGATAGACTTTTCAAATGCTGTATGTTAATTGATTGTTGTTTTTGTTGATTATTTTTTTTTTTCTTTATTTTTTAAGCATTTTTTTTTATTGTGATTGTGTTTCATAATTTATTAAACTTTCTAACATTTCATTGTCAGAAATTTCATAATTATCATGGAATATACATTGTAGTCTCTGAGGGTGTAAAATGTCCTCATTTGCAAGGAGGTTATCTACTGCTTGTACACATTGCAGTAGTTCATTGTCCCAAGTTTCATCGAAAAATTCAATGTCAATTTGATCAATTGTATCAATCAATTCTTGGCTGCTCTCTTGCAGGTCCATTTCAAAAGAAACTTGGTTTTCGCCTTCCATTTTGCCAGAAATTTGGATTAAAAAAATATATATTAGTAGAGATAGGGCAATGTTGGGAATAATTTTAGATAGGCATTTTTTATCAGTGAATTTATCTTTGGGCAGTGTATAGTATCAGAGTGGAAGTAGGAATATAAAAAAGTGTATGTGATTTAACGTAAGTAAATTCATATTTATACAAGAGAAGCCTAACTCCATCCATAACTATAACAGAGAAGTCTCTCTAAATCTATAACTACTACAGAGGGATAGTATATATCTATCAGAAAAAGTTTACCATATTAACTTATAGTGCACAATATACTTCAGTTTTAAAAATAAAAACTTACCTTTAGAAAGAAGTTGAAGGAATTAGTGAAAATACTATTGAAATGTACAGCAAGAAGTAGTAGTCAAAATGGCTGTGTTTTCTTCTCTTCCTTTATATATATTCAGGTATATAACCAATGAAATGTCAGGTAAAAAAAGTAGAAAATGAAAGTAACATTTTCATTGGTTGTCAATTCCAACACTTCAGATGTGTTTTGTGAAGTAATTTACCTCAGGGTATTTAGAGAGGTCTACAGGCTAAATGACTAAATGGAATTCCAATCAAATTTGTGAAAATGGTAGGGATTGGTATGTAGTATGAGCTAATCTATATTTGGTGAAATTGTCTCCAGTGGCTTTTCTGTGAACTACTTTCCCACCTTTTTTGATGGTGCGCTTCCCAGAGAGCGACCCGGTACGCGAACCGTTGAGCGCCCCGGTTCGCGAACCTTAAGCGTTCCGGGAGTCCACCATTTTGTGTTTCGGTCGAATTAAGATACAAGATGGAGGGCAAATAATGTTCAGAATGGGTAGAAGGGGGCACGGTAGAGTTATCTTGACCCCCTAGGTTTTCTGAGGGTGGCTGAGGAGGCTTATATGTGCGAAAAAAAAACATTTTTAAAAAAAAATTCGCGAGGTTAGCTCCCGGTTCGCGTACCGGGTAGCGCCCCAGGGAGCGTACTTTGGTGGAAATTAGTGAAAAATGTTAGAGTAAAATAATAATTGTGAGTGATCAGATGTAGGGTAGCTCTGAGAAGAGCTTTTGGGTTTATGGTACATTTAGGTACTTATAAGTAGGTACCAATGCACATTCTTAAATTCAGAGTGAAAACTCTGTTGCCCTCATCTGAGAAGTGAACTCCATCTCCTCTGTAGATATCTTGCATGAAGTAACGCAAGTTATTGTTGTACAGGGAGCCCATTCCATGGTCTCTCATGTAAGCTGAAACAGATTTGTTTACATGCTTCCTCGACTTCTCAATTTGTGGACAAAATTGGTTTGACCACCTCCATTTCTGTCTTTGGCATATATTTGAATATACCAAGGCAGTCTGAGGAAAAAGTGCCATTAATTGCTCAAAGGTGTCCTTTAAAAGCATTTCCAGACCTACACCAGTCAAAGTGCCCAAGTCATTACCTCCACAGTGCACAATTAACAGGTCAGGTTTGGGCAAATGCATAAAGGTTTTCACCAATGGTATCAATTGGTGACATTTTAATCCTCTGTGGCCAAACCACTTAATTTCCACATCTTGTAAATTGAGGTTAGGTAATTTCCTGTTTTCAACGTACCTTTGAGCCCAGTGAATATAACTATGTCCAACAATCCAGACAGAAAACATGGTGAGAGAAGGTTCTCCTGCAGTCAGATGAAGTGTGGCAATGAAATGGCAGTTGAAAAAATGAGAGTTTAAAATGAAAAAAACTGTGGAGTTTCTGTGTTCATGAAGCAGTAACAGTGATTGGTGGATTTTGATTGCTGAAAACAGAAAGTTAGGGTGCACGGATGTGTTCTTTGAAAGATGTATTTTGAATGGTCAATAAAAAATCATTAAATGAAAGAATGCACTGGATATGCAGGTGCACTGAGTGTTCAGAGTTCAATTGCAACAAAGTTGTGTGAACTTGCAAACACCAGAAGTCTTCCAAGAGGTGGTTGCCATGCAGAAAAGGCAGAAAGGGCAGAGGGGGGAAGGGTTTTCATTTGAAAAAAAGTGAGGGAAGAGTTTTGACTGGGTGACATGAGAGATATGTGTGAAGAATTACAGCATTTCTGTGCTTTTGATAGCTGCAGACTCTGGAGTGCATACCTTTTGCTCTGCTGAAGACAAATTGGTGTGTTTCTGAGACTGTTTTCAAACTCAAAGTATTTGCTAAGGTGAGAAAATATTTCTTTAATTTAGATAGAGAATAGTGTGCTTTTAGGAGAAAATTATGAATTATGTGGCGCAAATTGCTTGTAAATATGCTCCCACATGTGCATGGAAAATTTAGATTTTGAATGTTTGTCTTACATAGCCATGTTAAAAGTGATACAAACATGCTGCAAAGGCAATCAAAAAACGCTTTTATGTGTCTTAAGGACATTTTAAGTAATTTTCCCATGTGCAGTGTTTTGAAATTATGATTTGAAAATCGTTTTTGGGGAAAAGGAATTGTTTTTAAATTTATGACAAGGACATAATGGTGTATGCTTCTTTATACGGCAATTGACTGTCCCTGATGTTATTTTTCCCATTTTAATGTAAGACCTTTCTCTGTGGCGCAAGTTGCTTGTAAATATGCTCCGACCTGTGCATGGGAAATTTAGATTTTAAATGTTTGTGTTACATAGCCATGTTAAAAGTGACCCAACCATGCTGGAAAGGCAATAAAAAAACACTTTCATGTGTCTTAAGGACATTTTAAGTAATTTCCCTGTGGGCAGTGTTTTCAAATTATGAATTGAAAATCGTTTTTGAGGTAAAGGAATGTTGTTAAAATTTATGTGCGCCATATGTCCACAAATTTCGTTTTCAGGGGTGCAGCAGGGTGTTCTTGAGACACCCCTGCACCTTTGGAAAAATTCCTAATTTGCGATGAGCTAATTGCTAATCGCAAATTGCACCTTCATTCCTATGGGCCTCCTGTTCCATGGAAATGAATGGGTAATTTGCAATTAGCAATTTGCTCATCGCAAATTAGGAATGGTAAAGAATCGCTATTTATTCCTTAAAATTCGCTATTTTGGAAATGCAAAATAGTTATATGATACATATGGCGGTTGATGTCTAACAAGATAAGAAGCTTAGGGATACATTTATGATGACTGGCGCAATGAAGTGGACATCACTTACTTCATTGGTAGAGCTTTACATGTATTATGTCCTCTGTATTCTTCATCAAGCGTAACTTTAATCTGCAATCCTGAGTAGGCCTCACCTTAAACAAACCTCTGGATAGGCCACACCTTATCGTCATCCTGAATTAATCATTTAAAATGCTAGGGACAGATTTATGATAGGTGTATGCCTCTTTTGCGCCACTTACAAAACACTGTCCACGGGGAAATGACTTAAAATGTCCTTAAGACACATGAATGTGTTTTTTTAAAGCGTTTGCAATTTTTTGGGGTGACTTTTAACATGGGTATGTGACTCAAACAGTCAAAATCTAAATTCACCATGCACAGGTGGGAGCATATTTACAAGGAATGTGCTCCATGGGGAAAGGTCTTATAATGTAATATGGGAAAAATGACATCAGAGACACTGAAATGCCTTATAGAGAAGCATACACCATTATGTCCTTGTCATAAATTTGCAAACCATTACTTTTCCCAAAAAACGATTTTCAAATCATAATTTGAAAACACTGCACATGTGGAAATTACTTAAAATGTCCTTAATTCAAAATTTGCTATTCCTTATTTTGCGATTGCACTGAAGGATTTGCAAATTTTGCGATTCCTTAAATGCAATGTATCAAACAAAAAATATGTAAAAAAATGATATTAAGGATTTGGAAACTACCACCAACTTCTAGTTTGTGGTAATTTGCGAATTCTTTTCAAAAAGCATTTTTTTCCCAAAAACAAAAGGTGCCATATGACGCCTATACATGTCCTTAGGGCATGTATGTGTGCCATATGCCCCCAAATTTCTTTTTCAGGGGTGTAGCAGGGTGTTCTTGAGATACCCCTGCACGCTTGAAAAAATTCCTATTTTGTGATGAGCTAATTGCTAATCGCAAATTGCAACCTTCATTCCTATGAGCCTCCTAGCCCATGGAAGTGAATGGGTAACTTGCAATTAGCAATTTGCTCAGGAATGGTAAAGAATTGCTATTTATTCCTTAAAATTTGCTATTTAGGAAATGCAAAATAGTTTGATGGTACATATGGTGGTTCATCTGTAACAAGATAAGAAGCTTAGGGATACATTTATGATGACTGGCGCAATAAAGTGCACATTACTTACTTCATTGGTAGGCCTTTACATGTATTATCTCCTCTGTATTCTTCATCAAGCGTAACTTTAATCTGCAATCCTGAGTAGGCCTCACCTTAAACAAACCTCTGGATAGGCCACACCTTATCGTCATCCTGGATTAATCTTTTAAAATGCTAGGGACAGATTTATGATAGGTGTATGCCTCTTTTGTGCCACTGTGCGTCACTTTTATGATGCAGCGGCGGTGCAAAAGATTTGCTATGAGGCGACAACATTACAAATTGATGCATTTAGGCAGATATGTCATGGTGTAAAAAAAACTTACCACATGAAACCGATGCAGCAGTGATGCAAAAGATGCACCATGTCGCAAGACAGGCCTCACTTGGGGCCATATGTATCAAGCTAATTAGCATTCGCAAAGATCAAAATTCTACGAATTTCGGCCTTTGCGAATGTTAATTAGACAAATGGTATGTATCAAACAAGTTTGATGCAAAATAAGGAGTAGCAAAATTTGCTATTCCTTATTTTGCAATTGCACTGAAGGATTTGCAAATTTTGTGACTACTTAAATGCAATGTATCAAACAAAAAATATGTAAAAAATGACATTAAGGATTTGGAAACTATTGTGGTAAATTGGTGGTAATTTGTGAATTCTTTTCAAAAAGCTTTTTTTCAAAAAAACAAAAGGTGCCATATGACGCCAACACATGCCCTTAGGGCATGTATGTGTGCCATATGCCCCCAAATTTCTTTTTCAGGGGTGCAGCAGGGTGTTCTTGAGACACCCCTGCACCCTTGGAAAAATTCCTAATTTGTGATGAGCAAATTGCTAATCGCAAATTAAACCTTCATTCCTATGAGCCTCCTAGCCCATGGAAATGAATGGGTAACTTGCAATTAGCAATTTGCTCATTGCAAATTAGGAATGGTAAAGAATTGCTATTTATTCCTTAAAATTCGCTATTTAGGAAATGCAAAATAGTTTCATGCTACATATGGCGGTTCATCTGTAACAAGATAAGAAGCTTAGGGATAGATTTATGATGACTGGTGCATCACCAGGGATGTGTCAGTCATCCTGCGCCGCTGTTCCGCCACCCATGGTGTGCTGCATTTAGAATACGGGGCATCATGGGGCAAAAATGGCACAGATGCGTGACGTATCTGTGCTGTAAAGGTAGTGATTGCTGGAGTTGTATCGCAAGTGCGATGCAGCTCAAGCAAGGCTCAGGGGTGCCCCATCTCCACAATGTTGCGTCAAGACCTATGACTGCTTAAAGCAGGCGCAGGGTTTTGACGAAGCTTTCTCCTATCTGATTGTAAATACGGCACACCATGGGTGGCAGAGTAGTGGTGCACGTTAACTGGTGCATGCCTGGGGATGTGCCATTTAACATAAATCTGCCCCTTTACATTTAAGTATGTGCAGGACACACAGAGTCGGTGAGGCTTATCCAAGGTTAAGAAGAGATGAGTCCTGTTCACTGAAAATGTAGACATAGTCTTCACCTGCTCAGCATTGCTGGACATGGCTAAATAATAGCTGCAAAATTTTACTCTTGTTAAACAATTTTACTATTATAATCTCTGAGATTTGTCTCTTACTCTGCAACATCTCATTGTTGTTATCTTTCTTTAAAGATAAAGACAACCTCAACATGAGCGACAATCTGCAATCAGTTGATTTTGACCTCATCATTGAACTTGTAATTGAAACATCAGTGGATGTTGATCCATTGGATGATTTAAATCCTGAGGATGAAGAAGAGCGTGATGAGGATGCAGATTTGTCCGAATTATATGACATAGGATGGGAAGCTGACCTGCTTGAGCCTATGGAAATATAAACATTTATTTTTAAAATTTATAATTAATAAAAAGTAAAAAGGTAAACCGTTTAATTTAAAAATAAAGACACCTTCAAAAGCAGGTTATGTGTAGTGTCTTCAATAAAATATTAAAATATGCTCATAAAATTAGATCAGATTCACATATAAAATAGCACAGGTAACATAAATATGAATGTCATTTCTTTTCTGCTATTTCTGTATTGTAAATTTGCAAGGACTAAAAAATCTTCTATTTAAAATGTCAAGTAGTGTGTTAAGTTTTTGATCACTGTTATTGTTTTACTGTTTGGTAATAATGGTTAATAACATTTTTTATTATATTTTACCACAGATTCAACTGCAGATCATTTCAAGATTTCACCATGCCAACAATAGAAAGACAGAGAAAGGCTGCAAAACGTCAAAGACAGCAGGTGAAAGAAAATAAGCAGCAGTCCTCTAACAAAAAGATTTGTCAAGTCACGAAGAAAGCACCGGGTAAGAGCACAAAATATTTCATAAGAAATATGTGTAGTAAAAAAAATATTACTACAGAAAATGTTTCAGTCCATAAAACGAGAAGGAATTCAAATGGAAAGGAAAGGCCAATCAAAAATGTTACTGCTAGAGCAAGAGATAACTCTGTGCATGATAGTAGAAGGAAACAACAGTTTAGGGAGATTCGTAAACGAATGTTCCGCAACAGGATAATTGGCAATTTGTTAAAAAATATTAAGAAAGGTCAACAGAAACTGGTTTTTTATAAGAGAAAAAAAAAAGTTGAGAAAGTTATTGATCAGGCATTTGAAATTAAACGTAAGTTATTTATTTTGATAATCAATAGAATTAGGAAGCTAAACAAGGCAATTTATGATTTCAAAAGAAATAGTAGATGGAAGAGAATAGTTAATCGTAGTAATTTTTGTGAAGTTTTTTCTGGAGAATGGATGCATAGTTCAAGCTGTGAGGCATTTTTTAATGAGGAGAGTTATTTCCAGGATAATGATTTGGTGCATGCAGTTGACACCAGTGGTCGTGCTTATGAAGTGAAAGATGGTTGTCCAGTTGAAAAAGAAAAACTTGTGACAACAGAGGCAGAAGAGGTGTTAGGTAATGAGGTTGTAGGAAGACGTGCTAAGGGTCCTGTGTACACCTGGAAGTGTAGTAGTATTTGCAGTGTGCGACAGGATTCCATCAATTTGCTTTGTGATTTTGTACGGTCATTTAATAAGAAAAGTTTGAAGCAGAAAATAAGGTTGTTGCAAGAATTAGATCCTTGCAGAGTAAGAGAAGTGACAGGTTTGCATGGTCATTCACTGGCTTGTCTTTCCAGGAGAGTATGCCAGAGTGTTTTTCATCATTTCAGGATGCTAGCAGTGCATCATAATAAAGTGAGGAAATTAGTTAGAATGTTGTATTATGCTAAGAGTCCAGCAATTATGCTTAAACAATTATGCGCTGCTCTTTTGCATGGTTCTGAAATAGATGTGAAGAATATATGTGAAGAAATTGAGTTTTGTTACTTTGGAAGTAAAGAGGAGAATGTTGGAATTGAGCAAGAAGAAGAGGGTCATGTGGAAGATAGTGTACAGGTTTCCAGTACAGATAATTTCAAGAGGGAAATTGCGACGTTTGAGGTGAAATCAAGTGAGAGGCCTAATTTCACTTGTGTGTGTTGTCGATGCACTTATTATAAGAATCAGACTAAGTTAGTGGATTTATATGCAAAAAGTGAAAGGGAAGATAATAGTGAATGGAAGGATTTCGCAACATACTTGATGGTAGAAAATTGTTTTGATTTGGGATTGGATCAACGTGTGTGTACTTATTGTTGTTGCAAATTAAATCAAAACCAGATGCCTGCTAGAGCAGTTCATAATAATCTGGAATTGGTTGAGATTCCTTCTGAATTGAAGGATTTAAATACTTATGAATCTATTTTGATTCAAAGTATCCATCCCTTTCAGGCTATTGTAAGAATGGAGCCAAAGACATTGAAATTGCCTCCATCAGATTTACAGAGAGGATTAAAGGGAAGAGTTGTTTATTTGCCTCTAGATTTGAAGAAAAACATTAACACAATTGGAGTAGAAAAAGTGGAAGAGGAACCTCTGGTTATCTTAGTTAATGGGGTTCCGACAAAGAATAAGAAAATATGGCAAGATTTAGTAGATGTTAGGAAAGTTAAAAAGGCAACATTGTATTTGAAAAAAAATAATAAATACTATAAGAATGTATATGTTGCAGAAGAGGAAGTAAGTGAGGAAGAGGATAGCAATTTGTGTGCTGGTCAAATTGAGAAAGTAGAACCCTCTACTAGTGAAGAAATATATGAACATTATAGTGTTCATCCTTTGCATTCCAAGGAAGTCATGGGGAATGCTATTGAGTTGTTTCAAATGAAACAAGCCAAAGGGAGTCCCATTAGTGTTTGGGAGGAAAGTTTGGAAGCTCGGTGTTTCCCACAGCTTTTTCCAACAGGTCAGGGAGGAAGATATGATGAGCGACCTCATCAAATTCCTGCTTCTGAATACCGGACTTTGCGATTGTATGCAGGAGATGCTAGGTTTCGACAATGCATTCCCTATTTGTTTCATCTCCTGTTTGAAAGCGATCTGTCTGGACTGTCATATGCAGTGAACCACATCTTGAAAAGTGGTATACACATGCAAAACATCTCGGCAAGTGACTTTATGGATAAAGTCAATGTCCAAGACAGTATTTTGGATTCTCACCTGATTAATCTCATGGCGTGTCAGCGTGGTACTAATGAGTACTGGTACCGTCGTCATGGTGATTTAAAATGTATGCTGAGGAACTTAGGTACTCCCACATGGTTCCTCACTCTGAGCTGTGCCGAGTATGGCTGGGAAGACTTACTTGAATTTCTACGAGATGCAAATGCTAACGTAGATAACATCGAATTCAAGACACCCGGAGAACGGTGCTCTTTGGATCCAGTCAATGTATGTAGGTACTTCAATCATAGATTTGAAGTTATGATGTCTTTCATCATGAATAAGAAGAATCCACCTCTTGGAGAGGTGTTGGATTTCTTCTGGAGAAAGGAGTACCAAGCAAGAGGTGCTCCTCATATACATATGTTGCTGTGGATCAAGGATGCACCTAAATTTGGAACGGATCCAGAAGACTCAGTGATGAGTTTCATCCAACAGTATTCTACGTGTGCTGTTCCAAACGCAAAGGAGAAGAAAAGCCTAAGAGAAAAAGTTCTGCGTTTCCAAAGCCATCGATGTGGAAAGTACTGCCGTCGTAAATTCCGAAACAAGGACAAGTTCTACACCAAATGTCGTTTCGGTTTTCCACGACCGGTGATTTCTAAAGGAAGAGTAAACAGTTTGATGTCTTCGCTGCGACATAATGTCATGAAGAAATCACCTAAAAACACATACAATTTGAAGAGGAACGAAGAGTCCAAGTACATCAACGACTACAACCCGGTGATTTTGTCCATGTGGAATGCTAACATGGATATACAGTTTGTGGCTGATAACTGTATGGCTGTGGCTCGGTATGTGACGTCTTACATCACCAAAAAAGAGAAGACAGAATTGAAGGATATGTGGGAGGACATTTCCCATGAAAAGAGCCTCAGCAAGAAGTTGTACAGTTTCAGTCTGAAGATGTTGTCGCATCGAGAAATTGGAGCTTACGAATGCTCTGACCGGTTGTCTTCAGCAAGTCTCTATGCCAAGTCCAGGAGTATCGTTTGGGCGAGTCTTGGTCTTGCTGCAACGCGTAATCGAGTTCTGAAACCTGTGCGGGAAATTGAGTATTTGGCGGAAAAGGAGCCAAACAGTACCGACATTTTGAAGACCAACATGTTGGATACATATTATCCAAATAGAAGCAGTCACCTCGACAATGTTTGTCTGTATGAGGTTCTTCAAAATTACATATTCAAGAGGAACATCAAAGAAGATACTGAGAAAGGAGTGTATGCTGTAATAGGAAGTGAGGGATGTCTGGTCAAGCAAAGAAAATGCCACTTGGTAAACCATCGAAAATTGAGTGGCGAATCTCCTGAAAAAAAGGAGTTTTTCTATTTAGCACTTTTGCAACTTTTAAAGCCTTGGCGTGCAGAAGAGGAACTGCTTGGAGATTTCCTCTGTTACGAAGACTCTTTCAATGCCGCCAAGGAGACCATAGAATGTCCTGCTTTTCCCAAATATGTAGAAATGTTGAATGCGGAAATTGAGCAGGAAGCAACGATTGCAGCCGAGATTGCCAGAGACAGTTCTCAGGACAGTCAGAGTTCTGCTTCATTGAGTCAGGATCCACTAGGAGGACCTGTTATCGAAAATGAAGCTGCCACTGCCATGAATGAAGTGGAAAGAGCCATGGCACATGCTCAGGAGGATGCGGTTAACTTAGAAGAGTTGGAAAGACAACTCAACGTTGAGCAGAGGAAAATATATGACGAAGTTATCATGCAAATTGATCATGGATTAAGTCATGACAAGAAAGAGTGCTCATGTACGTCGTTGAAGCCTGTCCGACTGTACGTGAGTGGAGAAGCGGGAACTGGAAAAAGTTTCCTCATTAAAGCAATTTCATGCTATTTGCAGGAAAGGACAGAGTCATCGCTGTCTTGTGTTGTCACCGCTCCAACTGGACTGGCAGCACATAACATTAAAGGGATTACTTTACATCGTTTACTGATGCTGCCAGTGGAGCATGACAACAAATTACAATATCACAAGCTATCTGGAGATGCTTGTTTTGAAGTTTCAAGAATCTTGAGGAAAATGAAACTTCTTATCATTGACGAAGTAAGCATGGTTTCCAATGTCATGCTTGCCTTTGTGCATTTGAGAATGCAAGAAGTTCTCAAAACAGAGTATGATGTGTTATTTGGTGGCAAACACATCATTGTTTTCGGAGATCTTCTGCAGCTGACACCAGTGAAAGGGCAACCTGTGTTCAAAATGCTCACGCATGAAGATACCAGGAAGTGCCTAGGCAGCATTGGCAACGTCAATATATGGTTAAACTTCAATTATGCTGAACTGCATGAAAATATGCGTCAGGCGAAGGATGAAGTTTACAAGACTATTCTACAAGATGTTAGAATTGGAAAAGTGACCGAGCATGGGAAAGAAGCTTTACATGCACGATTACTGTCAAATTTATATCCAGAACAAGATGTTGTGCCTGAGAATATTTTCCAGAAAATTACTGATAAGAAATCTGGAATATGTTTGATGCCAACTCTTGCAGAATGTGCTAAATTCAACAACAAAATGTTGCATTTAGAAAAGCAAGAGATTGTGAAACTGGAAGCTATTGACAGAGTAGAGCATATGGGATCAACAATTATTTTGTCTGAGAATCTGAAATCAAAATTGGATTCATTAGAGAAGAGTATATCTAAAACTGCAGGTTTTGAAAAGACTCTGAATGTGTGCTTGAACTGCCGTATAATTTTAAGAAGGAATTTACATGTTGAAAGAGGTCTGGTAAATGGATCAATGGGTAATGTTGTTGATTTTGTAAAATACAGAAATAGAGATGGAATTGAATTTTTTAAAATTAAATTTGATGGCATTGAGGAAGTACAGCTAATTGGTCGTTGCTCTGCTAGATTTTTGCTTGTAAAAGACTTATATGTTCGCCGTAAGCAGTTTCCTGTTTGCTTGGCATATGCGGTGACAATCCATAAATCGCAAGGTTTAAGTGTAGACAGTGCATTGGTGAATATTGGCAGTTCTGTGTTCAAGGAGGGTATGGCATATGTGGCATTGTCACGAGTTAGAACTTTATCGGGATTGTACTTGATTGAGTGTGATGTCACAAACATTTGTGCTGATCTAGATTGTGTTAAGGAATACAATAGGTTAAGAAGAGAGTATGCGCCACATTTGCCTCAGTATCCTTTGTTTGAGAAACGTGTGGTAGGCCGGAAACGAAGAAATGTGACCAATACTGGGGAGGTTGTAGCAAAAAGACGAAAAGTCGATGAACCTAAAATTACAAGCAGAAACAAAAAGGATTCTGTTGAAGATGTTGTTGGTTTTCAATTTGAAAACAGTTCTGGTGTCAACTGCTATGCTAATGTAGTGGTTAATGTTTTGTTTTCTCTAGAAAATGTAAAAGAAGAGATTGTGGTCAATTCTGATCAAAGATTTTGCAGTTTGTTAAATTCTGTGTTAGAGAAATGTAGCACTGATAGAAGA
Source organism: Lissotriton helveticus (assembly GCF_964261635.1). Classification (NCBI taxonomy): domain Eukaryota; kingdom Metazoa; phylum Chordata; class Amphibia; order Caudata; family Salamandridae; genus Lissotriton; species Lissotriton helveticus. The sequence continues at coordinate 794,698,011 of NC_136067.1, read as the reverse complement.
AACATAGAAAGTGTGTCTGAAATTCGAAATCTGTTAGACAGATGTTCAGGCCAAACACAATTCTCTCAAAATATTCAGCAAGATTGTCAGGAGTTTTTAATGTATATGCTTGATGTATTACATGCTGAAGGTGTAGATGTAGATCAGCTGTTTGGGCTTTCTTATCAATGGCAGCATGACTGCGAGAACTGTCTGGTATCAAGTACTACTAGTGTAGACTCAGAAAGATTTATATATTTAACTTTGCCAGACAGTAAATCAGTCTCCTTTAATAAGCTAGTAAAAGCAGCTGATCACAACATGGAGTGTAGCCAATGTAAATCTGAAATGATGTCCACATTATTTATACGAACATATGGCCAGTATGTCATTTTAATGTTCCAACGATGTAGGCCTGATGGAACAAAATTGACAACTTTAATTAAAAATGTTGTAGCTTCGCAGTTGTCAATATCAGGAAGGACTTTTGTAACTGCAGCAATTATATATCATGACGGCCCTTCAATAACATCAGGACATTACACAGCTTATTTAAAGTCTTGAAATGGCTGGTCATTCTGCAATGATTCTTTTTTAATTTTCAAAAAAAAATTGCCGTATGACCTTAAAAACTCTTACCTGGTGTTTTTAAAACCAAAATTTTAGGGAAATAATCTCGGGATGTGCTCTGTGGAATTTCAAGAAGTTCTAATGGCTCCTACACAATTTGGCCTTGAGGATAAGTGTAGTTCAGAGACATAACTTCTAACCATAGGACTGGACGTCATGGAGAAATACGTGCACTTTGAATGAGTTCAGAAAAACTGTTTCTTTTTATAAGCTAATTGAAGCAGCCAATCAAAACATGGAGTAGAGGGAATGTAAGTCTGCAATGCTGTCTACTGTTTTACATTGCTTTGTGATTAAAAGTGATGTAGAGAATTAAATAATTGTAGTAGTCATAGAGGTAGTGTAAGTCTGCTTCATAGTAAGCAGTATCAGTGTCATAGGAAATGTAGAACATGACTGAGCAAGAAGGGGAAGATATTACTATTCCAGGATTGTGAAAATGATCTTCAACATTTTAATTCTGAAAGTTGCGGAAATGCCAAATGACGGGATTGGCTTACAAGAAATCCAAGAGTTATAAATGACTCTGACCAGATTTGGCCTTGTGGAAACTTGTGGTAGAGAGCAAGAAGTCATTTATTGCATGTAACGTGTTTTTAAAAACGATGGAGATTTTCTTTCAGAAAGTGGCGGGCTGAAAGTAATAACAGCACAAAAGAGTGTAAGCTGTTCATAGGACATCCTTGGACGTCATGGAAAGTAAGTTAACTTTAAGGAGTTCTGAATTTTGATTTCTTATGTTGTATGGGTTTTTTAAACACAATCATTTTGATTGTGTTTTTTTTTCCCCGCTGTTATATGATGAATACCTTCAAGTCACTGTTTTTAGTGAATTTTGATACATTCTGAGAACAGCAAAAATAAACCATTTAACATGTATAATTAATTCTGTACTGTTTGCATTTATGATGTATATGTAGAACTGTGTAGGAGGCATGGAGAAGGTGAGGCTTCTGTAAGTGTCAAAGTTGTTGCATGCAGTGCTGCACTTCTGCGTATTCTTTCATATGCTGGACTACATCTGCACAATGAGATACCTAAGCAAAGGAAACACAAGTGATGTGATTGTGAAATGAGCAAAATAAATTACGAATCACATTGTGCAGATCAAGTTTAGGTCTGTCCAGGGAAACATAGGAGGTTTGGACTTTGTTGAAGAGTGCAGTGGACATGACTCACTTCATTGGTAGACCTTCACATGTATTATCTCCTCTGTACTCTTCAACAAGTGTAAATCTCATCTGCAACCCTGAGTAGGCCTCACCTCAAACAAACCTCTGGATAGTAGACATCTTATTGGCATCCTGAAGCAATTATTTAAAATGTTAGTGTCTTGCGACACTTTTCTGAAACAACAGCAATGCAAAAGATGCACCATGTTTTAAGATAGGCCTCACTTCATCTGCATCAAGATACTGTTAGTTTAAAATGTATATCTTTAGGACTGTGTAGGGGGCCTGGAGAAGCAGAAGCTTCTGTAAGTGTCAAAGTTGTTGAAAAACTGTTTGTCCTTCAATCTTTTCCCTTGTCTTTTCTAATTTTTAAATACATGTTTTAATATTTTTCAAATGTTTGTTCTCTCTTTCACAGATTGAAAGTATAAAAACAAAAAGTGAGTAATTTAACGACAATTATAAGGTAAATGTTTTGTATTCTTTTCGTTACATTTCTATCACATTCACCTACTATTAGTTCCACAGCTTCATTTCTTTAACCCTCAGTTTCCTCCCTTTGCTACTTTCCTCATTCCTTTCTCTATTACCTACTTACTCAACTCCTTCCACTCTTTTCCTCAGTCCCTCTCTTCTCATAGTTCCTCACTCTTGTTCACTCACTCCGTCTCTATTACTCTTAGTGTCTTTGACTGATCACTCTATCACTACTTGTTCATAATGCTTTCTCTGTGTAGTTGAAGCACACTAAGGGGAATATTATGAACACAGCCAATAAAATTATTGCTCTTTTTATTGGCAGAAAACTGGTGCAAAAGTGGTTTTAGCGGCAGTTTTCTGCCACAAAAGCAGCTTTAGCGACACATTTCTGCCAATAAAAGCTGCAAAACTTTTATTGCCTATGTTGATGATATGGCTCTATGTTACTTACATTTCTTTGCTGTTTCAATTAATCTTTTTCTGTTATTTTTTGTTTTCTGTTTTCTATTTTTTCTCTCTGTTATTCCTCATGTTTTAATCTTATTTTGAACATTCACTCACATTCTCCAAGAAACTCTTCTTTGTTAATGTTATACTCTCTTTTTTTTTCTTTCACTTCGTTATCTATTTTGTTTTTCACAATTATACCCTCTTCTGTCTTTTCTTCGGTAAATAGATCTATTAAACAGTATCTCTTCTTTACTCCCTATAGCTGTCTTTCTTTTAACATCACTCTCTGTTTACTTTCCTTATACTTACACTTTTTTTTTTTTTTTTTTTTTTTTGGTTAGCTCCCGGTCCGCGTACCGGGAAGCTAACCCGGGAGCGAACCAAAAGAAATAGAGCTTGCCAGAGTGCTAAACATTCTAGCAATTTTTTTTGAAAGGGAAGGTAGTTCTGAAAAGAACTTTTTTTTATATTTTTGTTGTTTTATATTTATTTTTTTTTTTTTGAATTTTTTTTGTTTTTTTGTATTTTTTGAACGATTTTATATTTTTTTGGGGTTTTTTTGGGGGGGGGAAACAACAAAAAACAGGCATTGAAAAGGGCTCAACAGGAGCAAAAAAAAATTACTGGGGGCGGTTAGGGCAATCATGGTGTTCATACGCCAGGTTGATTGCATTGATGCTCATGTTGCCACAAGCTAATAATGCACGACAGTGCATACATAAGTGAATCATGTTATAACCTATGGTTTTTTCAGTGAATATATATATATATTCACTGAAAAAACCATAGGTTATAGACCATATATAGTTAGGAATTAGCATTTACAAAACCTTGAACATTCACTGAAAAAAACCATAGGTTATAGACCATATATAGTTAGGCATTAGCATTTAAAAAACCTTATTTTACTCACACAAAACCATTGAAATTCCATATATAGTTAGTTGCACTAACTATATATCGCGCACCCGCAATCCACTGCTGATGATGTCACATATTACATCATTCATGACATGGTCAGTGACATCACTGATGACATCACTGATGACATCTCAAATGACATCACTGATGACATCACTGATGACAACATCCAGTGACTGTATGTTTCTGTAAAGTTAAAATATGTCTTACATATTGAAGAATGAGTGGATGTATAAGTGTCTGGATGAAGGATTTAGTAGGTGCATGACTGACTGTATGAGTGAGTGATTAAATGTGTCTCACTGAGTGCATGGGTTAGTGACTAAACTGTTTTAATTTGTGCATCATTGTGTCTGTTGTTCTGTAATCTGCTGCATGTGTTGATCATTAGCTATATGACTAACTATATGGGTTATTGATTGGTTGCCCAAGTATTTGTATGGGAGACTGAGTGTGTGTGTGGGTGGCTGGGAGGTGTATGACTCTGTGCATAGATGTGTGAGCAGTTGATTCACTAGATGTATGGGTTCAAAAGTGCATGTGGAAACAGCTGTATGGGCGGTTGACTGTGTGCATGAGTGTATTGGTGAGTGAATGGATATCTCAGTGCTACATGTCAAAGTAAGTACATATGTAAAACACAGTACATGTGAGAGTTGACATATATAAATAACTGTGCATAAGAGCCAGTGAATGTGTGAGTGGCTGTATGGATCATTGTGAACTTGTATCAGGGATTGTATAAGAGAGTAAATATGTGTTAGTATATGTTTGAATAAGTAAGGTGTGTATAACTGTATAGTTGAGGAAATGGAGGTGTGATTGATTCTTTGCATGACTGACTAGGTGTGTGAGTAACTCCATGGATGAGTGACAGTCTGTGAGTGTCTGTTTACACTGAGTGTATCTAAGGTTATATTAGAGTCTGAAGAGGTTCATCGTATTATCACATGAATGATGTCATCAGTGATGTGATCAGTACTGTCAAATGAGATGTCATCAGTGATGCCATCAGTGATGTCATTTGAGATGTCATCAGTGATGTCATCAGTGATGTCATTTGAGATGTCATCAGTGATGTCATCAGTGATGTCATTTGAGATGTCATCAGTGATGTCATCAGTGATGTCACTGACCATGTCATGAATGATGTAATATGTGACATCATCAGCAGTGGATTGCGGGTGCGCGATATATAGTTAGTGCAACTAACTATTTATGGAATTTCAATGGTTTTGTGTGAGTAAAATAAGGTTTTTTAAATGCTAATTCCTAACTATATATGGTCTATAACCTATGGTTTTTTCAGTGAATTTCCAAGGTTTTGTAAATGCTAATTCCTAACTATATATGGTCTATAACCTATGGTTTTTTCAGTGAATTTCAATGGTTTTTTAATAGCAAATATCAAAAGCTTTAAAATGTATTCTTCTTTAAATCGAAAAATAAATTTTATATGTTTTTAATACAATTTTTTAATGTATTTTTTTTAATAATTTTTTTTGATTCGCTCCCGGTCCGCGAACCGGGCAGCTTCCCTTTAGCTCAGTTTGGTGCCGCGACCCGGTCCGCGAACCGGTAAACGTTCTGTTAGCACAACTGCCGCGTTAGAAAACAACATCGTGACGCGTCGCGTCAGCGTGACGTATCGCGTTGTCGCGTGATACGTCATATGACGCGCCGCGTTAGCGTACCCGGAAGTGAACCGGTACGCGAGGCGCGAAGCGCAGCTTCCCGGATGCGATCCGGGGCGCGGCGCGGAGCGCGTAACGTAAACACAACAGGTCATGTGACTTGTTAATAACACTTTTCATTGGTTCATTTCACTTTTGGTTTCCTAATGATGTAAGACTAGGTCATGTGACCTAAAAGTAACACTTTTCATTGGTTTAGAACTTTTGTTTTTCCCAAATGATGAAAACTCCTCCTTGTTTCCTCACTCTGACTTTCATCTTTGTGAGAGGAAGACCTTTTGTCATCACTGAGCAATGGCTTCATTAGTAGCTTCAGCTGGTGCATCCCCACCACCACCACCACCTCCTAGGGAGAGAGGACCACCTGCTGAAGTTATCATTCAGCAAGAGGAGGAAGAAGAGGAAGAAGAGGAAGAGCAGCAACAGAGGGAGTTTTTGCCTGAGGAGCCCAGGAGGTCTCATGTCAAAGAAAACTTTATTTGGCAATTTTTTAAATATCCCCGGGGCCAAAAAAAAGTCAATGCCCGGTACGTAACTTGCCTTATCTGTAAGAAAGATTTGTCCAGATGGACAGATAAAAAATATAGTTATGGCAATTATACAATGCATCGCCATATGGAGAGGTGGCACCCTGTCAACTACAGTGCTGCGCAGTTACGTGACCAGCAAGATAATCCGAATTCAAGACACCCGGAGAACGGTGCTCTTTGGATCCAGTCAATGTATGTAGGTACTTCAATCATAGATTTGAAGCTATGATGTCTTTCATCATGAATAAGAAGAATCCACCTCTTGGAGAGGTGTTGGATTTGTTCTGGAGAAAGGAGTACCAAGCAAGAGGTGCTCCTCATATACATATGTTGCTGTGGATCAAGGATGCACCTAAATTTGGAACGGATCCAGAAGACTCAGTGATGAGTTTCATCCAACAGTATTCTACGTGTGCTGTTCCAAACGCAAAGGAGAAGAAAAGCCTAAGAGAAAAAGTTCTGCGTTTCCAAAGCCATCGATGTGGAAAGTACTGCCGTCGTAAATTCCGAAACAAGGACAAGTTCTACACCAAATGTCGTTTCGGTTTTCCACGACCGGTGATTTCTAAAGGAAGAGTAAACAGTTTGATGTCTTCGCTGCGACATAATGTCATGAAGAAATCACCTAAAAACACATACAATTTGAAGAGGAACGAAGAGTCCAAGTACATCAACGACTACAACCCGGTGATTTTGTCCATGTGGAATGCTAACATGGATATACAGTTTGTGGCTGATAACTGTATGGCTGTGGCTCGGTATGTGACGTCTTACATCACCAAAAAAGAGAAGACAGAATTGAAGGATATGTGGGAGGACATTTCCCATGAAAAGAGCCTCAGCAAGAAGTTGTACAGTTTCAGTCTGAAGATGTTGTCGCATCGAGAAATTGGAGCTTACGAATGCTCTGACCGGTTGTCTTCAGCAAGTCTCTATGCCAAGTCCAGGAGTATCGTTTGGGCGAGTCTTGGTCTTGCTGCAACGCGTAATCGAGTTCTGAAACCTGTGCGGGAAATTGAGTATTTGGCGGAAAAGGAGCCAAACAGTACCGACATTTTGAAGACCAACATGTTGGATACATATTATCCAGATAGAAGCAGTCACCTCGACAATGTTTGTCTGTATGAGGTTCTTCAAAATTACATATTCAAGAGGAACATCAAAGAAGATACTGAGAAAGGAGTGTATGCTGTAATAGGAAGTGAGGGATGTCTGGTCAAGCAAAGAAAATGCCACTTGGTAAACCATCGAAAATTGAGTGGCGAATCTCCTGAAAAAAAGGAGTTTTTCTATTTAGCACTTTTGCAACTTTTAAAGCCTTGGCGTGCAGAAGAGGAACTGCTTGGAGATTTCCTCTGTTACGAAGACTCTTTCAATGCCGCCAAGGAGACCATAGAATGTCCTGCTTTTCCCAAATATGTAGAAATGTTGAATGCGGAAATTGAGCAGGAAGCAACGATTGCAGCCGAGATTGCCAGAGACAGTTCTCAGGACAGTCAGAGTTCTGCTTCATTGAGTCAGGATCCACTAGGAGGACCTGTTATCGAAAATGAAGCTGCCACTGCCATGAATGAAGTGGAAAGAGCCATGGCACATGCTCAGGAGGATGCGGTTAACTTAGAAGAGTTGGAAAGACAACTCAACGTTGAGCAGAGGAAAATATATGACGAAGTTATCATGCAAATTGATCATGGATTAAGTCATGACAAGAAAGAGTGCTCATGTACGTCATTGAAGCCTGTCCGACTGTACGTGAGTGGAGAAGCGGGAACTGGAAAAAGTTTCCTCATTAAAGCAATTTCATGCTATTTGCAGGAAAGGACAGAGTCATTGCTGTCTTGTGTTGTCACCGCTCCAACTGGACTGGCAGCACATAACATTAAAGGGATTACTTTACATCGTTTACTGATGCTGCCAGTGGAGCATGACAACAAATTACAATATCACAAGCTATCTGGAGATGCTTGTTTTGAAGTTTCAAGAATCTTGAGGAAAATGAAACTTCTTATCATTGACGAAGTAAGCATGGTTTCCAATGTCATGCTTGCCTTTGTGCATTTGAGAATGCAAGAAGTTCTCAAAACAGAGTATGATGTGTTATTTGGTGGCAAACACATCATTGTTTTCGGAGATCTTCTGCAGCTGACACCAGTGAAAGGGCAACCTGTGTTCAAAATGCTCACGCATGAAGATACCAGGAAGTGCCTAGGCAGCATTGGCAACGTCAATATATGGTTAAACTTCAATTATGCTGAACTGCATGAAAATATGCGTCAGGCGAAGGATGAAGTTTACAAGACTATTCTACAAGATGTTAGAATTGGAAAAGTGACCGAGCATGGGAAAGAAGCTTTACATGCACGATTACTGTCAAATTTATATCCAGAACAAGATGTTGTGCCTGAGAATATTTTTCAGAAAATTACTGATAAGAAATCTGGAATATGTTTGATGCCAACTCTTGCAGAATGTGCCAAATTCAACAACAAAATGTTGCATTTAGAAAAGCAAGAGATTGTGAAACTGGAAGCTATTGACAGAGTAGAGCATATGGGATCAACAATTATTTTGTCTGAGAATCTGAAATCAAAATTGGATTCATTAGAGAAGAGTATATCTAAAACTGCAGGTTTTGAAAAGACTCTGAATGTGTGCTTGAACTGCCGTAAAATTTTAAGAAGGAATTTACATGTTGAAAGAGGTCTGGTAAATGGATCAATGGGTAATGTTGTTGATTTTGTAAAATACAGAAATAGAGATGGAATTGAATTTTTAAAAATTAAATTTGATGGCATTGAGGAAGTACAGCTAATTGGTCGTTGCTCTGCTAGATTTTTGCTTGTAAAAGACTTATATGTTCGCCGTAAGCAGTTTCCTGTTTGCTTGGCATATGCGGTGACAATCCATAAATCGCAAGGTTTAAGTGTAGACAGTGCATTGGTGAATATTGGCAGTTCTGTGTTCAAGGAGGGTATGGCATATGTGGCATTGTCATGAGTTAGAACTTTATCGGGATTGTACTTGATTGAGTGTGATGTCACAAACATTTGTGCTGATCTAGATTGTGTTAAGGAATACAATAGGTTAAGAAGAGAGTATGCGCCACATTTGCCTCAGTATCCTTTGTTTGAGAAACGTGTGGTAGGCCGGAAACGAAGAAATGTGACCAATACTGGGGAGGTTGTAGCAAAAAGACGAAAAGTCGATGAACCTAAAATTACAAGCAGAAACAAAAAGGATTCTGTTGAAGATGTTGTTGGTTTTCAATTTGAAAACAGTTCTGGTGTCAACTGCTATGCTAATGTAGTGGTTAATGTTTTGTTTTCTCTAAAAAATGTAAAAGAAGAGATTGTGGTCAATTCTGATCAAAGATTTTGCAGTTTGTTAAATTCTGTGTTAGAGAAATGTAGCACTGATAGAAGAAACATAGAAAGTGTGTCTGAAATTCGAAATCTGTTAGACAGATGTTCAGGCCAAACACAATTCTCTCAAAATATTCAGCAAGATTGTCAGGAGTTTTTAATGTATATGCTTGATGTATTACATGCTGAAGGTGTAGATGTAGATCAGCTGTTTGGGCTTTCTTATCAATGGCAGCATGACTGCGAGAACTGTCTGGTATCAAGTACTACTAGTGTAGACTCAGAAAGATTTATATATTTAACTTTGCCAGACAGTAAATCAGTCTCCTTTAATAAGCTAGTAAAAGCAGCTGATCACAACATGGAGTGTAGCCAATGTAAATCTGAAATGATGTCCACATTATTTATACGAACATATGGCCAGTATGTCATTTTAATGTTCCAACGATGTAGGCCTGATGGAACAAAATTGACAACTTTAATTAAAAATTTTGTAGCTTCGCAGTTGTCAATATCAGGAAGGACTTTTGTAACTGCAGCAATTATATATCATGACGGCCCTTCAATAACATCAGGACATTACACAGCTTATTTAAAGTCTAGAAATGGCTGGTCATTCTGCAATGATTCTGTTTTAATTTTCAAAAAAAAATTGCCGTATGACCTTAAAAACTCTTACCTGGTGTTTTTAAAACCAAAATTTTAGGGAAATAATCTCGGGATGTGCTCTGTGGAATTTCAAGAAGTTCTAATGGCTCCTACACAATTTGGCCTTGAGGATAAGTGTAGTTCAGAGACATAACTTCTAACCATAGGACTGGACGTCATGGAGAAATACGTGCACTTTGAATGAGTTCAGAAAAACTGTTTCTTTTTATAAGCTAATTGAAGCAGCCAATCAAAACATGGAGTAGAGGGAATGTAAGTCTGCAATGCTGTCTACTGTTTTACATTGCTTTGTGATTAAAAGTGATGTAGAGAATTAAATAATTGTAGTAGTCATAGAGGTAGTGTAAGTCTGCTTCATAGTAAGCAGTATCAGTGTCATAGGAAATGTAGAACATGACTGAGCAAGAAGGGGAAGATATTACTATTCCAGGATTGTGAAAATGATCTTCAACATTTTAATTCTGAAAGTTGCGGAAATGCCAAATGACGGGATTGGCTTACAAGAAATCCAAGAGTTATAAATGACTCTGACCAGATTTGGCCTTGTGGAAACTTGTGGTAGAGAGAAAGAAGTCATTTATTGCATGTAACGTGTTTTTAAAAACGATGGAGATTTTCTTTCAGAAAGTGGCGGGCTGAAAGTAATAACAGCACAAAAGAGTGTAAGCTGTTCATAGGACATCCTTGGACGTCATGGAAAGTAAGTTAACTTTAAGGAGTTCTGAATTTTGATTTCTTATGTTGTATGGGTTTTTTAAACACAATCATTTTGATTGTGTTTTTTTTTCCCCGCTGTTATATGATGAATACCTTCAAGTCACTGTTTTTAGTGAATTTTGATACATTCTGAGAACAGCAAAAATAAACCATTTAACATGTATAATTAATTCTGTACTGTTTGCATTTATGATGTATATGTAGAACTGTGTAGGAGGCATGGAGAAGGTGAGGCTTCTGTAAGTGTCAAAGTTGTTGCATGCAGTGCTGCACTTCTGCGTATTCTTTCATATGCTGGACTACATCTGCACAATGAGATACCTAAGCAAAGGAAACACAAGTGATGTGATTGTGAAATGAGCAAAATAAATTACGAATCACATTGTGCAGATCAAGTTTAGGTCTGTCCAGGGAAACATAGGAGGTTTGGACTTTGTTGAAGAGTGCAGTGGACATGACTCACTTCATTGGTAGACCTTCACATGTATTATCTCCTCTGTACTCTTCAACAAGTGTAAATCTCATCTGCAACCCTGAGTAGGCCTCACCTCAAACAAACCTCTGGATAGTAGACATCTTATTGGCATCCTGAAGCAATTATTTAAAATGTTAGTGTCTTGCGACACTTTTCTGAAACAACAGCAATGCAAAAGATGCACCATGTTTTAAGATAGGCCTCACTTCATCTGCATCAAGATACTGTTAGTTTAAAATGTATATCTTTAGGACTGTGTAGGGGGCCTGGAGAAGCAGAAGCTTCTGTAAGTGTCAAAGTTGTTGAAAAACTGTTTGTCCTTCAATCTTTTCCCTTGTCTTTTCTAATTTTTAAATACATGTTTTAATATTTTTCAAATGTTTGTTCTCTCTTTCACAGATTGAAAGTATAAAAACAAAAAGTGAGTAATTTAACGACAATTATAAGGTAAATGTTTTGTATTCTTTTCGTTACATTTCTATCACATTCACCTACTATTAGTTCCACAGCTTCATTTCTTTAACCCTCAGTTTCCTGCCTTTGCTACTTTCCTCATTCCTTTCTCTATTACCTACTTACTCAACTCCTTCCACTCTTTTCCTCAGTCCCTCTCTTCTCATAGTTCCTCACTCTTGTTCACTCACTCCGTCTCTATTACTCTTAGTGTCTTTGACTGATCACTCTATCACTACTTGTTCATAATGCTTTCTCTGTGTAGTTGAAGCACACTAAGGGGAATATTATGAACACAGCCAATAAAATTATTGCTCTTTTTATTGGCAGAAAACTGGTGCAAAAGTGGTTTTAGCGGCAGTTTTCTGCCACAAAAGCAGCTTTAGCGACACATTTCTGCCAATAAAAGCTGCAAAACTTTTATTGCCTATGTTGATGATATGGCTCTATGTTACTTACATTTCTTTGCTGTTTCAATTAATCTTTTTCTGTTATTTTTTGTTTTCTGTTTTCTATTTTTTCTCTCTGTTATTCCTCATGTTTTAATCTTATTTTGAACATTCACTCACATTCTCCAAGAAACTCTTCTTTGTTAATGTTATACTCTCTTTTTTTTTCTTTCACTTCGTTATCTATTTTGTTTTTCATAGTTATACCCTCTTCTGTCATTTCTTCGGTAAATAGATCTATTAAACAGTATCTCTTCTTTACTCCCTATAGCTGTCTTTCTTTTAACATCACTCTCTGTTTACTTTCCTTATACTTACACTTTTTTTTTTTTTGGTTAGCTCCCGGTCCGCGTACCGGGAAGCTAACCCGGGAGCGAACCAAAAGAAATAGAGCTTGCCAGAGTGCTAAACATTCTAGCAATTTTTTTTGAAAGGGAAGGTAGTTCTGAAAAGAACTTTTTTTTTATATTTTTGTTGTTTTATATTTTTTTTTTTTTTTTGATTTTTTTTTGTTTTTTTTGTATTTTTTGAACGATTTTATATTTTTTTGGTTTTTTTGGGGGGGGGAAACAACAAAAAACAGGCATTGAAAAGGGCTCAACAGGAGCTAAAAAAAATTACTGGGGGCGGTTAGGGCAATCATGGTGTTCATACGCCAGGTTGAGTGCATTGATGCTCATGTTGCCACAAGCTAATAATGCACGACAGTGCATACATAAGTGAATCATGTTATAACCTATGGTTTTTTCAGTGAATATATATATATATTCACTGAAAAAACCATAGGTTATAGACCATATATAGTTAGGAATTAGCATTTACAAAACCTTGAACATTCACTGAAAAAAACCATAGGTTATAGACCATATATAGTTAGGCATTAGCATTTAAAAAACCTTATTTTACTCACACAAAACCATTGAAATTCCATATATAGTTAGTTGCACTAACTATATATCGCGCACCCGCAATCCACTGCTGATGATGTCACATATTACATCATTCATGACATGGTCAGTGACATCACTGATGACATCACTGATGACATCTCAAATGACATCACTGATGACATCACTGATGACAACATCCAGTGACTGTATGTTTCTGTAAAGTTAAAATATGTCTTACATATTGAAGAATGAGTGGATGTATAAGTGTCTGGATGAAGGATTTAGTAGGTGCATGACTGACTGTATGAGTGAGTGATTAAATGTGTCTCACTGAGTGCATGGGTTAGTGACTAAACTGTTTTAATTTGTGCATCATTGTGTCTGTTGTTCTGTAATCTGCTGCATGTGTTGATCATTAGCTATATGACTAACTATATGGGTTATTGATTGGTTGCCCAAGTATTTGTATGGGAGACTGAGTGTGTGTGTGGGTGGCTGGGAGGTGTATGACTCTGTGCATAGATGTGTGAGCAGTTGATTCACTAGATGTATGGGTTCAAAAGTGCACGTGGAAACAGCTGTATGGGCGGTTGACTGTGTGCATGAGTGTATTGGTGAGTGAATGGATATCTCAGTGCTACATGTCAAAGTAAGTACATATGTAAAACACAGTACATGTGAGAGTTGACATATATAAATAACTGTGCATAAGAGCCAGTGAATGTGTGAGTGGCTGTATGGATCATTGTGAACTTGTATCAGGGATTGTATAAGAGAGTAAATATGTGTTAGTATATGTTTGAATAAGTAAGGTGTGTATAACTGTATAGTTGAGGAAATGGAGGTGTGATTGATTCTTTGCATGACTGACTAGGTGTGTGAGTAACTCCATGGATGAGTGACAGTCTGTGAGTGTCTGTTTACACTGAGTGTATCTAAGGTTATATTAGAGTCTGAAGAGGTTCATCGTATTATCACATGAATGATGTCATCAGTGATGTGATCAGTACTGTCAAATGAGATGTCATCAGTGATGTCATCAGTGATGTCATTTGAGATGTCATCAGTGATGTCATCAGTGATGTCATTTGAGATGTCATCAGTGATGTCATCAGTGATGTCATTTGAGATGTCATCAGTGATGTCATCAGTGATGTCACTGACCATGTCATGAATGATGTAATATGTGACATCATCAGCAGTGGATTGCGGGTGCGCGATATATAGTTAGTGCAACTAACTATATATGGAATTTCAATGGTTTTGTGTGAGTAAAATAAGGTTTTTTAAATGCTAATTCCTAACTATATATGGTCTATAACCTATGGTTTTTTCAGTGAATTTCAATGGTTTTTTAATAGCAAATATCAAAAGCTTTAAAATGTATTCTTCTTTAAATCGAAAAATAAATTTTATATGTTTTTAATAAAATTTTTTAATGTCTTTTTTTTTAATAATTTTTTTTGATTCGCTCCCGGTCCGCGAACCGGGCAGCTTCCCTTTAGCTCAGTTTGGTGCCGCGACCCGGTCCGCGAACCGGTAAACGTTCCGTTAGCACAACTGCCGCGTTAGAAAACAACATCGTGACGCGTCGCGTCAGCGTGACGTATCGCGTTGTCGCGTGATACGTCATATGACGCGCCGCGTTAGCGTACCCGGAAGTGAACCGGTACGCGAGGCGCGAAGCGCAGCTTCCCGGATGCGATCCGGGGCGCGGCGCGGAGCGCGTAACGTAAACACAACAGGTCATGTGACTTGTTAATAACACTTTTCATTGGTTCATTTCACTTTTGGTTTCCTAATGATGTAAGACTAGGTCATGTGACCTAAAAGTAACACTTTTCATTGGTTTAGAACTTTTGTTTTTCCCAAATGATGAAAACTCCTCCTTGTTTCCTCACTCTGACTTTCATCTTTGTGAGAGGAAGACCTTTTGTCATCACTGAGCAATGGCTTCATTAGTAGCTTCAGCTGGTGCATCCCCACCACCACCACCACCTCCTAGGGAGAGAGGACCACCTGCTGAAGTTATCATTCAGCAAGAGGAGGAAGAAGAGGAAGAAGAGGAAGAGCAGCAACAGAGGGAGTTTTTGCCTGAGGAGCCCAGGAGGTCTCATGTCAAAGAAAACTTTATTTGGCAATTTTTTAAATATCCCCGGGGCCAAAAAAAAGTCAATGCCCGGTACGTAACTTGCCTTATCTGTAAGAAAGATTTGTCCAGAGGGACAGATAAAAAATATAGTTATGGCAATTATACAATGCATCGCCATATGGAGAGGTGGCACCCTGTCAACTACAGTGCTGCGCAGTTACGTGACCAGCAAGATAATCCTCCTTCTGTGGCCAGAAGATCAGTTGTAGAGGAAGTGACGGGACCAGAGGCGAGGGAGACGGTCCCAAATATACAGATGAGGTTCGGGGAAGTCAAACAAGTGTGCGTGCGTTGCAATCAGTTGATTTGCTACAGAGAAAGTAGCATCACTCTAATCAACAAAGCTATCGACAATCATGATTGTCGAAAACGCCCCAGAAAATAAATTATCTTTTTTTTTTGTTGCTCCTGTTGAGCCCTTTACAATGAATCGTTTTCGTTTCCCCCCCCCCAAAAAAACCCAAAAAATTATAAAACCGTTCAAAAAATACAAAAAAAGTAAAAAAATGTTCAGAAAAATAATAAAAAAATATAAAACAACAAAAATAATAATAAAAAAAGTTCTTTTCAGAACTACCTCCCCTTTATAAAAAAATTGCTAGAATGTTTAGCACTCTGGCAACCTCTATTTGTTTTGGTTCGCTTCCCGGTTCGCTCGCCGGTACGCGAACCGGGAGCGAACCCAAAAAAAATTTAAAAGAAGAGTAAGTATAAGGGAAGGAAACAGAGAGTAATGTTAAAAGAAAGACAGCTATAGGGAGTAACACAGAGATACTGTTTAATAGATCTATTTACCGAAGAAAAGATGGAAGAGGGTATAATTGTGAAAACCAAAATAGATAAGGAAGTGGAAGAAAAACAAGGAGAGTAGAAGAATAATAAACAAGAGTTTCTTAGAGATGGTGAGTGAATGTTCAAAATAAGATTAAAACATGTGGAATAACAGAGGGAAAAAACAGAAAGCAGAAAAGAAGAAGTAACAGAAAAGGAATGATTGAAACAGCAAAGAAATGTAAATAACATAGGGGCATATTATCAACATAGGTGATAAAATTATTGCTGCTTTTATCGGCAGAAATCTGCCACTAAAGCCGCTTTTGCGGCAGTTTTCTGCCGATAATGACTGCTTTTATCGGCAGAAAACTGCCGCTAAAGCCGCTTTTGCGGAAGAAAACTGCGCTAAAGCCACTTTTGCGGCAGTTTTCTGCCGATAAAAGCAGCGATAATTTTATTGCCTGTGTTGATAATATGCCCCTTAGTGTGCTTGAACTACAGAGAGAAAGCATAATGAACAAGTAGTGAAAGAGTGATCAGTCAGAGACAGTGAGAGTAATAGAGACGGAGTGAGTGAACAAGAGTGAGGAAGTATGAGAAGAGAGGGACTGAGAAAAAGAGTGGAAGGAGTAGAGTAAGTAAGTAATAGAGAAAGGAATGAGGGAAGTAGCAAAGTCAGGAAAGTGAGGGTTAAAGAAATGAAGTAGTGAAACTAATAGAAGTTAAATGTGATAGAAATGTAACGAAAAGAGTACAAAACATTTACCTTATAATTGTCGTTAACTTAGTCACTTGTTATTTTTATACTTTCAATCTGTGAAAGAGAGAACACACATTTGAAAAATATTAAAACATGTATTTAAAAATTAGAAAAGACAAGGGAAAAGATTGAAGGACAAACAGTTTTTCAACAACTTTGACACTTACAGAAGCCTCTGCTTCTCCATGCCCCTACACAGTCCTAAAAATATACATTTTAAACTAACAGTATCTTGATGCAGATGAAGTGAGGCCTATCTTGCAACATGGTGCATCTTTTGCACTGCTGCTGTCTCACAAAAGTGACGCAACGGTAGCGCAAAAGAGGTGCACAGCCATCATAAAACTGTCCCTAACATTTTAAATGATTGTTTCAGGATGCCAATAAGGTGTGTCCTATCCAGAGGTTTGTTTGAGGTGAGGCCTACTCAGGGTTGCAGATGAAATTTAGAGTTGTTGAAGAGTACAGAGGAGATAATACATGTCCATGCCTACCAATGAAGTGAGTCATGTCCACTTTACTCTTGAACAAAGGCCAGACCTCCTCTGTTTCCCTGGACAGGCCTAAACTTGATCTGCACAATGTGATTCATAATATTAGGAAACACAGGTGATGTAATTGAAAAACGTGCAATTTCTTTTGCTCATTTCACAATCACATCACTTGTGTTTCCTTTGCTTAGGTATCTCATTGTGCAGATGTAGTCCAGCATATGAAAGAGTACGCAGAAGTGCAGCACTGCATGCAACAACTTTGACACTTACTGAAGCCTCAGCTTCTGCATGCCCCCTACACAGTCCTAATTATATACATTTTAAACTGACGGTATCTTGCTAGAGATGAACTGAGGCCTATCTTGCAACATGGTGCATCTTTTGCACCGCTGCTGCATCACAAAAGTGACGGAACAGCGGCGCAAAAGAGGCGCACGGCCATCATAAATCTGCCCTTAACATTTTAAATGATTGTTTCTAGATGCTGATAAGGTGTGGCCTATCCACAGATTTGTTTCAGGTAAGTCCTACTCAGGGTTGCAGATGAAATTTAGGCTTGTTGAAGAGTACAGAGGAGATAATACATGTGCAGGCCTACCAACGAAGTGAGTCATGTCCACTGCACTCTTGAACAAATGTCAGACCTCCTCTGTCTCCTGGAACAGGCCTAAACCTCATCTACACAATGTGACGTGTAATGTTAGGAAACACAGGTAATTTAATTGAAAAACGTGCAATTTTTTTTGCTCATTCCACAATCACATCACCTGTGTTTCCTTTGCTTAGGTATCTCATTGTGCAGATGTAGTCTATCATATGAAAGACTACGTAGAATGTGAGCACTGTATGCAACAACTTTGACACTTACAGAAGCCTCAGCTTCTCCATGCCTACTACACAGTTCTAAATGTATATCATAAATACAAAAAGTACAGAATTAATTATACATGTTAAATGGTTTATTTTTGCTGTTCTCAGAATTGATCAAATTTCACTAAAAACAGTGACTTGAAGGTATTCATCATATAACAGCGGGGAAAAAAAACCACAATCAAAATGATTGTGTTTAAAAAACCCATATAACATAACCAATCAGAAATCAGAACTCCTGAAAAGTAACTTACTTTCCATGACGTCGAAGGATATCCTATGAACAGCTTACACTCTGTTGTGCTGTTATTATTTTCAGCCCGCCACTTTCTGAAAGAAAAGCTCCATCGTTTTGACAAATATGTTACATACAATAAATGACTTCTCGCTCTCTACCGCACTTTTCCACAAGGCCAAATCGTGTAAGAGCCATTTATAACTCTTGTAATTCTTCTTAGCAATTCCCGTCATTTTGTATTTCCGGAACTTTCAGAAAGAAAACGTTCAAGATCACTTTCACAATCCTGTACTAGTAATATCTCACCCTTCTTGCTCACTCATGTTCCACATTTCCTATGACACTGATACTGCTTACTATGTAGCAGACTTACACTACCTCTATGACTACTACAATTATTTAATTCTCTACATCACTTTTAATCACAAAGCAATTTAAAACAGTAGATAAAATTATATCAACCCCTAGAATCATTATAGGCCAGTTACCTACCCTAAATTCTCTTTTCTGAAAACAGAAAGTAAGAATATTTTTAAGTAAAAAGGCAACATTGTATCGTAGTCAAATAGGAATCATTTACGAAACAGCAGCTTTTTTTACATTTTCAATAAGCTGTGTAATAAGCGGATCTTGTCAAAGGACCATCATGTCATATAATGGCTGCAGTTAAAAATGTTCTTCCTAAAATAAACGACTGTGTAGCCACAACATTTGTAATTAAAGTTAAAGACTTACTTTCATCAGGTTTATATAGTTGGAATTTTAAAATGACATTATAACCAAAAGTTTGGTCAAATAATCTAGACAGCATTGCAGACTTACATTACCTCTACTCCATGTTTTGATTGGCTGCTTGAATTAGCTTATAAAAAGAAACAGTTTTTCTGAACTCATTCAAAGTGCAGTTATTTTTCCATGACGTTAAGTGTTATGGTAAGAACACCGTTTGCTTTGGGAAATACTCTGTTGTCCTTTAACTAATCCGTGCCCACCACTTTCTGTAAGAAAACCTTCTTTTTTTCCAGGAACTATTTAAAACTTAAAAATTAACTTTTGACTCTGTACTACACTTATCCTCAAGGCCAAATAGTGTAGGAGCCATTAGAACCTCTTGAAATTCCTCAGAGCAAATCCCGAGATTCCTTCCCTAAAATTTTGGTTTTAAAAACACCAGGTAAGAATTTTTAAGGTCAAAAGGCAATTTTTTTTTTAAAGTTAAAACAGAATCATTGCAGAATGACCAGCCGTTTCTAGACTTTAAATAAGCTGTGTAATGTCCTGATGTTGTTGAAGGACCGTCATGATATATAATTGCTGCAGTTACAAAAGTCCTTCCTGATGTTGACAACTGCGAAGCCACAACATTTTTAATTAAAGTTGTCAATTTTGTTCCATCAGGCCTACATCGTTGGAACATTAAAATGACATACTGGCCATATGTTCGTATAAATAATGTTGACAACATTTCAGACTTACATTGGCTACACTCCATGTTGTGATCAGCTGCTTTTACTAGCTTATTAAAGGACACTGATTTACTGTCTGGCAAAGTTAAATATATACATTTTTCTGAGTCTACACTAGTAGTACTTGATACCCTACAGTTCTCGCAGTCATGCTGCCATTGATAAGAAAGACCGAACAGGTGATCTACATCTACACCTTCATCATGCAATACATCAAGCATATACATTAAAAACTCCTGACAATCTTGCTGAATATTTTGAGAGAATTGTGTTTGACCTGAACATCTGTCTAACAGATTTCGAATTTCAGACACACTTTCTATTTTTGTTCTATCAGTGCTACATTTCTCTAACACAGAATTCAACAAACTGCAAAATCTTTGATCCGAATTGACCACAATCTCTTGTTTTACATTTTCTAGAGAAAACAAAACATTAACCACTACATTAGCATAGCAGTTGACACCAGAACTGTTTTCAAATTGAAAACCAACAACATCTTCAAGAAAATCCTTTTTCTTTCTGCTTATAATTTCTGGTTCATCGACTTTTCGTCTTTTTGCTACAACCTCCCTACTATTGGTCACATTTCTTCGTTTCCGGCCTACCACACGTTTCTCAAACAAAGGATATTGAGGCAAATGTGGCGCATACTCTCTTCTTAACCTATTGTATTCCTTAACACAATCTAGATCCGCACAAATGTTTGTGACATCACACTCAATCAAGTACAATCCCGATAAAGTTCTAACTCGTGACAATGCCACATATGCCATACCCTCCTTGAACACAGAACTGCCAATATTCACCAATGCACTGTCTACACTTAAACCTTGCGATTTATGGATTGTCACCGCATATGCCAAGCAAACAGGAAACTGCTTACGGCGAACATATAAGTCTTTTACAAGCAAAAACATAGCAGAGCAACGGCCAATTAGCTGTACTTCCTCAATGCCATCAAATTTAATTTTTAAAAATTCAATTCCATCTCTATTTCTGTATTTCACAAAATCAACAACATTACCCATTGATCCATTTACCAGACCTCTTTCAACATGTAAATTCCTTCTTAAAATTATACGGCAATTTAAGCACACATTCAGAGTCTTTTCAAAACCTGCAGTTTTAGATATAGTCTTCTCTAATGAATCCAATTTTGATTTCAAATTCTCAGACAAAATAATTGTTGATCCCATATGCTCTACTCTGTCAATAGCTTCCAGTTTCACAATCTCTTGGTTTTCTAAATACAACATTTTGTTGTTGAAGATGGCACATTCTGCAAGAGTTGGCATCAAACATATTCCAGATTTCTTCTTAGTAATTTTCTGAAAAATATTCTCAGGCACAACGTCTTGTTCTGGATACAAATTTGACAGTAATCGTGCATGTAAAGCTTCTTTCCCATGCTCGGTCACTTTTCCGATTCTAACATCTTGTCGAATATTCTTGTAATCTTCATCCTTCCCCTGACGCATATTTTCACGCAGTTCAGCATAATTAAAGTTTAACCATATATTAACGTTGCCAATGCTCCCTAGGCACTTCCTGGTATCTTCATGCGTGAGTATTTTGAACACAGGTTGTCCTTTCACTGGTGTCAGCTGCAGAAGATCACGGAAAACAATGATGTGTTTGCCACCAAATAACACATCATACTCTGTTTTGAGAACTTCTTGCATTCTCAAATGCACAAAGGCAAGCATGACATTGGAAACCATGCTTACTTCGTCAATGATAAGAAGTTTCATTTTCTTTAAGACTCTTGAAACTTCACAACAAGCATCTCCAGATAACTTGTGGTATTGTAATTTGTTATCATGCTCCACTGGCAGCATCAGTAGACGATGCAAAGTAATACCTTTAATGTTATGTGCTGCCAGTCCAGTTGGAGCGGTGACAACACAAGACAGCGATGACTCAGTCCTTTTCTGCAAATAACATGAAATTGCTTTAATGAGGAAACTTTTTCCAGTTCCCGCTTCTCCACTCACGTACAGTCGGACAGGCTTCAACGACGTACATGAGCACTCTTTCTTCTCATGACTTAATCCATGATCTATTTGGTTGGTAACTTCGACATATACTTTCCTCTGCTCAACGTTGAGTTGTCTTTCCAAGTCTTCTAAGTTAACCGCATCCTCCTGAGCATGTGCCATGGCTCTTTCCACTTCAATCTTGGCAGTGGCAGCTTCATTTTCGATAACTGGTCCTCCTAGTGGATCCTGACTCAATGAAACAGAACTCTGACTGTCCTGAGAACTGTCTCTAGCAATCTCGGCTGCAATCGTTGCTTCCTGCTCGATTTCCGCATTCAACATTTCTAGATATTTGGGAAAAACAGGACATTCTATGGTCTCCTTGGCGGCATTGAAAGAGTCTTCGTAACAGAGGAAATCTCCAAGCAGTTCCTCTTCTGCACGCCAAGGCTTGAAAAGTTGCAAAAGTGCTAAATAGAAAAACTCTTTTTTTTCAGGAGATTCGCCACTCAATTTTCGATGGTTTACCAAGTGGCATTTTCTTTGCTTGACGAGACATCCCTCACTTCCAATTACAGCATACACTCCTTTATCAATATCTGCTTTGATGTTCCTCTTGAATATGTAATTTTGTAGAACCTCATACAGACAAACATTCTCGAGGTGACTGCTTCTATTTGGATAATATGTATCCAACATGTTGGTCTTCAAAATATCGGTACTGTTTGGCTCCTTTTCCGCCAAATACTCAATTTCCCGCACAGGTTTCAGAACTCGATTACGCGTTGCAGCAAGACCAAGACTCGCCCAAACGATACTCCTGGATTTGGCATAGAGACTTGCTGAAGATAACCGGTCAGAACATTCGTATGCTCCGATTTCTCGATGTGACAACATCTTCAGACTGAAACTGTACAGCTTCTTACTGAGGCTCTTTTCATGGGAAATGTCCTCCCACATATCCTTCAATTCTGTCTTTTCTTTTTTGGTGATGTAAGATGTCACATACCGAGCCACAGCCATACAGTTATCAGCCACAAACTGTATATCCATGTTAGCATTCCACATGGACAAAATCACTGGGTTGTAGTCGTTGATGTACTTGGACTCTTCGTTCCTTTTCAAATTGTATGTGTTTTTAGGTGATTTCTTCATCACATTATGTCGCAGCGAAGACATCAAACTGTTCACTCTTCCTTTAGAAATCACCGGTCGTGGAAAGGCGAAACGACATTTGGTGTAGAACTTGTCCTTGTTTCTGAATTTACGACGACAGTACTTTCCACAACGATGGCTTTGGAAGCGTAAAACTTGTTCTCTTAGGCTTTTCTCTTCCTTTGCGTTTGGAACAGCACATGTAGAATACTGTTCTATGAAACTCATCACTAAGTCTTCTGGATCTGTTCCAAATTTAGGTGCATCCTTGATCCACAGCAGCATATGTATATGAGGAGCACCTCTTGCTTGGTACTCCTTTCTCCAGAAGAAATCCAACACCTCTCCAAGAGGTGGATTTTTCTTGTTCATGATGAAAGACATCATAGCTTCAAATCTATGATTGAAGTACCTGCATACATTCACTGGATCCAAAGAGCACAGTTCTCCGGGTGTCTTGAATTCGATATTTTCAATGTTTCCATTTGCCTCTTGTAGAAATTCAAGTAAGTCTTCCCAGCCATACTCGGCACAGCTGAGAGTGAGGAACCATGTGGGAGTTCCTAAGTTCCTCAGCATACATTTTAAATCACCATGACGTCGGTACCAGTACTCATTAGTACCACGCTGACACGCCATGAGATTAATCAGGTGAGAATCCAAAATACTGTCTTGCACATTGACTTTATCCATAAAGTCACTTGCAGAGATGTTTTGCATCTGTATACCACTTTTCAAGATGTGGTTCACTGCATATGACAGTCCAGACAGATCGCTTTCAAACAGGAGATGAAACAAATACGGAATGCATTGTCGAAACCTAGGATCTTCTGCATACAATCGTAAAGTCCGGTATTCAGAAGCAGGAATTTGATGAGGTCGCTCATCATATCTTCTTCCTTGACCTGATGGAAATAGCTGTGGGAAACACCGAGCTTCCAAACTTTCTTCCCAAACACTAATTGGACTCCATTTGGCTTGTTTCATTTGAAACAACTCAATAGCATTCCCCATGACTTCCTTGGAATGCAAAGGATGAACACTATAATGTTCATATATTTCTTCACTTTTAGAGGGTTCTACTTTCTCAATTTGACCACCACACAAATCACTATCCTCTTCTTCACTTACTTCCTCTTCTGCAACATATACATTCTTATAGTACTTATTGCTTTTTTTCAAATACAATGTTGCCTTTTTGACTTTCCTAACATCCACTAAATCTTGCCATATTTTCTTACTCTTTGTCGGAACCCCATTAACTAAGATAACCAGAGGTTCCTCTTCCACTTTTTCTACTACAATTGTATTAATGTTTTTCTTCAAATCTAGAGGCAAATAAACAACTCTTCCCTTTAATCCTCTCTGTAAATCTGATGGAGGCAATTTCCCTGTCTTTGGCTCCATTCTTACAATAGCCTGAAAGGGATGGATACTTTGAATCAAAATAGATTCATAAGTATTTAAATCCTTCAATTCAGAAGGAATCTCAACCAATTCCAGATTATTATGAACCGCTCTAGCGGGCATCCGGTTTAGATTTAATTTGTTACAACAATAAGTACACACACGTTGATCCAATCCCAAATCAAAACAATTTTCTACCATCAAGTATGTTGCGAAATCCTTCCATTCACAATTATTTTCCCTTTCACTTTTCGCATATAAATCCACTAACTTAGTCTGATTCTTATAATAAGTGCGTCGACAACACACACAAGTGAAATTAGGCCTCTCACTTGATTTCACCTGAAACGTGGCAATTTCCTTCTGAAAATTATCTGTACTGGAAACCTGTACACTATCTTCCACATTACCCTCTTCTTCTGGGTCAATTTCAACATTCTCCTCTTTACTTCCAAAGTAACAAAACTCAATTTCTTCACAAATATTCTTCACATCTACTTCAGAACCATGCAAAAGAGCAGTGCATAATTGTTTAAGCATAATTGCTGGACTCTTAGCATAATACAACATTCTAACTAATTTCCTCACTTTATTATGATGCACTGCTAGCATCCTGAAATGATGAAAAACACTCTGGCATACTCTCCTGGAAAGACAAGCCAGTGAATGACCATGCAAACCTGTCACTTCTCTCACTCTGCAAGGATCTAATTCTTGCAACAACATCATTTTCTGCTTCAAACTTTTCTTATTAAATGTCCGTACAAAATCACAAAGCAAATTGATGGAATCCTGTCGCACACTGCAAATACTACTACACTTCCAGGTGTACACAGGTCCCTTAGGACGTCTTCCTAAAACCTCATTACCTAACACCTCTTCTGCCTCTGTTGTCACAAGTTTTTCTTTTTCAACTGGACAACCATCTTTCACCTCATAAGCTCGACCACTGGTGTCAACTGCATGAACCAAATCATTATCCTGGAAATAACTCTCCTCATTAAAAAATGCCTCACAACTTGAACTATGCATCCATTCTCCTGAAAAAACTTCACAAAAATTACTATGATTAACTGTTCTCTTCCATCTACTATTTCTTTTGAAATCATAAATTGCCTTGTTTAGTTTCCTAATTCTATTGATTATCAAAATAAATAACTTTCGCTTAATTTCAAATGCCTGATCAATAACTTTCTCAACTTTTTTTTTCTCTTATAAAAAACCACTTTCTGTTGACCTTTCTTAATATTTTTTAACAAATTGCCAATTATCCTGTTGCGGAACATTCGTCTACGAATGCCCCTAAACTGATTTTTCCTTCTACTACCATGCACAGAGTTATCTCCTGCTCTAGCAGTAACATTTTTGATTGGCCATTCCTTTCCGTTTAAATTGGTTCTCTTTTTCTGGACTAAAACATTTTCTGTAGTACTACTTTTTTTCTACAAATGTTTCTTATGAATGATTTCGTTGTCTTACCCGGAGCTTTCTTGGTGAAATGACGAGTTTTTATTGTAGAGGACTGCTGCAACAATTTATTAAGCTGCTGTCTTTGACGTTTTGTAGCCTCTCGGATTCTACCCTTAGACGGCATTCTCTAATTTCGAAATGATCTGCAGTTGAATCTGTGGTAAAATATAATAAAAAATTTTATTAACCACTATTACCAAACAGTAAATCAATAACAGTCGTCAAAAATTTAACACACTACTTGTCATTTTTACATAGAATAATTTTTAGTGCATTGGCAAATTTAGTAGTCACAAACAGTAGCAAAGAAATGGAATGCTTCTACATTTTACCTGTGCTGTTTTATATGTGAATCTGAACTAATTTTATGAGCATATTTGACTATTTTATTAAAGACACTACACACAAGCTGTTTTTGAAGTTGTGTTTAATTTTAAATGAAACAGTTTACATGTTTACTTTTCATTTCCAGTAACTTTTAAAAATAAATGTTTATAGTTCCATAGGCTCGAGCAGGTCAGCTTCCCACCCTATGTCATACAATTCTGACAAATCGGCATTCTCATCATGTTCTTCATCATCCTCAGGATTTAAATCATCCAAGGGATCTACTTCCACTGACGTTTCAATGACAAGTTCAATGATAAGATCGAGATCAACTGATTGCTCATTATCACTCATGGTTGATGTTGTCGTTATCTTTAAGAGAAAGAGAACAACAATGAGATGTTGCAGAATAAGAGACAAATCTCAGAGACTATAATAGTAAAATTGTTAAACAAGAGTAACATTTTGCAGCTATTATTTAGCCATGTCCAGCGATGCTGAGGAGGTGAGGCCTATGTCCAAGTTTTCAGTGAACAGGACTCATCTCTTCTTAACCTTGGATAAGCCTCAGCGACTCTGTGTCCCCTGCTCATACTTAAATGTAAAGGGGCAGATTTATGTTAACTGGCGCATCCCCACGGATGCACCAGTTAATGTGCACCGCTGCTCTGCCACCCATGGTGTGCCGTATTTACAATGTGGAGCACCATTGAGTAAAAACAGCACAGATGCGTCACACATCTGTGCCGCAAAAGCAGCACATTGCAGGAATCACGTCGTAAGCGCGACATGTCTACTGCAATGCACAGGAGCAAGCTACACATTGCATGGTGCATCACTCCTTATGCCTGTTTCAAACAGGCGTAAGGATTTGATTCAGCAATGCTATAAAGCTGACTCAGTGAAATCTTCTAAATTTCACTGTGTTAGTTTTACAGGGCTTTCATGCAAATGAATGCCCACCCTGCAACAAAACGCCTATATGAAACCTGACGCAGGTTTCATGTGGCACAGGACTTTACAGCATGACACATCTGCCTAGATGCATCAAGTTGTAAATATGTCGCAATATGGCGCATCTTTTGCGCCGCCGCTACGTCACAAAAGTGACGCACAGCGGCGCAAAAGAGTAACACGGCTATCATAAATCTGTCCCTAACATTTTAAATGATTGATTCAGGATGACGATAAGGTGTGGCCTATCCAGATGTTTCTTTGAGGTGAGGCCTACTCAGGGTTGCAGATGAAATTTAGGCTTGTTGAAGAATACAGAGGAGATAATAAATGTGCAGGCCTACCAATGAAGTGAGTCATGTCCACTGCACTCTTGAACAAAGGCCAGACCTCTTCTGTGTCCGAGGACAGGCCTAAACCTCATCTGCACAATGTCATTCGTAAAGTTAGGAAACACAGGTGCTGTAATTGAAAAATGTGGAGTTTCTTTTCCTCATTTCACAATCACATCACCTGTGTTTCCTTTGCTTAGGTATCTCATAGTGCAGATGGAGTCTAGCATATCAGAGAGTACACAGAAGTTGAGCACTGTATACAACAATTTTGACATTTACAGAAGATTCAGCTTCTTATCTTGTTGGAGATGAAGTGAGGCCTGTCTTGCAACATGGTGCGTCTTTTGCATCACTGCTGCGTTTCATGTGGCACGGGACTTTACAGCATGACACATCTGCCTAGATGCATCAAGTTGTAAATATGTTGCCACATAGCAAATCTTTTGCACCGCCGCTGCGTCACAAAAGTGACGCACAGTGGCGCAAAAGAGGCACACACCTATCATAAATCTCTCCCTAACATTTTAAATGATTGATTCAGGATGACGATAAGGTGTGCCCTATCCAGAGGTTTGTTTGAGGTGAGGCCTACTCAGGGTTGCAGATGAAATTTACGCTTGTTGAAGAGAACAGAGGAGATAATACATGTGCAGGCCTACCAATGAAGTGAGTCATGTCCACTTCACTCTTGAACAAAGGCCAGACCTCTTCTGTGTCCGTGGACAGGCCTAAACCTCATCTGCACAATGTCATTCGTAAAGTTAGGAAACACAGGTGATGTAATTGAAAAATGTGGATTTTTTTTTCCTCATTTCACAATCACATCACCTGTCTTTCCTTTGCTTAGGTATCTCATAGTGCAGATGGAGTCTAGCATATCAAAGAGTACACAGAAGTTGAGCACTGTATACAACAATTTTGACATTTACAGAAGATTCAGCTTCTTATCTTGTTGGAGATGAAGTGAGGCCTGTCTTGCAACATGGTGCATCTTTTGCATCACTGCTGCATCGGTTCCATGTGGCACGGGACTTTACAGCATGACACATCTGCCTAGATGCATCAAGTTGTAAATATGTTGCCACATAGCAAATCTTTTGCACCGCCGCTGCGTCACAATAGTGACACACAGTGGCGCAAAAGAGGCACACACCTATCATAAATCTGTCCCTAACATTTTAAATGATTGATTCAGGATGACGATAAGGTGTGCCCTATCCAGAGGTTTGTTTGAGGTGAGGCCTACTCAGGGTTGCAGATGAAATGTACGCTTGTTGAAGAGTACAGAGGAGATAATACATGTGCAGGCCTACCAATGAAGTGAGTCATGTCCACTTCACTCTTGAACAAAGGCCAGACCTCTTCTGTGTCTGTGGACAGGCCTAAACCTCATCTGCACAATGTGATTCGTAAAGTTAGGAAACACAGGTGATGTAATTGAAAAATGTGGAATTTCTTTTCCTCATTTCAGAATCACATAACCTGTGTTTCCTCAGCTTAGTTATCTCATTGAGCAGATTTAGTCTAGCATATCCAAGAGTATGCAGAGGATGAGGACTGTATCCAACAGAGCTATGTACATTACTCACCTCCTTTGACACTTACAGAAGCCTCAGTTTAATATTTCTCAGTTCAATATTTATTTACAGAAGCACACAAAATATGACCTTCTCATAAATGTGAAAAGCGTTTAAATTAAAAAAAAAAGATTTTCTGGTCATAATTTGAAAACACAACACAGGTCCTATGTAGAAGCACATCCTATCAGTACTTAAATTAGCCAAGCACACATGGGGGCGTATTTACAAGGACCTTACACCACAGGGAAAGGTCTTAAATTAAAATGGGAAAAATAACATCAGAGAGACTCAAAGGCCTTATAAATATGCCCCAAGCAACCTATGAAACTCTAGCACTACATATCAAGAAACCTAATTGATTTCAAAAATCGTTTTTAAACACATCATCTAAATCAATTATATACCTACATTCAAGGGGAAATGACTTAAAATGCTCTAAGACACATGAAAGCGTTTTTTGAAGTCCCTTGCACCATTTTTGGGTTATTTTTAACATGGCTATGTGACTCAAAGAATCAAAATCTAAATTTGCCAAGCACAGATATGGGGGGGAAGTTACAAGGACCTTGCACCACAGGGAAAGGTCTCAAATTAAAATGGGAAAAATAACATCAGAGAGACTCAAAGGCCTTATAAATATGCCCCAAGCAACCTATGAAACTCTAGCACTACATATCAAGAAACCTAATTGAATTCAAAAATCATTTTTAAACACATCATCTAAATCAATTATATACCTACATTCAAGGGGAAATGACTTAAAATGCCCTAAGACACATGAAAGCGTTTTTAAGGCCCTTGCACCATTTTTGGGTCACTTTTAACATGGCTATGTGACTCAAAGAATCAAAATCTAAATTTGCCAAGCACACATGGGGGCGTATTTACAAGGACCTTGCACCACAAGGAAATGTCTTAAAATAAAATGGGAAAAATTACATCAAATGAACTCAAAAGCCTTGTAAAAAAATAACATCAGAGAGACTCAAAGGCCTTATAAATATGCCCCAAGCAACCTATAAAACTCTAGCACTACATATCAAGAAACCTAATTGATTTCAAAAATCGTTTTTAAACACATCATCTAAATCAATTATATACCTACATTCAAGGGGAAATGACTTAAAATGCCCTAAGACACATGAAAGCGTTTTTTTAAGGCCCTTGCACCATTTTTGGGTCACTTTTAACATGGCTATGTGACCCAAAGAATCAAAATCTAAATTTGCCAAGCACACATGGGGGCGTATTTACAAGGACCTTGCACCACAAGGAAATGTCTTAAAATAAAATGGGAAAAATTACATCAAATGAACTCAAAAGCCTTGTAAAAATAACATCAGAGAGACTCAAAGGCCTTATAAATATGCCCCAAGCAACCTATAAAACTCTAGCACTACATATCAAGAAACCTAATTGATTTCAAAAATCGTTTTTAAACACATCATCTAAATCAATTATATACCTACATTCAAGGGGAAATGACTTAAAATGCCCTAAGACACATGAAAGCGTTTTTTTAAGGCCCTAGCACCATTTTTGGGTCACTTTTAACATGGCTACGTGACTCAAAGAATCAAAATCTAAATTTGCCAAGCACACATGGGGGCGTATTTACAAGGACCTTGCACCACAAGGAAATGTCTTAAAATAAAATGGGAAAAATTACATCAAATGAACTCAAAAGCCTTGTAAAAAATAACATCAGAGAGACTCAAAGGCCTTATAAATATGCCCCAAGCAACCTATAAAACTCTAGCACTACATATCAAGAAACCTAATTGATTTCAAAAATCGTTTTTAAACACATCATCTAAATCAATTATATACCTACATTCAAGGGGAAATGACTTAAAATGCCCTAAGACACATGAAAGCGTTTTTTAAGGCCCTTGCACCTTTTTTGGGTCACTTTTAACATGGCTATGTAACTCAAAGAATCAAAATCTAAATTTGCCAAGCACACATAGGGGCGTATTTACAAGGACCTTGCACCACAAGGAAATGTCTTAAAATAAAATGGGAAAAATTACATCAAATGAACTCAAAAGCCTTGTAAATATGCCCCAATTAACCTATGAACCTCTACCAGTACATATCAAGAAACCTAATTGATTTCAAAAAACGCTTTTAAACACATATTGTAAAGCAATTATATTCCTACATTCATGGAGAAGTGAGTTAAAATGCCCTAAGACACATGAAAGCATTTTTGTAAGACCCTAGCACTATTTTTGCGTCACTTTTAACATGGCTATGTAACTCAAAGAAACAAAATCTATTTCTAAAACACTTGACACAAAGCAACATTTTAAATACACAACTTTCTTCATAATTTTCTCCTTAAAGCATACTATTCTCTATTTAAATTAAATGAATCTTTTCTCACCTTAGCAAATACTTTATGAGTTTCAAAACAGTCTCAGACACACACCAATGTATCTTTAGCAGAGCAAAAGGTATGCACTCCAGAGTCTGCAAGCAACAATGCCACAGAAATGCTGTAATTCATCACACATATCTCTCATGTCACCCAATCAAAACTCTTCCCTCACTTTTTTCAAATCAACACCCTTCCCCCTCTGCCCTTTCTGCCTTTTTTGCATAGCAACCACCTCCTGAAAGACCTCTCATGTTTGCAAGTTCACACAACAATGTTTCAATTGAACTCTGAATTCTCAGTACACCTGCGTATCCAGTGCAATCTTTCATAAAATGATTTTTTCTTGACCATTCAAATTACATCTTTCAAAGAACTCATCCATGCACCCTAACTTTCTGTTTTCAGCAATCAAAATCCACCAATCACTGCTACTGATTAATTACCACAGAAACTCCACAGTTTATTTCATTATACACTCTTATTTTTTCAACTGCCATTTCATTGCCACACTTCATCCGACTACAGCAGAACCTTCTCTCACCATGTTTTCTGTCTGGATTGTTGGACATAGTTAAGCATGGGCGGATTTTGCGGATCCACGATTCACAAATTTGCGAATTCACGGATCGTGGATCCGCAAAATCCGCGGATTTTGCGGATCGGCGGGTTTGGGGGCGGGGCTTCCTCGAGTGTGTGGGCGGGGCCAAACGGACGGGGCTTCCATGCGAGCGCACATGCCTCTTGTGTGTATAAAGGGTCAGAGACCGATCAGAGCAGCAGATTAAGAGACAGAAGCTCCTGGTCACAGGAACAGCACGGGGATTGCGCTCGTGAAAGTCAAAGATGCAAATGCCTCTGGCCAGCATCACAGCGGATTTTCGATGGTATATTTGGGAAGAAGGCATACCTGCCCAGCCTCCACAACGCTCACGATTGTTTTTGGGCTGATGAATGAGTCACTGAATTTAAGCTTCAACTAGGGCACATGCTTTATTGATATCTGTAAGTGTTTCCTGTTGAGGGTTAATTTTTGTGCCAGGACCGTCGTGCCAGAATGAACCCTGCCCTTCATATTTATTCAAGAAGACACCACCGTTTTTCCCCATCGTAAATAATTTACGATGGCGCCGGCAAGCTGCCAGCGCCATCCTGAAAAAGTTACTTAATTGGCTTCAACAGGAAGCTCCAATTGATAAAATAAAGCAGGCGCTCGAGCCCCTGCTTTATCTTATCTATTAGAGCTTCCTGTTGAAGCTAATTAAGTAACTATTTCAGGATGGCGCTGGCAGCTTGCCGGCGCCATCGTAAATTAGGCTTGAACTTTTGACCGTGGAATCCGCCGCTCGCGGATTGCGGATTTTCGGTAAATTCGCGAGAGTTCGCGGACCGCGAATTTACCGAAAATCCGCAAAATCCGCGATCGGAGCGGATTTTGCGCTCATGCTTAATAGTTATATCCACTGGGCTCAAAGGTTTGCTGATAACAGAAATTTACACAACCTCAATTTACAAAATGTGGAAATCAAGTGGATTGGCCAAAGAGGATTAAAATGTCACCAATTGATACCATTGGTGAAAACCTTTTTGCATTTGCCAAAACCTGACCTGTTAATTGTGCACTGTGGAGGAAATGACTTGGGCACTTTGACTGGGGTAGGTCTGGAAATGCTTTTAAAGGACACCTTTGAGCAATTGATGGCACTATTTCCTCAAACTGCCTTGGTATATTCAAATATATGCCAAAGACAGAAATGGAAGTGGTCCAACCAATTTTGTCCACAAATTGAGAAATCGAGGAAGCATGTAAATAAGTCTGTTTCAGCTTACATGAGAGACCATGGAATGGGCTCCATCTACAACAATAACTTGCATTACTACATGCAAGATATCTACAGAGCAGATGGAGTTCACTTCTCAGATGAGGGGAACAGAATTTTCATCCTCAATTTAAGACTGTGCATTGGTACCTACTTGTAGGTACCTACATCAGCCACAGGACCCAAAAGCTCTTTTCAAAGCTACCCTACATCTTATGACTCACAATTATTATTTTACTCTAACTTTTTTCACTAATTTTCACCAAAGTACGCTCCCCGGAGCGCTACCCGGTACGCGCACCGGACGCTAACTGCGCGAAAATTTGAAAAAAAATGTTTTTTTTTCGCACATATGGTCCTCCTCAGCCACCCTCAGAAAACCTAGGGGGTCAGGATACGTCTACCATGCCCCCTTCTACCCATTCTGAACATTATTTGCCCTCCATCTTGTATCTCAATTCTACCGAAACACAAAATGGAGGACTCCCGTAACGCTGCCGGTTCGCGAACCGGGGCGCGCACCGGGAAGCGCTCGCTCAAAAAAAGGTGGGAAAGTAATTCATAGAACACTTACTCGTTTGCATTACGGAGGTTCCTGTTTGAAGCGCAGAGGCATAACAGCACTTTCAACAGCGCATTAGCGCACCAGCCCACCCCTCGCCTTCCAGGTCACGGGGCACAACACCGAAGGAGCTCTGACCAAGGCGGCAAGGCAGCACCGGGTGTGAGGCTTCAGCGGGGCTGCGAGCATGCGGGGACTTCAATACCCAGAAGTCCCTGCAAGACCGACCACCAGCTTCCATTCCGCTCTCCCTGCTGGCCCGCCCCCCGCCATACTGAGGACTCTTAAAAAGCGATCTAGACAAACCACGTGTGGGACACTTACTCGTTTGCATTACGGAGGTTCCTGTTTGAAGCGCAGAGGCATAACAGCGCATTAGCGCACCAGCCCACTCCTCGCCGCACCCGCTCCGCGGATGCCGCTTCGCCTTCCAGGTCACGGGGCACAACACCGAAGGAGCTCTGACCAAGGCGGCAAGGCAGCACCGGGTGTGAGGCTTCAGCGGGGCTGCGAGCGTGCGGGGACTTCAATACCCAGAAGTCCCTGCAAGACTGAACACCAGCTTCCGGTCCGCTCTCCCTGCTGGCCCGCCCCCCGCCATACTGAGGACTCTTAAAAAGCGATCTAGACAAACCACGTGTGGGACACTTACTCGTTTGCATTACGGAGGTTCCTGTTTGAAGCGCAGAGGCATAACAGCACTTTCAACAGCGCATTAGCGCACCAGCCCACTCCTCGCCGCACCCGCTCCGCGGGTGCCGCTTCGCCTTCCGGGTCACGGGGCACAACACCGAAGGAGCTCTGACCAAGGCGGCAAGGCAGCACCGGGTGTGAGGCTTCAGCGGGGCTGCGAGCGTGCGGGGACTTCAATACCCAGAAGTCCCTGCAAGACCGACCACCAGCTTCCGGTCCGCTCTCCCTGCTGGCCCGCCCCCTATATTATAACCTCAAACTCCCGCAGCGCGGGACGCAGCCCGGGCGAAGACTGGGCAAAGACCGGGCCGTTTCAGGCCGTTCCAGACCGCGTAAGACCGGACCGGGCCATCTCTCTTGGCTGTATTTATCACGGTATCCAGATTCACCTGTGTCTTATAGACCCCTACCTACCATTTAAATAATGTCTGTTCGCGAAACTTGGAGTAAGGCCACTAAGTCTGTGAAAAAGGCTACTGGGACACTGGATGATTTCATTACACGGACCAACTTGTCGATCGATAGTGAAATCACCAAACTCCAACATAGAGTGTCCATGGAGCTAGAGTCTGCAAGAAGGCTCTCAACTGAATTAGCACTAAGGAAAAAATCTTCGCTAGGTAACATTGCCTTCTCAAAAACTCCAGAGCGCACTCCTGGTCCCACACCAATCATCACCTTGGCCGAGGTTCATTCTATCTCTGAGGAAACAGCTCCCTCTGCTGATCATAACTTAGTCCCCTCGAAGCTATCTGTCAGTGTTGTATCTGAAAGTACTCCATCTTCGGATCCACTGATAGAGAATGTTGAGGGTGCGAAAAAATGTTGAGGATGATAAGGTGTTGGGGGAAGCGGATTCGAATAAGATTCAGGGAGTCGTCAAGGCAATACCCAAACAAAAGAGAAAACGGAAACATCTATCCGTGTACGCTAGGAAAAAGGCCAAGGTAGCTTCAAGCCAATGCGTCACAGGGGGGGCTCCACAAACAACTATTGCAACTATTCCTATGATTGGGTCTGATCACATGCTTCCAATTATACAAAGTAGTAATGACAATATAGAGGCACTAAACTCGGATTTAAGGGTTGACCACTCTGTTAATGAGGGCGAGAAAACTTCCATATCCATGGTTGACCAAGAAGGGGAAAGGGAAGAGTTTTTAAAACTAGTATGGGAGACGCTTAAGAAACTTCTCAGGCCGTTAGAAGTCAGGTTAACTGGCATTGAGAATCAGCTACTTGAGGTGGAGAAAAGTGTTATAACCTTATCTAGCCTAAGTCTTAATTGTAGTGATACACCTGCAATTCCCATGCAGGCTTCAAATTCAGCCCCTGTGGTACACCTGAATTTAAATCCATCTAGTGTACAGCAGCAAAAAGAGGGAGCAGTAAAAAACACAAGTGCAAAATTGGCAACAAGTACCTTAATAAAATCTAATTCTACACCTTTGAACCCGCCATCTGTAAACATCACTAGCAAACCCTCGTTGAAGGGTCCTGTACAAAGTAAAAAGTCACAGTTGGCTAATGTTGGTGTTACCCATTCCTCTGTCCCCAATACTCCCGTTTCGCAGAAATCCTCATCCAATATACTTGCCAATACTCATACTACTCTTGGCCTTAACAAATCCCTGGCTGATAGATCCTTTTTCAACAGAACAAATACGTCTAATTATCAATCAGTTCATGCTTACAACAACTTTAAAGGAGGGTATATTGATCTGCCTCCTGATGCCAGTCCTTTTGTAATTGTTCTCACCGGGGTACCTGAATTGGGAAACCAATATGAAGAGAACTTTCAATCTCTAAAAAACAAGGTGGTCTATTGGTTAAATTCAAATAAACCGATTCCAAACCATATGAAAAGTAAAATCCTTATGGTTCGCAGGGTTCCATGGGTAAGACCTATAGCTAAATCAATTCCGGGTGACTGTATAGTTATTTCATTTGAGGAATCCCATAGTGCCGATCAGATATGCACATGGAAATCATATGGAGATACATCACCTATTGAAGCTAGGCCTTTATCGTTTTTTTATCCACCACCTAGGCCTTTAAACTATGGGTTCAACTGGAATACTGTTAAACAGCACCAAGGTTATGTACCAAATCTGGCCAGACAGGCTGACCAAAATATGTGGAATGGTATTCCCACCTTTAATAGGTTCAGTTGCTTAGATGCTGTTGACTGACTTGAGTCTATGCCAAACTGTATCCCTAAGCCATATGACACTTACTGTATACTTGGTGATGGGAATAACTATCCCAGAACTAATAAAAGTAAGTTATCACAGAGCAAGGAAGCGGGAGTCAAGAGTAATAGCAGAATATGTGACCATCAGAATAAGGAAAGACTCTCAGTAGCGAACTTACCATCCCTGGATGAGGGCTGTCTTGATGATGAAACTAACATTGTAGTAAGGGTTGTGTCCACCGAAGCGGAGAACGAAACTGCTGACATACAGCTAGATAGTGTAAATTCACAGTCGGAACCTGTGCCGCCCATTGATGACTACACCTGTTCTAGTAGTGGACCAATCCCACAGTTGCTTATTTTGTCATGGAACATTGCTGGTGTCGGCAAAAATCTGAAAGACCCAGAATGGGCTGATTATGTTGACTCCAGTGATTTTTGTCTATTGCAAGAAACATGGGCAATGGATATTCCGCATAGGATCGGATATAAAACCTTTGGTATTGAGGCAGTAAGGCCCGACAGGGGGAGGCCGTCAGGGGGATTGATCACATGGCTTAAAGTTACCCTGACAGTAAGGGTTGAAACCATTGACACAGGAACTCCTGATATTCTGGCTTTAAAACTTGTAACCTTAAAGGGGAATGAATGCTACATTGTTAATGTCTATAACAGACCCCTTGGCCACTCCAAGGTCTCACCTACTGTGGAAACATTGGACCACTTCTTGAAAAAGGTGGTTGGTGATGCTCCGGTAATCTTGGGAGGCGACTTAAACTGCAACTTTCAACCGGTTCTTGGGATTATTGATGTCTTTGAGGATGAAGATCAAGCGTATAAAATTCCCCAGCTTGAGACTTCAAATTGCGTTAAATGCTCTACTCTGGCTGTCCAACTATTGAGGCTAACTGCAGATCATGGTCTCAGAGCATGCAATGGCCGCCTCCCATCCGACCTGACAAAAAAACCAACTTTTGCAAAATCAAAAAGTAACTTAGACTTTATACTTGTTTCACTAAGTATTTGGCATTATTTGGTTGACCTAAAAGTGGCAAGTAGGGAGGAAAGTGATCACTATCCCTTAGAACTTTACATCGATGCGCAACTGATTAGTGACATCCCTGCCAACTCAACTATTACATCGACTGAGATTGTCACTGGTAATCCGTGTGAGCAGGTACACATTAATAATAATAGACGTGCACTAAAATGGCCCTATATCTTGTCTGATGGTAAGGCCTTAGCATCGGTATATTCGCTCTTTGGGACAATGTTTGGACCTATAGCTGGTCAACCTTTTTTACCTGACCATTTTGATCACTTTTTCGAATTACACAATGTCTTTTTCAATGAACTAAAAACTTGTTTGTCAAAAATGCCTAAAAAAAGCAACAAAATGTACGAGTAGGATGCCATGGAAAACTATGGTATGATCACTCATGTAAGTTGGCTAAGAGGCAGCTTTTGTTTGCTATTAAAAGTAAATCAAAGGAAGAAGTCAAATCAGCAAGGGAGGAGTATAAGCGTGCCCAAAAAACTGCAAAAAAACTATGGGAAGAATCGATTTGGGCTGAGATGTTAGTTGCTGCAAAACTAAATGACAATGTTGGCTTTTGGAGGCTGGTTGCAAATGAGGGGCATGCAGGTAGAGCTGTGAAGGACACGTTTTTAGATGAATTGACTTGGGTGACACACTTCACATCACTTTATAAACAATATAATAGTGGTGTCGACGAGATACCATGGCTCCCTCCACCTATTGAATGTCTTGACTTTACACTGGAGGAAACAAAAAGGGCAATTAATGAACTAAAAAACAGTAAAGCTCCTGGCCCTGATAAAATACCGGGAGATTTATATAAACATGATATTGAAGTTTGGGCTCCTTATATAAATCGCTTGTTCAATGTTTTGTCGAAAAGTTGTAAATTTCCAGATAGTTGGCGTGCAGCAGAAGTTGTTTTAATTTTTAAAAAGGGAATAGATCTGTACCTTCAAATTACAGACCAATTAGCTTAATGGACACCCTGCAAAAACTCTATGCCAAACATTTACTATTTCGGATTAATGATTGGCTGGAGGAATCAGCAATACT
The DNA here is from genome assembly GCF_964261635.1 of Lissotriton helveticus. Lineage (NCBI taxonomy): Eukaryota > Metazoa > Chordata > Amphibia > Caudata > Salamandridae > Lissotriton > Lissotriton helveticus. The sequence goes on along the minus strand of NC_136067.1, from coordinate 794,659,432 downwards.
CTCTAAATTTCAAGCAGGCTTTAGGAGTAAGACCAGTACCATAGATCAGATCTTTAGATTCTGCTGTATAATTTGGAAATATGTGCACATTAGGAAAGGTCATTTGTATGTAGCTTTCGTAGATCTGAGAGCGGCATTTGACCTTGTCCCCCGCAACCTGCTCTGGAGGGCCTTGAGTGAAGCTGGTCTGCCAGGGTGTCTTTTGGTTCAAGTAATTGAGTTACATGCTAGAAACCACGCTAACATCAGGTGGGGTCCAAATGGTGAACTGACGCGTAACATTCCCATTGAGCGTGGTGTTCGGCAAGGATGCGTCTTGGCCCCCACCCTATTTTCCTTATTTGTCAATGATGTGCCTGATTATTTGAACGGTTGTATTAATGATTCCCCACAGCTTAATGGAGAGAGGGTGCCTGCGTTGCTCTTCGCGGATGATACCATATTAATATCCCAAACCAAGAAGGGCCTCCAGGCACTCTTAAACTCCTTTAGCTGTTATTGTGTGACCAAGGGATTAGAAATAAACGCTGATAAAACTAAGTGTATGGCACTGAACCCCAGTAAACCGGACAGAGGGAATTTGACTCTGAATGGCCAGACATTAGGAACTGTGGAAAACTTTTCCTATCTGGGGGTAGTACTCGATTCTAAATTAGCATGGAAGGCCCAAATCGAGAAAAGTAAGGTGTCATATGCTCACAACGTCAAACCAATTATCAGCAGACTGAATGCTAGTACAAGCAAGAGTGTAACCCCTGTTCTCGAACTTTTTAAATTTAAAATTCAATCTGCCGCCTTGTACGGGGCTGAGATATGGGGACCTTGGGCCAGGGATAGTTTCCAGGGCCTGGACAATAAATTTATGAGAGCTATTGTAAGGGTCCCTAACAGTACACCCTTAATTCCCCTCCAGCTTGATTTGAGTTTCAAAAGAACTGATTACTTTACCATTATAAGACCATTAATCTTTTGGATTAGGGTATGGTCTACTCCAGAATTGCTCGAATATAGAAATGGTCTTAGAGAATTACTGGATCTTGATTCTTTCCACTCTATCCAATGGCTTGTGCACATTAAAAAGTGGTTCTCAAATCTGGGCTTGTACTCGCTGTGGGAGAATCCAGATAATCTATCGGCCTTTGCTAAGTCCATAGTAAAACGAGCATTTTGGTCCTATATGACTAATAGGCTTGTATATGAAAGTAGAACTGGGTCCTTAATTCAAGATTTTTTATCCTTCAAAGATGAACCCCGTTTTGAATCCTTTTTGGATGAAATAGAGCCACCTATTGCGAAGTCTCTTTTTTTGAAATTTAGGTATGGAATCCTTATGTTGAACTCCAATATAGAACGCTGGTCAAAGAAAAAATTGGGATGCCTGAATGGCAAAAATGGGAAATGTTCTATGTGCTCAGATTCCTGTATAGAGAATGAGGTTCACATGCTATTTATATGTAAAGCGTATTCGAAGGCTCGACTGAGATGGCTTAAACCCATGTGCACTCTCCTAGGAACTAGATCCTGTTTTACAGCATATAGGATTATAAAAACTAATACTGCCCAGTTTATTGTATTCAGTATCAGTAGGTTCCTCTATTCTGTGTATATTGTTCGCAGGAAACTTGGTCAGTTGCTTTGAGTAGGACCTTTGTATAAGCCCAAAACTCCAGCTGTTAAATGAAATGTGTTTAAATGAGGATGCTGAAAATTAATTTTGTACCGTATTTTTAACAAATTGAATGTTTTAAAGTATTGGTGTATGTTTATTGTTATGATCCTCTGTTATACTATGCATATATATGTGTCTTTTATGGCCAATCGGCCGAAATAAAGAAATAAAAGGCTAAATGCAAATTCATAGAAAAACCACTGGAGACACTTTCACCAAATATAGATTAGCTCATACTACATACCAATCCCTACCATTTTCACAAATTTGATTGGAATTCCATTTAGCAATTTAGCCTGTAGACCTCTCTAAATACCCTGAGGTAAATTACTTCACAAAACACATCTGAAGTGTTGGAATTGACAACCAATTAAAATGTTACTTTCATTTTCTACTTTTTTTACCTGACATTTGATTGGTTATGTACCTGAATATATATAAAGAAAGAGAGAGAAACACAGCCATTTTGACTACCACCTCCTGAAGTAGATTTCAAGAACATTTTCACTGAGAACTTAAACTGCTTTTTGAAAGTTAAGTTGTTATTTTGAAAACTGAAGTATATTGTGCACTTAAAGTTAATTTGGAAAACTTTTTCTGATAGTTTTATACTATCACTCTGTAATAGTTATAGATTTAGATAGACTTCTCTGTTATAGGTATGGATGGATTTAGGCTTCTCTTGTATAATTATGAATTTACTTAGGCTTCATCGCATATACTTTTTTATATTTCTACTTCCAGTCTGATACCATACACTACCCAAAGATAAATTCACTGTTAAAAAATCCAAACTACCTGTCTGAACTTAAACCCAACTGTGCCCTAACTCTTCTGATATAGTTATTTTTTATGCAATTTACAGCAAAAAAATGGAAGGGGAGCAAGAAAATATCAATGTTTCCTTCGACATTACATCTGAGGAGATTTTAAATGAAGAATTTTTAGATGAAAATTTTATGGATCAGTCTTTGGATGAACAATTTATTGAATGCTTACAAGACATAGAAACATGCATGTTTGAGGAGATTCCAGATGATGTAATGCTGGAAGTTTTATTGAACTATGAAAATTCTGACCAATAAATTTTTATTTAATAATTAAACATTTTTGAGACAATATTCATTTTTATATCTAATTCATGAAGTACAACCAAAATAAATAAATAAAAAAACAAACAAAAAAAAACACAACAAAAAGAACAATCAATAAACATACAATATTTCAAAATATCATAGTCTATCATTCTTTTTTCCTTATAGTACGCTCCCCAGACCGCTTCCCGGTGCGCGTATCGAGCGCTCCCCCCCAAAAAAAAACAAAAACAAATATTATTTTTTTTGCCCCGCGGGGCCCTTTTAAAGCCTCCACATCAAACCTAGAGGGTCAGGGAGGCCTCCTATTGTCTCTCGATCCTACCGAGAGACAAGATGGCGGCCGCTCCGGACTGTTTAGAATGTTGACAGACACCGAAGAGCCAATCAGCTTCGCTTCGCGAAGTTCCGTTACGCGTCAGGTACGCGAACCGGGGCGCTGCCCGGAGCGCGCTTACAGATATATATATTTTTTTGAACGTTAATTTCTCAAAATCCACTGGAGCACATATATTGAGACCTAGCAAAGGCACATCGGGCTACCAGTCCCTACAATTTTGCCAAGTTTCGTGGAAATCCATTCAGCCGTTCGAGGTAAAAGTGAGGCCAACCGCCCTATGGAAATTAACATGGGAAAAACGTGTTTTGGGACCCCCCTTTTTTCTCGGCCCCCCCTTGACGAACCCCCCCCCAAATTTTCAGTGGCTGCTCAGAAACAAAATGTTCCATTTTCCTGAAAATTTCAGCCAATTCCGTCCACAAACGCCAAAGTTATTAGACATAGAATTTTCAAAAATCCCATAGAGAAAAAATCCTAACTATATATACCTACTGGCGACCGCCAGTAGGTAATATATATATATATATATATATATATATATATATATATATATATATATATATATATATATATATATATATTGTGTATGTGTGTACCATACCCACCCATTATCAAGCGCCTCCCTCTGACTCCTAGGTCCACTCTCTACCTATGTCATTTCAACCATGTCAGCCATGGGTGGCCTATCGGCTGCATGGTTACATAATCCATCAATAGTACCTCACGTCATCCCATATATAATCATTCAGATCAGATATCATCTGCATTGTGGTAGTAGTCAGGGAGAGGGTGAAATTGAGCAGTTGACATTGATGTAACAGAGTAAGGCCATATTAGAAAAATACGATAATTGAGTAGTTGTAGACTACAATTTCCCCACCTGCAGACAGTAGTAAATAAAAATAACTTGAGTCTGCGACACAAGTATGTCTGTCTAGGGCACAAGCAGACTGAGCTGGCATGCCTACAAGGTTAATTTAGCTAAACAAGAGAGAGAGAAGAAGACTTGTCTACTTCATAGTGCCTAGTAATGGCTGAAACTACCACAAATGTTTGAGGCCGAGAAAGTGAGAGGATAGCACAAATGGTATGTACTGTGCTCGCTAGTGCTACTGTGCCACTATAATTTGTATAATTAATTTTGTGTTACGGTTTTGCTAATAGTATTGGTTAGAATTTTGTTTTTCCTTCTTGATATAGCTACTCTTTCCCCACCGAAAAAAACAAACAGGAAGGAGTTAACAGCCATGGCCTGGCAATAGAAGCTGGAGGCCATCTGTATGGAATATTGTCGGCTGATGGTTCTGGCAGAGGAGGAGGCGACAGAAGCTGCAGCCTCCTTCAATGACCCAGGCCCCAGCAAGGCCCCCCTGTCCCTCCAGTGGTACTGTGCTGTGGTCTGGCAGCCACCCGACGCACTTCTTTGAACATTGCAGCCCACCCCTGTGCATGTAACTGCAAGGCATTTAAGTGCTGCATGCTCCTCCGGATGGCATCCCTAGAGGAGCGGATAAACACCCTGGAGAGTAACAAGATCCGGCGAGTCTGCCGCTAGACCTCTGTCGCCGTGCCCCTTTTAAATAAATAAAGTTGGAGTTTATGGACATTGGACTCTCATAATGGACATTGGCTGGGGTTAGGGAGAGGGGTGGTTCAGGTGTTGTGTTTTTTCAGTAGCTTATTTGTTAGGAGAATACATTATTTATAGTTTACATATGATGTAAACGCTTTGTGGGAGGGTTACTCTTTTACTTCACACAGTTTCCTTTGATGCAGCAGGGCAACAGCCTGTTTTTGATTGAGATAATCTGCTGATAGTGTAACACACCAACAGACAGATGCAGTACCATCACTTGTGACTTGTCCTACTAGTACTGTCAGTCTCTCCTCCTAGTCTATGCAGTCTGCAGCTAAAACCCTATGGACCCTGAAGGGTGCGTGTGTGTGAATTAATGAATTAATTTCCATATTATTAATTATGCCTCCCTCATAATTCTTCTGTGATATTGTTTATTTATTCTTAGCCGAAGCGATGGCTGCATGGAGATGGTTTGGTTTTTCAAGGCGCCATGGTGGTGGTATTAGTAGTACTAAACACTGACAGTAGCATTTGCAAAAAAAGCAAATTAGACAGTCAAGTAGTAGAAGTACAGTGCACAAGAAGGCTGCCAAACAAGAAACTTTGATGATTATAGGCAATGCTAAAGAAAAATAAACCAGAACACCTGGAGGGCTAGCCTAGTACAAGTTAAAAACTGAAGTCCACCCTAGCTATGATGATGAAGCGGACAAGTGGCTTTGTAACCTTTGGTGCTGGAACTAGGATGACTGATGACCCAACACTGACAACCAGTTATATTATTATGATGGATTATTTATGTTCCTCTAAAGAAAATTGAATATCAAATACTGTGCATGAGTGGACAATCTAATATTGCCAGTGTGGGCTAAAGTGAAGTATGTGTATATAGCAGAAGAAGATCCTCACCCTGCCTTGAGTTAGTGTTGCTTTCACCACATTCGCCCCAGCAAGTGTGTGATCAATAATTGGTATAAATGTAATTAAGTCACACCTCAGTATTAATCACACAGCCCAGGGGAAGAGGTTAAAGGTTTTATGAATGGTTGGGAAGGGGAGCTTGAGGGAAAGGTTTGACAAAGACAGACACTACACTTGAACAACACACAATCTGAAGCAGCCGACCATAATAAATCTGTTACGGGAGAAAAAGAAAATGCATGCATGATGATGACTTGATGAGTAGTACTAGACTAGTGGTACAGGACAGCAGTTTATTATTATTATTATGCAATTGCCTTACTTGTCTGCCCCAGAGAGCCCCAAGTTATATAATGTTTAGGTTCTGTTGTACCGGGCTTCCTTTTAAAGATAGCAAAGAAAATTTAAATATATCTGTAGGAGTCAAATATAAGCAAACATAATAAACAACAACACACACAGTCATAATGATTGAAGAGAAAAAATGAATCAAGTGAAAATATACTATAATCATTATGAGTGGGAGTTGCATCTCAGCATTCCTCCTGGTCCTTCCGTCAATCTTGGGTGCCTACCTGACGGATGTGGTTTGGTATGGTAAGTGTGAGATGTTTTTCCCAGTATAGCACAGGTTAAAGGCCTGTAAGTGTAGATGGAAAAAGAAAAAGCATATTGAAAAATCAAGGAGAAAAGGAAAGTAAACTGCATAAATTAAGGAGGAAGTGAAACAAGAACACTTTCTGACCTGGAATGGCTTAATTATGTTTACTCAGTTTAAAGTAGTTACCTCCAACAACAGGAGTAGGCCCACCCAGCCAACCGCCACTTAGTTCAGATTTTGAGTATCATAATATTTTTCAAATTAAATCAATGCATCACTGTCATGGTGAGTCCAGAATCAAAAATGCAATGGATCGGCCTGCATAGTACAATTTTGTTATTGAACAACAAGAAGGGAAACATTGACTTGAGTCACTTTTTTGTGTGTAGGTCAAATACTAGTAGACATCATACACAATAACACAAATACCAATCACTCAGTCAGAGTGCAATGCATGCCATCACTTTACCTGTTCTTCCAGGGCAGTCCCTCTAGACTTGGAAGGAGGATAGATATATAGTCAGATTCTTTGGAGGGACTCAAGGCAGGCACACAGTTCACATTTGTTGTACTATTCTCCATCCAATGTCTGGCTTGAGGGTAATGGATTGAGGGTGAGTCAGGGCTCGGAGGAGTGGACTCACTTCTTCACTGACTGCACACAGTTACAAGTCTGGTCCGGCAATAAAAGAATAAGATAGGGGTGATGGATTTGTTGTCATTCAAACCAGAAAGACAGTGACACACACAAATAATAAAAGTGAATACTATTCCTTAGCTATATCTTTTTGGGGGGCTGTTTTTGTCTGTCAAAGAAAGAAAGAAAGTAACTCAAAAGTTTAGTTGTAAGGGAAGTAGAGCTAGGCCTCAAAATCTGCTGTTTGACACAGATGTAGGTCACTTAACACACTACTTCCATGACATGAGTCACCATCATCATCTTCCTGCCGTGCTAATTCAGGTATGGTATAATCCGGTGGTATAAAGTGCTGATTCATTTTGATCATGGTTAACCTCTCCAGGTTTGGGGGTGAGAGACTGGTCCTTCTCACTGTCAGAATGGCACCAGCAGCACTGAAAACCCGCTCGGAAGACCCACTTGAAACAGGGCAAGCTGGATAGTTTATCGCCAGCCTGCTGAGCACTGGCCATCAGCGCCTTTTCCCATACCAAAACAGGAATGGGTTTTGATCAAAGTCGACCTCTGTTGGGTCATCCAGCTACGCCTAAACCACCCGCTCAATGCTCAATGCTCATGGGTGCTCCACTTTGCTTGTCCTCTTTTGCCTTTGCCTGTGCACTGGGCTTAAGCCTTTGCTGTAGAAACCATTCCTGTGCCGATTTTGGGGTTGATGCTCCTGTTGTTGTTGTTATTAATGTTGTTCTTGGTGTTATCGGTGGTTTTGGCTGTTTTGAGCCAACCGCAATGCCCTCAGGCTCTGAAGCTGAACTTGAAGCTTGCTGCCCTGCAGTACTAGTTGTGCCCTAGTGTAGCGGGCCTCTAATGTCCGGCAGTTCTTTTTCTAGCCGACTGGCTTCCACAGCTATCCAAGTTTTGTAGTTGACAACATCCCCGTCTCTGGATCCAGAATTGTGGCACAAATGTAATTGTTGGATTACACAATGCCTCTTTGTACCAACTCATATGCTTCTTTATTTTCCTCCACACCTGTGTACATTGCAGACACCCCATTCAGCTGTTCCTGTAGCATGTGCAACAATGGGATTGCTTGGCCCATAGTACAGTCCTCCTTGCTGACTACACGTTTAAAGACCTCAAAAGGAAGTAGCATCTCTGTCAGGCATTTAACTAGGCCCCATTGGTCGATCCAACGATCATGCCTTTCACAGTAGCATCCCCTCTATGCTTCACATATTCATTGATTGGTCTGTACTGCTCAAAAAGACGTTCAAGCATGTAATAAGTTGAGTTTCAACATGTTTAAACCTGGCATTCTATTATCACATTGAATGAGCCTCAGCTGCTTCCGGGCTTTAAAAGAATAGCTGAAATGTGTGCAGATTCTTCTGCAGGTGGTCAGTAATTTGCTGACTCAGTCTTCTTTTTTCAGAAAGTCTTGAACAATGATGCACCAAACAAAAGGCCCTGAAGTAACCACTATTGGCCATGGCCTTAAGTATATTACTGCCATTGTCCATGGCAACAAATCCAATGCTAAACCCTCTTGGTTGCAGCCATTCAAAGACCATGCTGTCAAAGTCTTCCAAAATGTTTGCTGCAGTATGAGATTTCCCCATGGCGAACATGGCTATAGTTGCATGTTTCCGAGCTGCATTAAAAATCTCAGCAGTGTCAACAACACCTGCTGCAGATATCTTTTCCCTAACACCCACAAAAGAGATCCAGTGTGCAGTGATGCACTTTTGATCAGTGGTTTGGAAACTGTTCCACATGTCTGTTGTCAGGTGGATAGTGTGAACAGCACTCTGCTGCAAAGCTTGTCCAAGCAATTCCAGCACGTCGTGATGTAGTTCTGGAACAGCAACTCTGGTGAAATAGGACCGGCTGGGAATCTTCCATTACTGGCAGATGGCTACCACAAATTCCAGGAAACCCACCTCTTCGACAAAAGAGAAAGGAAGGAGGTCCAGCTCTAACATTTTAGCCAGCTTCGCGTTGTACGAACATGGCATTGGGTGGTTCCGTTCATACTGCCCCTCCGACCTAAACATGCTGAGATTGGTAGCCTGGAATTTTTTCTTTCCTGATGCCACTGATGCAGGTGAGTTCTTGACGCCAGATGTTAGCCTCAATGTACATTTTGACTCTTGTGCCATTGCGATGTTAACTGATGAGGATGTGGGTGGCTCAACTGCACCGCTGGGGACAGGCCTGCTTTGTGTAACAGAGAAAATGTCTCCCTCTTGTTCACCTTCTACTGTGATAGGTTCTTCTTCTTTATCCTCTCCACCAACCACAAATGCAGTTTTTTGGCCTCTAAGGTGTGCCTCCCACTGCATCAAGTGGTATTTTCTCAGATGGGTTGTTTGGTCTTTAGGACCATAATTTGTACCAATCTTACCCTGACTAACACCTTGTCCACAAATGGAGCATATAGCAATGTTCACATCCTTCTTGCTAACCGAAAAAAGCTACAAACTTTGGAGGTCAATTTGCTGCCACTGCTGGTGCCACTTGCAGTGTCAGATGAACTGGTAGATGGGCATGATGTTTGACTCTCTGCAGTACTTACTTTTACTGAGGTGGTTGTGGTGGATGTTGGTCACTGCCATCTAAATATAGAAGCTGGATGTGGCGTTGGTGGTATCATCTGTGTTGGTGGTATCCGTGCACATCCCTCACAGCAATTTGGGATGGGGTAATGTCAGTCCTCACTAGGTCGAGACAAATGTCCATGATGAGTGGCTCATCATCATCCTCCTATTCTACACCTACCTCCATAACTCTAAGCCTTTCTGGAATCTTTCTTTTCCCAAGCCTTGTCTGGTGTGTGTCTCACTCTCAGACTGAGGTGGCTTCCAAGTGGTGTCTAGATCATCAAAAGGGGGCTTGCAGAAGAAGTTGATGGACTAACTCTCCTTTTCCTGGTACACAGTCAAAATATCGAGTATTAAATATCGACCTACCAAGATATCGTGTTTGAAATTTCGAAGGTCATGAATATCGATGTCAAGAATATCGTTGGACAGAATATCGATCCTAAGGTAAGTAATATCGAATTTATTTATATCGATGTAAGTAATATCGAAGTTAGTAATATCGATAGCATATATATCGATGTAACTAATTTCGATGTCACTAATATCGATGTAATTAATTTCGATGTCACTAATATCGATATTAGTATTATTTTTATGTTTTTTATTATGTATGTGTTATATGTATTTGTTAAGTATTTAAATTAATTTATATTATATGTGTATTTTTTTATATATTAATGAATAAATTTTTAAGTACATTATATGTTATAGTACCGGAGCGGGTTGTGAGTTTATAGGGCAATAGGGTGGGAAGTAATTTAATTGTAAATATTTAATGATTTTTTATGTGTAATTAATTTTTATTTTTATTATTAATTGGCAATTAATTATTTTAATTGATAAATTAATTATTTAATTGGTATTTAATGTGAATTTTTATTAAATGTTATGTTTTAGTACCGGAGCGGGTTGTGGGTTTATTGGGGAATAGGGTGGGAAGTAATTTAATTGTAAATATTTAATGATTTATTTATGTGTAAATAATTTAATTAATTATTTTAATTGATAAATTAATTATTTAATTGGTAAGTGATGTTAATTTTTATTAATTGTTATGTTTTAGTATCAGAGCGGGTTGTGGGTTTATAGGGGAATAGGGTGGGAAGTGATTTTATTGTAATTAATTAATTCTTTTTATGTATAATTAAAGTAGTAATTATTTATTAATTGGCAATTAATTATTGTAATTGATAAATTATTTTTTAATTGGTAATTAATGTTAATTTTTATTAAATGTTATGTTTTAGTACCAGAGTGGGTTGTGGCTTTATAGGGGAATAGGGTGGGAAGTAATTTAATTGTAATTAATTTATTTGATGTATAATGTATTGTGTAATTATTTATTATTTGGAAATTAATTATTGTAATTGATAAATTAATTATTTAATTGGTAATTATTGTTAATTTTAATTAAATGTGATGTTTTAGTATTGGAGCGTGTTGTGGTTTTATAGGGGTATTGGGTGGGAAGTAATTTAATTGTAAATATTTAATTATTTAAACACATTTTTTACTGATAATTAATGTATTAATTAATTATTAATTGGCAAATATCTATTTTTAAACATAATACATTTATTTAATTGGGAATTAATATTTTTAAATCGTAATTATATTTTAATAACTAGAAAAAATCATTAATTAATTGGTAAACTTTTTTACACTTTTTTTTATATTTTGTATATTGTTTCTTAAATTTTATTTGTAAATTAAATTTAATTTATTTTTTATTTTTATGATAAATAGTTATTTTTAATATTTTCATTTTTTGGTGAGTAATAACACATTTTTAAATAAGTTTAAATTATATATTAGTATTATTTATTTAATTTAACTTTTTTGTTTTACTGAAAAAAAACAATATTTTTAATTACGATATTTTTAACATCGATATTTTATTTTCGATATTTTTGTACTTACCATGTTGTAGATAGGGTGTCGATATACTTGCCTTCGATATTCCAGCGCCGATATTTTGTCTGTCGATATTTGCATTCTTGATATTCTGTCATAGATTCCCTTTTCCTTGCTGGGGATCTGGAAGACAATGGATCTTCTGAAAGAGTGGCTTGCTCTTCTTCTTCCTCTGCAGGAAGCGTGATATACTGAACTTCCCCTACTTCAGGAGGAACAACTAATCTTGAGGGTGGTTGCAGCTGTTGTTGCCCACTTATCTGAGTTTCCTGCATTGGGTACTAGTTTGAGATAACGATAAGTCAATTTCATCATCACTGCTCGTCGGCGTTGTCTTGATTAGACTGGCTGCCTCTTTGATAGACATGAGCTTGGGAGTAGGTTGGTGGGGTGGGTCTACTGATGCGGGGGTGCTGTTCCTAGCTTGCTCCCAGGACACCGAACCATGGGATTGCAGCAAACCAGCATTCCTAAAATTGGAGTCAGTTCTCGTAATAACAGTTTTGCTACTCTGAGACTGTTGTTTCTTCTGGGTGGGTAGACCTCTACCCATCTCGAGAAAATACATACAATGACATGGAAATATCTCAACCCTCTGCAAATATGCTTTTCAAAGAAGTCCATTTGCATCCTGTTGAAAGGACCACCTGATCTCCCTATGTGACTCAGAGTAAAATGTGTTCTTGTCCTTGCATTCATTTGTTGACATGTCACACTTTGATGACAAACTTCTTCTGCAAGCATCCTGGACCTGGGATTAAACCAGTTTTGCCGGAAGAGCCTCACTATGGCATCCCTTCCCAAATGTGTGAAGTCATGAAAGTATTGTGTCATTGGGAATACCAAACTGTCAGGTAACACTGATCTTTCCATTAGCTGACATGCATATGTCATTTGCATTTTTCTCACAACCTGCTCTGATCCAACTCTATTGTTCTGCTTCTGAAACATTTGCCTGTACTCTCATTAGTTCCTCCCAAGTATTGGAACTTTCATCAACACTGAAAATGACCGGGGCATATTTACAAGCCCCTATCACCACCACAACATAACTTTTCGGGACATTGTGGTAGCAATAGGGGCTTCACCTTATTTACAAGGCAGCGTTAAGCCACTTAACATGGGTAAACGCTGCCTTGTAAATAGGGCACCCTTTTAAGCTATACTTAGCGTGAAAGGGGAGGGCAATGGGTGTGGCTGTGGGTGTTCCACCACAACTCACATTGATTTGGACGATGCCCCATATTTACAAGGGAGGCATAAATATGGGGCAGTGCCAATTTTAAGACCAGGGAAAACCTGGTCTTCCACTGGTGAAATTAGGAGAAATGTTTAAAATCTCCTTGTTTGTGTTTCTTCATGTGTGCTGCATTGTGCAGCATAGCAAATCTCTCGCTATTAGATTTACTGGGATTGTGTCACAAACAACAAATTGGTGATGTTCTTCAAATTAGTCTATTTTTACTGGGCCTTCTCCGAGACTGGATTGGAAGTATCTTCTTTCCGAGAGGGGTTAGGTCTGGGACTTCTACAGTTCTAACAGTGGATCTGGTAGCACCTGTGTCTATGGAAAATGATACGGGGTGATCATTCTCATCACTATCTACAAATTGACCATTTGGTCTACCTCTAAGACTGTGCCAAGCACGCAATCTTCCTTCCAACCTCAGGCACGTCATTAAGAAATATCAGAGCCTGATCCATCATTATCAAAAACAGGATATTGCTGAAAAGCATTCTGATTTGTGTAAGGGTATTGCTGAAATGTATTTGATTCATGTTTAGAAAAGGATTTTTCTTAGCCTTTGGCATCTGGTTCAAATTAAATCTTGGATTTCCCATATTTTGTGGGACCATTTGAGCTTATGGGACCTGCATCATCAGAATGTGTTTTTGCTTTGCCACCTGCATTTACTGCATTGATATATTTTGCATCTACACTCCCTTCTGCATGTGCACATTTCCAAATGAATCATCAGGATTAAATCTACTCTCCTTCTTCCGATGCCCGACCCTGTCACAAATCTGACAAGGGGTCATTTTCGTCAATGTTGCAGCATCCACTCCTGAAACTGGATCAATAGAGACACCTCTGCCTTGTAAAATATCAAACCCTCCTGGATTTACTGAAAACCCGCATGTGGGACATCAATACCTTGCATACCTCATTGACTTACTGCAAAAGAAGAATTCTGAAAATATTTCTGCTCTAATTTTGCCTGAGCCAACATAAATTTCTTCCTAATAGTTTTCCGTTTCACTTCTTGTTCATCACTGCAACATTTTGTCTACCTCAGGATCTCATGCAGTGGTTTACTCTGCCAGCAGATTATACTTTGGGTTATATGAGAACTAATGTCTGGTCTTAATCCTAGAACAAACTGAGATACAAAAATCACCATGTGTTTCTCACCATGGTATTCTCTTCCGCTATGCTGCTGAAACACCAGTAACAAACACTCATAGTCCTCATGTACTGATTAATTTGCTTCTTGTGTCGTTCGATTCATTTTCAACTAATCAAAGCCTTTTGGAGAAGATTGTAAATAGTGTGTGCCATTTTCGCTGGTTCTTCACATGGTCATTGTACAGAAGTTTGACACTCAGCCAACAAATTACTTGGTACTACACTATCAAAAAATGGAGTCAAATCAATTCACAGCACTTTTGAAATGTTCACAAATCAATCCACTTGAGTGTACCACTGCACAGGTTTGTCTCTTGATTTTGGGAAATTGTTCGTAAAAGGTGCAAGATTTCCTCTACTCCAAGGTACATGGACATACACTCTTCCTGCTACTTCTCTCAATAGATAAGCTAAAGCTCCTTCCTCTTTCTGTTCATTCTTCTCCCCTACCACCTCAGGTCCATCTTTTTCTTTTCATGTTTTCTTGCCCATTTGTTTTCTAATTTTTCAGTTTCACTCCATTTACAAATATAGGCTAATTAATTCTGTAATGTGCAACCACATTCCGGAAGAACACATTGTCTCAATTGGTTCATCATCTAATTGAACACTGTAATTTTTCTGTAAAGCAAAACTTTTAGAAAGACCTACCTCATATTTCTGAGCCAATTTGTTCAGTTAATCATGCATATTTGCTGCTCGTCTTGTATTTTCTTTGCACAGGTAAATCATTAATTTCTCTTGACACTGGTTCAAATGCTCCAATTTTAAACATCACCTAATTATTTCTTCCAATTCAACTTTTATTTTGGAAACATTTAATGGTCTCTCCTTCTCAGGTTCTGGGCTAGCCTGTTGCACTGCGCTTTTTGTCTTCAAAATCCCTGCAGGTTCTTCAAACCACGGTGAAAAAATTCCATCTTCAAACAAATGTGTTTGTCCAGCGGTTACTGATGTTGTAAAAACAAGCCTTCCCTCATCTCTTACGGCCTGGAATGTATGAGGTGGTCTCCATTCAACAATCTGTGAATTTTGAGAAGTTGGAATGAAGACTGTGGTTAGTAAACCTCCTACTACTCCTTGAACCTCTGAAGTCAAATAACATTTACTGGGCCATTTACAACTAGTCTAGGCACTGTCTGTATAATTACTCGTTGCAACACTTGCACCATACCATGTATAACAGGTGGATTTACCAGAGGTGAAGGAACAGTCTGTGATTGGGCAACTGGTATTGAGGCAATCTGTAATACTTTCTCTGGGGTTTTAAAATGAAATTACTCTGGTCTCTATTGTACTGCTTGCTATGGCACCACTCTCAGTACTATTAGTTGATGTTGTATAAGGCGGGGGTACTAAAGCCAGCATTTCTTCTAAAATATCTTTCCCTGAATCACTGTCTGACTCATTCTCTTTTTCTTTTTTCCCTTTATTACCCTTTCTCCAGTATTTCCATAGAAATTAATGGATGCAAATTAGTACTTTCAACTATGGTACTTTCCACTTTCAATTATGTCTCTGTTGTAACTCCAATGATTTGAGGGAGCAGATTCCAATTGATATAAATATCACAGGGTCAAAGTTTGTTGATTCCCAGATTTACACTTTATTCAAGTATCAGTCACAAAATGACGACAGCTTCCACATTCACTTCAATATTTCCAAATAAATCCAGACTAATCAAAACATCAGACAGCCGCCGCGTTTCGTCCGATGACGGACATCATCAGGGCTTCCAATAACTATTTACAGATACAGTTTTCTTTTCCAGTGTATATCAAACTGAATAGCAACAATACTCGAAAGCTATATCATTAATTCAGTTCACGATAGGACCTCAACTTCCCTTCCCTCCTTCAACGAGTCTTATTCTGTCTTCACTAAAACTATCCAAAGTTCCAATCCATGGTTAACATCCCTCAAGGTAACTCAAATCTTTGTTATGGTTTCTGTATCTGATCTCAACAAATTCAACTCTTCCAAATAGGTTCTGAATCAAATCTCTTCAAATGTTTGTGGCGGGAAGTCTCAATCTGCGGCGACAGGCCGGTACTTTAGCCTACGTGCCCGTTGCCGCAGATTGAGACTTCCCGCCACATAGATTTTGAGTATTGTTGCTATTCGGTTTGATATACACTGGAAAAGAAAACTGTATCTGTAAATAGTTATTGGAAGCCCTGATGGTGTCCGTCATCGGACGAAACGCGTCGGCTATCTGATGTTTTGATTAGTCTGGATTTATTTGAAAATATTGAAGTGAATGTGGAAGCTGTCGTCATTTTGTGACTGATACTTGAATAAAGTGTAAATTTGGGAATCAACAAACTTTGACCCTGTGATATTTATATCAATTGGAATCCGCTCCCTCAACATTGGAGTTGCATTGGACAGTTTGTGGATCTTTAGACGGTGGATCCATCTGGGGTTTTGAGCGGACAACAGATCAAGATAAGACAATTCAGTGTGGATTTCATTTGTAAATTTGGTTATTTTCTGTGCTACAGTGCTTTTACCCTCACCGTTGTTCTTTTGAGTATTATGTCTCTGCTGTACTTCATCCCATCAAGCATCTGAATAATTACGCATTGCCCTCTTTGTCCTTTTCTGATATGTTTACCTTTCTTTCTCTCAGGCAACCTTACCCACATATTCAAGGCATCATATTGTGTGGGTCTAGGGGCAGTTTCATTTGTAAAATTTTTCTTTCAATCTCTCAATAATTCTAGTCTCAAAACTACCGTATTTTGAAAATCTTAATGCATCTTCCTTCTTGGTGATCTTGCACCTTTGATGTAACCATAAACATGTATGAAATCCCAATTTAGTTGCCATATAATGCGCAGGGTACCCAAAGAAGGTACCTCTTTACCCTCCCATATCGTAATTGTAATATAAACCTTCACAAAACTCTTAAATTCTTTAAAACATTTCATTAGTCTGGCTAAATCCCCCAAAAAACAATGTTAATTCAATATTTTGATTCTGTCCCGTAAGTGCAAGATTTTCTATACTCAAATCTTGTCACAGTTGTTCTGTTATCGAAGTCCAGTTAACAAATCATAATGTATCCATATCAATACTGACCTATCGCAGTGCAGCACACTGACTTCAGCATCCAATCTCAGTGCAAAAGCTCAGCAACCAACCAATCTTAGCGCAAAACACTATGACATATAATCTCACTTCTTGCAGCAGCTCACTCTCTCCTTACACAAACCAATAAAAACTTTTCAAATGACAATAACAAACATATATCAATTCTTGTTTGCTCTTCTAAAGAAAACTGTAGTAATTCATCCACACAAAGTAATTCCACAATCGCAAGTGAAATCTGGACCAGCGTGAAATCACTCTACTCAATGCAGCTTCACCTTTTAGCACAATTAATTATTAGTATTTCTATATCAATTCTGTAGGAGATGGTACCTCTCACTCTACCCCACAAAACCTGCAAACAATAAGTACCATTTGACAATAGCTTACTCAAGTGTCTTTGGGATCTTAGACTATGATAAGTCTAAAACTCCACAAGCCCTTTGCATAGAAACAATAAACACCTTCATTCATCAAACCATTCACTTTCAACTCAATAATATAGTCATAAACACAATTGCAATAGATGTTGCATCACCCTGTTAATATTCACACCTCCAAAACAGCAACCACCTTCGAAAACTTCACCTTGTTAGCTCCTCATACTCCAGGCATTGGATGTTCAGGATTTGGGTAATTAGTATTAGCTCTTTGATCAAGGTGAACTATATCTCTGCTACCAGAAAACTGTGTGCGTGGATAGGGCCCAGAACTAAATAGATGGCTCACCATTTCAATTACCATCACTAACGCCGTTCCCGCGACAGTCACGTCACCTCTAGGTGATGGATCTTGGTTACCGTATTATGATTCAAATAGCTATTTCATCACCACAAGCAAATACTAAATACAATTGCAAGTTGATTCAATGATGATAGTTTTCATTGATGTAAGTTTGAATAAGTTTTAAAGGCGTTATTCTCAATTAGAAGTTAGTATTTTGTCATTGTATTCTCTTTATTTTTTAATTATTAGTAAATAAATCGTTAGTAAGGTTACAGAAATCTCAGAAAAAGGTTTGGTTAAAATCAATTAGGTAACACAATGCAAAAACACATTCCATAAAGTTTTCAATCCTATTCTAACAGTTCAAACCAGAATTTCAGAGTTAGTACAACCCATGAACAGTTCAACTTCAAAGGAGAAGAAAGAGATTAACCCCCAGATGCATCAAGCACTCACTCTGCGAATTCTAAATAGCAAAAAATACCGAATCGCTATCTAGAATTCGCAGAATGGGATGCATCATCAAAATCGCTAATCAAGTGTAATTCGCAATCGCCCGCAATCGCCGTATGCGAATTTCCCAAAATCACTATTAAATTGCAGAATCGGCTGTTTCCCAACCCTAAATTGCCATTTCGCAAATACCGAAATCGCAAATAGCGATCTCGCAGATTGCGAGATCGCAAAAACGGGAAGTCGCATTTCGAGCACAATGATGACATCACAACCAGGAAGTAGGCAGCTCCATGACTTATTTGGAACATAGAGCTGGATAGAGGAGGAGGCACAGCACTGAGCTCCAGGTGACACACCCTGCAGTCCCAAGACAGGACACACATTGAAACCACAATGTCCCAGAATGCAGCAGGATCCAGTGAAACTGTCAGGAAGCGGAAAATCAAGTTCTCCGTACAAGAGCTGGAGTACTTGATTGAGGGAGTCAGCAGGGACCATGACAAGCTTTTCGGAAAGCTTTCCCGGAAGGTGCTCGAGGCTGACAAAAGGCGCATCTGGCTGCGCATCAGGGCAAAGGTCAACACCGTAGGAGTGACACAGCGGTCACTCGATGACCTCAAGAAGAGGTGGTACGACCTCAGAGGCCGTGCCAAGGAGCGCATTGCGGAGAGGCTCGGGGAGAGACTGGCCACAGGAGGAGGAGAGTCCACAGTTCCCGCAAACACACCACTGGAGGACTTGGTGGAGGACACCATCAACCCTGCAGCCTGCGTGGGGGTCACTCAGCTGGACACCTCCCGAGCCACACAGCAATCACAAGGTAAGAGCCATGCAACTGCGGCCCCGTCTGTCGTGTTTTGGCAGCTCCTGAGTTAGCGTTTAGCACAGCTACACGGTCTTTTCTGTTAACTTGACCAAAACGAACGGGGGCCATTTTGAATCCTTCTGCCTTCCGTCTCCTATGAACACGCTGCCTCGTGGTCAGTGTGCCCTTTTGTCCTTTCTCGAAACCCATGGTCACTAGTCTGCTCGGCAACAGGCTATTTTTAGTACTGGTCAAGCGCACATGCGCATTACGCACCAATTGGTCACTCTTCAGGAATGTTCATGCTAACTGACCAGTGCTGTCGAAACTCCTCCCACGTGTTGGCTGTGTTCCAAAAATGACCTTATATGTACCTAAAATGTGTAAACTTGTAACCGCCTATCTTTTTATTGCTATTAAACTATATAAAAGAGGTCGCGCACCGATGTTCGGGGTGCTACTTCTTACATTACCGAAGGGTGCTGTTGGAATGTATCACCACCCCATGGGGTCTTAATAAACTTGTCTTTTACCTTTTCCAGTGTCCGTGCCAACTTCTATACTAAGGTGTTCGAGAGTTTAGCAGAGTATGTAGGCCTGATTTGAACCCAACACCACAATTGGCGACCACGAAGGGACTCATCGGCGACTCGGAGGCCCGAAGGAGAGGTCGTGACGAAGGTTAGGAAACTCGCCATGGACGCGATCGCTGCCATTGAGTGACCCGAGTCTCGGCACCCACGGTGTGTTTTCCCTTCCTTCCGATCTGACCTTCCAGGTGGCGCCGGTCTTCGACTGAGATTCTGATCTTGGATTGTCGTGATGTGCCGTTTTGGCTGATTTGACCACAGAATTTGGCAGTTGGACGTTGGACGTTTGCAAATATTTGGTAAGCTTTTGAGCGGTGAGGTAGTCTACTGACACTTACTGTGGCTTTTTGAACCTTTGAATTTGAATTTGAATTTGTTAGCTAACGTTTTGAATCTTTGAATTTGAATTTGAATATGTGAAGTGCACCTCACATAGGCAGGCATGTAGGGATATTTCTCTGATTTATTTGATTTGAACAGTGCACCGTGTTAGGTGGCATTTTTGTAGTATCGCGTTTTCGTGGTACTTTTTGAAACATGCCTGTTTTTAGCACACTCCGTAGGATGTGCTGTTCTGAAAATGGTACCAATTATCGATTAAGTGAAAAACAGCCGGCTCCCCCAGAGGGGACTCCAAATCGTGAAATGTATATTAAATTCGGTATTCCACCTATAATGTATAGTACATTATGGCATAAGTATACTAAGACTGATCGTGAATTACAGTGGCCACTATCTGGGTCGTTTGACCTTCGAAAGGTACAGTATGTCGAGCAGTGTTTGTTTCAGCGAAGGTCTAGACAAGATATGTTTGATTGTGTGCGTATGTGGGAGAAGGAGGTGCGTGAACGAGTGAAGCGTGAGGAAGCCTTGGCGGAGAAAGTGCAGCGGAAGGCTGCACATGACAAAGCTTTACAGCTACAGGAGAAGGAATTACAGGAAAAGAAAGAGAGGGAGAGACGAGAACGTAATTTACAGGTTAATGGTCAATTCCCTATCAGGCGTCCTCTCTATCCAGTCCTTACTAATGAAACGGATGATTTTTCATTACTAGATCGTTGTCCGCCTCCGTACGTCGTACCTACGGCTCCGAACGAGGACTCGGACGAGGATAGTGATCGAACACAGCGTACCAGGTTATATACGGAACGAGCTGCGGAATTACGCTCAATTGCGCGAAAGCTAAATAATAATACTGTTACTGTTTCTGATGTTACTAAACAAATGGAACAGTGGTCTGATAAGGAACGACTGTATTTTTTAGATCATTTTGGAGATGAAGTTGTTGAGCGGTATAGAAAATATTCTCTCGAGTTAGAACCTAAGGAGATATCCAAGGATCGTGAGAATTTTCGTAAAGGTCTTTTTGTTCTTTCTTTCATATGCGGACGACTTCTTCAAGCGTTTGCTTGAACTGCGTAATGAGACGACACGGCTACGGGAGTTGGAAAAGTCGAAGAATTCGTCTACGTCCGGAGCGACGGGGATATCCAAAGAATGCCCTATCTTTGAAACAGATAAGATCGCTGCGATTAATGTTAGACCTATGCGAGAAGCTGCGCCTTTATATGTCCCTCATAAAGGGGATGGCACAGATGATGATAAAAGCTCCAAAGACGCGAAAGGGTATTTTGTATATAATTGGGTTTATACGCCTTGGAATAGAGCAGATGTCATGGCGCTTAAGAATGCTTTACCTGATCCCCGTAAAAACCCTGCGGCTTTTCATGAAAATGTTGAAAGTGCAATTTCTTCATGTATCATGACGTTAGTTGATATTGATCTATTTTTCGGGTTGATATTGCCCCCTGATATGTGGAGAGCCATTCGTAGGTTTGATGACCTCACGACTCTCGGGGCCACTTGGAAAGATCTTGTTCAGGCTGATTTAGATAGAGAACCAGCATGTAAGCCGTGTCAATTAATATTAGACCTTCCAGGTGCCATACTAACAAAATTAAAGACTCTTGCTCCCGCTAAAAAGATTGATTGGACTATATTAGCCTCTTGTAAGCAGAAAGCGGATGAATCAGTTTCCGATTTTTTCTCTCGCTTCGAGGAAGCGTTCCATGATTACAGTGGTCAATTATTGACAGAAGATACTGGCAGGCATCTATTCGTTGATAAGTATGTAGCTAATCTCCTACCGGAGATTGCGAAACGATTAAAAGCGAGTGAAAGTTCATGGACCACAGCAACCCCTGACTCTTTATTGACTATGGCTCAATATTATGAAAGACAGGAATTGGAGGCGAAAGAAAGTAGTGAAAAGAAGGCGAAGGAATTGAAAACGAAGGTAATGTTAGCTCAGGTTCAGGCTACGAGAGGGAACAATAGAGGGGGGCGAGGATCGTACAGTAATGCTCCTCCCCCTCGTTCTGACATTTCTGTGAATCAATGTGCATACTGCAAACAGTTTGGGCATTGGATTGCAGACTGTCCGGTGTTTCGAGAGCAGCGTAATTTGAGGGGACGAGGAAGTGGGAGATCTAGGAATTATTATGGAGGGTCAAGAGGAGGTTATGGCACGAACGATCGTGGAGGATATGGAGCAAGGGGTCGTGGTCAGTCAGATTATAATACGTTTGATAACCGCAATCAATATCAGATAAATGAGGGTGATCCTGCTGAACCACGGGATGAGCATTACGCATAGGATTGCGTAGGATGGGGTGTGGAATCGGTTGAGGTACCAGTTGATCAGAGGGGTCCATACATAGAAGCACATGTTTTGGGTTCTACTGATCAATTTCTGGTCGATACAGGAGCTACTCGTAGCGCTTTGTCCAAACACTTGGTTCCAAGGGCTCCCCTGTCTGGCGAGGTAATTACAGCAATAGGGTTCGATGGAACACCTACTTCTAGCCCACTGTCTCAACCAGTTGCCTTTCATGTTGATAAATTTGCTGCCCCTTGTCCCTTTTTGTTGTCTCCAAATACACCCGATAATATTATTGGACTCGATATGTTAAAACACTTTCGAGCTACCATTCGCTGTGCCCCAGAAGGAGTGCGAGTTGTGCTGAATGAGAATTACCCAGATTTTGAGCGAGTGTGTTTTGTCCATGAATCTGAAGTTCTGGCCTCCTTACCAAAAACATTGTGGGCCACTTCTGACACGGATGTAGGACGAATGATAATTCCCCCAGTGCGTATTACTGTAAAGGAGGGAGTATCTCTGCCACGTGTCCCGCAATATAAGATTTCTAGAGAAGGTGAACTTGCTTTAATACACATTGTAAATGATTTGATTTCGGCAGGAGTAGTCGAGGAAGTTCCTTACAATGTTTGCAATAGTCCAATTTTACCGATCCTTAAGAGAGATACCGATACTAAAGTTTACCGTTTCATTATTGATTTGAGGGAAATAAACAAGATAGTAGTGCCTCAGTATCCAGTGGTATCTGACATCACCACATTGCTTACGTTGGTTCCACCGACGGCGACTACTTTTACAGTCATTGATTTGAAGAACGCCTTCTTTTCGATCCCTGTACATCCTGACAGTCGATATCTATTCGGCTTTACATTAAATAATAAATCGTACAGATTCTGTCGAATTCCTGAAGGCTATACTGAAAGTCCTAGCATTTATAGTCAGGCATTAAAAAGGCAGCTTGATTCCTTTGACTTACAAGAGGGAGTGGTTCTCATTCAATATGTAGACGATATCTTACTTGCTGTAGACACGCCAGAACAATGTGAGAAGAGTACCTTTTCCTTGCTTTCCTTCCTGGCCAAACATAATCATAAAGTTTCGAAGAAAAAGCTGCAATATTGTAGACCAAAGGTGACCTACCTCGGTCATCTTTTGTCTAAGGAGGGCCGTGCGTTGACACCAGATCGAATTCAAGCAATATTAGATACCCCAGTTCCTCGCACTCAGAAAGATGTTCGCGCCTTTATAGGTTTGACGTCTTTTTGTAGGCAATGGATATTGGGTTTTTCACATACCGTTAAACCATTGTTGGCATTGTTGTCTAAAGATACACCGATTCCCATTGAATGGACGGATGAATGTCAGAATGCTTTTGAACAATTGAGACAAGCTCTTTGTTCTGCACCAGTGTTGGGTACACCTGATTACACGAAGATCTTTACATTATATGTACACGAGAAGGATGGGTGCGCATTGTCAATGTTAGTGCAGACACACGGAGACAAACAGAGGCCTTGTGCATACTTCTCGGCGGTACATGACCCTGTGGCTCGAGGATTGCCTGGATGTTTTCGAGCAGTTGCAGCAACAGCAGTTGCGATACGACAAAGTGAGGGAATAGTTTTGTCACACAAATTGTTGGTGCTAGTTCCCCATGCGGTAGATGCGTTACTGAATCAAACGAAAACACAGCATCTAACCAGTGCCCGTCTGACAGGATATGAGCTAACATTGTTGGCGCCGCACATCACACTAAAGCGATGTGCAGCACTAAATCCTGCTACTTTATTGCCGGATCCTGTTGCTGAGACCCAGAAGGAAGAACAACATGATTGTGTTTTTCTGACTGAGGAACAGACAAAGGGTCGTATCGATTTACAGGATACGCCATTTCCAGATGTGGATGGGGAACTGTGGGTTGATGGGTCATGTGTGAGGCTACCAGATGGTACGACTTCCGCAGCTTATGCGATCACGACACTTAAGACTGTGGTAGAAGCAGCACGGATACCCCAAAAATCAGCTCAAGCGGCTGAGTTGATAGCCTTAACGAAGGCATGTGAGTTAAGTGCTGGATTATGTGTGAACATTTACACGGATAGTCGTTACGCTTTTGGAGTAGTGCATGATTTTGGCCTACTTTGGAAGGAACGAGGATTCCTGACTTCACACGGAGTACACATCATGCATGGAGAGTTGGTGCGCGATCTCCTGAATGCACTGTTATGCCCAAAGAAAGTTGCAATAGTCAAGTGCAGTGCACATAAAAAGGTGACGGACAAAATAGGGCAAGGCAATGCTTTTGCAGACCGCATTGCGAGAGAGACCGCTATGCTGCAAAATAATTGCCCCATGTATGTGGTGAAGTCACAAGCTGAGCGGTGGCATGATGCTAGAGAAGAAATACTCGATATACAGAAGTCAGCATCAGAGGCAGAACTTGTGAAATGGGCCACCGAGGGAGTATTGGATGATGAGGGTTGCTGGCGTAGTAAAGATATGGAGAGATGGAAACTACCCATGGCCTATTTACAAACAATGGTGCAAATGACACATGGACTGGCACACATTGGAGCTCTCGCAATTACTAAATTGCTTACACGAGTTTGGGAAAATGCTGACATTGCTAGCACGGCTAAGAGAGTAGTGCAGACCTGTCTGATATGTTTGCAGCACAATCCCGGACAAGGGACTCATACTCCTAAAGGTGGGTTTGTTCCACCTACTGCACCATTCGAAGTACTACAAATGGATTACATCCAGCTGGAACGCTGTAATAATCTCAAGTATGTCCTAGTAGTGGTGTGTGCCTTCAGCAAATGGATTGAGGCTTACCCTACGAAAGACAATACAGCATTGACAACAGCTAAGGTGCTACTCAAGGAGTACTTCCCGCGCTATGGTGTTTGTAAACTTATGTGGAGTGATAATGGCCCTCATTTCATTGGAAAAGTAGTGGAATATGTCCTGAAAGGATTGGGAATCAAACAACGATTCCATGTTGTCTTTCATCCGCAATCAGCAGGTTTAGTGGAGAGATATAATGCAACTCTGAAGCTGAAGCTAGCAAAGATAGTGGCATCGACATCTCTGAAATGGCCGGACGCTTTGCCTCTGGCATTGCTGTCCATTCGATCAGTGCCCCATTCTCGGTCTGGCCTCACACCCTATGAAGTAGTGTTTGGAAGGCCTATGAATATCTGGGGAGTTCCAAAACCTCGTTTGATACATGATATGCCTTGTATAATGATGAACGATTATCTGGCACGATTAACAAATGATTTGCTTTCTATTCATCAACAGGTTCGAGAGGCGCTCCCTGATAACTCCGCTGGTGAGGCTCACGATCTCCGTCCTGGGGACCACGTGATGGTCAAAATATTTGAGCGATCCAGCAGTTTGGAACCAAGATGGCATGGCCCTGAGCAAGTGCTGCTGGCCACGCGAACTGCTGTGAGAGTCACCAACAAGAAGCGGTGGATTCATTCAACGCACTGCCGACGTGTCTCTCCGGATCTGGTGAGCCCTGCGGTGCTATCCGACTACAGAAAGATTTTGGATACAGAAAAGAGCCCAGCTGTCACGCCTGATGAATTGGAGGGAGCCTTCCCGGACCACGTTGTTTCGGATAAAGTGAAGTACAATCTACGCCCCAGGAAATAAGATTTCTTTTGTGCTCTTTTTGAAACTGGTTGGTGACCGCTCTGAGGTTTGTGAAACGGAAGCCGGGAATATCAAGGGGGGGGGATCAGTTCTGCCCAGTGTAGCGACACCCGTCTTGAATCCCGGAGAACAAATCAACGGCAGCCTCGGTTCAGAACCATCGTTTTAATTTTTCTCGCTTAGTATTGCTTTTGAAGAGTATTGTTTTGTGAACTATGGCATCTCCTTCGACACGAAGAGGGAGAATTCTTGGTGCTGTTTTATTTGTCTTGACCGTAGTGGTGATCGCAGTATTAGCTTGGACTATAGAACTGTTGTTTCCTGCACGAGAACATTTACTGCCCACCACTCCAAGTCCGTCTGAACATTTTCATTTCACTCTGCCTTTTCACGAAGAAAGACATAGGCAGACTTATTTGAATAACAGCTTTATTAAGATTCTGCATCATACTCATAACATGACCAACACGTCCAATTGTTGGGTATGTGGGATGTTGCCCGGACATCAGAAGAAGGGAGGAACACCACTCATTCCTCTCCCGTTTTCTCATAATGGTTCTTGTCATGCTTGGTACACTCTTCTTTTTACTCTGCGATGGCCAACGAAAGGTGGATTACTTTTTCGGTTGAATAAAATATGCTATAACGATAAAGATGGCTATCCACATGCTGAAGGAACTAAATTCGAATGGGAAGAATATCGTCCGGACAATATTTCTACACCTCGTGTATATACGAATCAAAGACTCATAAATGTGACGAACATGCATATAATAACCGTGATCGATACAAAAGCAGATTTGTGTATTAGAAATAAAGGTACAATCCCCGTAGGTCGCAGTGAATGTAATATTACACTTACCTTTGATACACCAACTGGAATTGCATTTGTAGCTTCGCATAACACATATTTTATTTGTGGAAATAAGGGATATCACCGTCTACCTTTGGGATGGTTAGGAACGTGTTATGTAGCATTTGTATTACCACCTGTGTTTATTGCTCCTCCCATGTATCACAATGATTATGTTTTGTACCATGATTTCATATTGAATAGAGTGAAACGAACAATAGATCTTGATGAAATAGACCAGACTGATACCACTTTACAACAGTATGTAGATTTCAATTTGGGGTTATTTTCATTCGTAGGAGCTGCATTGAATAGCAGAAAGATAAGGCGGCTTACACGTGTGGTGGAAGCCGTTGCCAACGAAACTGCCTCTGCTTTAGGGAATATTACTGAGGAATTGCAAATTACCAGAATTGTGGCGCTCCAGAATCGAATGGTTCTAGATGTGATACTAGCTGATAGGGGTGGAGCATGCCGCGTCATCGGAAGTAGTTGTTGCGTGTACGTACCAGATAACTCACCTTCTGTATATGATTCGATTACAAAATTACATAAGATAGCTGCTGAGATCCACCCAGAAAATGGAACATGGACTTTTTCTGGTTGGTTCTGGACCCTGCTTAGTACTTGGGGTTGGAAATTATTAACGATTCTCTGTGTTTTTATTGGAGTATTATTTTTCCTTTGTCTATGTATTCAATGTGGCCCTACATTATGTTCTGTATGTATCACAGCCTGTATTCCATCCAAACAAGCTATTGTCAAGCAAAAGAAACTGATCAATGATGAAGTATTGAAAATAATGGCTATTAACATTGAGGATGAACATTCTGACTACGTCCACTATGAGGTAGCTTTTGCTAAACGCTAAAAGGGCCGTCTGTCGTGTTTTGGCAGCTCCTGAGTTAGCGTTTAGCACAGCTACACGGTCTTTTCTGTTAACTTGACCAAAACGAACGGGGGCCATTTTGAATCCTTCTGCCTTCCGTCTCCTATGAACACGCTGCCTCGTGGTCAGTGTGCCCTTTTGTCCTTTCTCGAAACCCATGGTCACTAGTCTGCTCGGCAACAGGCTATTTTTAGTACTGGTCAAGCGCACATGCGCATTACGCACCAATTGGTCACTCTTCAGGAATGTTCATGCTAACTGACCAGTGCTGTCGAAACTCCTCCCACGTGTTGGCTGTGTTCCAAAAATGACCTTATATGTACCTAAAATGTGTAAACTTGTAACCGCCTATCTTTTTATTGCTATTAAACTATATAAAAGAGGTCGCGCACCGATGTTCGGGGTGCTACTTCTTACATTACCGAAGGGTGCTGTTGGAATGTATCACCACCCCATGGGGTCTTAATAAACTTGTCTTTTACCTTTTCCAGTGTCCGTGCCAACTTCTATACTAAGGTGTTCGAGAGTTTAGCAGAGTATGTAGGCCTGATTTGAACCCAACACCACACGTCCCCCAACAATGCCCATGCCCCCAGAGCAAGCCATATTGGTAACCCCAGTAATGCAGTCCCTGCCCAACACAAATGCCCAATTGCATTGTGGGACCTGTAGTGTGACAATGTGCCCTGATAGCCACACACAGTCAGAACAGTCAAGTGAAACATACCCCTAAAGCCAGTCATGCATGCAGGTTGCTACATCCTAGGTAGAACCAAAGGAAATGATGGACGGAGCGTTGACAACACAAGCACTCACCCCCAGTCAACTGATCTGGGTTTAATCCATCACCATTCTTTAGCCCACTCTGCCACCCCAGTTCAGACATGGCCATATGCAAATCAGTCTGACCCTGTGCCTCATGGGAACAGTCCAGCCCGAACTGCCAAGACATGCCTTCCCTGGACCGGAAACAAGCTTCCCAGGACCGGTTTCTGGCATTGCAGCCGTCTTCAGCCGGGCTTGCTTGAATCCAGTGGCAAAGTGAGCAAGGGACTCACATCTGAGCATACCCTGCCAACTTATTGTGAGCAAAGCAAAACCAAAGTAAATGATGGACGGAGCGTTGACAATAAAAGCACTCACCCCCAGTCAACTCATCTGGGCTTAATCCATCACCATTCTTTAGCCCACTCTGCCACCCCAGTTCAGACATGGCCATATGCAAATCAGTCTGACCCTGTCCCTCATGGGAACAGTCCAGCCCGAACTGCCAAGCCATGCCTTCCCTGGACCGGAAACAAGCTTCCCAGGACCGGTTTCTTGCATTGCAGCCATCTTCAGCCGGGCTTGCTTGAATCCAGTGGCAAAGTGAGCAAGGGACTCACGTCTGAGCATACCCTGCCAACTTATGGCAAACAAAGCAAAACCAAAGGAAATGATGGACGGAGTGTTGGCAATACAAGCACTCACCCCCAGTCAACTGATCTGGGTTTAGCCCACTCTGCCACCCCAGTTCAGACATGGCCATATACAAATGAGTCTGACCCTGTGCCTCATGGGAACAGTCCAGCCCGAACTGCCAAGCCATGCCTTCCCTGGACCGGAAACAAACTTCCCAGGACCGGCAGCCGTCTTCAGCGGGGCGTGCTTGAATCCAGTGGCAAAGTCAGCAAGGGACTCACGTCTGAGCATACCCTGCCAACTTATGGCGAACAAAGCAAAACCAAAGGAAATGATGGACGGAGCGCTGCCAATACAAGCACTCACCCCAGTTAACTGATCTGGGTTTAATCCATCACCATTCTTTAGCCCACTCTGCCACCCCAGTTCAGACATGGCCATATGAAAATCAGTCTGACCCTGTGCCTCATGGGAACAGTCCAGCCGGAACTGCCAAGCCATGCCTTCCTTGGACCGGAAACAAGTTTCCCAGGACCGTTTTCTGGCATTGCAGCCGTCTTCAGCCAGGCTTGCTTGAATCCAGTGGCAAAGTCAGCAAGGGACTCATGTCTGAGCATACCCTGCCAACTTATGGCGAACAAAGCGGTACAAAAGGGGGTGGTGATGGACGGAGCATCTGAACGGAGCTGGGCCGAAGACGGCTGAAATGCCAGAAACCGGTCCTCGGAACTGGGGTGGCAGAGTGGGCTAGTGAATGGTGATGGATTAAACCCAGATCTGTTGACTGGGTGTGAGTGTTTAATTGGTTCAGATGCTCCGTCCATCACCACCCCCTTTTGTACCGCTACATCCTAGGTGCCAGAATCATACCATTAATCATGCACTCATTCACATCACAGGTGCTGCAGATGCTGAGACCTCAGATAGCGAGGCACTCCATATTGTGGGAACTCCAGATGAGACGGAGGGAGAGAGCCAAACAGCCCCAGCACCTGGACCGTCACATGCACCTGCACCAGTACCAGCACCTTCCCATACACACAGGGCCACCCCTGCAGCCATAGTAGGAGTTCAACCACCCCCGGCGTCACGCATGGCAGTGGATCAGACCCCACCACCACCCAGGAGGCAGACACGCCGCACAGCCACTGTGCGGTCCCAGGCAAGCAGCCGGTTGAGGCAGCAGCGCTCCATGGCCACACGACCAGACAGGGAGCAACAGGCCCAAAATCTAGGGCTAGGAATTGAAGCCCGGATGCTTGCTGTGCACCGCAAGCAGGCACAGCACATGGCAGCCATGCAGCTGCAGCTGTACAAAACTGCACGCAATATCAACCAGCTGACAGAAAGTGTGCAGGAGCTAACAGCTGCAGTGAAAGAGAACAACCAACTGATGGTGGCGCAGTACGACATCACCCGCCGACGCCACCGCCAGCTGCTGACCCAGCTATCTGCCTATACCTGGTCGAACCACCTGATTGGGAACGCCACATCACAACTGTCGCGCAGGTCACTGGCCATGCAGCTACAAATGTTACAATGCTGCCAAGATATAGCAAGGGCCCTGGAGCAGGTTACCACCGCAGTTGAGAATCAACAGGTGTGCGGCCATGGCCATGCAAGGGGGGGTGATGATGTCAGTGAGGGCACATCGAGCCTGAGCAGCCAGTCTGTGCCGGTGCTACCAGAAAGGCGTCTCAGTTCCAGGCCCAGTGCTGCATCACGCCCGGACACTCCCAACGTGGAGTTGGAGAGGCGACAGGATGCGTCCGGCAGGAGGCACCAGTGACTGACTAACCATTACTGGCAGTGCCATGGTGATGTAGCCACGCACGCCTGCTCTGGGTACAAGAGCCTGTATGAGGCAATACAGTTGTAATATTTTTTGATGATTTCAAGCACATCTAGAGTTTGTTGAACATAAAAATAAGATTTTCTTTTAACACAAGTCTTCCTCATGTCATTAATTCATGTGGCATGCATGAGTGCAGTGTTGTGTGAGAGGTATGGGTGCACTAGAAATAGTTCAGTGTGATGTTGTTACGGCGCCTGTGTCCTCCAGCAGGATTCTCCCTGCGTGCATGATACATATGTACAGGTGGCAGGTTGTCCCCCTCCGACTCACTACCAGACACCTCCACAGGTATCCTCCGCTTGGTGGCAATATTGTGAAATATGGCACACACGGCCACGATGTGGCAGCAGACCTCAGGCTGGTATTTGAGGGCCCCGCCAGTCTTGTGGAGGATGCGTAATTGACTCTTTAACATGCCAAATGTCCGCTCAATGACATTTCTTGTGTGTATGTGTGCAGCATTGTAACACCGTTCCTGTGGTGTAGCAGGGTTGAGGTATGGGGTGAGGAGGTATTCACGGAGGCCGTAGGCGCTGTCACCTGAAGGATAGGAGCAGAGGGTCAGTGCCTGTCATGCGCAGCAACATGGTCTTTTCATACTGTATGTGGGCATGTGTACTTACCTAGGAGATGTCCTTCGCCAAAGTCACCCCTGGCCAAGCGGGTGTGTATGCCGCTGTGCCGGAAGATGAACGAATCATGCGTGCTCCCCGGGTATTGTGCCACAATGTCTGTGATGATGGTTTTCGCATTGCAGACCATCTAGATGTTGAGGGAGTGGTATGACCTGCGGTTCCGGTACATGTATTCGGTCTCAGCGGGTGGACAGATGTGAATGTGGGTGTAGTCAATGCAGCCAATTACATGGGGGAAATGGGCGGTGTGATATAAGTCCAGTTTAGTTTGCGTTAAGTCCTGTTGGGTTGTTGGGAAGTTGATGTAGTGATGGATCCGGCTCAGCATGGCATCCAGGAAACTCTGTAGGCAGCTTGACAGGGTACTCTGTGATATACCGCCTGCATATACAACTATCCCCTGGAAGATTCCGGAGGCCAGGAGGTGCAGGCAGCACAGGACCTGGACATGGGTGGGCACGGCATTGGTCCTCCGTGTTGGGTGCTGCATCAGGGGGTCAACGTCTCTGATGAGCTTCTTTATCATTGCCCCATTGAGCCTGTATTTTGAGTAGATCTCCTCTTCAGTCTGTCCCAGGAGTGTAATCCGCAGCTGGAAGATGCACTCCTGGATCCTGGGTCGGTTCTGGGCTGCAGCCTGGAGCCTCAGCCGCCTTGCCACGATGTAGAGACCTGGCATTGTGACTTTCCTAATGCTCCTACTGAGTTTCCTTAAGTGTGTTTGATTTACCCTACACCTGTTTCTTGTTTGCAATTTTTTTTCACAATTGGACTTCATGGTTACCACCTGGTTTAGCTTCTCCTTAAATTGCGACTCGTTTTTTGCGAATTTGGGTATTTTCGCAAAATGCGATTTATGATGAATTTGATTTGCGGTTTGATTTGCGAATTCGCAATATAATTGCGAGTTCGCAATATTTTTCTCAGAAAATGTGGGTAATCGCTGTTAAGGAATCGCAATGTGGGTTGACAAATGGACTTGCGATTGTTTGTTTTGGGAATTCGCTATTTGCTGCTTTTGCTGTTGATGAATTGCGGGAGCGGAAATTGCAATCGCAATCACTGTTTCGCAGCTATTGCGATCGCTATTTCGCTTGATGAATCTATGCCTAAATGAGCATAAAGCTCAAAACCAATTTTAAGCAGCAGAACTTCCCATCAAGGGCAGTTATTAAACCAAGCCAAGTCTCAGGAATCAAGTAAGAGATCCTACAATTGCAGTAACAATCAATACAAATAAAGCCTCAAAATGAAGTAATGATGAACAGAATCAGCAATAGACAAAACCATCAGCAGGTAAGTAAAAAAAAAAAATCAGGTACGTGAGGACAAAGGTATTAAAAAAGTCATTCAGTCTATAGGGACACACACTAATATAAAATACATGAATACATGTTGCATCTTCCTCTCTGGTCCAGTCAAAAGGCAGTTCTCCTCTGTGAGCAGGTTCCATTCTTCCTTTGTCGTGAAAATAAATGCGGTTTGTAAAGCTTTACAAAGGTTTATCCTAAGTTAGTTGCAGACAATTCTTACTCACATAGTTAAATTCTGGAAACATAAACCTTGAATGAAATATGCTGAAGAGAAGAAACATTGTCTTTGCGAAAATACTGTAATGCATTTCATTAATACGAACAAGAAATATTCTTTTAAAAGTGCAACTAGTCTATTCGGGCATTGAAGTAGGGATGAGAATGGGAATTTTAATCATCATAAGTAATATGTTGCTTAGTTAAAATAGTACATTTGATTAAAACCAGAGCATTCAGCAGTTATGAGAAACATTTTTTTAGTATGTCTCATTAAGGTCAGACTTCTAAATTATTTGTGAACAATTTAGCAATATAAAGTTCACTTCTAGTTAAAGGAAGGTTGTTTCTTGGAATTGCTATGGCCTATAAACATAGCTGTGACTGCCTATTGTAGTTCGCACATTTAAAGTGCATCTCATTGGTTTGAATGTTATGTTATTCATTGCTCATTTTTAACTGTTAATCTAAATAATTCGGATTTTAATTAGTCAACCTTATCTAGGTCAATGCATACATTCCAATAAAACAAGAGTATTTGGCCTCCATTTTAAATTTGGGAACACATGCCATTTTCCTAAATTCACCACATGTTTATGGCTGGGTTGCCCGGTGGTTGATCACAGGCTCTAGCCACAGGCTGGGATCTGCATGCAACCACTGGGATATATAGGCAAACGAGAGAAAAGGGCATAGCTGCAGGCCAGGTCCTGTCTACAACACTTGGGATACATGTGTGGTTGAATGCAGGGCATGACAGCAGGACTGGCTCTCTATTGAAATCCAACCCCAACAATAGGTGAGTTATAGATGTGCATTGTGAGGCTGTTGGATATAGATCATGACCTTTTAATTGAAACATTTCAAATGTGCCATAACAACTCTGAATTGATTAATGGCATGTATGATACTCATTGTGTAGTTGTACTGGTTCTGCTTTGAGCCAGTATAGCCAGTACATATAAACACATTTCTACTTGTTTTATGTCTTTAGAGCTGTACTTTGACCTCTGCATCATAGAGTCAAGAGATCATTTGAGAGTAAAAGAGAGAATATGACTTAGGCACTCATGGTTTCGAGATCACATACATTGGATGCCATTGTAAGAAAGCAGCACATGCTAGACTGTTTTTCAGAGCTTGCAGAATGTTTCTGCAAGATTGCATTTTATGGGGTCAATTATGGACGTAATCACGACCAAATGCATCTTCTTTTACAGTCCACTCAAATGAAGCATGCATTCAATTAGAAACCTCTGCAGAAATGTGCGGGTTCCCTACTGTGAACAAAATTGCTTTTTTCTTCGCAGCATCACACCCATCTCTTTTGAAGGAGTCAAGAGCAATGTGAGTACAGCAGGAATAATCTTCCCTTTCACAGTCATTTTGGCTCACCAGATGTAACTCTGAAAACACATGAAATTACTTGAAGCTATTTTTCAGACATGAGATAGTACACGTGCCACTAATGTTTTAAGAGAAGATGATTATGCATGAACAGAGCTTTAGAAAATACCAAAACAGTAAATATATATTCACGATAGTGAAGATACTCAACATTGAAGAGTTTGGTGAATTGTCAGCTTTGTTTATAAAACGTGCAGTCCACGTTTAAAAGGCTCTGTTATCATGTAATCAGCAGTGTAGCCAGCAATGTCACAGTGGGGTGGCAAGTTACATCAACTAGCCCGGGTGCTGTTGAGCACAAATGATTAGGGCACCTGTCAGGTATAATTGTGAGTAATTTGTTCCAATGTAGTGACAAAAAATATGCGAGTAAATACTATACATTATAAAACATTTGCTAAAATATAACGGTTAACTTGGAGAAGTCTCCCCACATGTTGTTGTCCAGCAACTGAACAGTGACGACGCACGTGAGGGATCTTGCGAGTGTTAAGCCCAATTTTTGATTGACCCACAATAACAATAAAAATAAAAATAGGAGATACACTGATGTTTTTCGTGGAGAGTAGATGCTGTTTTTTAAAATACAAGATTCATTTGTTGAGGTTGCGTTGGTGAAGCTAAGTGTAGCTGTGAGGTTTAGTGTCAGTTGTACAACAGTACATTTCATGCAATTACTTCGCATGCCTTTGAAAACGCATGCCAATACCACGCATTGTTTTTATATTTAAATAAAATGTATTTGTGGGGGGAACCCCCCACCCCCTCAACCTACCTTAATTGTGTTGTCTTGGCATGCATTTTTATTGCATATTTGCAGTAAAGATATCCGTGTTAAAAAATGCGTTGAAAGGCTGGTGAAAAACCTTGTTGTAAATGCTATTTCCCATGTAGGTCAAGTTGTAGGTTTGTCTTATTTTGTTTGCTAAGGGTTAGATTTTAGGTTTTATAAGGGTATATTGCTGGCCAGTGATTTTGATGGCTGGTATGGAGTCAGAGCAGAGTGGCAGTCATCAGGAGTGCTATATAGTGAAGCTGACGTAAGAAGATTGGTTCAGTAGTAATTTCAAATTAAGTTGCAGGAGATGGTTAACAGCATTTTAATGAACCCTCGAGAGACGAGATTCGTAGTGGGGTGAAGAGTTTTATTTTCCTTCGGTGGAAAAGATAAAAAGAGGTTTGAGGAATAAAATAAGGAAGGCAAAACATTTAGAGGAGGTTCAAAGGACTACGAATGGGAAGGATGGTTAAACATCATAAAAAGAAGCGGTGTCCTTTGCGGCATGCAAGGAATGGCTGTCCTTAGCAGCATGCGGAGGAGAGGTGTCCCCTGCAGCACACATGAGGAGAATGTACAGGCAAAATATCTCTGACAGAGAATGTGAAGAGTGAAATGACTAAATTTTTGGATTTGCAAGACGAAGGCGATTTCGAAGAAGAGTTTGAGAAGTTTGGGAGTGAAGGAATGTTTGAGGTGCTCAGGGATCCTTTTGGCTGAAGAAATGTATTCCCCTTTTGGTATTAGTAATCCTAGCAGTGGTAACTGGTGGTGGAGATGGTAGAGGAGGCCTATGTCAATGAGACTCCTGTAGATGTGGAGTTACTCAGAGGATGGAGTCAATGAGCAGTGGTTTTTTAGGGAATGCGAAAGCTGGGTTGCTAGCAGAGACTTATGAAGATAAGTCCCAAGCTATGAGACATGGCTTAGAAGGAACCCAGTGAGGATGCTAAAGGCTTGCTTTTTGGTGAAGGTCTGGTGAAAAGCCTGGGGAAGCACATATATACATTTACGCCCTTGGATAAGGTTCAATCGAACATGAGGAGAGTTTTCGATAGAGGAGAGTTTGGTAGGGCCAGTAGATAGATACGAGTTTTGCCACGGAAAAGCTGGACATTATTTGCGCTTCATGCTTGAAATTACTTGCTGTTAGTTTTAAAATCTTTACTTTGTTTGCATTTTTTTAAAGTCTTCATCGTAAAATTGGCAAGTGTAACGTTAAAATTGCTTCTGCTGATTACTAGCATAGTCTCTTACCTGCACCATAAAAATACTGAATTCACACATCTCGCTGATTAGCGAGAATAGCTAGGAAGCAGTTCCTTGTAACGCCATTTTGGGTGTAGAGACAGGGGCTCAGCCGCACTTCCGGGGCTGCGCTCTAGTGGTTGGACACTCCTCTTGCTATTTAGAGCAGGAAGTGCAAGCGCGCGATTATTAGAATACGAGTTTTGCCACAGAAAAGCTGGAAATTATTTGCGCTTCATGCTTGAAATTACTTGCTGTTAGTTTTAACATTTTTAATTTGTTTGCATTTTTTAAAAGTCTTCATCGTAAAATTGGCAAGTGTAACGTTAAAATTGCTTCTGCTGATTACTAGCATAGTCTCTTACCTGCACCATAAAAATCCTGAATTCACACATCTCACTGCTTAGCGAGAATAGCTAGGAAGCAGTTCCTTGTAACGCCATTTTGGGTGTAGGGACAGGGGCTCAGCCGCACTTCTGGGGCTGCGCTCTAGTGGTTGGACACTCCTCTTCCTGTTTAGAGCAGGAAATGCAAGCACGCAGCGTGCGCGCCGATGACGCGCCGGAGGCGCGCCAGAGGCAAGACCGTCTGTGCCCATCCGCGCCGCGGTCGCGCACAGTGCCAGACACGCTGCCCGTCGCACCACTCATCGGAACAGAATTAAATACTCCAGAGAACAGCTACTTCTCCTGGGTAAGAGAGATGATGGGAAAATGTGCCAAGGTCCCACTCTCGAGGATCAAGGTAATAACATTTTACACTGTGGGATGATTAATTGTAGATCGTTGATGAAACACCATCTTGAGGTATACACTATGCTGGAAAATATGGAATTGGATGCTCTTTTCCTAACCAAAACCTGGACTACATCAGAGTTACTGGTGCAGTTGGGCTTTGCATGCCCAGATAGTTACAAAATATTCCATAAACCAAGGATTACTGGGAGAGGTGGGGGGGTTGCGATAATATACAAGGAAAAATGGAACTTTGTACCCCTACAAATAGATGAGATTCATGGGCTTGAACGACTGGGCTTTTCACTACAGGAGGCTAAGGGCAGCTTACTTACAGGGGTGCTCTGCTATAGACCCCCGAGGGCGGATACCCAGTTTCAAGACCTTTTCAGCTCTATTATTGATTTGAGTATTACTCATGCACATTTGTTGGTATTGGGAGACTTTAATCTTTGGGACAACGACAGTCTAGATAACCACTTGAGGGACCTAAGACAAACTTGTGAGAACCTTGGCCTGTGTCAAATGGTAACTCAATCAACGCACCTAGGAGGCCATACTCTAGACCTCTTGTTTGCAAAGCAAGCTAAGACAGAGGTAGTGGATGTCTTGCCCCAAAATTGGATGGACCACTCGCTAATCCACTTTGCTACCACGCTATCTAGCTTAGAGGGCACTAGCAATCTTCCATTGAGTTTCCGAAAGGGAAGAGAATGGGCCAAGCTGGTAAAAAATAAGACCCTATTGCCTCTCCAGGGCCGGATGTCCTTTACCCCTTCCTCTTCTGTAGGTGAAAACTCTCAGACCTACTGCAAGATTATGGCAGACTCCCTTGATACAGTGGTGCCAATAAAGCGCCTAAAAAATAGGAGCAACATTTCTGCCCCTTGGTTCAACAACAAATTAAAACAGATACGGGTAACATGTAAAAAGGCAGAGAGGACATGGAGGAGGGCATATTTGGATTTATATAGGAAAGCTTTGAAACTGGCACAGACCCATTATAAGGAATCTATTGCCAAGGCCAAGGCTGATTTTTATGCCAACTCTATCTTGCAAGCCACTAACAGTACTAAAGCACTCATCGTTAAGAACCTATCTAGTCCAGCATGTGCTAGTAATAAGGTAATAGCCTCACAGAAACTATGTGATGATATCGCTGACTTTTTTGAAGACAAAATAACTACAATTGTTGGGAATTTGCAATCTGACGGTGCGGCTGGCTTAGCTGAGAAATCTGCCTCTGAACCCCAAATAGCTACCATATTGGATATCTTCCACTCTCCTACAGAGGACTCTTTTAACCAGCTGGCTCAAAGTGTGGCCTCAGGCTCCCCGCTAGATCCTTTCCCTCACAAAATCTGGAAAACCCTGGGGGAAAAAACTCTACCATGACTATGGAAGATCTGCTGCCAGTCATTGGAGGAATGTGTGGTACCAGAAGCTTGGAAGCAAGCTATTATAACTCCACTTCTTAAAAAATCCTCCCTGGACCCTTCCACCCCGGCGAGTTTCAGACCAATCTCCTTACTGCCCTACCCAGTCAAAATCCTTGAAAAGGTAGTTAGTAAAAGTCTATCTTGCTATCTAGAGGATAACTTTCTGCTGGACAGGGATCAGTTTGGCTTCCGCCCGGGACATGGGACTGAGACCGCACTGGTAACGGTAATGGATAACCTGCGAATGCGTGCTGACAATGGGGTTTCATCTGTCCTGGTACTATTGGATATGTCAGCCGCATTTGATACGGTTAACCGTGCAGTGTGGTTTAAGAGACTAGAAGACATAGGGGTAAAAGGATAGGCTTTAAAATGGTTACGATCATACCTGTCAGGAAGACAACAGGCGGTATCCTTATCGCCATTTCCCTCTGACATGTCCCCAGTACTCCATGGGGTACCACAAGGTTTGGCAATAAGCCCTATCCTTTTTAACATTTACCTACGCCCTCTTTTTCCCATTATTAAATCTTTTGGGGTAGATCTCATCAGCTATGCAGATGACACCCAACTGATGTTCTCACTGGAAGGGAAAAGAGCGATATCTATTGACACCCTCCAGCAGTGCATGTGTCAAACTGCAGGTTGGCTTAAGAGAAATGCCCTACAATTTAACGAGGAAAAAGCTGAGGTAATATACTGTCCCGCTACAAGAATGTCCCGTCACTTACCGATAGAGTTTAAGCTCACTCCTGAGGGTGACGCTTTGGCCTCGGCTAAAGTGGTGCGCAATCTGGGAGTCATGGTAGATGAAAACCTCCAAATGGATGCACAGGCCAATAAAACTGCCAGTACCTGCCTTTCCTTGCTCCAAACTTTACGGAAAATCCTTCCCTTACTCCCCGAGGACACCCGTCCTCTTGTAGTGAGGAGCATAATATTGAGTAGATTGGACTACTGCAACTCCCTGTACTTGGGAGCACCACAATATATTGTACAGGGGTTGCAGAGAGTTCAATCGATGGCAGCAAAACTGGCCCTAAATAGACAACGCAGATCCTCCACGACGCTGGCCCTTAGAGACCTTCATTGGCTGCCCATCAGGGAGAGAATCCGCTTCAAATCCCTCTGTATTGTATATAAGGCAGTACATGGTCAGGACCCAGTTCCCCTACAAGAAACGTTTATCTGGTACAATCCAAGTAGGCAGCTCCGTTTTTCAAACTCCAGTTTGATAACTACGACCAGATTTAAGAGGTCTCGGAAAGGTGGTAGAGCATTTGGAGTGATGGCCTCCCTTATCTGGAATGAACTGCCCCTAATGCTTAGACAGGCTAGCTCGTTGATTGGCTTTAGGAAGAGCCTGAAAACTTGGCTCTTCCCAAGCAATGGGTATTAAGTGTATCTTTTAAACAGCTGATTCTGATTTCTCCTTTTCCGGGCTTCTCTCTGATCCAAGCGCCAGGATACCCGTAGTGTGACAGTTTTGCGCTATATAAGTTTCTAATACAATACAATACAATGGCTTAGGTATTCAAAGGCCCCAAAACTATAATAGGTATAGAGGAAGATGTTATCAGGTCTCTACAGGTTTCTATCCTATACACAGTTGAGCCAGAAGAGCTGGAATGGGAAGATTTTCCAGAATGTGAGGCCAGAATTCAACAGTATTCCAAGGTGAGGACGGGGATTACTTCTGGT
Organism: Lissotriton helveticus; assembly: GCF_964261635.1. Lineage (NCBI taxonomy): Eukaryota > Metazoa > Chordata > Amphibia > Caudata > Salamandridae > Lissotriton > Lissotriton helveticus. The sequence continues at coordinate 794,619,203 of NC_136067.1, read as the reverse complement.
TCTTTCCAGGAAATAATAGGGGGTCGATTGAGAGATTTCAGGAGAAATTGGGAAAGGAAAACACGGGACACCTGGATTTTGGAGACATTCAAGGGTTTGTAATAATGTTTGTAGAGTTACCCCACCAAATAAGAGAGCCAAGGGAATTGGCAGTAACAGAGGACCAGAAGAATGTAATGGATATAGAAATAGAGTCAATGTTTCAGAAGAGTGCTGTGGAATGCATAGAAGAGACCGAGATGCACTTTATAAATACAATCTTCCAGGTCAAGAAAAAAGACAAAGATTGGAGACCAGTGATAAAGCCAGGGAGTTAAACAAGTATTTAAATTACAGGTGTTTCAAAATGGAGGTAATCCATTGTCTGAGGGATCTGTTGAAAAATAATGATTTGTTGGTGAAGTTAGACCTGAAGGATGCGCATTTCACTATTCCCATTCAGAAGGATAGTCAGACGTTTCCTCATTTCCATTGGGGAGGCTGTTTGTACCAATTTCGATGTTAGCCATTTGGCCTTTCAACAGACCCTTGGTGCTTCATGAAGGTGATGTGGGTAGTGATAGCATATTTCCTAGAAAGGGGTATTCAGTTGATAGTGTATTTGGACGACATTGTCGCGGGATATGGAGCGTTATTGTGAACAGCAAGAAGTTGTTTTTAGAGCCAACACTGAAGTTAGAATTCTTCAGTTTCCAGGTGGATACTGAGGAGGTTGTTTTACAGCTTCCAGAGAAGAAGGTGTAAAACAGTAAGGGAGGAGATTATTCACTTGTTGAAGAAATAGATTCTGTCTTTAAGGGATTTTGCACATATGATAGGTTTGCTGTCATCTTTGACACAGGCAATTTTTCTTCAGGACTACTGTATTATCTAGCTTTGCAGAGGTTGAAAGGTGATGCCTTGAGGAAAGGTCTTTGCTATGAGGACAGGATTTTCCTAAATGCAGAGGCAAATAGGGAGTTAGGTTGGTGGTTGTACAATATGCAGGGTTGGAATGGCAGTGCTATTTTTGGAAGCCTGAGAGACTGAGGTGTCCGGTTAGGTGTACAGGAAACAGGTAGATTATGCACCAAAGGGGAAAAGATGAACGGCATAAGTTGTCTGGGGTTGACAGCTGGCTTGTATGCCCTGAAGAGCTTTAGGGAAGTCTGAAAGGGCAGTCGGTGTTGATGAAGATTGATAATATTTCAGCAGAGGCTTATATCAACAGGTTAGGAGGGACAAGTTACCATGGTTTGTCCGAGGTGGCAAAACAGGTGTGACTCTTTTACATTGAGCACAAACTATCAGTGAGAGTAAACTATTTGCCTGGGGTGCTAAATGGGGTGGGTGATTGGAATTCATGACATTTGAGAAATTTCACCAACTGTAAATTGGAGCAGAGCTGTTTTTGCAGGATAAATGAAATGTTGGGTCCTCTGGAGATGGGTTTTCTTGTGAGCAGGTTACTTACCAGTTGCAGATGTATTACTGCTGGATTCCAGAGCCAGAGGCATCAGTGGTGGATGCTATTCAGCAGATTTGAAGAGGAGAAGAGGTTATGCCTATGATACAGAGGGTGTTATTGAAATTGAGAGAAGAGAAGTGCCAAATAGTATTATGAATGCCATTCTGTGCATTGCAGGTCTGTTTTACGACTGTGATGAAGATGGCGTGTGTGATATCTTATTTTGTTCCAGTAGGAGAAGGTCTTCTGAGAAATGGAGAGGGACTGGAATATCCTTTGGTACAGGAAAAGGTGTTAAACCTTCTTGTTTGGAAGGTGTCAAGGGATCTGTCCGTTGCAATGGACTATAAAGCAGGGTGGCAGAATTATTGGAGGAGCCTTGAGAGCCAGGAACAAGGAAAAGATATAGGGGGATATGGAGATTTTGGACAGGTTGGTGCTTGACGAGGAATCTTGGAACTCATGAAGGTTCCTGTCTTGGAAGTAATACATTTTTTAGGGAAACAATATGAGAACGGATTGGGATACAGGACACTGAATTGTTAAAGATCTGACATTTCTACAGGCCACACTCATATTGAAGATAGATCGGTTAGTAGGAACAAATTGGTTTGCAGAATTTGTAAAAGTAGCAGATTAAAGAGACCATCCAGGGAGCAATTCTATGTTTTGTGGGATGTGAATTTGGTTTTGTCTTTTTTTAAGGATTTGGCCCTTGAATAGGAATTTGAATTTGAAAAATGTGTTGGGAAGTTCGCTACACTTTTGTGTTTGGTCTCTTGCAGAAGGTTTTCTGATGTAAAAGCCTTGGCAGTAAGTACTACAATTTATGGAACAAATGGAGTGCTTTCTGAGAGAAGGAGGAGCACTAAGTCTATGTCAGAGTCTATTTTTTATCCCAAATGTCCAGATCAAAAGTAGGTATGTTTGGTAGATTGTTTGAAGGAGTACAGCAGAATGCTGGAGCATATAATGTATGGTGAGGAACAATTATTGATTTAATCTATATATGTCACATAGCAGTTACTACTGCAAGTATTTTCAGATGGGTAAGAGATGCAATGAAGCAAGCAGGTACTGCTGTAGCAAACTATATACACAGGCTATCTGGTTTTAGGTTTAAACATATAACAGCTGATAAAATCCCACCAAAAGGAAAATAGCCATCACCGGTGTAAACATATAAACACTGAAAAAACACCTTTGCAACCACAAACTAAGTGCCATTCAAAGAAAGGAAAAGATGAGTGAAAGAGACATTTTTATTTCTTTCTGAAGTGAGCAATTTAATTATAACTTTGTTATACATGGTAGCATCAAGAAAGACTGTGCTAACATTATTCTGCTTGAGTTTTGTTGTTTGGGGATGTCACTAAAACATTGTCTCTTCTTCCTTCTGCTTTTTTCAGTTTTGTGGTCTTTGGTCTAAAGATGCAGTGTTGAGAAGCATTCTTTAGGTCATATTTAGTTATTTTATAAAATGGAGAGAATCGGGAAATATTTAAATCATATTTGATATTTTGGCTACATTTGATTTCACTGATATGTAAAATGTCTCGTTTCATAAGAATCTTTCCTAATATGTACCATCACATTTACCCACAGACAGAGAATGGGTGAAATCCTTTGATGCATCAGCCCTCTTTTCTAGTGAGTCAGTATTGATTGTAAGTGAATTGCCAAACACCTCAATATTTAAACATTCAAAGCAAGATGTAGTGACAGGTATTTGTGAAAAGTATGTTGTCACCAAGCATCTGAGATAGTGGTGAAAGCATGACAGCAGATGTTTGGTGAACATGGAGCGTATTGTCACTTGAAATCCTGCTGAAAAAAGTTCCTACCAAGTTCAATAAAGATTGGAGTGATATTGTTTGTATTTGCAGTAATTCAGCACGTATGTGAAAAAGTTGTATGATGGTTTGACAAAATCGATACCTGAGCAGAAGTACTTCCCTGTAATCGATCCTTGTCACTTGCTAAAGGCTATGCTGAAAAAGCATCTTTACAATCTTCAGAGGTAATGAAGAATGCTATTGACATTGTAGTCCATTCTGGCGCAGTAAAAATGTATTTGGACCTCATATACCCAGTGCACATGCTACCTATACAGATGCACTATTAGTGCAGAAAGCAAGCAATAATTATATTTAAATTAAAAATCCATAAACACCAAAAAAAAACTGTTTTTGTTGTTTTTAATAGTGCGAAGATTTGTAACCACTGATAACCACTCTTTTTTTTAAGGTATTGAAAAAACTGGAAAAAAACACCTGAATTTACCAAAAATAGAAACTGAAAACAGGAAAGCCCATATATACAGTATTCTTTAAAAGGTGCTACTGTTGTGCATCGAATTAGATTCCGTGTACATTTCCCGATTCATGCCCTTATATATGTGTAATTCACATTACCCTTATCTAGGCATAGAAATCCAGTCCTTATTTAGGCATAGTCCCTGCTACCCAAATACAGGCCTGGCTACTTCCATCCGTTCATATTCGTCACAACGATTTCTTGTAAAACCAGACTCTTAAGCCGTTAGGGACTTCCCCCTTGCCTGGCTATTGATTTCTCCAAGAACTCATTTAATATTCATGAACATCTATTCCTTAGGGGTTCTTTCATGACTATCATATGCCCGACTTTTACGTCAATACTGGCATTCCTAGACACCTTCAAAGTATAAATATACCTTCACATGCTATTGCAAAGCACGGTGTGGTTCGGTGCAGTTCGACTACCTACTTGCATATCGCAGCTCGTCACAGCTAGTACCGAAGGAAGCCAACTCTCCAGCTGATGCACTGACTAGACGCTGTCATCCTCCTGCCGAGAATTCAGCTCCAGTGTTTCTGACTCCCCTTGCGGGGTGTTGGGAGATCGAGTCCAGGGAAGGAGATTCCAACCTCTCTCATTTTAAGGTATGGAGCTGATTAGAACCTAGAGAAAAAATTGGCAATTATTTGCAAAACTAAACCTATGCTAAATCAGCACCTACGACTTCCCTAGTACTAGACTTAGTTTACGTACATTGGGGTAGGCGTATTTCATAAGCACCAGTTGAGTATTTTAGCCTGTGTTATTTATGTATGTATTTCTATATATGTCATAGCAACAGACAATGCTATTACAGTATTATTTTATATTACTGTTTACGCTGTACGCATTATACTTTGCATTCTGTCTAACTATTGTAGCAGTTCAGATCTCTTGCATGAGATAGAAGACTGTTCAATAAACCCCTTTTTATTGAAACGCCCGTCTCACTATTTCTGTGCAAACTCTGTAGATTTGAAGCATGCACGATTGACTGAGTGAAATAGATATCTATTGTTTCTACGCCTCTGAAGATATTGTTGCGGTTCTAGGGGAAACAAAATTGTCATGTTTATGAGGTTGTCAGAGACTAATCCTTTGTTGTTTAGTCACCTCTGAGTTAGCTGGCACACACAATTAAGTTTAATATACTCAATGGAGACATACTGACATCAGTCCTATGTCAAATCTATAGTGTATGTTCTTCCAATGCGCAGAGCCTCTTGGGAATATAAGAACTACACTACATGGCACCCAACGGTTTGGTAAGGCACTAATTTAACGCTAGATACTAAAAGTAGCTTAGTTGTGCATTTCTTAGAGACCCCCTTACTCATAATACTCCAATAGACATCTGGAGTGGTTAAGGGATAATATCCGCCAGAGCTGAGTAGGACAAAAAATCCAATGTATTAGTTGTTGGTTTGTTCAACGTTGAAGGATACAGTGTTCCAAAATAATGTGCACCTTATCTATGTTCCCTTGAAACTTGCTCTGCAAACTTTCAGTCAACAAAATGGCCGACAAAGATAATCCCGGGGCCAATGGAGCTACAGTCGAAAACGCCGAACAGCTTTTAAATTTCCAGGTTTCCAGGAAACCGATGCAAATGCTATAATAATTCCTCAAAATTTAAGGAAAGCCATTACTATAAAGCTTATAAAGCATGGCCTATCATCGAGAGGTGGTAGGGCAGTTTTTGTGATAGAGGCACATGAATATCACCTGACAGAGGTATTCTATTCATGGATCATCTTCCCAGAAGCAATTCCAGTAACACATATGTTTCACTTCTACAAAAAGATGATCCACCAGAGGAATATATTCCTTTCGAGGATATTGAAATTCCACTCACATACCAGGATCATGAGCTCTGGTTTAATGGCACCCTAAAACATTTAAATCACATTACCAGGCTCGGTCCACTAGGTAGACCAGGAGCAACATGGCCAGTTTTAGCCGGCTATACACCAAATCCTGATATTAACGACATGTCAGCTATAGAATTACTAGTAGGGGTGGCCGAACATTTCAGTTCCACCCACTGAATGTGCGAGAATTTGCACCTTCCGCAAAGAAGGCGGAAAAAGGGAGCAAATTTCTGCGCATTCACGGGCGGAACGGAAGTTGGCCTTTTACCCCCCTCTCACTCGCCGCCCGCTTCCGTCCGCCTCCCGCCCGCCTTATTAAATTATATTTAAAGGGTAAAATAGTAACTTATGTAAAACTTACCTTATTGAGCCGCAAACCTCCCCCATCGCGGCTCCCTCTTGTAAACTGCGCATGCGCGGGAGTCTGTGCATGCGCATTCCTGGCCAAGAACGGGGGAACGGAAATATCGCGGATCCGCCATAGTCCCTTCCGCGACCTCCGCCCACCCCTAATTACTGGCTCAACTCAAGGAGTTAATCAAAATCTACAGGCAATTGGTCCAATATGTCACGCGGACTCTGACAGTCCAACCTACAATAGTTATTCCAGAACAAACCTCTCACCGGGGGAATATACTAAAAATGACACCACAGACTTTACACGCAGTCATGGGTAAATTACCCTCAAAAAGTGAACAAATTCCATTCTGGATAGCTTAAAAAATTACTCCGATCAAAGCAGTATTTCCTAATACTAGCCCTCATGAGAAACAAATAATGTTAACAATCTGTCTACCAATAGGGATCACACAACATCTGGAGGACTGCACCACTTGGGGTATAGTCTTCGCTGAAATCTACACTAAAAAACATGGTGTTCAGTCTATGGCGGTAATACCTGATGTCCTGAAACAGATTCAAAACGAATACGGGTCAGAGCCTGCTCTAAATTTAGGTATGAAACTACTGAAAGATTTTAAACAGGTCTCTACAATAATATTATCTAATATTAAAGGAGAATCAGCATCAGTGGCGATCCACCAAAAATTAAGGTAATTTGATGTAACAGAGCAGCCACAAGAACTAGCCAGAATAATTGAAAATTCCTATGAAGAATTAGGCAGAGTCAGTCCGAGTGGGAAAGCAGTGAAACCCCAACTGTCTGAAAGTCCTGAAAAGGTCTTTACTAGAAACACTCCTACTCCTTTTAAAAAAGAAGAGGGAAAATAGCAAACAAACTTCTAAAGAGAAGCGTTCTCATTCCAGAGGTAGGTCTCCTCAAAAGGAGCCCTCTGAAAGGAGGTACAACCTCAGGAATAGGGATAAATTGAAAAACCTGATAGATATCAAGATATTGATACACGTTCCTCTCGTACCTTTCAAACTTCGTCATAGAAATCCAAAAGAAGAGGACGGTCAGTAAACAAGGAAGAACGAGTGAAGTCCAAAGACGATCAACACGTTCATAAGAATAAAAAAACTCAATTCACCAAAAAGAAAGTAGCAGGTCTAAAAATCAGACATGCCGAGGAACTTGAGGACACAACTCAAAAACAGAGAATGGGCTCAGACAATGCTGGACAGCGCAGCAGAAGTAACAATAGCTCCATAAGAACCTCAAGAGTCTTCTGGAGATAGTGGACTTGAATGAGGACATTGAAGTTGAAACTGCAGATGCAAGGGTTAGCTCTCCACATAGGTTATATGAAATAACACTCCGGATGGAGGGAGACATACCAAGAAAAGGGAAAGCACTCTATTGGGAGCGACTTTCTAAGGGCTACGATATTCCTCTAGCTGAACAAGACTGGCCACCAGAATTTGTCAGGGAGTGCCCAGATGGCGAAGACATCATTATGCCAGCCTTCTCTAACCATATTCCAATACATTTACAATATACCTATGCCAGGAAATGGGCAATCGCCTAAGCTCCAGCAATATGCAAAAACCATGTAGGATGGAATGAGGATTCTCCTCCCCATAAATTCTAATTAAAAAATTTACCAACTGCACTAAGGCAGTACCAAGTTAAGCAAGAAGCTAAACAACAGGTCAGGGAGATCTTAGATCAACTTGAATACCAAGGGGTGATTGAAACATGCACCTCATCAATGAACAATCCTTTGTTTCCTGTCTCCAAACCAGACAATCCGTATTGTCTAGTATTGAATTACAGACATCTAAACTCTTGTTGCAAAACATTTGCAGTGCAAAATGCACACAGTACAGCATTAATGAATAACATTGTGCGTAAAAAATATAAAACCACATTAGATATTTTGAATGGTTTCTTTTGTCAAAACATTGCACCAGAAAGTAGGTATTTGACCGCTTTCTCAATAATGGGGACACAGCGTCACTTCTGTAATCTCCTTCAAGGATTTAAGAATAGTCCTGAGTTAATTTCAGCAAGGGTAACAGAGTTACTACAAATCTATGATGATGAAGCATTGTCATATGTTGATGACATCTATCTGACAGACGATGACTTTGACAGGCACTTGAACAGGGTGAAAACCATTATATTAGGGTTCTCCTCTGAAGGGTACAAATTCAATTTTAAGAAATCAAGAATTGCCCATCACAACGTCCTTTTCCTAGGATATGGGTTATCAAGTGAAGGCAAAAGCCTGACAGCCAACTTTTTAGAAAAGTGCGCGCTGCTCCAACCACCAAAAAAGCTGAAAAACTTACATTCGATTCTAGGTTTTCTGAATTTCGGAAGAACTTACATTCTAAACTACGCACAAAGGGTTAAACCTCTCTGAGAAATAATCAATCCTGATTTCAAAACAGTAAATTGGACACAAAAACACACAGAAATTTTGCATTCACTCTAAACAGACATGTTAGCTACAAAACATTTGAAAACACGCATAAACATACGCAACTTAGTGATCTGAATAACTCCGGGTGAATGCGGATTCACCTACCTAACTTTTAATGAAGGTGAAAAAGTTCCACTAGCTTACAAATCACATTTGTACACACAGGCAGTAATGAAATTCACTTCTACAGAAAAAATTCTGACAGCTGTTCAACCCGCTGTAGCAAAAGAAAGAGCCCCTAGCACAGGGGAAACGCATAACGGGCATAACTCCTGTACCTGCCTTAGAGGCAGTAACAAAAGTAAGCATTCCAAATGCTAAAGCTTTACATCCAAGATGGATAAAATGGGTTAGTTCTCTTACTGCAACTGATGTTGAATACGTTTTTGATCCTTATTTGAAAACACAAGCATTTCTACAATACAAACAAGAATGTCCTCTGCCTACTGAAATTCTGTCTCTTGATGAGTATGAATGTATAATTTACACTGACGGATCAGCACAACCCGCTACGTGAGGCAAACAAGCCTATAGTGCAGCATGTGCGATCGTTAAAGGTCGTATGCGCGATGACAAATTCAGACCTATGGTCACAAAAACTCAATCTCTAGGAGATTGTACAGCTCAGCGAGCTGAACTACAAGCATTCAAAATGGCACTTGAGAATACGGATTGCAAATTCCCCACACTCAGAGTGTGCGATTTGTTTTATTGTGTCCAATCCTACAATGAATATTTACAGAAATGGTTTCAAGACGGGTTCAAAGATGCAAAAGGTGGGGGACGTGGCCTGCAGCCAAGGAAGATGACTGCACATGAGGGAAGCTGTGCTAGCAGATAGCATCAAAACACCCGAAATCCGTTATCATCCGTCATTGTGAGGACACCTACCGGCTTGTGTTGTGGAGTAGAGCTGATGGGCGGCAGTTGGAGGGGTAGGAGGCTGATTGCGAGTGTTCTTCGGCCGCCGTTCGTGGCCGCGGGCTCAACATCCTGCAGCAAGAAAATGGCGCCAGCTGCCTCGGAGTGCCACTCACAGAAGTCTGCGACCTGTGGCGGACCCTGGGGAGCTGCTGACGGGCGACGGGGGCACAGTGCTGCCACCACCGCGGGGTGCTGGGGGCACCTCCTGCAGCTGAGGAGGACAGGCAGACAGGCGTGGTGCCCTGCAAGTGAGCGGCCGTAGAGGTGAGAATGGCACCCATCTCCGCGCGCGCCGCATCTGAAAGGCCGTGACTGGCGGTGGATCTCTCGACCTAGAGTCGGTTGGCTTGGGGACAGAGCTGCAACTACTGGACAACGCTGTGGATTACGGGGGGCGGCCGATGGCCGGAGGAGGACCCGGTGCCCCTGAGGCACGAGCTGCCCTGCCAGGTATGGCCCGCTGAATGTTTGAGGCCTGCCCGTGGCCTGAAGGCAAAGTGAGGCAGAGAAGTACTTGCGCTAAGAGCGCCGCAGCTGGCCCGGCTGCTGGAAGCGCTGGTGGGCACAACAGCGAGACTGCAGCGGCAATAGAAGCCAGTGAGGGGCCTTAGGCCTCGGGGCCCACAAAGACTGTTCTATCTGGGCCCGGGGCACACGAGGATCCAGTGAAGTGAGGGCCTGGTGTTGGTGCTCCCCCCAGCCTGGATTAAGGGGTGCACAAGCGACGTGGAGACTGATTTGGCATCTGGCCCATAATAGTCTGTGGTGAGCCCAGAGAGTGGTTCAGGGTGGAGTTCAGCGTTTGGAGAGATCTGTGGGGAGGGCCGCGGCCTGTCTGGCAGGCGGCCCTGAGTCTCTAACCCATGCAAATCAGAGCAGCCAGAAGCAGCCTCTTAGACCCTGGTCGAGAACCATGCGGCGGCAGGCGGCCCGGAGTGCCGTGGTGGTGCCATAGTGAAAGGGCCACACAGTGACATGCAACGTAATGCCGGGGGACCATGCCTAAATTGAAATCCTGTCCGCATGCATGTGTGATTGCGCCCGTAGAGTCTGGCTGAGGAGCAACAAGGGTTGCTGGGCCGCTGTCCATACTTGGGCCCTGGCGTGAGACGAGGGGCATCTACCTGATTGAAGTGCCTGACACCTACCAGGCCCTTGCTGTGCAAAAAGAGGCTTCAGAACACTGCGATCGGTGAGGGAGTCTGAGAGGTCCGTGAGGGTGGGGTTTCCTTGCCGATGGGGCACAACAGCTGGCTGCACAAGACCAAGCAAACCACATCGACAATTATACCGTTGCCATGGGCAAAGAGGAGGGACACCGTGTTGAATCCAGCACAGCGGGGCAGAGGACGATGGGCCTGACCCCTCGCTCAAGGATATCATGGTGGCCATTAGGGAGATGCGCGGCACGATGGAACCCAAGTTGGACTCCGTCACTGAGGAAGTTAACCTTCTCCACTCAGACTTTAGGAAGATGTCCGACAAGGTGGCGGAGGCGGAAAACAGTCAAAAATGAAGAGGCTCGAGGAGCAAGTCACCAAACTCACCAAAAATCTAACGGACATTGTGGCTCGCCTGGAGGATCAAGAAGGTCGGGCATGACGCAACAACATCCACATCGTGGGGGTCCCAGAGCGAATAGAGGGCCCGTCTACTGACTGCTTCATGGAGGACTTGATCCTTAAGCATCTTAAGCCGAAGCGCCTATCCAACTTCTTTTCGGTATAACAGGCTCACCATGTGCTGTGGGGAGGCCCAAGCCTGGGGCCCCCCCACGCACCATCATCGCCCAGATCCTCAACTATAGGCATCGGGATGCAATTGGAAAACGCCACAATTCGCTTCTTCCCGGACATCACGCTCAACGTCCAACGCCTGCGCAGATCCTTTGAAGGGGTTAAGAGAGCTCTCACGGACCAAGGAATCAAGTATATGATGTTGTACCAGGCGTGATTAAAGATTCTGGATGGGAAGAAAGCATATTTCTTTGATTCGCCGGCCGCTGAATGGAGGAATGGGCCGTCAAAATGGTCCGCGCTGACCAGCCCATAACCGCACCGGCCAGGAGGCTCAAAACAAACAAACGCCACCGCGAGAGACCCGAGAGAATGAATGAGCAGACTTCAGCTAAATGACTGCAGGGGTCGCGCATGGTGATTCCTCCATGAGAGGGGGTGGCACGCTTCCTGGGGCCAGGATGTTCCCTCAGAGCCGGGCAAGTCAACCCGAGACTGTGGTCTGCTCCAAGGGTGGCAGGATAGGAGCCTCATAGTCAGTAGTTATGCAAATTTAATGTCTTCAGCATTACTTGTTGGGGTTGGGGGAGCAGGAGGTGGGGTTCTCTAAGGTGCTTCAATCATGGGGTGTGCAATCCGGACATTAGGTATGTCTCTTTCTGCAGCTTGCAGGTTTATGTTCCCTTAATTGGTTGACATGGGGATTACGGGGCGACAGGCACTCTGCGTGTTTAATAGGTGGTTGGTTGGGGGCCCACTTATCACGGAGGCAGGGAGGGGGGCTTGGGCTGGGGAGTGGGGTTGGTTTGAGGGGAAGTTTAATTTTGGCTCATGGTGACTCAAATTCAAATGCACTGTTGTCTTATCTTGGTACCACGAAAAGGATGTAGAACAATCCGAGGACACACAGGCCCCATACAGCAATGGGTGAACAGGCACGAATAAAGATATGGATGTGGAACGTACATGGGTTGGGTAACAAGGTTAAAAGGACACTGAGTCTGCAGATCATGAAGTGCCACTCCCCAGATGTAGTGCTCCTACAGGAGACACATCTCCGTGGGGACAGATGCAGGGCATTCGATCGTGGCCCACTCGGGGTTCACATCTGGCTCCAGGGGAGTGGGGATTCTAGTCCGCAACACCCTACCAACAGTGATCACAGACACGTGGACGGACGACTCTGGGTGTTTGGCATCTGTGGCAACCAAGTGGGAGGGGCGGACAATAGTTCTTACCTCGTGCTACATCCCACCCGGCTGCAGGCCCCCACTTAAAAAAAATTAGGAGCTCACCTCATGGACCTTCCCCGGGGCACGCTGGTAGTAGGGGGAGACACAAAACGGTTATGGATGCCGACTCATATCGTTCGGGGGAGGGGCGGGGCAACAGGGGGGAAATGGGCCAATGGGGCTTTGTTACAGCAATGGGTCTTAGCGACATATGGCAAACGCACTACCCCTCCCAGAGGCAGTACACATTCTACTCCGCTAGACATGGGACCTTCTCCAGATCGGACCACATTTTCACAAGGGAAGATCAAATGGGGGACTTTGCAGCACCTTGTATCATGGCCCGGGAATATCTGATCACTCTCCAGTGTGCGTAGTCCTCAAGTGGGCGGAAACTGTCAGGGCAGTCTTACCTAGGATCGATCCTTGGCACCTCAGAGATGACTCTATAACTGACAAACTACAAGAGGGCTCCAGCTATACTTTGAGGAGAACCAGGGCTCATTCGACTTCCACCTAACCTTGTGGGAATCTTACAAAACTGTCCTGAGAGGTCAGGCCCAAACGCTAATTGGAGCCCAAAAAAAGGAAGACTCGCTACAGATTAGGCAGTTGGAGAGGGAAGTTGAGACGCTCGAGCTGTGAACCAGCGGAACTCCCTCGTTGGAGCATTGCCGTAAGCTTGCACTCAAGCAAAAGGAGCTTTGGTCGCTGGCGGAGGGTGAGGCCCGAGCCTACTCCCTAGCCACGCAGCACCGGATATACGAAGCGGGTGACAAGTGCATGAAATTACTGGCGTGGCTCGAACGCCGGGATAGGGAGAGATCCTGGGTGGTGGGGGTGAGGGACGAGTCGGGGTCCCTGCTGTCTACGGGCGTTGGCATAACGGAGGCTTTTGAATGATACTACGAGACTGTCTATACGACGGTGCGCACCGGGACGGAGCAGGACTGCAAGGAGTTCCTTCGGGTCTGGAAGAAGATCTCTCGGGGGAGGAACTAGGCGAGGCCCTTAACTCCCTTCAGGCTGGGAAAGCGCAGGGTCCCAATGGGATCCAAGTGGAAATAAACAAACGGCAGGCCAGTGTGGTCATCGAGCCCCTGCGGCGAATGTTCCTTGAGGCTCAGGATGTGGGGATGCTCCCGCCAGATCAGCGAGAAGCAACTATCGTTGTCATTCATAAGGCTGGTTCAAATTCTTGGGGGTGTATGTCATCAGGGACAGGGCAGAGTTCTTTACCTAAAATCTAGAGCCTCACCTGGTGCAGCTGGCGTCAGAGGTAACCCACTGGGGGTCCTTGCCTCTCACTCTGATGGGACGCCGCGGACAAGGTACGTGCCTTTTCCTTTCTTTTATTTGCCCATTTAGTAAATTTAGGTTTGTTCGGGAGGGCGGGAGGGAGGCGGGTGGCGGGAAGGAGGGGGCGTAGTTTTGCCTGCTTCGCCTACTTTGCAAAGGGCGAAGCAGGCAACACTACGCCCACTTTGTGGGCGTAATGAAGTTGCCCGCCCAGGGTTAGTTTACACGTTGAAGGGAATTCATAGGCTGATAAAACCGCAAAGCGGGCTGTGCAATCGGCTTACGTAGCTGCAATCACTCGTTCAAAAATGAAAATAGACAGTGAAATAATGCTGGCTGTCAATGCTACAAGCAAAGGCAGTGCTGCAGTGTTACCTAAAGGGTTTCCACTCAAATACTCATATATAACTGATACAAATAATGTTCAGTTTGCTCGAATCCCTGGAGTGGGGGATAGAGTAATTACAAACATGGAACATAGATTACGATTAATCCTAGCAGCACATGAAGGGCTCGCCTCTGCTCATGCAGGTGTTTCCGCCACAGTATTGTTATTAAAACAGAGATACTGGTGGCCACGCATGAGGAAACAGACCAGCAACTGTGTCTTGAACTGTGAAATATGGCAAAAGATGAAAGTCTCTACTGTGAAACGTCCTGCGAGGACACCCATGTTAATTACAGATAAACCATTAGCGTGTCTTTACCTGGACCACTGCGGTCCCTTACAAAGGGATGGTGACTACAAATATATCATGGTCACAGTGGATTAGTGTTTAAGGTTTCTTTGGATGTGGTCCCAGCACTCGGCTGACGCTCAAACTGTTATAAAAGATTTGCGAGTCTTTATCGGCACATACGCAATTGGCACGTTGCATTCTGACCAGGGTCCGGCGTTTAGCTCTCGTGCTTACAAAGAAGCCATGGCCAGTTTGGACATTGCATTGCGATATTCTAGTCCATTCCATCCTGGGGGAAATTCAGTTGTGGAGAGAAAAAAACAGGACATAAAGCAATCTATAACAGCTAGGTTATTAGGTTTGGTTGACGGTGGGTCAAACATCTAATAAGTGTCCAACATAGGCTTAATAACTTGCCAAGAAGTTCTCTAGGGGGTATCACTCCATATAAGGTCCTTTTTGGGACAAGAATGTTGGTCCCCGACCTTGAATGTCAGACATCAGTGGTGGAAAAAAAGACATTTGACATCAAAGATCGTTTGGCTGTTATATAGGACTTACATGAACTAAGAACAAAGCAAAGCAACGTGTTCCTGAAGCCAACCACAACTGGGGAAACACCAACCATCACAGCAAAGGCCTGTCTGGATCCCAAAGCTTGGTGATCTAGTCAGAGAAAAGATCGCGGAGAAGACGGAATTTGGGCCTTTTTACAGACAACCAGTACCTGTCTTAGCAATCCACAGATCAAGAACAGTGTACTGACGTCCCTTGCTGGTAAAAAGGAGAACAGGTTTGTGTCCATCGACCTGATAAAATCACACTATGTGGCCTATACTAAGCCATAGGCCAAGTGGTCTCTAACCAAGTAGTAGACGCCCTGCTCTAGCTACTATCCAAGAGGTTGAAACTGAGGGGCATATTATCAAGCCTGTGCGATAAAATAATCGCCACTTTATCGGCCGAAAACGGCCGATAAAGGGGCGATAATGGGCTTGATAATATGCTCTATGGAATTCCAATCGAAGCCCATGTTAGATGTGAAGACATCTAACATGGGCTTCGATTGGAATTCCATAGAGCATATTATCAAGCCCATTATCGCCCCTTTATCGGCCGTTTTCGGCCGATAAAGCGGCGATAATTTTATCGCACAGGCTTGATAATATGCCCCTGAGAGACTAGTCACGATTGAATAAAAAGAAGGGCTATGCAACAAAGCTATGGAACTTATCCCTCTTGAGACCCAAATAACAGTTCGTCATGAAACACCTGTCTCCAACGAGCTAACACCTGTCTACAATGAAGTAACAAGTGATCGAGTGGTTCCAGCGATTTCAACAAATCCAGATGCAATCCCAACCATTGACAGAACTGCCTCTGGTATTTCAATAACTCTGATACGTTTTATGAAAATAACAGCGAACCTGAAACAGCACCATCAAAAAGAACTTAACAAAAACAAGCAACTAACTTTTTTTATCAACTGGAAAAGACTTATCTGGTTTCACCATGGATTGAACTTTGGATTGTGAAGGGAATATTCTTTCTTCTACTTTGGTTGACTCCCGGTAATACCTCTGGGTATGCTGATAAATGGAAGATATATCAAAATGGACACAGCAAGTAAGAAAATCAACTTACTTCTCAAGCCACACAAATCATCCCATCATGAACAGAAAGACTTGTCATCAGTGAACATCACAGCCGTTCCTATACCTGATGGTATAGCTTGGGACAAAACAGATTATGACATTTTGACCCGTCGGAGCTGCTGAAGATTCCACACTTATTCAAGATTTTATTAAGTGACTTTGTTTCATCAGACTATGGACAAATGTATTGTTATACCCATTATGGTCATCATTTCTTGCACAAATCTGCAAATCTTAGATATGTATTAATGTATAACCAATCTAAACAATGTCCTATGCCACCAAAGGGTAGCTAAAAAACGTTTGCTATGAAATGTCCATACTTTTCAGGATTCAATGTATCAAATGCAGAATTGTTTTACTTTAAAAATGTAAACAAGACAGGAATGAAAAGTATGTTGACCAAGACAAAACAGATTTATTCTGCAGCCTTTTATGCCCAACTGTCTAAACTATGTTTCGACTTTTGGAAAGACAACATTGAGACAAAAACTGACTGGGGTACGAAAGATTGGCAAGTGCAGGGAGTAGAAGCTATGTTTAGAGCCTGTATCATCCCTGAGAAAATGATGTTTTTGACTGACACTGTCCAACAGACGTATTGCCTTGGGTTAGCCAAGATCAAAGACATGAACAATCTGTCCATACCTAAACCTACACCGCTAGTAGTAACACTTCAGAGGGGGAGGTCAACGTACATACTATTTTGCATCACAACAGAACAGATCCAGATTGGAATAAATGGTTGATCTGGCCCACAGACACAAACAACTGGCAAGATAAATTCCTGAACAAAACACAGGGTTTCACATTCAATAGGTCAGACCCAAGATATGTTCAAAGACAGCTTCCTGTAATAGTAACAACATACAGTGTAGGGAAGCTCTGCCTTGATTGCTACAAAGATCTACACTTAAGGATGTAAAGCAACACTTATCTTTACTTAAAAGTGGCGCAGATATCAGGGAGTTCTTGCTAGGACCAAGAAAACCGTGTCAAAAACGTTTTATATATGCCAGTATGTTTGCTGCATATAAAGAAGCATGGAAGATTATGCTAGTAGAAACTGTGGAACAAATACGAGAAATTGATCGTATTAATTTAGAGAATTGTCTCTCTGTAGAGGACAATGGCATAACGACTCTGTCGTCCAGGGTATATTCATTGGACAACATAGTGTCTTCTGCTATAGACATCATGAAACAGGACTTGGTTGTGTTGCAACATGGTCAGTCGCAACTACGTTCTATCATGCTACTAGGCTGGACGTTGCAAAACCTACATTCAGGCTATGTGCCTAGGTGTTTAATTAATACTACATCACTGTTTTTAGAATTCAAACTCACTGATAAACAGATCAAATTGGCACAAAGAGGAGCAGACTATACGCTGCTGAGCATTGAAAAACTGGAAAGATTGCCATTTACGGTAGCAGAAAAACCAGCTACTGAATGGATTATACATGGAACAATCACTCTGCCTGTTACAGTTTTCCATTTTCAGTATTGCCTAAAACACATACCAAGAGGCACATATGAAAGGTTGGGTAAAGAATACACCAAGACATCCTGGGAATCACCATACACACACAGATGTTGTAATGAGGGACCTGAAGTGTTTCTTAGTGGTTAAAACTGGGAAAACGCAGTAAGCGGTTCTCTCCTTTGTCAGGGTATAAACTTACATGGGGCCTGCGATGGTTCCTCTAACAATTTATCCTGCCACCTGCAAGGTTCACCAGCTACGGTGATTGATCCAATTTTTGGACAACTTTCAAATGGAAGTTACCTCATGTTGAACATTCACTGCTGCTGTGGCATGTTGCCAGGTATACCATATCTAGTAACTGTGTCATCCACGGTCGCTTGCTGTATGCAAGCATTGTTTCCAAAAACCAAGTTAGTCAGGAAGTTGCCACTATGGCCTTCACTGAACATCTCTTCTATACAAATTGATACTCTAAGCAGAATGAAAGCCATTCTTTTGCAAAAAACCGTGCCACTGGCCTTGGCCAAAGAGACCTATCATCTACAAGTCGCAAGGACTTCTGCCGTTTTGAATACAAACTGGCCTATACATTTCTCAGAAATGTTAAGTCGTATCTTAAACATGTCTAATACGAGCGCTATTGTACATCTATTTAAGACCGTATTTTCCGGACTGTTAGCACCTTTTCAAGCAGCCCTCGGAATCCTTCGAAACCTCGTGCAATCTGTGTTTGGCGGATTGCCCCTCCTTTTGGGACTCTTTGCAGGGATACTATTTTTGATCCTACTGCTGCGATATGGCAAACCAAATCACCAGTGACATCCAGTTCTCCATGGAGACAACTTTACTGGCAATGTAGAGTCGTGAGCACATTGTTCAAATTTTGGGACCACCTCGTCTACGAGAATTGAATACCACATGGTTTCTGTCATTCAGACCATTTTGGAAAGATTGCATCTTACCTGTTCTATGCTGCCTGCTATGCGGAGAAGAATGCATGCTAGACACTTGTCTGACACTCCCATCAGTCATGCCAATGGATGTTGATACTTTGCTGGACCCGGTAATGGCCTATGCTCCATGTTATCCCCAGCGGCTACCAATTCTGATGACGGCATTCATTGAGATCTCACAGACGCAAATTGCAACTGCTGAGGTACGAGAGGAAACTAAAGGTGCGCAGGTAACATTTGATTGGAACATTGCGACCAATGCTGAAGGCGATGCTTCACATCTGTGTGCGGTTAATCTTCTAACAGAGGTAATCCAACTTTCACCTACAAGGGTAGATGACTTTTTGTCAACAGACATAGAATATTTCATGTTTTCTCCAAGCCCTAACACTGACTTTTGAGTTTGGCACACAGTGTTCTGAGAGACTTTGAATTTGACCTTTCTTTTTTTCAAAACAAGGTACTAACTTTGGAACATTTTCCTATGATTATTTTTATTCTCCAAATTTGTATTTTTTGTTTTTTGGCACAAGTAATCTGCTTCATGTAGAACTATTCATGGAGAACAATAATTTTTTGAATACTTCCAGAGACAATATTTGACCTTGTCCACATACAAACAGTTTTATGTAATCTGACATGAAATGGTTTCCGCACCTTTTTCTTCTGTATTTACGAGCTATTTCATAAAATGTATATTTTCGTGATTCATTCAGTTACCATTTACAATATCTACATGTGCTTGAAAGAATACTTGCTTTTAATGTGTACAGCACCAATGCAATAGTTTAAATACATTATTTACAATGTAGTTTGAAACATGCTTATAGCACTTCAAGTGTAGATATGATATAGATATGTTTTACATGTTTAGAACTTAGTAGCGTCGTACATAAGAAAGTGGAGTGGGTGTTGTGTATCGAATTAGATTCTGTATACATTTCCTGATTCATGCCCTTATATAGGTATAATTCACATTGCTATTATATAGGCATAGAAATCCAGTCCTTATTTAGGCATAGTCTACAAAAACAGCCATGGCTACTTCCATCTGTTCATCTACGTTACAAGGATTTCTTGGAAAAAAAGACTCTTATGCCTTTAAGGACTTCCCCCTTGCTTGGATATTGATTTCTCCAAAAACTCATTTATTATGCATGAACATCTATTCCTTAGGGGTTCATTCATGACGTTCATATGCATGACTTTTACATCAATACTGACATTCCTAAACACCTTCAAGGGATAAATATACCTTCACTTGCTATGGCAAAGCACGGTGTGGTTCGGTGCAGTTCGACTACTTACTTGCACGACACAGCTCGCCACAGCAAGTACCGAAGGAAGCCAACTCTCCAGCTGATGCACTGACTAGACGCTGTCATCCTCCTGCTGAGAATCCAGCTCCAGTGTTTCTGACTCCCCGTGCTGGGTCTTTGGAGATCGAGTCCAGGGAAAGAGATCCCAACCATTCTCATTCTAAGGTATGTAGCTAATTAGAACCTAGAGAAACTTTTGGCAATTATTTGCAAAACTAAACCTATGCTAAAGGAGCACCTACTACTTCCCTAGTACTAGACTTAGGTAAGGTACACTGGGGTGGGCGTACTTTAGAAGCACCAGTTGAGTATTTTGGCCTGTGTTATTTATTTATGTATTTTTACATATGTCATAGCAACAGACAATTACATTATTATTTTATATTACTGTTTATGCTGTACGCATTATACTTTGCATTCTGTCTAACGATTGTAGCAGTTCATATCTCTTGCATGAGAAAGAAGACTTTTCAATAAACCCCTTTTTATTGAAACACCGTCTCACTATTCTGTAGAAACGAAGCGTGCACGATTGACTGAGTGAAATAGATATCAATTGTTTCCACGACTGTGAAGATATTGTTCCTGTTCTAGGGGAAACAAAGTTGTCATGTTCATGCGGTTGTCAGAGACTAATCCGTTCTTGTTTACTCAAGAAAGTTTCTAGTGACCTCTGAGTTAGCTGGCACACACAATTAAGTTTAATATACTCGATAGAGACATACTGATCTCAGTCCTATGTCAAATCTATAGTGTATATTATTCCAATGCGCAAAGCCTACTGGGAATATTGGAACTACACTACGGCATCCAAGTTGTATATGTCAGAGGGGCGTTTGGAGGAGATTCTGAAGGTGGTGACTGACTGGTTGTATGCAGGGACATTTGCAAAGCATTACTTTAGACCTATCAAGCATGTGTCTAATGTAGGACTGAAGGGCTATCAACTTGCATAATGGTAGCCTCCAGTGTTGAAATATCATGGCAATTTTCTGATTGAAATGAATAGAGAATCAAGATTTCATCAGAGACTCTAGCCTAACATTATCACACTATCTGCGTTCCTGTTGTTTGAAGTATAAAAACAAAAGTGAAAATCAAAAAGAGAACAAAGTAGCTGGTTTTACTTTTATTATTAAGAGAAAGGAAGTAGGGAGTCAAGTAAGTAAGTTTTGTATAGAGTTTGCTTCAGCTTTAAAGGATTAACTGTGGTAATGGTTTGTAATAGTTTTGGGTTTGATTTAGTGCACAGAGGTGATGTGTGTGATGTTTTCTTTTAGAGACACAGTAGAGGAGGATCAAGAGAAGAGTTCAGTGGTGAAAAATTAAATGGAGGAATATTCTTAGGAGGGGTATTAGCAGCATTTAAAAAGAGGAAGGGTGTTCTAAATTGGGATTATTTATGGACTGTAGTGTTCGATGTTGTTTATTGTTTAGAAGTTCTTCAAATTTACTGTGGAGTGGCATTAAAAGTTGTTATTGCACAACGTAAGCCTTTGTGTCTTTAAAGAAATCTTGTTTCTCTATTCATTTAAATAGGAGAATCACCATTCTCTCATTTTGGGGTCGATTGTGATTCGGGAAAAAACACTCCGAATAGCCGTTCGGAGCGTTTTTCCCGTACGAATCGTACCCTGCAACGTTCCCCGTACATACGCCAAAGTACGATTCGTACCAGGAGCCGTACTCCGTACGAGTCGTACAGAGACCGTACGACTATGATTCTCCCTCGGAACCCACTGTACGTGACATCTGTATGGTTCGCGGCTGGTTTTTACGACCCAGCAAGTACAATACGTGTCGGGTACGCACCGTACAACCCTTTTTCTACAGGAGCTGAAAACAGCCGTAAAAGCAGAGTTCGTACCGAAACAGGTACGTAATGGAGCCCAGGTACGGTGCGTACCCCCCATGATCGCAGGGGTACCCACTGTACCCTACGATGGGTGTATGAGCCGTACCCCAATCGTACAATGAGGGTACGGCTCGTACACCCATCCTACAATGGGGGTATGGCTCGTACACCCATCGTACAATGGGGGTACATCACGTACACCCATCGTACATGGGGTACGGCTCGTACACCCATCGTAAAATGGGGGTATGGCTCGTACTCCCCATGATCGCAGGGGTACGGTGCGTACCCCTGCGATCATGGGGTGTACGAACCGTACGGTGTGTATGTGTTTGTGTGCTTTTCCGTACGACTCGCCCTTACCTGACGTGGACCGTACGAATCGCGTCCTCATACCACGGTCCGGATCGTACTCGTCGGGTCGTACGGCATGTGTACGAGTCGTACGGTTCACTGTTTCAGCCTTGCAATACGTACGGATCGCGATGATTCAGAAGGATTCACGGAATACGGCTCGTACTTCGCGACTCGGACGGACGGGTACGATTCGTACGGAGAGGGCTCCGGATACAAATCGTACGGACGTTTTTTTTCCCGAATCGGAATCGACCCCTTAGTTTCAATTTCATCATTTTGTGTTAATTTTTTCTCATCATCTACAGTAATCACCTGTTGCCTGCTTGGTTTATTAAAACCCAGTGTTTTAAAATTTTTTCTGCTGATGGCCTACAAATTGGTGCATATTTTCAAAATTCCATCGGCTTGCTCATTTCGAGAAATAGCTCTAGTTTGCTGCACAGGCTCTATGTTCTATTTATTTTATATTTCAACATCTGTTTACTAATCTAAATATCCTTGGGTTCAGTAAACAATGTATAGCTTGTAATTACTTCTCTCTACGCTTCTTGCAAAAATGTTTGCTGATTGTATGTGTCACTTATGTACCTTTCCTGACTGTAGATTACAAAATGCACATGAATGATATTTCATGAGCTGTAGCAGCTTCTTTCCAATGCCAGTTACTGTTAATGCCAGCAAAGAATAGAGCACATGCAAGTAGCATGTGCCCATATTAAATATCACATTTTCAAGAAACAATACAAATTGTGCATTTTGGGCCATTTTTTTCCTTCATTGGGTGCAATTTGATGCAGATATTTACACTCCATCTATTTCAACGATCAATAGCCTCCACTATGTATGAGACACTGTAGACTATGGGCCTTATTACGAATTTGTGATGTGACTACTGTCACACTGAGGGACCACCTGCAGCATTATGAGTGAGGCAGTTCGACTGCCACTGGACTGGTGCAAAAAACAGGGATCATGGATCCCGCTGTAGCACCTGCAATTTTTTACGCAGTTGCCTGTCCACCACCCTTTCATGGTGTAGATTCCGCCGATAAAAAGGGTGGCAGAAGGCAACAATGGGGGCCCTAATAGGAGCTCCTGCCATTCCTGAACCTGGGGGGTACATGCGGGGAGGCAAATTTATTTTGCACCCCCGTAACTTCACAATATGGCATTCGTGCCACACTGTGCAGGAAGGTGCAGTTGGTGCTCTGAGAGCGGCGGTCTGCATGTTAGGGTATTCTATAGGCCTAAGACCGCTGCTGTCAGACTACCGCAGGACCGCCTGCCAGAGCAGGATTTAACTTCTAATCTAGAGGGTGGTCCCACCGTCGCTTTGGCAGTCCTACAGCAGACAGAGCATTGCACCGTTCAGTGTAGGACCACCAAAGTTGCAATAAGACCATAGGTATTTGACAAAACGTTCACATCACTTTGGGAAAATGGTGTAGAAAGTGCCAGTTGGCATATCTTTATTTTGACTACAATTTCTCTATGGGTAATATAACCTAGTTAATGTTGATGAATAAGTAGAATTAGCTAAGTATTTGTTGAGGTTGGTGACCATAATGTACCTCGCTCAGGGTAAGGCAATTTTCTGTGTCTCGTCATTTAGATGATATATTCAAAGATCTACTTATGCCATACTTCCAGATAGTAGAGATCCATATCCCATGTGCTCTTGGATAAATATTTCACTTGGTAATGACTAGGCCCACAATATTTTTTAGCAAGCGTAAGTATTGAATATTGAATTTCATATATTTCACCTCATTTGATTTTTCTGCTTGCACATTACACATAATGTTTTACTTCAGAGAAATAGTTTCTGCAGAAAATGTCTCAAGGAAAATATTTACTTCTGGACAAAGTGGTCTGGTATTCTAAACACTTCAATTCCAGGGGTCATATCAGATTTGCCCATCATGTAGATGTTGTAGGAGAATAAAAAAGATCCAAACATGTCTAAATAAAGTAGAACATACACAAAAAGAGGTATCACATGCACAAAATATATTCTTGCTACAGTTGATATGGAAATGAGTTAAAGCAATCCTTGTATTAGTACTGTTCCATATTAGCTCTACAGTCAACACATTGTGCGCACAACCACAATATAATTAGGCAATGCATAAGACAAAAAT
Organism: Lissotriton helveticus; assembly: GCF_964261635.1. Taxonomy (NCBI): domain Eukaryota; kingdom Metazoa; phylum Chordata; class Amphibia; order Caudata; family Salamandridae; genus Lissotriton; species Lissotriton helveticus. The sequence continues at coordinate 794,595,099 of NC_136067.1, read as the reverse complement.
ACACAGTGCCAAGGATGACTTTTAATTACGTGGAAAGCTGTGACATTTGTTACTAAGAATGGTAAGAAAGTTAGAGAGGAGATTGAAGAGATAGCTAGGGCTATGTAGTGCAGTCGACTGGCAACACCTTTAATCATAAAAAAGTCCCCAACCAACTCTGGGCCATCACCTCACATCCAGAATTCTGAAGGGCCCTCTAGATCTGGCAGTTCGAATGAGCCTTTGGCAACTGCAAGTGTCTGGATACTCCATTGGGTAATCAGCCTCTCTTTATAAATCCTGATTGATTGATTGATCGATTGATTGACCTAAGAGAATAAGCGCTGCTCATTTTTGCAGTGAAAGTTTTGAGTAGTGTGCGACCCCACCCCCAATTGTAATGTTAAAGCTCCCTCGAGCGGTTGGCTGACGAGCCTGGGACCCCGCACCTACGCGCCTGAGTGGTACTAAACCTGGCAGATATTTGGCAGCCACCGGCAACCCCAGAACACGGCCTATCCCTGCTGACGAGGGGTGATACCCCGAAACACGTGTCCAGGGATGGCGAAGATAGCGAAGATAGCAGATAATCGAATGAAGATGCATCGCGGAACACGTAACTACATTGACCACAGTCCTTAGGGGCGATACCGCTGGTGTGTGAGTAGTGTGCGACCCCATCCCCAATTGTAATGTTAAAGCTCCCTCGAGCAGTTGACTGACGGGCCTGGGACCCCGCACCTGCGCGCCTGAGTGGTACTAAACCTGGCAGATATTTGGCAGCCACCGGCAACCCCAGAACACGGCCTATCCCTGCTGACGAGGGGTGATACCCCGAAACACGTGTCCAGGGATGGCGAAGATAGCAGATAATCGAAAGAAGATGCATCGCGGAACACTTAACTACATTGACCACAGTCCTTAGGGGCGATACCGCTGGTGTGTGAGTAGTGTGTGACCCCACCCCCAATTGTAATGTTAAAGCTCCCTCGAGCAGTTGGCTGACGAGCCTGGGACCCCGCACCTGCGTGCCTGAGTGGTACTAAACCTGGAAGATATTTGGCAGCCACCGGCAACCCCAGAACATGGCCTATCCCTGCTGACGAGGGGTGATACCCCGAAACACGTGTCCAGGGATGGCGGAGATAGCGAAGTTAGCAGATAATCGAAAGAAGATGCATCGTGGAACACGTAAGTACATTGACCACAGTCCCTAGGGGCGATACCGCTGGTGTGTGAGTAGTGTGCGACCCCACCCCCAATTGTAAAGTTATGTTCTACATTCAAAATAAATATAGAAAGTTATTTTAAAATATTATTTGACATAAAATTATTTTTACTATTTCCGGGGATTAAAGACATGGTTTTACTTTTCCCTATTAGAGCTCCCTAAGTTACAGGAAGGCAAAAGATTAAAAAAATAAATTGAACTTCACAATACATGAATAAAAATATCTTTATGTAAAATATTATTGTATATATTTATTTTTAATGTAGAACAACATATAAATGCTACAGTACTATTAATTAAATTTGGAATTAAAACATTACTTAATTTAAACATATTGAATTAAATACAGAATATTTTCTGAAGTGTACATTAAAATATAATTTCTTCCCTAAAGTGAAAAAATACATTTGTTATTATGCAGTAATAATTAATAATTAATAAAAGTGGTAAAAGAATGAATTAAAAGTAATACAATTATATTTTATTAACAAATAAGGTTACAATAATTTATAAATTCAGAAAGTGTTGTTAAAATATTTTATAATTAAGTAATAGATGTTTCAGGTTTAGTTGATTTAATCCCCTGTCTCAGTCATTTTCTATGGGCGGGTGATGCAGTATTAGTGGTTGTCCATGTGTGGTGCTAGTGTTAACTTATACTCATAAATTTGGCTCCATCCTTTTTTATGGGTGTTGAGATGAGTAAGACTACCCTTTAAATGACTTTATACTCAGTTTTCGCGAATAGTTAAATGTAGTAAGGTTATTAAAAATTGCAAAAGTAAACATAAACAAATAAATTACTCACAAGTGTAAGTTATCTTTGTGAATCACCATGAATGTGTATGAGTAAGTAATTAACTCAAGGCATTTTTTAATAGTATGTGCTGTAATTTGTAGATGATCCATACAATCAATACCCAGGGCCATATGTATGACCCCAGTTGCTTCTCTCTTGTACCATGCTACCTGGCTGCAAGAGGAGCACAGTTCAGAAATGAGATTGATGAAGCCACGCAGAGTGGCTTTATAAATATCGAGTAAGGCAATGCGGAGCAAATCATTGTGATGACTTGCTCTGTGCTAGGCAGGTGTTCCATGGGCATTGCGTGAGTGTTCCCACGTGAGTCCCATCGATTTTTATCAGTTTCCAGGTTTAATGGAGCTGGTAAACCTGGGAATGAGCCAAAAATAAATTACTCCTCAGGAGAGGTGTATTGAGGAGAAATATCTCTTGATGTTACTGCCTGTTTCTATGTATACTGCATCCTACAGAATACTGGTCTGGGCAGAAGTCTATGGACAATTGCGGAGAGCATATGTTGGCTTGTATAGACCATAACGACTTGCATCTAAAAGCTCTATGTACTCTCATCTAGCCCCAAAAATGTCCCTACCATTCTAAACTTTCAACTTTTGTATCTACCAAATAGGCTCCTTACTTTTTTCTGAATTGAAACAGCAGGTGACTGTTGTACCACCATCCTGAAATGGGATAACAGTCTTTTGGTTGTTTCAAGGCCCTGAATCCTGAAATTCAGAAAATCACCTTAATAGATGCTGAAATCAGCCTTTCATTCGTGCCTAATCTTTTGTGGTAAAGTCACCCCTGTAACACCAATCATTATTCTTCATTCCCTTGTCTCAACTTCTCTGTGGACAAAGAAATGAGTAAAAGTTCTCCAGCTATTCTAAAACTAAGGAGCCTACATTTTCTAACACATTATACTATAATAATATAATGTCCTGAGAAATTTGAGATCATATTGTCTAAATATTCAGTCAAATTCTTCACCTTACAAAAACAGTATATACTATAAGACCTTGGACAAGGGCCATGGTGTGGAGGAAAATATAAAGAAAGGCGTGTAAATTGCAATAATAAGCTCTGGTATGCATATTCAATAAACTTTCAATGTCTCAACTGAAAAGTATGAATCTTGGAAGCCCTTACAAACAATGCAGTCTCTACCTTTAAGAACATCTGAACAAATGGTTTCATTCCATTTTGAAATAATGATTTACGAACCACTTTGTAAGCTATTTGAATTTTGTGGCATGCCCTATGACTGTTGCCTACAGTCCCTTTGTTCATTTATCAGACAAAACAGGTTGATTGGAAAGCCACATTTAACCTATGTGACAACTATGTGACAACTTCGTCACCTTCTTCAACGATAAAATAGCCAAGATCGAACTATCCCTAGACTTCAGCCCTCCTGCGTTGACCAACATCGATCCAACATCAACAGACACCACCTCCACAGACCCCACCGCTACCGCATGGTCCTCCTTCGACCTCGTCCATGAAGCCGAGATCCTCAATCTAATCTCATCCTCCAAACCCTCCTCCCACAACCTCGACCCCATTCCCTCCCAAATGGCCAAAGACCTCAAACTCACCCTTGCCCCACTCTGGTGTGAAATCATCAACAGCTCCCTAAAGACTGGCACCATCCCGGACTGTCTCAAAGTCGGCCAGGTGACTCCACTCCTGAAGAAACCAGGCTTAGACCCCAACGACCTCAACAATTTCAGACCAGTCTCAAGTCTGCCTTTTCTAGCCAAAATCCTAAAAAAATGTGTACTACGCCAACTCAACAACCAGCTTTACAACATCAACCTTCTTGATCACAATCAATCAGGCTTCAGAAAAGGATACAGCACTGAAACCGCAATCCTGAACATAGTAGATGATATCCGCAAATCCCTTGACACGGATCAGTGCTGCCTACTCATCCTCCTAGACCTGTCAGCGGCCTTCGACACGGTTGACCACAAGCTCCTCATCAAGGCCCTCAAGGAAAGAGTGGGTGCAAACGATGTGGTCCTGCAATGGTTTGACTCCTTCTTTCAGAACCGATTCTAAAGAGTCAAAATAAAATCCTTCACATCCGACCCTCTCCCCGTGACCAGAGGGGTTCCCCAAGGATCCGTTCTCTCTCCTCAACTGTTTAACATATACATGGTACCCCTCACCATCATACTGAAGAAAGCCAACATCCCCTTCCATCTCTACGCAGATGACACACAGATCTACATAGAAACCACCTCCTTCAACGACATTCTAAGGCTCAACAGCACTCTCAAAGAAATCCAAGCCTGGCTTGGGACGAACCACCTCAAACTCAATCAAGGAAAAAACGAATTTCTCCTAATCTCCAACATGGACGGGAACCCCCAAATCACGGAATGGGTGAAAGCTATTGACGCCCTCAATGGAAATCTCACTCTGACTAACTCAGTAAAATCTCTGGGAATCACCCTTGACCACAAACTTTCAATGACAAATCACATTAAGAACTCCGCAAAGAGCGCCTTCCTAAATCTGAAGCTCCTCAACAAAATCAAACCTCACATCCCGCAGAGGGATCTCCAACTAGCCACCCAATCTCTGGTGCTGTCCAGACTGGACTATGGAATCGCAACCTTATCAGGCACAGCCCTATCACACCTAGCACCAATGAAAACCACCCTCAATGCAGCTGCCAGAATGGTCTCAGGGGCAAAGAAATTCGACCACATATCCCCCGCACTCAAAGACTTAAAATGGCTCCTAATGGAAATGCGCGCCAGCTTCAGAACGGCCTGTCTTACACACAAAGCCTTTCACACAGGGAAACCGGAATACCTAGCCTCCAAGCTCAAGAAAGCAGGCCAATCCAGAAACCTCAGAAGTTCAAACTCCCTACTACTGATCCCCCTGAAAACCCGGAAACAAAAAACCGCAACTCGCTCGTTTGCCGGCAACGCCCCAAAAATCTGAAACTCCATCCCAGTGGACAACAGGACTACCCCTTTCTTTCCAGATTTCAAGAGACGCCTGAAAATCCTTTACCTCAACCGTGCATTCCCGAACTCTACCTCAGCAGCCCTCCCTGCAACTATGACTACCTCAAAGTCACTACCTCAAACACGCCCCTCAGGCGCCAAATAACAATGTTAATCCTTGAACTCGTATGAATCTTTTTCTTGATATACTGTTCTACACTTGTGCCCTCCAGTTCAATTGTAAAGTGCTCCAATACCCTCGGGTCTGGCCAGCGCTATAGAAAACTCCAAAAATAAAAAATAAAATAAAATAAATAAACTTAAGATACTGTTTCAAAAGATCTATTTTGTTCCCTTTTCATAATTGTGGGGACAGGGGTCAATGGGTGATAGGGGTGGCGGATAATAGGGGGTGGCGGGTCAATGTAATGGAGGTGCGATCCCTAGCAATGCTGTGGAGACACTCGAAAATGGGAGGGGGAAAAAGGTGCATCAGCAAAACATTTGGAGGGCATAGATATGTAGGTGTATATCCCATCGATGGTGGGGCGAAAGGTGTGTGTGTCATCGGTTGTGGTGAGGACGAGGATGACAGCTAAAAAAAAGACATGCCATGGGCAACAATCATATATTTTTACATGGAATATTAATAGTATGAAAGCTATCATGAAGCGCAACCTGATAAAAGAGGAGCTGTGCCTTTTTAAGCCACACATAGTTTGTGTGCAGGAAACACAACTGTCTGGGAATCAAACCCAGGTTTTTAGTGAGATCGGTTATAGAGCACTGGGGGTATCTTGCTTCATTTTGGCCATCCGGGGTGTGGCAGTTTTAGCTCCTGCTGGTCAATGTTTAAAACTAAGGCCAGGCCAATGCTGGGGGCTGATGGCTAATTACAGTAATTCAGGGAGGAGACTTGAAACTGACTGTATGTATAGTCTATGGCCTAACGAGGATGATCCCTCCGTATTTGACTGCCTATTGGCTGAGCTGCAATATTGACCAAAGCCTCGGGTACTATGAGGGGATTTCAATGTTGTCCTTGTCCCAGGGGTAGACTCCACGTGTAGGGACCCTGGTAATGCAACAATACGGAGCGGAGTGAAGCAGCACCTCAGAGGGGCATTGCGGTAATAATTAGCTCTTATGCCTTGGAGGCTATCTCGCTGTTGTGTAAGTTATTTGACCCAGGTTTCAAATGTTATTCAATCTAATCACAAGTGCTGGGTACTTGTTCTTATTGAAAATGAAGAAGAGACTGAGGATACTCATGAGAGATTGGTTGGATGAGGATTAGTGTGGAGGGGATCATCCACATTTGTAAGTAATGCCCTCACACAACTGTAAGGGTGTCATGCTTCATCATCAGGCTTTTTGCTCCTCATGGGGCCGGTGCTGCAAAGCCCCATGGACCTCACAAGAGAACAAGCTGTGATGGTGCCTGTAGGTGTGTGGAGCCATGTGATCTTCCAACCGGATAAAGAAGATCATCAATAGACACTGGTCCATTCTGAACATAGGCACGCTCACTTTACCCAAAGCTATGTTTGCGTACAAATGCACACAAAACATCAGGGACCACCTCATACATACACAATCACAAAAACCTCTTAAAGTGGCCCAAAACACCTCGTGGAGTTTACCCAGGGTTTCAGGTCATTACCCTTGTAATAACTCTACAGTGTGCAGCCTCACAAAAATGAGCAAGAAAATCAACATAGGGGAAGGCCGCCCAATGGCCAAGAGAAACCACACCAGCTGTAATACCAGGAACTGTGTATATCATGAAACCTGCCCATGCAACCTACGCTACATTGGGATGACCACTTGAGCTGTCAAAACGTGGGTTATGGAGCATTGTAGTAATATCAGATGCAAACGTATCACTACTAAGATGTCCATTCATTTTACCAACAACAACCATACCACGGAAGACCTGCAATGGACTATTCTTGAAGCAAATGATCGTTGGGTTCGACAACTGTTGTTTACCAAGGAACAACAATGGTTCTCCCAATTGAAAAGCCACCGACAGGGACTAAATGATTTTGTTCCATGGGTAGAATTAATTAGGTAGACCCCACTGCAGTGTACACACCGTATTTCCCTGACTACATAATTGCAACCGTATCTCTACTTTCTCACACTATGAACATGATGCCATTTTTAGTTCATGTAAAGGCATAACATCGTACTCTCCGATGTACTCAAATTACCCACTGTAGTTACTTCTGGTGATCTCAAGTCACTTTAGTATTCAACAGAAGGACCAGCCGTGTTGGGGGACCACTAGTTATCATGATACTCGATAGAACGACCAAACACACCCCATTGGTTTTATTACCTATGTTAATATTGACACTACCAGAATAACTCACTGCTGCACCACTCAATTATGAGCCTTTGATGAGGATCCTGATTAGATCTAGAAGTTACCACATATTATTCCTGTTACAAGATGGCAGTCGCAGAGTGCTCTCTCTTATACTATGGACATGATGCCATTTCACAGTCCATGTGAGGGCATACTATAATACTCTCCGTTATACTCAAATTACCCACCTAGTTATTTTGGGTGATCTCCAGTCACCATAATATTCAACAGAACAGAATGAATAGCTGGTATAGGTGGGCACTAGTTAACATGACACTCGATAGAACGACCAAACATCTCATCTCACCATGATCTGGATTTGTTACCCAATTTTAACACTATACAATCACCTCACTACTGCTCCACTCTCTTACGATCCTTTGCTGATAATACTGATTAAATCTTCACCACATACTAGTCCTGTTACAAGATGGCCACCGCAGAGTGTCACCACAACCAATGCAGACGGAATAACATCAGTCTCCACCCAGGCGGGATCATTTCCGGGTTGAAGGACTACACCCTCTGAGACTGCATTGCCGCCATGAAGATGCTTCAAATACGATGCGTCACCTTGGAGCCCTCACCTCCAGGGGGACAGGGCGATGGGTGGGTCAGATGCGTAACCTCGTGCACCTGACTGTGAGTATAATCACTGTGGTCCAATACCGACAATGAGTGCACAACATGCCCGTGAAGCCACTAACAGCAGCTCCTGTTGATTTAATATTTTAGGTACACTGCAGTGCACAAGAGCCTCTGTCTAAACCTAAGGCGCATGTAGGCTGTCATGTAGGGGTAAGATATGAGGGTTACTTTACCTGCTCAGTTATCTCCATGGAAGTATTTTACTTGTCAAAAGTCTTTTGGTTTATGTGTGGTGTTCTGTCAAATCCAATATACCAAGACTTGGTTATGTATGTTGTTTACTGGGGTAAATGTATGACATTGTTCTGCATTCTGTCCATCATCTTTTGTTTTGCATTTGTCACCCCGAGTGGGACAGGTATGCTCAGACGTGAGTCCCGTGCTCTGCATGCCACTGGAATCAAGCTATCCTGGCTGATGAGGGCTGAAAACCTGAAACCGGTCCTAGTATGCTTGTTTCCAGTCCAGGGAAGACCTGGATTGGCAGTTGGGCTAGACTGTTCCCATGGGGCACAGGGGCAAGTCTGATTTGCATATGGCTGGGTTCTAACTGGAATGGCATGGTGAGCAGAAAAACAATGGATTTAGGCCCAGATCTCTGTATTGGGGCGAATGTATGACATTGTTTGGCATTCTGTCCATCAACTGTTGTTTTTGCATTTGTCACCCCGATTGGGACGGGTATGCTCAGACGTGAGTCCCGTGCTCTCCATGCCACTGGAATCAAGCTATCCTGGCTGATGAGGGCTGAAAGCCTGAAACCGGTCCTAGGATGCTTGTTTCCAGTCCTGGGAGGTCCTGGCTTGGCAGTTGGCTGGACTGTTCCCAAGGAGCACAGACTGATTTACTTATGGCTGGGTTCTAACTGGAATGTCATGGTGAGCAAAAAAATGATAGATTTAGGCCCAGATCTATGTACTGGGGTGAATGTATGACATTGTTCTGCATTCTGTCCCTCAACTGTTTTTGCATATGTATGTTGTTTGTTATATATTATCAAGTGGAACATGCTACAGTATGTTTTAAGTCAAATATCCAATAATCGCTGCACAGCATGTATACACGGTATAGTGCTCATTATGTAATACACCTGGTGCCTGAAGATGCCAAGAATATGGAGGTGACTCATTATGTGCAATCTACTCAGCACAATATCCTCATTTTGCTTTTTTTGCACTCGTATATTTCTTTCTCCTTCTCTCTAGGTTGGACTATATTAGAATTAAGGGAGAGCATTTTCTGGGCACCTTCAGACATGTTGCCATTCCACTAGCACCAGCTACCTCCCCACATGGTTCCTTTAGGGCTCGCACTAGGTTCCACACCACATTCCCTGATCCTGAAGAAATGCCAGAGATCCACTCTGACCACCAGGGTATGAAACATGTCAACGTGACCTAACCCCAATCAAATCTGGCTGATGCTTCACTCATTAGACAGTCGTGCTTCCTAACCTGGCTCCGAATGCTTAGTTTTTAGTGACCTTTTTAACCTTCCTACGGGATCAGCTAATAGACTTACTTTAGGATACCATTCAGGTAATTTTAACTCACTCACATCCTGTGGCTCTACACACCCGCACGCACCATCGCAACTTGTTCTCAAAAAGACCTCTGCTAAAGAACACTCTTGCGGGGCTCGTGGGGCATTGCAGCACCGGCCCCTCGAGGAGCATGATGAAGCATGATACCTTTACGGGTGTGTGAGGGCATTACTTCCAAATTTGGAAGATCTCCTTCACACTACTCATCATCCAACCAATACCTTATGAGTATTCTTAGTCACTTCTTCTTTTTTCAATAGGAACAAGTACTGAACCCTTGTGATTAAACTTACTGATCCATTTTAGGAGCAGGGCTACTAGACCTTCATCACACTCCTATTTCCTCTCTTTTGTTGTGAATTAACTTTTACTCAACATCGCAAAGGTCCTTGCCTAGGATCAATATGTTTTTACTGAGTCACTTGTTCCAAGCTCATGTTAGCATGCACATGAATCCACAAATAATATTGGATTATAACTGTCTGCCACTCTATATTGTCACATCTGCTATATCAATCTGGCGAGCCAGGCAGCTGGTCTTTTTTATCAGAAGTTGTTGATATAGGAACAATAGATCCTGGCTATGGGTAGTGCCCTGAGACAACTTTTTGATATTATCATCGGGTCTGCACGCACAACTATGGTATGGGACTGCCTTCTGTAGCTGACAGATATTAACCTACTCAATAAGTCAGAAGAAGGAATTACGTGTTGAGGAATCCCAGACATGACACACTCTTATATTGCAAGAAGCCAGATTGGCCCAAAGGTTCCTAGAGGAGGGTTGGCAAGGGGCCTCAGCAGCATCGGTGAAGCTTCAGGTCATGCAGGCAACTTCTTTACTTTGAACACAGTAAGGATATGGGCTGTCTACTGGGATTCAGGCTAGAGATGCAGCCACTAGTAATCTGGTTCTGGGAGTTGCTAATAAAGGGGTTTGAATTCATGTTTGATCAGACGGGGATTTGGGGAATTTAGGCAGTTTTATCAAATCTTTATACAGATGTTTGTGTCACCTCTATTGAAGATGTTGATACTACTTAAAGCAATACTATGATTATAAGCTGAGTTGAAGGCAGTCTGCTTGGTTAGAGGAATCGATCTCTTTAGCAGATGTTGAATCAGCTATTAGTCAATTAGCAAATGGGAAGGCCTTTGGGATGGATCGATAAATCCTCTTCAGGGGAGCAAGCACCAGTTTTATTTTAATTACTCCATTTCCTCGGCCAAGCCCCCATTTGTGGGGAGGAACCAAGAGAGTTATCTTCCCTAAGAAAGGAAAGGATCCAACAAACCGTAGTTGTTATGCGCCATTACCTTTGTTCAATGTAGACTCCAAGATCTTCACTAGCGATCTGGACAAAAGATTATCAACAGTAATCATTGATTTTGTAGATCCTATGCAACATGGGTTTACCTCAGGGTATCATATGACCTTGCATGTGAACATGACTATAAATGACCTGGAGGTAGCATCAGTGGAGGAGACCACTAAAGGGATGTTTATGTTAGATGCTGAAAAGGCATTTAATCAGGTCCCCAGACACTTCTGGGCGATGATGGCTAGGTCAGTGTTTCACCCGTAGTTTATTAGCCAGATTAAACTGCTCAATATGGGGCTAACAGCAAGGATCCTCTGCTGCAGCAAATTATCGGACCCTATGGAAATTACCTGGGGTAACTGTCAAGGGTACCCATTATATCACCACAAATTTTTGCATTGTATTTGCAGTACTATATCCAGACTCTGCAACATGCCAATTCGATTTGTTTACTTCGTTTACCTCACTTGGAGCCCAAAGAATTGGCTTATGCCAATAATGTTGCAATTTTGACATCATCTCCAGTGGAGGTTTTGAAGGTAGTTGATTCACTAGCAATGCAGTTTGGACCGGTCCCTTGATATATAATTCACTTTGATAAGATGATGGTGATTTCTAATATCTCTGCTCTTGATTCAGGTGAAAGGAAACCTCACTCTGCCACTTACTTGAATGTAGAATTGTCCATACAATTGGGAGAAATCACTCAGTTGAACTATGGCAGGGTTTATAATCACTCTATGGAGACTTTTAGGTTATGGAATCAATTGCACTGGGGGCTTAAAGGGAGGGGTCATCTTAATTGAATTATTATATTACATAGGTATCTCTATTTCTTTAGAAGTTTACCCGTATATCTTCTCAAGGGCTTCTTTAATAGGACTGAATCAGTGTGGCAACGGCTCATATGAAGCTATAAAAAGCTGAGATACAACATACAGTATTTCCACCTGTTACAGGAGAGTGGCAGAATGTCCCTACCTGTTATCCGAATATATTGCCTGGTATCCAATATTTTTGACTTACTATGGATCTGGGCAAGGAACAATGGCTGCTCATGTCAATATTTTCAGACTATATACTGTAAGGAGAAAATGCTGAACAACACACAAGGAAAGGGGGGCCGCTCGGCCCCCACGCACGCATGGCTGGGGCCGCCCCCCCACCTCTCAGGATTGGTGGGTCCCACCGTTGACCCGGAAGCGGAGTGAGTGCTTCCGGGTCAAGGGGCGGAACCAGGAGGGTTTAAGAGGCCTGGGTGGTGCGGGAAGCACCATCTTGTACCCGCACTCCCCAGGCTCGCTCCTCGCCCCGCTGTGGGGCCGATAATTTTTTCTTGTTGATTTTTTTTTTGCAGGTTCACACTCACCCCGCACGGCACCCAGAGATTCAGGCTTGACGGCGGGAGCAGCGGTCGCTCGCAAGGCGAGGCGCGGGAACAGGAGGACACTCTGAGGAGTCCAAGGCGTCCTCTGTGAATAAGCTTACAGACAGGGGCGCAGCGGACCCAGTTGCGGAGGAGCGCACGGTGGACAGCGTGATCCAAGGACACGGGCAGGCCTACATTTCATGGCTTCTGGCGGGCCGCGGGGCTAGAGTGCGCTCGCCCAAGCACCCAGGCTAGCTGGCGTGTTGCGGTCACAATTGCGTGGTGCATACGGCCGGCCTGTGAGCCTCCAACTTTGAGACAGGTACAAGGCACGCCGTGCCCATAATTAACGTATTGTGTAGGGTAGGTGCTGTGGAATAGTAAGAAATGTCTGGTAAGTGGGGTGCAGGAAGTTCCCGCATGGAGCTAATGTTTCAGACCATGATGCGCAGAGGGCTAAAGAACGGTGATGGATTAAACCCAGATCAGTTGACTGGGGTGAGTGCTTGTATTGTCAACGCTCCATCCATCACCACCTTTGGTTTTGCTTTGTTCGCCATAAGTTGGCAGGGTATGCTCAGACGTGAGTCCCTTGCACACTTTGCCACTGGATTCAAGCACGCCGGGCTGTAGACGGCTGTAATGCCAGAAACTGGTCCTCGGAAGCTTGTTTCCGGTCCAGGGAAGGCATGGCTTGGCAGATCGGGCTGGACTGTTCCCATGAGGCACAGGGTCAGACTGATTTGCATATGGCCATGTCTGAACTGGGGTGGCAGAGTGGGCTAAAGAACGGTGATGGATTAAACCCAGATCAGTTGACTGGGCGTGAGTGCTTGTATTGTCAACGCTCCGTCCATCACCACCTTTGGTTTTGCTTTGTTCGCCATAAGTTGGCAGGGGATGCTCAGACGTGAGTCCCTTGCTCACTTTGCCACTGGATTCAAGCAAGCCGGGCTGAAGACGGCTGTAATGCCAGAAACCGGTCCTCGGAAGCTTGTTTCCGGTCCAGGGAAGGCATGGCTTGGCAGTTCGGGCTGGACTGTTCCAATGAGGCACAGGGTCAGACTGATTTGCATATGGCCATGTCTGAACTGGGGTGGCAGAGTGGGCTAAAGAACGGTGATGGATTAAACCCAGATCAGTTGACTGGGGGTGAGTGCTTGTATTGTCAACGCTCCGTCCATCACCACCTTTGGTTTTGCCATGATGCGCAGAATGTCAGCCATGGACAAGAGATTGGGGAAAGTGGATTAATTGGGAAAGACCGTGGCGGAACTGGGTGAGAGGGTTGACGCACAAGCAGGGCCATCAGGGAGGCCCAAGCTGTGATAGTGCCACCTAGACCCAGGGGGGAATTGGAGGCTCCACCCAAGCGTGGCAGAGCCAAGAAGGGTTGTAGTCACCCCCCAAGTCACGGTTGGGAGGGGGGTCCCCGGGGCCAGTCCCTAGCAGAGCGCCTGCATCACCTGGGATGCTCAGGCCAGCCCCGCCGATCCCGATAAGTGTACTGGTATCACCGGCTCCAGCCACGTCACCTATAAACTTAGTGCAGACAGTGGTCCCACCAGTAATGCCGGTCAGTCCATCCCCTGGGGTGGGTCAGGCACCCCCGGAATTGGCAGCATAGATAGCGGCAGTGCTCCCATGGTTGGGGATTGGGGGAGTGTTACCCTCAGCGGCTGATCCCACGGCCGAGGAACAGAGAATGGTCGCGAAAATCATGGTGGCTAGGGGCGAGGGTAGCATGCCAAGCACACCGATTTCTCCCCAAACAGGTTCAGCGAGCGAGGCGGGGAAAGTCAAGACCGTAGAACCAACACGACTCGCTGAAAGTGGTAAGGAGGTTGCCCTGCCGGTATTAGGCGAGGGCGCAATACCCTCCAGGGGGGAGCACTTGGCGCAACATGTCTCGCAGAGTGTAAAAGAATTGATTTGGGCAGACAAATATGTAACTATATTTTCATTGATGATTGACAACAGGGAGTGGGAGTATGCCAAGTCACAGAAAGATATGATGTTGCCTAGCGAATGGCGGTCTCAGTTGTATAAATTCAGAGTGGAGGAGACGCTCATCAACTGGATCAGGGCTTTTTCTGTATTTGTGGCAGTTACCGCTGAACGTTCACCTTCCTTGCAGGGAGAGATAGCTTGTTATCAGAGTAGGATTACGTTGTTCAGTGAAAACCATGGGGGGGATGTATGGAAAGAATATGACATAGCGTTCAGGAAAGCTAGGGAATTTAACAAGTCTTTAGCCTGGGACAAAGTTGATTCAATTTCCTGGCATTCTCAGTTTTCAGGGGGTCAGTCGGCAGGCGCTGGCACTAGCTGGAACAAAGGATATTTACCCAAGCCCCAGCAGCCCTTTCAGCAGCCCTTTCGGGCAGCACAAGGGGGGATGCGGCCAATAAGGCCGGAGGCAATGCAGGCGGGAAGGGCGTGTGCTGCGATTTCAACAGGCAAACATGCACTAGGGCAGCGGGCATGTGCAAATTCAGACACGCGTGCTACATATGCGGCCACCCTTCCCACCAAGAAACGGCATGCCGTTCCAAGGGTAGTACGTCAGGTAACAGGGGGAGAAGGAAGCCAGAGTAGTGGGGGACACCCCCAGGTCGCTCACTCCCCCATTGACGTGTCGGCTATGATTCCCTGGCTGAACAGATACCCAGACCATACCTCCGCAAGGATGCTACAAGAAGGTTTCTCACATAGTTTTCGGATTCCAGCTGGGGGATATACTGGGACACCGCAGTGTAGGAACCAGCTGTCAGTGAAGCACAATCCTGGGGTGGTAGCGCCAAAGATTGAGAAAGAATTACGCCTAGGTAGGGTAGCGGGTCCTTTCATTGACATCCCAGTACCGGATTTTGTCTGCTGACCCCTGGGGGTGGTCCCGAAGAAAGAAAAGGGCGAATTCAGACTCATACACAATCTCTCTGCACCGAGGGGCATCTCATTGAATAATGCGATTGACGAGGGCATTTGCAGTGTAAAATATGCGTCTTTTGATCAGGCGGTAGAGATGTTGAGAGTTTTGGGACCCGGGGCATTGATGGCAAAATCAGACATTGAGTCCGCGTTTAGACTACTGCCAGTACATCCGTCTGACCAACACCTGCTGGGGTTTTCCTTTGAAGGCAAATATTATATGGATATGTGTATGCCCATGGGTTGCTCCGTATCATGTTCCTACTTTGAGACATTCAGTTCTTTTCTGGAATGGGTTTTGAGACAATCTATAGGGCACCAACATTTGATGCATTACCTTGATGATTTCCTTTTGCTGGGGGTGGCGG
Source organism: Lissotriton helveticus (assembly GCF_964261635.1). Classification (NCBI taxonomy): domain Eukaryota; kingdom Metazoa; phylum Chordata; class Amphibia; order Caudata; family Salamandridae; genus Lissotriton; species Lissotriton helveticus. The sequence goes on along the minus strand of NC_136067.1, from coordinate 794,579,563 downwards.
GCTCACAGAAGTGTGCGTGGGCATTGCGAGAATTGTGCGTGCTCATGCGTGCTTTTGGGGTCCCGCTGGCACCAGGAAAAACAGTGGGGCCATCTACTTGCCTGGAATTCTTAGTCATCGCATTGGACTCCGTTGAGGGTTGTGTCAGGTTACCCAAGGAAAAAATTGCGAAGTTCAGGGCAGCCCTACAACAATGTTTGGTTAAGGAGAAAGTCACATTACAGCAGTTGCAGCAGATGGTGGGCCAGCTGAATTTTGCATTAAGGGTCATACCTATGGCGCGCCGATTTTCCCGTTTAATTGCGCAGGCCATGAAAGGCCTGCGAGATAAACATCATCGCACAAGACTGTCAGTCGAGGTTTGCCAGGACATGCGGATATGGATTGCATTCCTGCAGGATTTCAATGGCAGAGTAGTGTGGGGGCCCCCCACGACTTCGGCGGAATTAGGACTATGGACCGACGCTTCTGGCAGTGTGGGGTTTGGCACCATACTTGGCAACAAGTGGGTGGCACAAAAATGGCCCGAATGGTGGGAAGAAAGCGGTTTGACAGCAAATATTGGGTTTCTGGAACTCTTCCCAATATGGGTGGCATTACAGGTTTGGCCTGATCAGTTGTCTAATCGATCCGTGATTTTCTGGTCGGATAAAATGACTGTAGTAGAGTGCATCAATCAACAGGCAGCACGGTGTAAGTTGATACTCCGCCTTATGAAGGAGATTGTGCTAAGATGCATGAAGTTGAACGTGCAATTCAGGGCCAAACATGTTCCGGGGGTCTTGAATAACGCAGTTGACGCCCTTTCTCGCTTCAAGATGCAGGTATTCAGGGAACACCTACTAGCTGCAGAGGCTTCCCCAGCACACTCCCCAACAGCACTTTGGTAGATTGGTGCCCCCGACTACAGAACCTCGTGGCAGCCAGCCTAGCTCCCAGGACCAGGACAGCTTACGAAGGGGCGTTCAGGTCTTACTGTAATTTTCTGGGACAGGATCGGGAGGCCAAATGGGATCAGGAGGCAAACTTTACTTGGTACATGGACACATTGCACAAGGGGGGGGCGCTCAGCAGCGACAGCTAGCAGACACAAGGCAGCTGTTTCTTTCTTCGCTCAGGCAAAGGGGGCCAGGGATCCTACCAATAGCTTCTTAGTACGGGAGGCGATGAAGGGGTGGCGGCGCCTACAGGCAAACACCGCCGATGGCAGAAGGCCAATAGGTTTAGAACGGCTGGCAGTGGTATTTGTTGCCCTGCCTGACACGTGCAGCTCTTCGGGGGAGGTACTCCTATTTAAAGCTGCCTTTTCCATGGCGTTTTACGGGGCATTGCGGGTAAGTGAACTAGTGGCTAACAACAAACTCAACAGGTTGGGTGGCCTTCAGTTGGTAGCCACTACGATACGGGGTGACTCAATGTGGGTTACCATTCGGAAATCCAAAACTGATCAGGAGGCCCTGGGGATAGTTTGGTGCTACACGGGCGCCGAACAACCCATGCTGCCCATTGTCGCATGTGGAGGCGTTCATCAGACAACGGGCGGGCGTGGCAATGGGAGCATTGTTAATACATGCGGATGGTACCCCTTTGACCAGGTTTCAGTTCCAAAGAGTGTTGACTATAGCAATCGCCAAAGTGGGTTTGAACCCCAGGGAATTTGGGACACATTCTTTCCGGATAGGGGCGGCAACCGAGGCAACTGCAAGAGTGTTGCATGCCAACAGTGTGAAGAGGATTGGGAGATGGTCTTCCAACGCCTATAAGCGTTATGTGCGGCTGCACATGTTGTGAGGGTCAACTACACCCTCTTGACACCTGCCTTGTGTATGTTTATCTTTCAGTTTCTCAGGCCTGTGACGCAGGGCGGAAACTATTAAAGGGTCATCAAATGCAACCACCAACAACTCGGCAACGGCAGGAAGACAAGAGGAGGACACATGTAGTATGAGTTGTTGGTCATTCTTATGTGAAGCGTGCTAACCCATTTTTCCTTTCAGGAGGGTGTAGACGGAGGGCGGAGAGTGGGGGTTTCAATGTTTCCTTTCATAGCAAAGGGGGCTCTGCCTTAGTCAGCTTAGGGGCTTCATTTCCGACTTACTTGATAGACACACCCCACCGCCCTCAGTGGTTATCCTGCACCTGGGGGGGAACGATTTGGTGACGCTGGGGAGAAGGGTCTTGTTGGAAGAGATTATCTCAGCAGCGGGTTGACTGGCAAAGTTGCTACCGGGTTGCACCACAGTGTGGTCACATTTGATACCTAGAATGCAGTGGAGGGGAGGTGAATCAGGAAGTGCATTGAATCACTCGGTAAAGAGGGTCAACAACAAGATCGAGAAGCTGTTTTGAACACCTCAACTGCAGAGTATCCCACATGGGTGCATCTGGGGAGATCAGTTCTACTTACGGGATGGGGTCCACTTGACTGAGGCAGGTCATGACCTATTAGTAAGGAACATATTGGCATGGTTAGAAGGTTTTGCGAGGTAGGTATGACCTTTCAGTGTAGGCATTTTGGGGGGGGGCAGCTAGTCGGTCAACTATGCTGGCCTGTGGCGGTAAGGTCATAATCGGTGAGCAGCAATTTAAGGTCCTTAGGGGGCGGCACCATTATCGAATGGGGTTGCCCAGGGGGAGGGGCCACTGGTCTCTCTTAGAACTTCAGGGGTGGATATCCGCTTGCTTGGATGGGTGCAGAGGAGGGAGTCACGCTTTACTCGGGCTGATAGCCACCCCGCACATACAGTATGACGTCAGCAAATGGCGCGAGTGAAAGGGCCCTCCTTTTGGTTAAATGGAGTTCACGGAGCAGACGAGGGTAACCAGGAGAGGAACGAACTCTCCCGGTAACTGGGCCCTTGTTGCGCATGCGCACTCAGACGTGAGGGCGTTGCTGGGAAAAGGATCTGACACCGGTTAACGACCTTGCCGCAGGCCCAGAAATTATTAGAATGCAAAATTGATACGTAGGATGTTAGATTCGGTTAGGAACACGCTGTATTAGACATTTGTTAAGGTTAGCCCTTCATACCTGTCTACCTTGCTGTAAATCTAATGTCAGAATTTTGCATTTAATAATTATGTAAATAATGTTATTTTACGCAATTTTATTTTGTTTTCATATTTTAATAAATACGTCCGGGGGGTCACGAGACCCCTGCTTTCCAATGAATTCTCTCACCTGGCTAAATTACTACGGGGATTGTAAGTGTTGTTGCATGAGGGGGAGGGGGTGGTCCGTAGTCCCAGACTATGGGCCCGATGTAGGTAGGATTGATATACCGATTCATAATTACCGAATTTTACCGATTCGGTAATTATGAATCGGTAAATCAGAGGGGTGGGTATGTAGGTATTCCAGATGTGCTGGAATACCGAATCGGAGAAAAATCGGTATTTACCGATTCGGTAAATACCAACCGGTAATGCCCATTCATTCCTATGGGCTTTGAAGCCCATAGGAATGAATGGGCATTACCGAATCGGTATTTACCGAATCGGTAAATACCGAATTTCACAAGGGTGCAGGGGGTGTCACTTTGACACCCTCTAGCACCCCCCAAACAGGTTCGGGTGCCATGTGGCAGGCATACCTGCCCTAAGGGCAGGTCTGCCTGTCATATGGCACAGGTGTGCATGCACACATGTGCATGCACACCGGAATCGGTATTTTACCATCAAATTGAATTTGATGGTAAAATACCGATTCTGTAATGCTTGTGGGACTCAGAAGAGTCCCACCTACATATCAATGTTACCGAATCGGTAAAAATACCGATTCGGTATTTTACAGAATCGGTATATTTACCGATCGGTAAATTTACCGATTCTGTAAAATACAGGGCCCTACATACCATTTCTCAAATACCGGTCGGTAACGGCCGAAAATACCGATTTTTGGCCGTTACCGACCGACCTACATCTGGCCCTATGTGTATTATTGATATGGTTTACTTTAAGCGGACTAGGTTTAAGACTCTCTGGGTTTACCATCAAATCTGGATCTATTTAAAGAAGATATTTCTGTATAATCAGTACACGCTATTAGGTTTTAATCCAAATCTCCCATTATCAATACATGAAAGTGCGCTCACCTGCTGAAGGAGGCTGGAACTGCATACACTAGGGTAACTGTTTGAGGGTGATACTATGCTCTTCTTTAAGGCACATTAGCAGCAGTTTTTGGATGAATGACATTACAACGCATGCTTTTACATCGCATGCTTTTACAACGCGTTTTTTACAACGCATACCATTACAACGCATAGTGCTTTTAGGCGCTGGATAGTGAATTGTTTAATTTACTATTCCAACTCCAGTCCCCGTGGATAGTAGGGAAGGTGTTGGATAGTACATTAAACCTATTCCCTATCCTAGAGCGCCCCCAGTGCAATGCGTTGTAATAGTTTGCGTTGTAAAAGTTGCGTTGTAAAGGCACTGCGTGGTAAAAGTTGCGTTGTAAATGTTGTTTACCGCAGTTTTTGCTTCCATGTCAGAGCTTTTTTAGATTTCTTCTATTTTGTGCTGGGCCCAGAAGTGGGGGAGAATAATTGTGCACTGAATTAATTTATTGAATTCCTTATATATATAAATTGTAAGGGGAGCATTAGTTCATCTTATAAAATGATACTTGCAGTCAGGGTGGCAAGGAGAAGTGATTGATTTCAATTTAGGGCTGAAATGTGGACTGCCACTATGGGAGGGTTAGCGGTACCGCAAGAAATTCAAAGTAGTAATATCTTGGCACATACAGTCCTTAATGTTTCTTGGGTTAAGGCCCACCATTTTAAGTTTCTGAATGATTTATACTATACCCCATACCAGTTACATAAAATGAGGATAAGGCAGAACTGCGATATTTTAGGTGTGGAGTTGATGGAGCTGCTGTGAGCCACTCACTTGCTGCTTTTATCCCTTTACAGGGGTATTGGGATGCTGTCTTCTAGAAGTTGAATGCTTTATTTCCTATTGATTGCTGATGAGACTATAAGCTGATAATACTTGATTACTCCCCTCGGATTCCATCAGCTCTGTCAGCGATTTACTTTTTGCTATTACATTGGCTAGGTTGGTCTTCGCACAATACTGGTTACTAGCCAGTGCCCCTGACCTCAAGATATGGTGACAAGAATTTTTAAATATTTGTTCATTTGAAATTTCAATTCTCGAAAATGGTCAGCATAAATCGAGAATAAATCATATTTGGACCTTTGTGACATAGGGAGTCAGAGGTAATGACTGACCATGACATGTCAATCTCAAAGTGACTTATTCTATGAATTACTCTGGCTTTATTTATTGATATTTATACTGATGCACGTAGCACTTCCCTGTATTTCATGTTACATGTAAAAAAAAAATGTTGTCATGTACATTTTGTGATGCCCTTAAAAAACTCTATGTTATAGCTTGAATGTATCTGAGGAACCAAAGGTTCAGAGGATATTTCTTTTCTATTACTCTAGAAATTAATTAAATGACCCTTCTATTGAATAAGTATTTCATAAATGTACTTAAATATGAGCTTTGCCCATTAAAGTATCTTCCTGTAATTCCTCTTCCCTGCCATTTTACATGTTCACATTCTTAAATGTTCCTAAGTTGCCTTCTCTCTATGAATACCATGACATATGACACACAGTCAGTTGCGTGCACATACAGGACAATGTGCTATTAACTCAGTTTTGCTTACCTAGTAGGGACTGTGTCAGAACACCTTGAACATCCTGTCAAGGGCTAAGTTCATAACGCAAGATGTTGTTATTTGTTTTGGCCCCTCATTGACAGAGCTATCACAATAGACTAAATAATAGTGGCCTGGTTGGGTATTTGGCATGGTGATATGGGGAATATTATTTTATATATGACATCAAGCCTTTGTTTAGACAGAGGACCATTTCCCTGGCACTGAGAGGTCAATCCATGCTGGGATCTCAGCTCAGTTGATTCTAATTTACCTCATATTTGGGATGCTGTCCAGTTCTACAACAAGATGAGTGGCTTGATAACACTAACCCACAGGTAATGGGGAGTTGATCACCCTACAGGGCTTTGAAAGATCCACTCACCCTAAACATGATAGGTTAGGCGGTGCTAGGTAGGAGTACAATATACAGTAGTGCTTGTATGCAAGCATATATTCCTTGTAACAATCAAGATGGTTGAACTGTTTATCTTTTTCACCATTTTAGCATTGGTAATCACGTTACTCTGTTTCCTTCTATTGATTATTACAGTGCGAGTATTTTACTCTAAAATCACAATGCTTCAATAAATATTGAAACGGTTTGCTTTGTATTTCTTGTGTAACTCTTTCGGCATGCATAAGTAATTAAGCGAAAGGATTCTAGATCTGTAACCACGATTTCCTTGGGGAGCCTGGGTTGTCATGTCGTGAGGTTGCACATCCATCTGTTACTGTGTAAGTTTAGGGGTACAGATGGTACACTGTAAGCTCGCACAACTTCATCCAGCATATTCAGATGGTGTGCCTGAACTCAGTCTCGCACAATTTTGATGCCTATGTTGTCCAACAAATGCACAGTTTAAGCTGGGAAAGTATAAGCCATACCACACTCAATACTTTTTAAATGATCTTGGCCATCGAAAAACCCATTGGCAAAAACGATTGCATAAATACTTGAACTCTATCCATATTGATAAACATACTAGCTGAAAAAATATCACCAAAGCCAAGGCTCTCTGCTGAAGGACCACACTCTGACACCACCATGTGGACAAGATCAGTTCCAATTCACATGTGTACTCTCTTTATTTTATCAGTGTTCAGGAATGCCTATGTATTCCCCAGAAATCAACTACAGTGCATATTTCAAATGGTGCCTCATCAGAAATTGCATTTGAAGATGAATGTAAAAGGGCTTTTTGGAAACCAGCATTATCCTAAAGTGTTTAGCATTCAAAGTGACTGTCAGACACTTGCTGCTTTGCTCTTCTTTTCCATAAGTGCATGTATGCTGTTTTTTATTTGCACTTTCACGTACTCTTCGAGTATGTTTCACAACATAGGCATAGATGCATCAAGGTAATCTCCGCTTGCAAAGGGGCACATTCTCAGAATCTGCCCGTTTGCGACCGGTATTTTTGCAATTGGGATGCATCATCCCAAATGCAAAAATCGCAAATTAAGAAATCGCAAAATTGCGATTACTTGCATTTAAGGTATCTCAAATTGAGATTCCTTAAATGCAATGCATTAAAGTTTAAAAAATAGGGATTTCACTAATAGGGATTGCAAATTACTATGAAGTTGAACTTCATGGTAATTTGCAAAAACTTTGAAAAATGCACTAAAGTGCATTTTTCAAAGTTTCATGTTGCGCACACACATGCCCTAAGGGCATGTGTGTGCGCAACATATGTGCACAGATCAATTTCAGGGGTGCAACAGGGTGTCCTTTGGACACCCCTGCACCCTTGAAATCGCATTCTCAATTTCGATTCGCTTATCGCGATTCACAAATTGAGAATGTCTTCCCATTAAGGCCCATAGGAATGAATGTTGAGGTATTCCTTAATTGAGACTCGCAATTTGCGAGTCGCTATTAACACCATCAATGCTGATGGTATTTCCCTCCTGTGCTGAGATTTGTTGATTCCCATGTTTCATGACGAGCTGGGCTCGTCATGAGCGTGCGAGGAGGCTACCTCATGACGAGCCCAGCTCGTCATCAGCGTCGAAGGGGTTAAGGAATTTTAAGAAATCGCTATTTTTTTAGTGATTTCTTCATGCATTGCATTTTGCTATTCCTTAATAGTGAATCATAATTTTTTGCTATTAAGGAATAGCATAATGGATTCTTGATGCATCTGGGGGATATTCATTACATATAGCACCATGATCACAATATTCACATTTATAGGGAAAAGTGCCTGTTTGTTTCACTTGGTGACACAGAAACTATAATAGGAGGACATATGGCAGTTATTACAACTAAATGTCTCTTTGTCTTCAATACATATCAGTCATTTAGGATTCAGCAATGTGTTTGGCATCGGTTCAGATGTTTGGCAATGGCAACTTTTACAGTTCAGGTACTGTTTACGATCTTCTCCATGTTCAAAGTTTGTTGGACTTGTAGAAATCAAAGAATTATCTCTTTTATCCAACTCTGGCAAAAAGTGCTTGTCCTGTGCTTAGCTAGTATTCTTCATTTGCATTTATGGAGGTTTTATTTGACTCTCAGTTTCAAAACAGATGACAGAAAAAAACCAGCAGTAAGTATTTCACCAAAGTGAATTACTGGTCCACTCCGTACATCTTCATTATGGTTTAAGCATATTTTAGTCTTCGTAAATAATAGAAGATGATATCTACCAACATCATTTAGTTGAACACCTGGGTTCAAAAAGGCAATAGGAAAGGTGAGTACTAGATAATCTATCATCGAGTTCATACCATTGAGACTGCCTGGTTCATCCCCATTGCTGCAATCTAAAAAATCCCTAAATCTGTACCTTAGGCAATACATGGGCACTTTAACCACTCAAAGGGCCTGATGCCGAGTTTGGCACAACTGTGCTGGCTCAACGCCAGCTCTGCTGTGCCAAACTCATGCAAGGACTGCTGACCATATCACGAGTTGAATTAGTGCGACATGAGTTCGATTCATGATACTGTCAGCGGTCCTTTGCCTTTCGCTTGGCGTGCATGGAAAACAGGCACAGCAATGGGAAGGACAAAAAAGTTCCAGCGCTGCATAGACGTGAACATCCATGCCGTGTTGGAACTTTGTGGGGATACAGACACATGTTGTGCCCACCCCGAATGTATCCCCATGGCAGTGGCCACACTGTGTTCGCTGCCAGCGGTGATCCGTCATGAAATGGCTGGCCGAGCAAGAACTCAAAATGTGCTGAGTGGGACTGTGCAATTTCCCGCTTAGCATATTGCATTGTGGCAACTGTTCACTGGCGCATCTAGAAGTCCACCCCCCTACAACTTTAACAGACATAATACGGCAGTTGGTGGACCACCTGCACGAGGCTGGTGGTCGCAAGGCTGCCAGACTCGTAATCACTCCCTATCTTCCTTAGGCCATGAACACAGCTAGATTTGCCAGGTAAGAAACCTAGGTTTCTTACCTGGCAAATCTCGCTATCCTTACAATAAATGTCATCAACTAAAAGCATATTAGTGTGAAAGTATACTTTAGTGTGCAAAGACGTTATTAATTTTAAGTGATCTTCAAAGGAGGCACATTTCTTCACCACATATGCTGTGCTCTTCGTCATAATAGCACCATTTATTACATACGCATATTTTTCTTTAAATTCGGAATATTTGTTTCTCAAAACAGGCAAAGCAGGATATTTTCAATGTATCTCTTTTTGCTTTATCGAACTGCTATCCCTTTATTTACCTTTTATCTTTTTGGGAGTGAGACGTTCCACAGAATCTGAAATGGACAAATCTTCACCCTCATCTTCACTCATTTCTATTGAATACCTTCTGCCTTGATATTACCCCATTTCAATGTGTCAACCTCATCATCCCCAGATATTCATTGCTGCATCCCATGCCCGAGAGAAAACATTTACCTGCGCACAATTCCCCTTCTAAAACCAAATTCTACTCAATAAAAATGTTTTCTCATAAAAAGGATAAAAGGATATTTTTTCTTTCTTTTTAATCTGTCAATGACATTATCATAAAAAATCAACCTATCTGGTATTAGTGAGTTACCACACTCCAGAATGGTCGGAATGGACCTTTTTCTCAGGACACCTTTGAAATAAGGTGACCGGAGACCATTTTTCATTCCTTGTCATTTCATACTGTCATTTTACTGCTCAAACTGGGAAGAAAGCTCAAGACATTTTTTGGTGAGCTGATGCACGTCTCCCTGAAACCAATCTGTTATCTTTCAAAATAGCAGTAGCCCAGCAAACAACAAAACATGTATCTTTCGTATGTTAGGCACTGCTCAGGCTGGTAAACCGATACACGTTAGAGCACAAAAGGGACTGCATCAGCCAACTGCAATTCTGTTTTCCACTAAAAAAGGGACACTCGAGCTGAAATAAAAGCAGCTCTGCATATACACAAACAACACGTGAAAAGACAAACATAATAAAGAGAAGCTGCATTTCTTTGAAAGAATGTTTAGCCAACATCAAGTCTGAAAACTGTACCAACTACCTACCAAAACACTTTAATAAAACTTAAGTTACACACCTTAAGGACCACAGCAACAATAAATAAATAGCTTTAGCACAAGAAACAAAATACGCATTAGCTGTTGAAACAGCAGCAATAAAAGATGTATGGCTTCAGAAAGGCTCAAGCATGGTTGTATGACAGAACCACGCATCCCATTACCGCGAGTGCCTTTGCAACACGTTTTTTACAACAAACATGCCAGTACTGCACACGTCTATATACCATGAATGCCACTTCCACGACCATACATTTTAAGTACCGTTACCATGCAAATAATTACCACGCATACCTTTATATCGCATCTTTAAAATATATGTAAATATATACTTTTACAATAAAAATATAATAAAATGTATTTTATTTCAAAAAGTATGTAAAGTAAGGCAGCACACTAATATTTTACAAAACATATTTTACATTAAAACATTATTGAAAAAAACATATTTAAATGCAACTGCTATTTAAAAAACATGTTTACATTCTTCCTAATTGTACAATAGTCCTTCCTTTATTTTAACTCTATTTGTTCAGCCTGTCCCTAATTAAGATTGATGTCGTTATATGTGAGGGAGGTGAAAAAAATGTTTTTTTCTCCAAACGAAATAAGTATGCATTTTTCAACCACAAAAAACACACATTCCAATACATATTTTATTTTAAATGATAAAATACCACAATACATGTTTAAATTCAGCTGACCACCATTTTGTTCTTGTGACTACTTGCTTCACAGAGCGGAAGAGGCTAAAGACAGTTTACTGTTCACACACTACCATCTATCACCACAAATAAGTACAACGTTTAGTGCAATTTTTTACAGTTTAAGCAGATAAATCACATAAACATATATTATTCCACGTTTTCAATAAATTCACAGAATATTTCCAGAATAGCTGCAGACTTTATTTTGGATACATTTACTGGAGCCCTAACAATGTAAGTCAATTTACAAAAAGAACAATAAAAAATACTTTATTAGGCACTGATTGAGGTATATTACTTATCCTAGGACAGGTGCTGGACAATGATTGAGGTACAAAATTATTATTTTAACTCTTTTGAGCACTTACCACAGGGCAGGTGCGTGACAGTGGCTGTGTGTAATAATTAATATTCAAACCCTGTCGGGTACTTACTTCACGGCAGGTGCTGTACAGTGGATGGGGTAAAAATGACTATTATAACTCTGCTGGGTACTTACCTCGGGAAGGTGCTGGACAGTGGGTGGGGGCAAAATTACTATTCTAACTCTGCCAAGTGCTTACCTGTGGGCAGGTGCTGGACTACGGTTGGAGGTATAAAATGCTATTCTAACTCAGCAGGGTTCTTACCTTAGGGAAGATGCTGGACAGTGGTTGGAGTAAAAATGTCTATTCGAACTCCACCGGGTATTTACCTTAGGGCAAATGCTGGACAGTAGCTCAGGGTAAAAATTACTATTCTAACTTCGCTGGGTATTTACATCAGAGCAGGTGCTGTATAATGGGTGAAGTAAAAACTTACTATTTAAAGTCTGTTGGGTACTTACTTCAGGGAATGGGCTGGATACTGACAGGGGAGCAAGATTACTATTCTACCTGTGCCTGGTACTTACATCAGGGTAGGTTCTGGGTCGTGACTTGGGGGGGAGAAATCAGTAAAGTTACAGTACTAATTATCGGCCAAGATGTTTTTCCGGAGGATCAGTACTTCAGTCTTGTCAGAGTTGAGTCTGAGGCAGTTGTCTCTCATCCACTTGGCCACGTTAGTCGTGGCGTAGGAGAAGTTGGTTATAGCGTTGGTGGGGTACTCTGTGAACGTGAGGATAAGTTGAGTGTTGTCTGCATAGTAGCTTATGTTGAGGCTGTGGGATCTGACGATATCTGCGAGGGGAGTCATGTAGGTGTTGAATAAGGTGAGTGTGGGGATAATCCTTGGGGTACACTGCATGTGATGTGCTTGGGTGTGGAGGTTAAGGGAGGCAGTCATTTACTCTGTGTTCGTCCTGTGAGGAAGGAGGTCATCCACTTGAGGGTGTTTTACTGTTTTTGAACACCGCAGAGAAGTCAAGAAGGATCAAAGGCAGCCATTTCCCTGGAGGAGCATTTTGATGCCATCTGTGGCAGCAATCAGTGCAGTCTCAGTGATAGGGTTGGCTCGGAATCCTGATTGAAAGGCATCCAGTAGATGGTTTTGTTCCAGGAATTCAGAGAGTTGTTTGTTGATGGCTTTCTTGAGTACTTTTGCTGGGTCGGGAAGCAAGGAGATCAGTCGATAGTTTTCGATGTCACTGTGGTGAGTGGAGGGTTTCTTTAGGAGGGGTCTCACATCTGCGTCTTTCCATCAATCCGGGAAGGTTGCTGTGGAGATGGAGGTGTTGTAGATGTTGGTGAGGTTCATGCTGAGTGGGTTAGATCTGAGGTTAGGGGCAGGGGTCGGTGGGTGCCCCAGAGTTGATGGAAGACATGATAGCTATGGTGGACAAGGCAGTGAGTGGAGATTAGGAGGTGATCCCCTTGGCTGATGTTTGCTGATTGGTTGAGGTCATTGAGGTTGAGGGCCGAAATTGTTGTAGATGTTGGCAATCTTGTTTAGGGGGTAGTATGAGAGGGTGTCGCAGAATACTTGTGAGGGGTGGATAGTGTTCTCAGTGGCTGTTGAGTTGGAGAATTCCTTGACTATTTTGAAGAGTTTGTTAGTGTGGTTTGCCACGGTGTTGATCCACATGGTGATGGCTGCTTGATGTGCAGATGATAGTTGCTGAGGGCTGTTTTGTAGGAGGCTATCTCTGCTGGGTTCTTTGTTATGCACCTTGGCTTTCTAATTAATACCTGTTTTGCTTGGTGGTCCCAAGCTCTGCGGTAACCCAGATGGCTTGTTTTGAGGTTTTGCTGGCTTTTGTTTCTTTTGTGGAGTTTTATTCAGCACAAACTAGACCCAAAGTTATCAGAGCACTTTACTTGAGCCCGAGTTGTGTTACAGACGGACACATTCATTTATTGTTAGGCACAGGGACATTAAGTGATTTGCCCAGAATCACAGGATGTTGAGTGTCCCTGCTGAGACTCAAACCCAATTCCCCAGATTTAAAGGCGACTGCCCTAGCTGTTAGCCCACATCCTTTTATCGAGGCAACTCTGTCAGTGCAGTTGGTGATCCAAGCGGAGAAGTTCTGGATTGCTTGGTCAAGGTCTGCTGAGGCTTTGTGTTGGGGGTTGGTCAGAGTTTGTTTCCATTGTGTTTCTGTGACTTTGGTCCAGCTGTGATGGAAAGAGATGTGATGCTTGGAGGCGGTTTGTTGAGCATCAGTGAAGTTGAAGTTTATGATGGCGTGGTAGGTCCAAGTGAGTTCCGTAGTGAGGTTGAATTTGATTCTGTAGCTGGAGTTGAAAATGCGGTTGCGTGTGTGTCTTGCCTTGTGCTTGGGTTTGATGACCAGTTGGGTAAGGCCTATGTTATTCAGGTTCTACAGGAAGGTGATGGGGTTGGTGTAGTTAAGGTCAGCAACTTGGAAATTGAGGTTGCTGAGTAGGGCGTAGTGATGGGAGTCTATGGCCAGGGGGGTGTTGAGGTTGGATTTTGGCATTGCAGAAAGTTGGTAAATACTCCCAAGTGTATATACCTGTAAGTGTACATACCTATAATGCATGGTAATGGCATGCATGGTAGTAACATGCATGGTAAATACTGAGGCATGGTAGTAACATGTGTGGTAATTGCATTTGAATGATATTAGATGCGTGGTAAAGGTATTGTGCGGTAAAGACTGTGTTGTAAATGCTGTTTCCCCTCAGGCACGGGTACACACGCTACTTCTAATTTTGCAACTATTTTCTTTTCATTGTATTGCTTTTGGAAGAGTAAAAGTGAAGCAAACACATAGTTTGAGCTTCCAGACTTGGTGGAAAAGTGTATGTTCTGTTTTCTCTCAACACGTGACTTGTATTTGCAAGCGCTGAAGACTGTTAACCAGTTAACTAAATAATTGTACATTGCCTGGGACAAACAACACGTTAATCATGGATATAGGTTTAATCTCAACTTGAAATATGGAATGATTGCAGGCCACTAATTTGGAGTGGAAGACTATCTGAGCTTCAAGCTCCCCTCGTCTTTCATAATAAAATATCCCTCTCCAGTCTCCCTTTGCAGTAAATGAAGTAGATGAATATATCTTTCAATCTTGGTGTTTGGAATGCCTGTCCTAAAGGCTGTAAGATATATTACTAAAAAAACACTGTGTCATCCAATTCAAAATGCAGATATTTGTGATAGGCAATGTGTTGGACTTCGCCCTCTCTACAGGGTGACTCCCAAACCTTTTTGCCTTCGGCAATCATTTTTTCTGAATTTCATTGTTGTTGGTATTTGTACTGGTAGCCAATGCTAAAGTGCTCAGCTCTCTCCCTAAACATGGTAAAATTGACCAACACCTGATTGGTACATTTACTTTACTTGCAAGCCCTAGTATATGACACTACATTATACCCAGGGCCTGAATAAGAAATGCTACTAGTGATCCTGCAGCACTCGTTGTACCACCCACTTTAAAACATGTATCAGGCCTGCTATTGCAGCCTGTAGTGCATATTTAAACTGTCAATTTGACCTGACAGAAAAACACTTTGCCAGGCCTAATTCTTAATTTTTAAAATATATAGGTCAGACCTAAGATAGGCACTAAACAACAGATACAGAAGAGTACATTGCAATTATAGTAGGACATGTGTTTTTAAATTTTACATGTCCTGGTACTGAAAACGTATACATTTGTTTTCACTACTGTAAGGCCTATCTCTCACATTGGGTGAACTTATTACATTTAATAAGTACTACATGTTATTGGGAACAGATGGAAAGGTCAAGTTTGGACTCAAATGAATTGTAATTTACAATAACTTTCAATGGAAAGTCAGATTTTAAGTCATAATTCAGAAAACTTTACTTTTAGAAAGTACATGCTGCCTGTCTCTTGTGTCACATAATTGTGGATTTCTTGGCAGTTGGCGTGTGTATTCCTCCCATACAGTGAGACGAAGATGGTCTATATGTTGGCAGGATGGGCAATCCTGCCATGATGCGTGTGGTGGAGCTGCTCTCTACCCCACTTACATTTCAAAGGGCTTCAACCAGCACAAACATAAAGAAATCTGAGACCAGTTTTTGTCACCCCAGACTACTTGGACCCTTGGCATGGTAAGGAAAGAATTTTACAGAACCAGATGTGGGAGTTGCCAGGATGACAACCCCACTTCAAAGACTGGCAGCAGGTATAAATATTGGACCTCCTGAACCACCTCTTCAGTACACTCTTAGACCTGCGGACATTGTAAGAGAAATGGCTCCCTTGTTCCCCAGAAGACAGCCCTGCTTGTTGTTGCCTGCCTTGTTCCCCTGAGGCCTGCCCTGCTCCTTGAAGCCTGTCCTGATCTCTGAGAAGGAAGACTGAAGCTGCTTCATTCATGCCAGGCTACCTGAGAACTCCAGGAGTCAATTAAATCATGTTTAATTTAATTTGATATTAAAATCGACCACAAAAGTCTTGTACAATCATAAGCAACAAAGCACATTAAAACAGTACAAATTCATCTAATATCCTTGAGAAAAAAGAAAAAAGTAATAAACAATCAGGATACGTATAAAACACTATTGCAAAAAACACCTTCTGGCACCTGGTGGTCCAGGACCGGGAGCATACCAGGTGCCAGAAGCGGGCGTTTGGTCTTGGTGTATGTGTGACTACAGATCAACACCCCCCGATAGGATCCTTGGGGTAGGAATACTCTACGTCCCATAATTTATATGTGTTCTCTTTCAGACAACTCTCAGAGGTTAACCGTAAGTTTGCGGTAACAACTGCCATAGGGAAGGGTGCACCTTAGTGAGTGCATACCCCCGTGGCACCACTGGTCCTGAAGAAAGCCTCGCAAATTTGCACATTGAGGCTGAAACATGTAGACCGACCATTATCACTTATTTCACGTGTGGATGCCATTGGTCAATCTAGCCAGAGAAGACATCCGCTTCCATTTTAATCTTGCCTTACTATTCCAGTATTACATTTCAAGGACTAGCAAAGGCAATTTTATCATTCACTGTGTCACTGATCACTCACCTTGCACTTCAAAACAATCCCGCTCCGCTGTAATCAGGCATTGTAGAAACACCGAGGGGAAACTGGGAAGAAAGCTCAAGACATTTCTTGGTGAGTTGATGCACGTCTCCCTGAAACCAATCTGTTATCTTTCAAAATAGCAGTAGCCCAGCAAACAACAAAATGTGTATCTTTCGTATGTTAGGCACTGCTCAGGCTGGTAAACGGATACACGTTAGAGCACAAAAGGGACTGCATCAGCCAACTGCAATTCTATTTTCCACTAAAGAAGGCACACTCGAGCTGAAATAAAAGCAGGACTGCTTATACACCAAAAAGACGTGAAAAGACAAACATATTAATGAGAAGCTGCATTTATTTGAAAGATTGTTTAGCCAACATCAAGTCTGAAAACTGTACCAACTACCTACCAAAAACACTTTCATAAAATTTAAGTTACACACCTTAAGGACCACAGCAACAATAAATAAATAGCTTTAGCACAAGAAACTAAATACGCATTAGCTGTTGAAACAGCAGCAATAAAAGATGTATGGCTTCAGAAAGGCTCAAGAATGGTTGTATGACAGAACCACGCATCTCATTACCATGCGTGCCTTTGCAACACGTTTTTTACAACAAACATGCCAGTACTGCACACGTCTATACCATGAATGCCACTTCCACGACCATACATTTTAAGTACCTTTACCATGCAAATAATTACCACGCATACCTTTATATCGCATCTTTAAAATATATGTAAATATATACTTTCACAATAAAAATATAATAAAATGTATTTTATTTCCAAAAGTATGTAATGTAAGGCAGTACACTAATATTTTACAAAACATATTTTACATTAAAACATTATTAAAAAAACATATTGCAATACAACTGCTATTTAAAAAACATGTTTACATTCTTCCTAATTGTACAATAGTCCTTCCTTTATTTTAACTCTATTTGTTCAGCCTGTCCCTAATTAAGATTTCTGTCGTTATATGTGAGGGAGGTGAAAAAACATTTTTTTCCTGAACGAAATAAGTATGCATTTTTCAACCACAAAAAAACACACATTCCAATACATATTTTATTTTAAATGATAAAATGCCACAGTAAATGTTTAAATTCAGCTGACCACCATTTTGTGTTTGTGACCACTTGCTTCACAGAGAGGAAGAGACCAAAGACAGCTTACTGTTCACACACTACCATCTATCACCACAAATAAGTACAACGTTTAGTGCAATTTTTTACAGTTTAAGCAGATAAATCACATAAACATATATTATTCAACGTTTTCAATAAATTCACAGAATATTTCCAGAATAGCTGCAGACTTTATTTTGGATACATTTACTGGAGCCCTAACAATGTAAGTCAATTTACAAAAAGAACAATAAAAAATACTTTATTATAAGTACAACGTTTAAAGCTGGGGAATTGGGTTTGAGTCTCAGCAGGGACACTCAACATCCTGTGGTTCTGGGCAAACCACTTAATGTCCCCGTGCCTAATAATAAATGAATGTGTCCGTCTGTAACACAACTCGGGCTCAAGTAAAGTCCTCTGAAAACTCCACAAATCAAAGGCAATTTTAGCATTCACTGTGTCACTGATCACTCACCTTGCACTTCAAAACAATCCCACTCCGCTGTAATCAGGCATTGTAGCACACCGAGAGACATTCGGCCGCTCGGGTGGGAACCCTATGATGAAGCATGTCACCAACCAGGTTGGTGAGTGAGGGTTCTTTTTAAAAACAAGTGTTATTCCTTTTGCTTTGTTCAATATAGTAACTCAGAATTACTCTTTTGTTGGTTATATATATAGTAAGGGGACCACGAGTGGTTCCGTTAGACCCTTTCTCTCTCTGTGTTTAAGTACAACTATATAGTTCCCCAAACTTAGCTAGTGTATCAGCCTATATTATAGGTTGGGCAATGTCCTCTTTGAAGCTTGGAATAATGTTTCTTCTATTGTGAAAACTAATGACAAACAGTAAGAAATCTGTGTTTTAGTTTCCTGTTCCATGCAGAGACTCTGGGGGGTATTTTGAAAATGGTAAACAAGATACTCTGCCTCAAATCAGGCAGAGTACCCTGCGCGCCAAATGGATGATGCCCTGCTCTATTAAGAGTTTGGTGAACTATTTTATTTTGCCAGCAGAGCCCCCCACTGGGTGCGAATCACAAACCTTACAAGACAGCAAAGACAGAAAGACAGAAAGACAGAAAATACCTCAGATGATCTGCCTTCATTAGGGCAGGCAGTGTGATATAGTTTTTCCTGTTTATGACCTGAAGAAAAAGAAAAAAGGATGCCCACGCCCTTCGAGCAATTTCCCAGGATACTACGTTTTTAAACAAACTCCTGCTTTAGAGAACAAGTTTGCTGAGCAGCTGCATGAAAGATGGCAGCTGCTCATCAGGGGCGTCTTACAGATGGTGCCCCGGGGGCACAATGGGTATTTACGCCCACATTGCGCGCCTCTGGGGATCTTTGGCATTATAGAAGGGGATGCAGATGGGTGTTCCCTCATTTACATAGGGGCGTACCCTATGCAAATGAGGGAATCCCCTTGACTCTGCCCCCACGCCATATTACTGACGCGGGTGCAGAGTCAAAGAAGCCCTCCGGAGGCGCACTGACAGTGCACCATTTAAAAGGTAGAACACTGACAGCAGCCCTCTGCAGGGGGTAGTGGGTGGTCCCATGGGCCCCCCAGACATCTCCTTGGAGGTGTGTCCAGTCACTAACTGCACCTGTCTGCCAGGGGATCTCTAAACCCCATTTGAAAGTGCAGACAGGTGCCGCCTTCACTGTAAAAACACAGTGAGGCTGCTCCATATTTTCACACAAATGCGCTGCCCTGGGGGCAGCTCAAGTTCCCAGCTGCCCTGGGGACAGCACATACACCATAATGGGGCGCATTATCAATATTTGCGCCCGGGCACATTTTGAAAGGTGCGCCAGGCACAAACAGTAATAATGTATAATATGGCCCCAAATGTACATCAAACCATGAGAGGAGCCACCATGACAGTGAATGAATGCACATTAATATAGCGCATGGCTACCCGGGGGCATCCCAGCGCTCCCCTGAAGGCTTTGAAAACTGTCAGGCAGGAGAAGATCTCTTAATAAGTACATTGCCCACTTGCACCAATGACACAACGAAATGTGCCCTTAAAACAGGTGTAAAATCGACATTAACATGTGCCAAAAATGGGACCTGGCCAAGAGTTGAGTAATTAGCACAGGAAGTGGGAAAACGTATCTGATAGAGGGGATGCAGGAACACTCTTGTCAGGGTAGATAGTCCATAATATGGAGGTATAAAAGGCTCATTTTCTATATGTGCAGGCAAGAATAAAGACAGAAACTAATTAAATGGCTGAAAGGAGTTTTTTTGAGTTTGGTGACCTGTACTCCGTTCCACCAGAGCAGGAGGCACATGTACTCTGCTGCCCTATTTGATTACCACCGGCCCTTACTGCCCACTGTGCAGGACCTTTTCCTAAATGAAATGTCTGCACTTTATTACAATGTGTCAGATGTCCAATGTAGCATTACATTCTCTTGGAATGGCGCTTAACCTTATTTTTATTTTTAAAAGTTTTAGACACAGTATTCGAGAAAAGCAAGTTGAGAAGCACTTGCTCCCAATCAAATGGTCTTGCGACTACAGAAAAATGACTAAACTAGGTTATGTTTAATATAAAAACAGAGGCATGTGTGCCTTTTATTTGCAGCACAACAACGAGATTGCGAAGCATGGTTGCAGTATACCCTTGATGATAGAGTTAATATCAAAGACACTCAATAAAGTGCCACACACTGCATCAGTCCAGTGAGTGCAATAGATTGTAGCAGAGGTCTAGCGTGGAAATGAACATGTCAGCAGCAAGCCTGACTGAAGTTCAACTCGTGCTATATTTATTTTCAAGGGCCCTTGAGAGGAACTGACAGCAAAATCGCTCGCTTTGCCTCACGGTGATCAATGAAGGAGACCCAGCTTGTCAGGTGACATGTACACACTCAAGCTTGATATAAAACTTGTTCAATAATACTGAAAATATGTGGAATGGGAAATAATGCAACTTAAGTGTTCCATAAATAACTTGACACAACGTTTAAGAAGTTTCAAATGGGAATAAGTTAAACAAAGAAGAATTTAAAAAATATATCAGTGCGAAAAATATTGTAATGTGTTCCTTATTATATAGAAAGAACTGGTCCACGTTTGCCCACATTTTGGAATGCTGCATCATCTTCTATCCCTGCCGGATACTGATCTAGTTTACAGACTCTGCTGATCATAGAATTCGGAAATTAATCATTGGCTTTAAAAACAACGCGATTTTTAGGAACATAGTTAAATGCTTTGAATGGTACCAATCACCACGAGAGGCCCACATGTTGCTTGATCAATCATTCAAGATTGGCCTAAGGAATTCGAAAGAAAGAAACTTTATTTAAGGAGACAAGTTACGCAGTTTGATTCATCCTAACTGTCGCAGATATAAACAGAATACAATGTTTAGCTGTCAACAACCACCACTCGTCGTGGGGTTCATTAGATTTAGAATGTCTTTCTGCATATAAACGTGTCACATTGACTGCCGTCGCTGTCTATTTAATGTGAGTGGAGAGGTTGACAAGATTCAGCGTGCCAGTTCATTTTCATTAGCTACTTTTTCAGAGGATGCAAGTGCAACCACAAAAGAAATGTGATGAGCATAAACGTACACAATATACCAAATAAATAAAATGCATAGGTTGACTGTCACAAAGACTGTTAGTTGATGCCCCATGTTCCTGGGATGGACTGGTAACTGACAACAATCATGCAAGTGTTTACTATAAGCCTCAATGGACACAGTGAGCCTAGCATGGTTGTTTCCTGATTTGCTGCATCTCACCCCAAAAAAACAATACAAGCAGCACAAGATTTTTAGCTATTTTTAGCTATTTGTCACACTGTGCCCGCAGTCATTGTTTGGATATAACTATTTGCCTATGGCTTTAGGTCATGCTCAATATACGGGAAGCACAAAGTCCAAAGTTTGGCCAGGCTCTGCAGCCACAAAAATATCCTTGGGTTTGGGTATCCGGTCTGACCTTCAGCTAGGCTTTTCACTGTGCCGCATCAGAGAGGTAACAAACTGTGCTTAGCAAATAATATTTCAAAACTACATTTTCTGTCTATTGAATGGAACGTCACTTGTGGCCCATTGGTTAAGGTTTCACAGTCTCAATCTGCAAGTTAAAGATTTCGGTCCCATTATCACCAAGCGCATGTGTCTGCTTTGATGTCTGCTCAGAGTAGAAATATTTCGATAATCACTCAACTAAGTGAAAAGTCAATAATGTTAGTTTCACATCGGCATGCCTACTGTGTTTTTGAATGGGAGAAGGTTCAGGCAATATGTTACTAATGGTAAGCAGATATTTGCTGTGACATTCTCTCCAGGTCCTATTCTCTGAATGTTTTAGTTGACATCTTGCAGTTCCTCACTGAATTACACTTCAGGAACATTTTTTACAGCTATGTTCTCACCAATCTCCCCAGAGCAATACTCGTGGCCTGATGCTTGAGCTTGCAGATTCTCACACTTAGGGGCATATTTACAAGCTCTTTGCGCCAGTGGTGTAGTGTGCAAGCCCATATTTACAAGGCCATGTAAAGCTACCCTGCGTGGCTTTTCATGTCCTTGTAAATATGATCCCCTGAAACGCATACTCTGCATGAAAGGGGCAATCCATGGGTGTTCCCACACAACACCCATGGATTCTGATGCATTCCCAGATTCACACGGTTTCATGAATGTGGAAATGTGTCAGTCTCTAACGCCCAGGGAAAGACTTAGGACCTGATTAGGATCTTGGCAGATGGGTCACTCTGTCACAACAGTGATGGATATCCAGTCAGCTGTAATATAAATCCCATAGGACATAATGGGATTTATATTTCAGCACATGGGATCCATTACCGTTGTTACTGTGTAACCCGTCCGCCAAGATCATAATCGGCCCATTAGTTTGCAGACCCCTGTGGAACACCATTGAATTCAATATTTAGATCACATTTTAAAGCTACCTTTTCCTCGATGCAGTAGATTTAGACTGGTAGTCTAGTCTCAAAAGCCTCAGACCTGTAGTCTAAAGGGACCCATGTTTGGGCATACCCTTGGCCACTAGGAATGTTGCATCAAACTCATAAAAGGTGATAGGAGGAATGCATGTACTTTGTCTAATCACTGGAACTCACTTCGGGAACATTCCAACCCACTGTTCCTTTGCCCACCATGCCACCTCAGATTAGATGCAGCTATATGCAAATACGTCTTGGTCCTACTCCAGTAGGAACAGTTCAAACCGAACTGCCAAGACAGACCCTATTTCTTTGTATAAGGTGGACCTCAGTCTGGGGGCACAATGGGTGAAAAAGTATGGGTTGAAGTGTTACTTTTAGCAATTGTCAGTGGTTAAACTTTTTCCCAGCAATCCTTCCATCCTCTTTTGTGTGTATTATGTTACACCCTCAGTGTCCAAAGGGAAGCCCAGCCATGGATCCCTTGCTCACTGTTCGTAGGATCCAAGCTATTGGCCTAAGTAGGCCTAAACTGGTCTAGGATTGCTTGTGGCCCCTTCTACAGAGCTTCACTTCTGGCAGTTCAGGATGGATTGTTCTTAAGAGGAACACAACACGGATTAGCATAGGGCGAAACTGTGTTTAGTGTGGCACTATGGGTGAAAATCTCTGGTTAGGAATGCTACTCTAACAGTTGGCTAGTGGTTTGACATTTGGAAAACGTTCTTCTAAACAACTTTTGTGTGTATTATTTCTTAATGTTATCCTTAAATCTGAAATATTTCTTTAAATAGACCGTGCCTCAAGACCAACTACATTTTATCTTTCTCTCGTTTGCTTTTCTCTCTTTCTCGATGTCTGTCTCTCTGTTTAGCTCTTCCTCTCATTGTACAATTCCCTAATGTTGTAGCTGTCAGCTTGCTCTTATCCCCAACGCTTCACTGAATTACTTTTCAGTTAATTTGCCATAACTATGTTTTAACACAGATTAAAAGGGTTTCACATGCAGCCTTATGCATAGAGTTCAGACACTCACCCTGGAGGGTTCATGTCCTTCAATCTCTCTCATCTTGTGTTGTCGACTCACTACATGATTTAAATACCTCTTTAGTTATTAAAAAAGAAATATCTTACCTGTGGCAAAAAAGTGTAACCACATTTTGTTAAAGGGAAATGAGTTAATTTGCAGTTGAATATGGATCATTTCCATTTCTGCTTTGTATGTGACACAATATCTTAACCAACCTCAAAACATGATATGCTCATTGAAAACGGATTTGAAAGATTCCTTTAGTTATTGGACTGTTAATAGGTTTTTAGTGACAAAAGTATGTACACTTTTTGGGAAAGTGTGAAGAGTTAGCTTTCATCCTGAGTTGGCAATGGTGTGCATTCCTAGCAGAGTATCTCCTGCTCTTGGAGGGTGCTATCTTTGATGCCTCTAATGGTGCAGAAGATGAAGAGTATGTTAAATTTTGGTGAGATCGAATCTCACTTACCACCTCCCAGCTGGTCAGCAGTTTCCCTCATAGGGAGATCTTCCAGATTGTAAATATCCAGGCACAAGAACCAAGACCATCAATGCTAGTCCTGGCTGTGCTGGAGACAGCTGCACTCACCACCCATCCTGATGATATGGCACTTGAGGTCTTGGTTCCACCATCCAATGTTAGAGCTACTTCATCCTCTGACAGAAAAGAAACCATGGGTCATATTGGGATATCTCCGATTCAGTTATCTTAACCCTACATGCCTAGGTACTGACATGCAATGTGGAGGCCAGCAAGGTGGTTGAGTGAGGAAGACAAGCAAATGTAAGGACTTGGTTTGGCCAAAAGTCAAAGTCAAAAGTTTTTATTTGTAGAGGTACTCATCAGAGGACCACAAATATACATTTACAACATTCAAAAGGAAAATAAACATTACTTCACATATCAATCAATATAATTTTAAAAAAGTTTTGAAAAATTTATAAAAATTATAACAAACAAATTCATTTGGAGGCTGTTTACACAGATCCATTAATTCACTCACTCGAGTAATTCTGCAAGATCGATAAATGGGAGCGAGGTATCTTTTCCGAGCAGTAGTTACCGTGGAACTGGGGCATACATACAACAGATGCTCTAAAGTTTGGTCTCCCCCCTCACACAAGGGACAAATCGAGGATCCCCCTGGCTGCCATTTTACGGTATAAGATAATACAGGTAAAATACCCAGTCTTAACAAAGTTATCATCCTCCTTGGGCCGTGTGGCAATGAAAACCCAATATATAGTCGTTTTTGTTTATATTCCAGGGAGTTTACATAAGATTTGTACATTGACAGTTTTTTACAATGTTGGTAATCTAGTTGATAGCTTAGCTTCGGGGTGAAGCATTTTAAGAAAAGTTTCATTTGAGCATTTGACCAGCCTTTCAGCATTTCCGGGGTAATCTCTGCCATTTGTAAAATAATTTTCATATTTTTTGAAAAAGTTTGATTTTTAGATGCATCCTCCAACATTTCCTGGCCCAGCAGATATCTTAATGTCCCTTCTTCTGCATGGAGTAGATTGTAACTCCATCTTATTACATTTGCTACCGCCGTGGCATATGAGCTCGTGATCGAAAGTTCCATACGAAGTGCTTGGACTGGTGTAGAGTCGGAAACTTTCATTATCCTTTTTAGAATTTTTCCCTCCTTACGATCCATGTAGGACCACTGTGCCATTGGAATGTATTCTGTTGCGTATGACAAAACAGGGGGAATTTTTGTTTTATATATTTTTATTAAAGAGGAGCAATGCTGATTCCCAGTTGTCCGATATAGCCTTAGGAGGGCCTCAGTATGCACCTCAGACTTCCTCTTCAGATTTTCTATATGGCTTTGATTAGAGTTATTTTTTGTGAGAATCCTGCCTAAGTATGGATATTCGTTGACTGTTTCTATCTCCTTTCCGCCTATACTCCATCTATATTTAACAATAGATTTCTTCTTTGAGAAAACCACAATTTTTGTTTTGTTTAAATTGGGAACTAAGAAGTTAGTTTTAGAGTAGTCATGGAGGATGTCCAAAGATTGTTGCAGACCATAAGGAGTAAGATCGAACATCACGATATCATCGGCATATAGTAGCACTTGTATATTTTGCTTAGCAATTTTAGGGGACAGATTAGAACCTTGAGATAATTGTTTAGGTAAATCGCTGAGGTATAGGGAAAATAATAATGGAGCTAAGAGACATCCTTGCTTTAGGCCGTTAGATGTTTTTATTCTTTCTGTTAATCCTTGTTCGCCTCCCATTTGGACCTGACTCCATGTATCAGTGTGGAGGTTCACTATTGTTCGGAGCAGTAAGTCTGGGATGCCAAGTTCCTTAAGTTTAAACCATAGAGTAGGGCGATCTACTCGATCGAATGCTGTTGAGTAGTCTACGAACACCGCATACACCGCCTGGGATTTACCAGTTACATATTTATCTATTATTGTTTGTATTATAGCGATGTTGTCCGTTACTGAGTGTTTTGGCCGAAAGCCAGCTTGAAACATAGGGATTTTTTTTAATGTAAAAGCCCATTCTTTTAATCTTTGTAATACCTCCGCTGCGAATATTTTTCCAGCAGCATCCATTAAAGCAATTTGGCGATAGTTTCCTGCCATTGTCCTGCTGCCCTTTTTATATATTGGGATGGTGATACTTCCCTGCCAGGATATAGGAATCTGGTTTGGCCAACAGGGGCCCACTGGTAGAATGTGTCCTTCAGCACTAGTCTGTAAAATTGAGATCCATCAAGCAGGGGACCATATGCACCATCATGATCCACTGGGGAAAAACTGACATCAGCCACCAGGACCTCCAGGGGCTAATCAAGGCACAGCTCTTAGAGAACCTCTGAAAAAGTTCCAGGACCTAATTGATCTAATGCAGGATCTTTTTGTGATGTTGATGAAAGTTGTAAAAACACATGCTGAGGTCAGGCTGTTCATACAGGCCTTCACTCGCAGGGGTCCACCAGTAGTTCAGAGCCAAGTTATGTGCCACTAACAACTACTGGACAACAACCACTTGCAGTTCCCATTAACCATATAAACCCACCCCCTCAGTGAACACCCTAATTGCAACGTAGATCCAGTGTTTCACAGCTGTGGACATGGGCACCCCACCCCTGGACAGCAACCACACCTTCCAGAATAATTCAGGACTCATCCACTGCCCCTTTGTCACATGACACACCCCTTTAACTAGGTTTCCTTATTCTACAAAATCCAAATACTCCAACCTAAATATAAATTTAGTCTCCCACCAAAGTATTGGTCTCCGCATTGGAGTAATGGGTTGGGGGCAGGGTTTCCTATGTCTCTCTAGTGTTTGAGGCATGGGTCACCTCTGCACCTCTTTGGCTGGCACACTGTGAGGATTGGTACATACTGGGTGGGAGTGGAAAGTGGTGTTTGACAAAAATGGACTAATAATAACAGTGGGTGGGGATGAGTTGGTTAAACACAGGAAGACTTTTTTAAGAGAACATTTAGTATATGACTACCCAGTGCTGGATAGCCTGGGCCCCTTGCATGGCCTTGTGCGGAGCAATTGTGTTGTCAATCAAGACCCTACAGTATGGCCTGCTCAGCATGGAAATGCTTCATGGCCTACTAGAAACACTCCCAAGATGAACATCAATGGAACAAGAGTGGTGATATATGTGAGAGCTTAGGGGCTGTCAGAGGTGGAGTTCACTCTTAGCCACTGGTGCTCTGAATGGGAACCATATTTGGGAGGAGCAGAGGATCCCCAAGCCCTGCTCTTAGTGGGGTCTGGGCAGAATTACAGGAGGTGGTCTCAGTCCAGATGGAGTAGGGACATTTTCTTCTGACACCACATTGTCTTCATTGCCAGGAAGGACCCCAATATCAAACTCCTACTGGCATGTGGTGCCATTGGTGACCACCCATTCTGCAGCCTATTTGGCCTCCACTTTGAGTCTCTTTGAGTGAGGCCTTGTCCATATCTGGGTGGGCACACTCTGCTCATCAGTGGGGTGATCACCCTCTTCCCTCTCAAAAGTAGTTTTCTTCAACTCTCACATTGCCGGTGAGGTCTTTCTTGTGCTCATCCCCAGGTCATTTTGCACTCTCTTTTGACCAGGCTGCCCTCTGGTAATAGGTGAAGAAGAAGAATGTGTGTGAGCTCATTTGTTCTCTATTTCATGTGTGCCCAACGTCATGTAATCAATTTAACAATTTTGTGAGATGAACTTCCATTGACAAAATCTGCACTCTCCTGGCCCCTGTAATTGTTTCTTGCATGCTCAATGAATTACAATAGCAACAAAGAAGCAGCCATAGCATATGTTGCTGCTTCTCAAATTGCTAACCTTCACAATGTGCCCAAATCATGTTGGAAACAAAGGTGGCTCCACATACTAAAGCTGTGTCACACTGAGGTATGATTACGATTGTACACAAGAATTAAAGCATTACTCTAAGGTAGGCATGATACAACAGTTGTCCACTGTATGCCTACCTGTTTCTCTCACATATTACAGTAACTAGAAAGAGGTGTACCTGGTTTATTTCATGATCTATGCAGGAGTTCCACATTATCTGCATTAATTATATGTCATAGCCTAAGTTCTTCTGAACAGTGTCTTATCTAAGTCTCCAGGAATTGGCATTCTTTGCATGTTAGTTTTGTTGAACAAACCATAACAGTACAGTCATAAGAAATGTGGGTCATTATGACATGGCAAGGCTGCCAAATGAAGTGATAATCTTCTAAACGCAAGCATCTCCCTCATAACATGTGTGGAGAAGCATGTAGCTGAAAAAGTGGGTCAAATTTAAATAGGAATCAGAGTAACTACTTGGTACTTTTGACACTTCATACATTTCAATTCTGGCCTTGTGGTCTCATAGACATGAAGACCTAACCGAACAGCACATGAGAAGACAAAGCATGAATTTTAGATGTATCATGGGGGTTCATTCAATGAACCCATTACTTACTGATGGTCTTCCGGCAGATGATCGATATCTGGACAGGTGGTCTGGAAGTCCATTGTCTGCAGCAGGACATTCTTTGTGGGTCACGTTCTTTAAGCTGAGCTCAGAGTCGGAGGCATTACCATGTGACTCAGGAGGTTTGTAATACCCACTGCAGTGTAATGTCTAGTGACAATATGAGATGACCACGTATGCATTCTTTGCTAAGGGTTATTTTGTAAAAGCAGAATGAAAATTTTCCTTATGTAATTAAGGGAGTTTTCCTATTGTAGTTTTCCCATTTGCAATGAAGGAACGACATGTAATGTTTATGTGTGTTGCTTTTGTTGTGTGTCATCGTATGTGTGTGTCAGAGTTTGTGCAGGTGTGTTTTCGGGACATCAGTGTGTCAAGATGTGTCTTTGAGGGTGTGTATATTTGTGAGTGAAGTCAGATGTGTGATATGAATTTTTTCATAATTCATTAAGCATGTTGAACTACAGATTTTTCTAAGTATATGCATATTTTGTGTTGTGTTTTATAGGTATTTTCTACTGTTTTGCAGTCCTCACTTTGTAAAGGTATTGAATAAATTATGCTTAAAAAATAATTTAAAAAACATTTTATAAAGTGATTGCTGATGGTGTCGTGTTTTGGCAGCTCCTGAGTTAGCGTTTAGCACAGCTACACGGTCTTTTCTGTTAACTTGACCAAAACGAACGGGGGCCATTTTGAATCCCTCTGACTTCCGTTTCCTATGAACACGCTGCCTCGTGGTCAGTGTGCCCTTTTGTCCTTTCTCGATACCCATGGTCACTAGTCTGCTCGGCAACAGGCTATTTTTAGTACTGGTCAAGCGCACATGCGCATTACGCACCAATTGGTCACTCTTTAGGAATGTTCACACTAACTGACCAGTGCTGTTGAAACTCCTCCCACACGTTGGCTGTGTTCCAAAAATGACCTTATATGTACCTAAAATGTGTAACTTGTACCCGCCTATCTTTTTATTGCTATTAAACTGTATAAAAGGGGTCGCGCATCGATGTTCGGTGTGCTACTTCTTACATTGCCGAAGGGTGCTGTAGGGATGTATCACCACCCCATGGGGTCCTAATAAACTTGTCTTTTACCTTTTCCAGTGTCCGTGCCAACTTCTATACTAAGGTGTTCGAGAGTTTAGCAGAGTATGTAGGCCTGATTTGAACCCAACACCACAATTGGCGACCACGAAGGGACTCATCGGCGACTCGGATGCCCGAAGGAGAGGTCGTGACGAAGGTCAGGAAACTCGCCATGGACGCGTACGCTGCCACTGAGTGACCCGAGTCTCGGCACCCACGGTGTGTTTTCCCGTCCTTCCGATCTGACCTTCCAGGTGGCGCCGGTCTTCGACTGAGATTCTGATCTTGGATTGTCGTGATGTGCCGTTTTGGCTGATTTGACCACAGAACTTGGCAGTTGGACTTTGGACGTTTGAAAAGAAAATTGGTAAGCTTTTGATTGGTGAGGTAGTCTACTGACACTTACTGTGGCTTTTTGAAACTTTGAATTTGAATTTGAATTTGTTAGCTAACGTTTTGAATCTTTGAATTTGAATTTGAATATGTGAAGTGCACCTCACATAGGCAGGCATGTAGGGATATTTCTCTGATTTATTTGATTTGAACAGTGCACCGTGTTAGGTGGCATTTTTGTAGTATCGCGTTTTCGTGGTACTTTTTGAAACATGCCTGTTTTTAGCACACTCCGTAGGATGTGCTGTTCTGAAAATGGTACCAATTATCGATTAAGTGCAAAACAGCCGGCTCCCCCAGAGGGGACTCCAAATCGTGAAATGTATGTCAAATTCGGTATTCCACCAATAATGTATAGTACATTATGGCATAAGTATACTAAAACTGATCATGAATTACAGTGGCCACTATATGGGTCGTTTGACCTTCGAAAGGTACAGTATGTAGAACAGTGTTTGTTTCAGCGAAGGTCTAGGCAAGATATGTTTGATTGTGTGCGTATGTGGGAGAAAGAGGTGCGTGAACGAGCGAAGCGTGAGGTAGCCTTGGCGGAGAAAGTGCAGCAGAAGGCTGCACATGACAGAGCTTTACAGCTACAGGAGAAGGAATTACAGGAAAAGAAAGAGAGGGAGAGACGAGAACGAAATTTACAGGTTAATGGTCAATTCCCTATCAGGCGTCCTCTTTATCCGGTCCTTACTAATGAAATAGATGATTTTTCCTTACTAGATCGTTGTCCGCCTCCGTACGTCGTACCTACGGCTCCAAATGAGGACTCGGACGAGGATAGTGATCGGACACAGCGTACCAGGTTATATGCGGAACGAGCTGCGGAATTACGCTCAATTGCACGAAAGCTAAATATTAATACTGTTACTGTTTCTGATGTTACTAAACAAATGGAACAGTGGCCTGATAAGGAACGACTGTATTTTTTAGATCACTTTGGAGATGAAGTTGTTGAGCGGTATAGAAAATATTCTCTTGAGTTAGAACCAAAGGAAATATCCAAGAGTCGTGAGAATTTTCGTAAAGGTCTTTTTGTTCTTTCAGATGCGGACGACTTCTTCAAGCGTTTGATTGAACTACGTAATGAGGCGACACGACTACGGGAGGTGGCAAAGTCGAAGAATTCGTCTGCGTCCGGAGCGACGGGGATATCCAAAGAATGCCCTATCTTTGAACCAGATAAGATCGCTGCGATTAATGTTAGACCTATGCGAGAAGCTGCGCCTTTATATGTCCCTCATAAAGGGGATGGCACAGATGATGATAAAAGATCCAAAGACGCGAAAGGGTATTTTGTATATAATTGGGTTTATACGCCTTGGAATAGAGCAGATGTCATGGCGCTTAAGAATGCTTTACCTGATCCCCGTAAAAACCCTGCGGCTTTTTATGAAAATGTTGAAAGTGCAATTTCTTCGTGTATCATGACATTAGTTGATATTGATCTATTTTTCGGGTTGATATTGCCCCCTGATATGTGGAGAGCGATTCGTAGGTTTGATGACCTCACGACTCTCGGGGCCACTTGGAAAGATCTTGTTCAGGCTGATTTAGATAGACAACCAGCATGTAAGCCGTGTCAGTTAATATTAGACCTTCCAGGGGCCATACTGACAAAACTAAAAACTCTTGCCCCCGCTAAAAAGATTGATTGGACTATATTAGCCTCTTGTAAGCAGAAAGCGGATGAATCCGTTTCCGATTTTTTCTCTCGCTTCGAGGAAGCGTTCCATGATTACAGTGGTCAATTATTGACAGAAGATACTGGCAGGCATCTATTCGTTGATAAATATGTAGCTAATCTCCTACCGGAGATTGCGAAACGATTAAAAGCGAGTGAAAGTTCATGGACCACAGCAACCCCTGCTTCTTTATTGACTATGGCTCAATATTATGAAAGACAGGAATTGGAGGCGAAAGAAAGTAGTGAAAAGAAGGCGAAGGAATTGAAAACGAAGGTAATGTTAGCTCAGGTTCAGGCTACGAGAGGGAACGATAGAGGGGGGCGAGGATCGTACAGTAATGCTCCTCCCCCTCGTTCTGACATTTCTGTGAATCAATGTGCATACTGCAAACAGTTTGGGCATTGGATTGCAGACTGTCCGGTGTTTCGAGAGCAGCGTAATTTGAGGGGGCGAGGAAGTGGAAGGTCTAGAAGTTATTATGGAGGGTCAAGAGGAGGTTATGGCACGAATGATCGTGGGGGATATGGAGCAAGGGGTCGTGGTCAGTCAGATTATAATACGTTTGATAATCGCAATCAATATCAGATCAATGAGGGTGGTCCTGCTGAACTACGGGATGAGCATTACGCATAGGATTGCGTAGGATGGGGTGTGGAATCGGTTGAGGTACCAGTTGATCAGAGGGGTCCATACATAGAAGCACATGTTCTGGGTTCCACTGATCAATTTCTGGTCGATACAGGAGCTACTCGTAGCGCTTTGTCCAAATACTTGGTTCCAAGGGCTCCCCTGTCTGGCGAGGTAATTACAGCAATAGGGTTCGATGGAACACCTACTTCTAGCCCACTGTCTCAACCAGTTACATTACATGTTGATAAATTTGCTGCCCCTTGTCCCTTTTTGTTGTCTCCAAATACACCAGATAATATTATTGGACTCGATATGTTAAAACACTTTCGAGCTACTATTCGCTGTGCCCCAGAAGGAGTGCGAGTTGTGTTGAACGAGAATTACCCGGAATTAGAGCGAGTGTGTTTTGTCCATGAATCTGAAGTTCTGGCCTCCTTACCGAAAACGTTGTGGGCCACTTCCGATACGGATGTAGGGCAGATGATAATTCCTCCAGTGCGTATTACTGTAAAGGAGGGAGTATCTCTGCCACGTGTCCCACAATATAAGATTTCCAGAGAAGGTGAACTTGCTTTGATACACATTGTAGATGATTTAATTTCGGCAGGAGTAGTTGAGGAAGTCCCCTACAATGTTTGTAATAGCCCAATTTTACCAATCCTTAAAAGAGATACAGATGCTAAGGTTTACCGTTTCATTATTGATTTGAGGGAAATAAACAAGATAGTAGTGCCTCAGTATCCAGTGGTGTCTGACATCACCACATTGCTTACGTTGGTTCCACCGACGGCAACTACTTTTACAGTCATTGATTTGAAGAATGCCTTCTTTTCGATCCCTGTACATCCTGACAGTCGATATCTATTCGGCTTTACATTAAATAATAAATCGTACAGATTCTGTCGAGTTCCTCAAGGCTATACTGAAAGTCCTAGCATTTATAGTCAGGCATTAAAAAGACAGCTTGATTCCTTTGCCTTACAGGAGGGAGTGGTTCTCATTCAGTATGTAGATGATATCTTACTTGCTGCGGACACGCCAGAACAATGTGAGAAGAGTACCTTTTCCTTGCTTTCCTTCCTGGCCAAACATAATCATAAAGTTTCGAAGAAAAAGCTGCAATATTGTAGACCAAAGGTGACCTACCTCGGTCATCTTTTGTCTAAGGAGGGCCGTGCATTGACACCAGATCGAATTCAAGCAATTCTAGATACTCCAGTTCCTCGCACTCAGAAGGATGTTCGCGCCTTTATAGGTTTGACGTCTTTTTGTAGGCAATGGATATTGGGTTTTTCGCATATTGTTAAACCATTGTTAGCATTGTTGTCTAAAGATATACCGATTCCCATTGAATGGACGGATGAATGTCAGAATGCTTTTGAACAATTGAGACAAGCTCTTTGTTCTGCACCAGTGTTAGGTACACCTGACTACACGAAGGTTTTCACATTATATGTACACGAGAAGGATGGGTGCGCATTGTCAGTCTTAGTGCAGACACACGGAGACAAACAGAGGCCTTGTGCATACTTCTCGGCGGTACTCGACCCTGTGGCTCGAGGATTGCCTGGATGTTTTCGAGCAGTTGCAGCAACAGCAGTTGCGATACGACAAAGTGAGGGAATAGTTTTGTCACACAAATTGTTGGTGCTAGTTCCCCATGCGGTAGATGCGTTACTGAATCAAACGAAAACGCAGCATCTAACCAGTGCCCGACTTACAGGATATGAGCTAACGTTGTTGGCGCCTCACATCACACTAAAACGATGTGCAACACTAAATCCTGCTACTTTATTGCCGGACCCTGTTGCTGAGACCCAGAAGGAAGAACAACATGATTGTGTTTTTCTGACTGAGGAACAGACAAAGGGTCGTATCGACTTACAGGATACGCCATTTCCAGATGTAGATGGGGAACTGTGGGTTGATGGATCGTGTGTGAGGTTACCAGATGGTACGACTTCCGCAGCTTATGCGATCACGACACTTAAGACTGTGGTAGAAGCAGCACGGATACCCCAAAAATCGGCTCAAGCGGCTGAGTTGATAGCCTTAACGAAGGCATGTGAGTTAAGTGCTGGACTATGTGTGAACATTTACACGGATAGTCGTTACGCTTTTGGAGTAGTGCATGATTTTGGCCTACTTTGGAAGGAACGAGGATTCCTGACTTCACACGGAGTACACATCATGCATGGAGAATTGGTACGCGATCTCCTTAATGCACTGTTATGCCCAGAGAAAGTTGCAATAGTCAAGTGCAGTGCACACAAAAAGGTGACGGACAAAATAGGACAAGGCAATGCTTTTGCAGACCGTATTGCAAGAGAGACCGCTATGCTGCAAAATAATTTCCCCATGTATGTGGTGAAGTCACAAGCTGAGCGGTGGCATGATGCTAAAGAAGAAATACTAGATATACAGAAGTCAGCATCAGAGGCAGAACTTGTGAAATGGGCCACTGAAGGAGTATTAGATGATGAGGGTTGCTGGCGTAGTAAAGATATGGAGAGATGGAAACTACCCATGGCCTATTTACAAACAATGGTGCAAATGACACACGGGCTGGCACACATTGGAGCTCTCGCAATTACTAAATTGCTTGCACGAGTTTGGGAAAATGCTGACATTGCTAGCACGGCTAAGAGAGTAGTGCAGACCTGTCTGATATGCTTGCAGCACAATCCTGGACAAGGGACTCATACTCCTAAAGGTGGGTTTGTTCCACCTACTGCACCATTCGAAGTACTACAAATGGATTACATCCAGCTGGAGCGCTGTAATAATCTCAAGTATGTCCTAGTAGTGGTGTGTGCCTTTAGCAAATGGATTGAGGCTTACCCTACGAAAGACAATACAGCATTGACAACAGCTAAGGTGTTACTGAAGGAATACTTCCCGCGCTACGGAGTTTGTAAACTTATGTGGAGTGATAATGGCCCTCATTTCATTGGAAAAGTAGTGGAATATGTCCTGAAAGGATTGGGAATCAAACAACGATTCCATGCTGTCTTTCATCCGCAATCAGCAGGTTTAGTAGAACGATACAATGCAACTCTGAAGCTGAAGTTAGCAAAGATAGTGGCATCTACATCTCTGAAATGGCCGGACGCTTTGCCTCTGGCATTGCTGTCCATTCGGTCAGTGCCACATTCTCGATCTGGCCTCACACCCTACGAAGTGGTGTTTGGAAGGCCTATGAATATTTGGGGGGTTCCAAAGCCTCGTCTGATACATGATATGCCTTGTATAATGATGAACGATTATCTGGCACGATTGACAAATGATTTGCTTTCTATTCATCAACAGGTTCGAGAGGCGCTCCCTGATAACTCCACTGGTGAGGCTCACGATCTCCGCCCTGGAGACCACGTGATGGTCAAAGTATTTGAGCGATCCAGCAGTTTGGAACCGAGATGGCATGGCCCTGAGCAAGTGCTGCTGGCTACGCGAACTGCTGTCAGAGTCACCAACAAGAAGCGGTGGATACATTCAACGCATTGCCGACGTGTCTCTCCGGATCTGGTGAGCCCTGTGGTGCTATCCGACTACAGAAAGATTTTGGATACAGAAAAGAGCCCAGCTGTCACGCCTGATGAATTGGAGGGAACCTTCCCGGACCACGTTGTTTCGGATAAAGTGAAGTACAATCTACGCCCCAGGAAATAAGATTCCTTTTGTGTTTTTGAAACTGGTTGGTAACCGCTCTGAGGTTTGTGAAACGGAAGCCGGGAATATCAAGGGGGGGGGATCAGTTCTGCCCAGTGTAGCGACACCCGTCTTGAATCCCGGAGAACAAATCAACGGCAGCCTCGGTTCAGAACCATCGTTTTATTTTTTCTCGCTTAGTGTTGCTTGTGAAGAGTATTGTTTTGTGAACTATGGCATCTCCTTCGACACAAAAAGGGAGAATTCTTGGTGCTGTTTTGTTTGTCTTGACCGTAGTGGTGATCGCAGTATTAGCCTGGACTATAGAACTTTTGTTTCCTGTACGAGAACATTTGCTGCCCACCACTCCAAGTCCATCTGAACATTTTCATTTCACTCTGCCTTTTCACGAAGAAAGACATAGGCAGACTTATTTGAACAACAGCTTTATTAAGATTTTGCATCATACTCATAATATGACCAACACGTCCAATTGTTGGGTATGTGGAATGTTGCCCGGACACCAGAAGAAGGGAGGAACACCACTCATTCCTCTCCCGTTTTCTCATAATGGTTCTTGTCATGCTTGGTACACTCTTCTTTTTACTCTGCGATGGCCAACGAAAGGTGGATTACTTTTTCGGTTGAATAAAATATGCTATAACGATAAAGATGGCTATCCACACGCTGAAGGAACTAAATTCGAATGGGAAGAATATCGTCCGGACAATGTTTCTACACCTCGTGTATACACGAATCAAAGACTTATAAATGTGACGAGCATGCATATAATAACCGTTATCGATACAAAAGCAGATTTGTGTATTAGAAATAAAGGTACAATCCCTGTAGGCCGCAGTGAATGTAATATTACACTTACCTTTGATACACCAACTGGAATTGCATTTGTAGCTTCACGTAACACATATTTCATTTGTGGAAATAAGGGATACCACCGTCTACCATTGGGTTGGTTAGGAACGTGTTATATAGCTTTTGTATTACCACCTGTGTTTATTGCTCCTCCCATGTACCACAATGATTATGTTCTGTACCATGATTTCCTATTGAACAGAGTAAAACGAACAATAGATTTTGATGAAATAGACCAGACTGATACCACATTACAACAATATGTAGATTTCAATTTGGGGTTATTTTCATTCGTAGGAGCTGCACTGAATAGCAGGAAGATAAGGCGGCTTACACGTGTGGTGGAAGCCGTCGCTAATGAAACTGCCTCTGCTTTAGGGAATATTACTGAGGAATTACAAATTACCAGAATTGTAGCGCTCCAGAATCGAATGGTTCTAGATGTGATACTAGCTGATAGGGGTGGAGCATGCCGCGTCATCGGAAGTAGTTGTTGCGTTTACGTACCAGATAACTCACCTTCTGTATATGATTCGATTACAAAATTACATAAAATAGCTGCTGAGATCCACCCAGAAAATGGAACATGGACCTTTTCTGGTTGGTTCTGGACCCTGCTTAGTACTTGGGGTTGGAAATTATTAACGATTCTCTGTGTTTTTATTGGAGTACTATTTTTCTTTTGTTTATGTATTCAATGTGGCCCTACATTATGTTCTGTATGTATCACAGCCTGTATTCCGTCCAAACGAGCTATTGTCAAGCAAGAGAAAATGATCAATGATGAAGTATTGAAAATAATGGCTATTGACATTGAGGATGAACATTCCGACTACGTTCACTATGAGGTAGCTTTTGCTAAACGCTAAAAGGGCCGTCTGTCGTGTTTTGGCAGCTCCTGAGTTAGCGTTTAGCACAGCTACACGGTCTTTTCTGTTAACTTGACCAAAACGAACGGGGGCCATTTTGAATCCCTCTGACTTCCGTTTCCTATGAACACGCTGCCTCGTGGTCAGTGTGCCCTTTTGTCCTTTCTCGATACCCATGGTCACTAGTCTGCTCGGCAACAGGCTATTTTTAGTACTGGTCAAGCGCACATGCGCATTACGCACCAATTGGTCACTCTTTAGGAATGTTCACACTAACTGACCAGTGCTGTTGAAACTCCTCCCACACGTTGGCTGTGTTCCAAAAATGACCTTATATGTACCTAAAATGTGTAACTTGTACCCGCCTATCTTTTTATTGCTATTAAACTGTATAAAAGGGGTCGCGCATCGATGTTCGGTGTGCTACTTCTTACATTGCCGAAGGGTGCTGTAGGGATGTATCACCACCCCATGGGGTCCTAATAAACTTGTCTTTTACCTTTTCCAGTGTCCGTGCCAACTTCTATACTAAGGTGTTCGAGAGTTTAGCAGAGTATGTAGGCCTGATTTGAACCCAACACCACAATGGTGTATGCAATATGTACAGCTAAGTGACATTTAATTTGGTGTTGAGCTTTCGGCTCGTACTGTTATTCCATGCCGCTATTGATTTGAAGTGTGTAGGATTGGCTTGAGTACATTTGTGCCTGGGTGGGATTTAGTCCTACTTAACAGATGTGAGTGTAACATTTCTGAAGTGCAACTGACTTATCTTTTTGCAGGTGTTATTTTGTGCTTGAGTTTTTCCCTGATTTTGCACTAAATAAATTCATTTTTCCACTATGTCACAGTATATTTTGATTGTAGGAACAGAACCGCACACATGGTGAACAGGAGAAAAACATAGTAAGAAATAGATCTGTCAAAATTGAGACCGGTAGTGGGAAAAACCTACTTTCCTCGATTAAACAATTATTGGAAATCTATACAAAATTTGGTATTAGAAATGATTGGGTGACTCAATTTGTACCCTTATGAATCACAATGGTAGTACCAGGGATGATGAGAGATGATCTGTTGAAGTAAATTGATGCTGAAATGTAGACAAAGATTTTCTGATTTGCCTTTTTTTTAACGTATTTATGTATTTATTTACTTATTATGCTCACCTTAATAGAATACTACTTATTATGCACATCTTAATACAAGATGAATCTAGTTTCTATGCATAGGGAGGAAACAGGAGAAAGGAAAGAAAGAGATGGCACATATAAGAACTACAAAAGTCAATATATCTTACCGTACACGAAATGAGGGAATTGACCAGTCCTGAGGCAACATAAAATCTAAATAGTGGATTACTAAAAACATTAATTCCGTGTGAAGCTGTTCATTAGGTTTGATTTTGCCTTGACTTTGAAGATTGTGATGGAAATATGCGTTTTATTTCTCTGCATCTTTAGATTCCACATTGCATCAGAACTCTTAGCAGACAGCTACTTACATCTCTAAAGTACTTACAGTCTTTTTTCCGCTCAAGCCATTTGGTGAACAAAATGTACTGCCCCCTCCTTGAACAATATTTGATGTATAATCTAATTTTTTATGTCAGAATATCGAGGGTACTAAATATACGAGACAAAATATTGAAAACATTAATATTGACAGGTACATACGTGCATAGGATTTCTATACCTAACTTCAAATATATGTACTTATATCTTCAGGGTACCTAGTTATGGGGTTAGGAATCGTAATGTATACTTCTCTATATGCACTTATCTTTCAATATTTTGGTTATTCATATTCTGTCCTCAGTCTTCTTAAATGTTGATATTCTTCGTGTCAATATTCTCTGGTACAATTCCCGAAATCAGCATCCTGGTTGCATCTTCCATCATTCACTTAGTTCTCATATAATTATATAAGTTTTGCCACTCAGCAATCCCCAGTTTTTTAAAAAGAAGTCTATCGTTCACTGTTGTGCAGAAACCCACATAATGACATGCCAATTCTACTTCTGAATAACATGTCCAAGACTTTCTGCAGGTCAGAAACAATCATGTTGATAAATTGAGAGCAGCCAAAGTCAGCTATAGCTAATCTACTGACTGTCAGGTCAGAGGGAATCTCAGAGATATGGTTGGGCACATATCCTGAGGATTACATGAGTTATTGATCCAATCAATTGGATTCCATCACCCTTCATGTCCTGGTCTTTGACGATATTGCCGGTAAAACTAGTACTTTCAGTTGGATTCTTACAGTAGATAATATACAAGGGCCTATTTGACATTTCACTGACTACCTGCTTGAGATAAATATACAGTGCTTTAGAACTAAGGCAGAAGTTCAATAAAAAGTTCAATAAAAAGTGCAGCACAGAGAAACACAGCAACTTCAAAACAGGAGTGAAATTGAAGTTTAAGTTAGAAACATAATATAATGGGTGTGATAAAGTTCTGACATTCTTAGCAACATCTTGAAAGTTAATTCCCTATTAGGGACATAAACTGCTGGTACAATTATAAATGCAAGTGCAGAATTCGATTAATGTGAGAATTTGGCTTGTGGTCGGTGCAGATCCTTGGGAGGTAAGTGTTGAATCTGGCTCTCTCTGTGAAGTCACTCCCAAGCTTTTTTGCCTTCACCCCTCCTGTTTTCTAAATCCTTTTTGTTGGCTCTGTCCCCTTTACCACTGCTAACCAGCTATGAAATTCTCGTGCTCCCTCCACTAAACATGGTAGTGTTGTCTTACACCTGCAATTTTAATTTACTTGTAAGTCCCTAGTAAAGTGGTACTACATGTATCCAGGGCCTGTAAATCAAATGACACAAGTGGGCCTGCATCATTTATTGTGCCACCCTCTTAAGTAAACCTTTTACAACTGTCTCTGGCCAACCATTACAACCTGTGTCTTGTTTTAAACTGCCAATTTGACCTGGTAAAATTAACCCTTTGCCACACCTAAACCTTTCTTTCTAATATGAATGTCACCTCTGGAGTAGGACATAAACAGCCCTATGGGCAGGATCCATTGTAATTAAAACGTTGGGCATGCACTTTCAAGTTTCCCATGTCTTGGCAGTGAAAAACTCTCAAATTTGTATTTCACTGCTACAAGGCCTGAATATCCCGTAGGATAACATAGGGTTACCTTATAACATTTAAAAAGTGTTACCTTTTGGTTGGGAGCTGGTAGGGCTATCATGTTTGGTGTCTGAGAAATAGTACTTTAAACCTCTCTTTATTGGTAAAGTCAGATTTTAAGTCACACTCCTGAAAATATCACTTTTAGAAAGTTGGCATTTTCTTGTCCTATATATTTGGTACCTGCAGCCTTTTTCTAGGATCTGGGTGTTGGCAGGATGGGCCACGCTGCATTCATAGAGATGCATAGATGTAACCTACCACACTTCCACTTCAAATGCACTGGCCCAGCTAACCCATAAAGCACTTGACAATAGCCTATTGTGCCCCAGGCAGAGTGGGCCCAGTACAGGGAGGCAGGAAATGTCAGACACATCTGTAGGGGGAAACTCCAGAAGCTTCTCCCACTTCAAAGTGCGCTACAGGTATAATTCAATTCAGTACACTCTTGAAGCTGTGGATACTAGAAAGGAAGGATGACCTGCTACCCTCGTGCTTGAGGCCTGCACTGCTTGCTGAGAAGGAGGACTTCAGCCTATTTCAGTAACCGGCAGAGGCAGTTCACCTTAGTACATAAAATTCTAAAAGTGCATTTTCTTTTTAAATGACAGTTTTCACACATGAAGTTAGAAACAGTCATGCTCCCCACCCTGACAACAATGCCAATAGGCAAAGTGAAATAAAACAATTGCCTAGGGTCAAACAGTTTGGTCGAATGTGGAAACTTGGATTGATCCCAGGTGCAATGAAACCACTAGATGTATTTGCATGGCTTCCACTGCGCCCACTTAACACCTCCTATGCCTCCGACCGCCACTCTACCTGTATGAGTGGGGCCTCACTCACAGCACAGATGAACTTTTTGGCACTTAGGAAAATGATTGCGAGTACCAAGGCTCCAAACAGTCAGGCTTTATCAAAAGAACACGTGTAAAGTATTAAGAAGTACCAAAACAGTTAAAATTGAAAGAAACAAGACTCAGCACGAATCTGACACTAATTTGCAGAAATATGGTGTATTACTATCTTTTAAAAGACAACTCAATGACAAAAATCCACCATGTGGTTCCAGAGATATGAATTTTCAAAAGAACCTTAAATCACTGCTTTTTCACTCAGCACAGTACATAATTGTAATGGCCCGTGCTAGTGGTAAACTTTGCAAAACTTTTGTTGAGTTGTAAATTACTACTTTGGGTAAACAACTCGAGCAGGGAGCAAGCCACAGGAACCAAAAAAGGTAGAGGTGGACAGTTACCTTCCAGTAAAAGCAATCTCCAGTCCAGGTCAAGACCCTATAAGCGATTCGCAGAAGACGTTAATGGAGTAGTCTGAATGCAAAGGATTCAGGATGATGAAGGATGCAGAGGATGCTGATCTGGTGATAGGGGTCTTCATGATCTCAGCCCTTGGTCCACAAACACATTGAGTTAACTTTGGCTAAAGGGGTTGATGTCTCTCGAAGTCCTGTTGAAGCCCATCTGAAAACAAATTACCTCTGATCTACAGGATTCTGGATACAGCAAAACCAGTGGTCCCCTTTAACTGGTGATAGCTTCAATGCAGAAAGACTAAACTGCACTCTGATGACTCTCCCAGGTCCAGCAGACTTGGCTGCAACTTTCGAGGGTCAGGGCTGGGTCTCCCAGGCTGCAATTCAGCAGTTGGCGCTGGTCAGGCATTCTTGTCTACCAACTCACCAAGTCCGGCGTCTTCGGCTTTTGTAGCTCTATAGCTGTAACAGAAAGTCAGCCAACTGACTTTTAGAGTCATTTCTTCTGCATGAGGCTCAGAGTCAAGTCTTTAGTGCAGTCTCTCCTTGCTGGATCCAGTAAACAGAAGGACAGTCTGTCAACAAGCCTCTCCTCAGTACAGATGTGATCCGAGATCTGAGCACCAGGGGTGATACTTTGTGTCCTGGATGTGGCAACTACTAGCCAATGCACCACCAGATCCTCTCCTACCTAGTTTACTAGTTTACTTCCTGTAAAGTTGGGCAACGACTTAGCCCAGAATGCACTCTCCACTCTTAGCATGGCAAAACCCTTCTCTTGGCATGTGGAGC
The DNA here is from genome assembly GCF_964261635.1 of Lissotriton helveticus. Classification (NCBI taxonomy): domain Eukaryota; kingdom Metazoa; phylum Chordata; class Amphibia; order Caudata; family Salamandridae; genus Lissotriton; species Lissotriton helveticus. The sequence continues at coordinate 794,536,793 of NC_136067.1, read as the reverse complement.
TCACTATACCTTCTCTGAGGTGTGGCTACCTGGGGGCGACACACCCATGGCAAAAATGTTTGACAAAACACTCCACTCTCTCCATCCCTGACATAAACGTGCCCGAAAGAACAAAAAAGAGGCCTTCTGTTAGACTTGGCATCTGTGGTGTTGTTTCCCCTTTCTTTTTGCCTCTACCACCAATATTTTTGATGATGTACTGGATCTCGATTTTGTTGGCTTACATGCTTTGGGTGCTTTGCCACTGCTGATCAGTGTCAAAGTGCAAGTGCTCCCTGTTTACATTGTGTTTACATTTGGTTCTCCCTGATAGGCACATTTGGTTTACTGGTACGCCCTTAGTAAAGTGCACTGATTGTGACAGGGCATGTAAATCAAATGCTATTAGTAGGCCTGCAGCACTGATTATGCCACCCACATGAGTGGTCTTTAAAAGGTATCTCAGACCTGCCATTGCAGTGTCTGTGAACAGTTGCTAACTGCCATGTCGATTTGACAAGTGCACCCACTTGCAGCCGAGGCCAGTGGTGGGAGTACCTGTGGGCGGTGATGTGGGGAGGGGGAGGGGCAGGGTGGAGTGTAGTAATGTATGGATTATGGAGTTTAACAGGTAAGTAAATATATAACTAAATAAAACAAAATTCGTTGGGCGCACTGCATCGTATTTGGTGATGCAGTGCACGCAACAAAATTCATTTTATTCATATATATGTTAACTTACCTGTTAAACTCCATAATCTATACATTACTACCACCCACCCTGCCCCTCACCCTCCCCACGTCAAGGCTCGCAGGTACTCCCACCACCGACTGCGGCTGCCCACTTGCCAGGCCCTAAACTTCCCTTTTCTTACATGTAAGGCACCCATATGGAAGGGCCAAGGTACCACCCTGGGCAGGGTGCAGTGTATGTGAAAGGTAGGACATGTACTGGTGTGTGTGACATGTCCTGATAGTGAAATACTGCCAATTTCCTTTTTCACTATTGAGAGGCTATCTTGCCCCATAAGATAGAATGGGAAATGCTATGTAATATCTTATTGGGACAAGATAGAGAAATAAAGTTTAGGCTCTCTGAACTCAGACTTTAATAACACATCTTTTAGTAAAGATGGTTTTTCAATTGTGCGTTTGAAAATGCCACTTTTAGAAAATAGGCATTTTCTTGTTTAACCATTTTGTGTACCTCTGCCAGTTTGTGTATTGACTGTCTGATTTTGGAGTTACAGGGGCTGGTGATGTGAATTCGCTGCGCACAGCCACAGGGGATTGAGGTGTGCCTGGCCCTTCCTGCATGACTAAAAGCTGAGCCGAATGGGGCTTGGCTGCATGAAGAGTAGTGGGAGGAGATTTCCTTGTACCTGAATAGGACCAGGCTCGCTTGCACAATGCTGTCTCCACCCCCTGTGGTCATACTGCATCAGTGAGGACAGAACTGGTTTGGACTGGGCTCAGAGTCCCTTGCACAAAGAGAGCAAAGACATTTTGGGTTATAGGTATTACACAGGAACCCCCAGAACCGTAGACTACTTCTGGAATCAAGAGGAACCTTTGCCAAGTAGTAGAGCTGGAGAGAACGGAGGAGGAGTACTGTCCCTTTGCTGTGAGCTGTCTGGGGTTGGCCTGCAGTGGCTGTTTCTGCCATGGAAAGGACTGGGACTTTGCTGTGTGCTGTGTCCCCCTGCGTGAGGAAGATCTCCAAGGGCTTGAGTAGAGTCACCTGTTCTGAAGTCTCACGGACAGAAGGACTCCACCCCCAGCTCCCCTGAACATCCTTGCCGGGAGCTGTGACCTGCCAAGAGGTGCCTGTGACTGTGCTAGGCCTCTGGAGGTTGATCCTGCTGGTGGCAGCTGGAAATGCACCGTACTACAAGAAAATTGATGCATCGCTCTTCTGGTGGCTGTTTTTCTGATGCAGCACAGCTGTGTGAGAAGAATTTCCACACATCGCCGTGCTGCTGCAAAAACTGATGCAGCGCCTGTCGCCACTGCAAGAAGCGACTCATTGTGTGATCGCGGCTGAAGAAACTGACGCAGCACGCTCAATACCACTGCATCAATCGCTGAGACATCCTGGATTTCCACACATCGTACCTATGTGGCAAGTTTTCCCAACCCATTACCTGCGGACGAGAACCGACCCGGAATCGATGCATCACTTCCCCCTACAGACGGATTCAACGTCTCATTTCTCCTCAATGAAGCTGAAATGTAACATTGCCTCCGCATGGTCTCAGGAACTGATGCATTTCTTTGTTTTTAGACACTCCCCATCTCGGGTACAGGTACTTTGAGAGAAATCATGCATCCATAGTTGTCTATGGACCAAGCTGTTTGAAACCTTTTTAAAGTCATATTCTTAGTACATGTATGCTGGATTTTGTCGCTTTGGTCACGTTGAGTTTAGATAAAGATACTTTATATTTTTAAACTGGTGTGGTGTCCATTTATGGTGTTATCACTGTATTACAGTGTTTCTTAACACATTGCCTTTGGGATTAGTCTGTCTGCTTGTGCCAAGCTACCTAGGGTTGAGCAGGGGTTATCTACAGTGTTTTATCCCCTTACCCTGACTAGAAGCAAGGGTCCCTATTTATTTTTTTTTGGCAGAGTTTTATATAGCGCGAACTAGACCCGAACCGAATCAGGTATCAGAGCGCTTTACATATTTTCGAGTTACGTTACATGAGGACACACTTTCATTTTAGGCACGGGGAGATTAAGTGATTTGCCCAGAATCACAGGAGGTTTTGGCGTCGTTACCGAGACTCGAACCCAGATCTCCAGGTCCGAGGTCGAGCGCCCTAGCCGTTAGGCCAACTCCTACCTAAAGGTTAGGTACTCCTCCTTAGGTACCTACCTCTGCCAACTAGAGACCCCCATTTCTAACACCTTCCCATGTTTGTTCATCATTTGCACTTCAAAGATGACCTTTCATGCTCGCCTTTTGGACACGCACCCTTTTTGGCCTTCCTGTCAGAGCGAAGTTACACCTCTTCCAATAACAGGGCCTTTGTATTCGTTCCTGATAGAGTTTCACCCCCCCCCCCCAAAGAGGGCAGAAGGCACAGAGGCAGTGTTTCCTCATTTGTATAGGGCCACTACAGCATGAAAATAATGGGGAATGAGGGAACACCTTTTAGAGATCACTCCGGTGCCCATGGCACCTTCTGAATCCCAAACTTCCATGAGGCACAGAAATGTGACTTAATATGGCACTTGTTATTTTTGCAGATCATGGCATAATATGCCCGTATGTTAGGTGCAAGTTCACCCCTTAGGGAACTGAATATAAATGTTAATTGTTAGCAAGTTTATTATACTCAGACCATTTTAAATGAACCATCATGGAGCAAGTTTAGAATGCTAACTCAAACACTACATGTTTCCATGAAGCATAGTTTCATTGTGACTCTTTCTTATGATTTCATTGTGATATATGTGAATCTGTTTTAAGCTTTATCTCCAGCTAATTGTAGCCCCTGTGACGATGTGGAACTTTTTAAAAATTTTATTTTTTCAGTTCCATACAGAATGTCAATTGTGAAATTCATTTTGTCTGGGCATTATAAAACAAGAATCAGCCAGGCATAGCTTGAAATGTGCTCTTGTGTAGAGGCCAGAATATTACTTAGGCACATAGATAGGTACAGTGAAAACTAAAGAAAAATGCAGAAGGCTCTCATTCTACAGGGTACCGTGGCAATGGTAGAAAACATTCAAAAAATTGAAATGCAACAGAACACAGTTGAGCAAGTTTTTTTTCAACAGTTGACGTGAGCCAAGCCAATGCTCCACTTCAGTTTGGGATTATTCACATCTGTAACCAGTTGCAACCATAAACAATGACATTTTGGAGCTGGGAGAGTCAGATATCATTTGATTTATGCTGGAATAAAGTCTACTGTTATGAAGAACACCATTAAGAAGATCAAGCTCTGAGAAATCATCTTACATTCCATGTTCAAATATTATTGGACTGCGATAACTATACCCTTTTGAAGAATATCTTTGTGAATGAAATATAATTCAATCACTTTAAGCTACCATAACTCCTTTTATAAATCCGAATTTAGGCCTACACATCCTTAACTCTGATTACATGTTTCACTATGCTGTTAGTCCAACCCTTTTTTCTTTATATAGTCTTATATTGCATCAAAATCATCCCTACAGGCGTATCCTTGAACAGCGGACCAGATGGGCCATTGTCGAATGCAGAGTGGGGACCCAGAGAAGACCTAAGGATTAAAAAAGACACATTTTAAAAGCTTTTTGAATGTGGAAAACTGGATCTTGTAATATACTGTGTGAAGAGAATTCCAGTGACAAGACGCCTGAAAGGAAAACCCTATCCCAGCCATAACATCTCCTGGGTGAACCCTAACTGTAACCCTCACAACCCCCTAAAACATAAACATTCCCCTATTAGTAACTCTTTTAATGGCAGATCCATTTCCTTTAATAAAAACGGGCTGTTATTTATGTTAATCTTTATATAAAGTCAATCACAGTCATGGTGGTCTGTTGACATTTTCAGGAAACCATCTCTCAAGATGGCCGCCACCACCGGAGCTCCGTAACTCCCTCAGCCCGAATTTAATTAAAACGCCGATTTTTGTGTCAGAAAGTCGGCGGAAATGCCGGCGCTTATCTGCTCATGCTGTTTTCGACCTGTGGAGTGACTTTTGGTCGATTTCCTTCGGTGGAAGTGCGATTTGTGGCTCCATGGTTCCTGCTCCCAGCCTTTCCTGCAGGTATCACCGGTTCTGAGTGCTTGTGGGCAGAGTAACTTTTATGACAGAGCCTGGCTTGGACCTAGCCACGCCTACAGTCTAATTTGGCTGCTGCACCTGTTGTTTGAGGAGATTTTTGGTGTTTTATTCAATACTTACATCATTTTTCTCACATTTTGAGGCAGTTTTCTTGACTTTATCATTCTTCACATATAGTTGAGACTTTTTTCGCCTCAGAATGGATTCTAAAAATTCCACTACTAATAAAAGGAAGCAGCAGGTTTCTCCTCCTCCGACCAAGTCTAAGATGGTTGAGTCTTCAGAGCCTTCTCTTGCTCTAATTTTGGAGGAAATTAAAACATTACGCTTAAATACTGATAAAATTGCCTCAGAAGTCAAAAATGTCCGTAAAGATATGGCCTCTATGTCAATGAAATTTTCTGACAATGCCATTAAAATTCAGGATAATAAAAATAAACTTGACGCTTTCACGCCTTTATTGACCAAAATAGCTCCAATGCATACTCAACTGTTGGACATGGAAAATCATAATAGGCAACACAACCTTCGTATTTTTAATTTGCCTGAAGAAGTTGAGGGGACAAACTGTCGTTTATATCTTGAATCTCTTCTGCCGGGCCTTTTGAATATTAAATTCGCAGAAAAATTTGAGATCGATAAAGCCCACAGAGTCCCTTCACATCGAAATCCTAGACATACTAAACCCAGGCAAATGATATTCAAGGTTCTGCGTCATCATCACCTGGTTCTCATTCGGAAGGCTGCACGAGAAATCCCTTCATTATTGGTGAATGGCACCAAAATCTTTATTCACCAGGACTTTGCCAAAGAAACTGTTGCTATTCGTAAAGAGTTTTCTGCCTCTCGTCCGCAGCTGAGACACCTTGGATTTAAATATGGACTTTTTGATCCTTCTACGATGCGTGTATGGAAAGACAATGTCTCCAAATCTTTTCAACGTCCTGAAGACCTTCGACTGTTTCTTGATCAGCAAGCTCCTCCATCTATGGATTCTCATGATCCTAATACTTGGGTTCGTCTAGTCTGACTTCACTTGCCACATCTTTTAATATTCTTATGTTCCCGGGCTTCAACGGTTCCTGGCCATACTTGTGGAACGGGTGTGCGTTTCCTTGTCCTTATTTATGTTTCTTGTTTGTTCCTTTCTCTTTCTTTTCTGTTCTCCCCTTTCATATTCTCTATATAATGTTACTTCTTTCACATGGCTATTTCTTCCTTCTTCTTGTTCTGAATCCTTTTTCTCCTTCCTTCTAAGTCCTGATGGCTAATATTCATAATATTAAAATTGTTTCTCTTAATGTCATCCACCTTTGCTAAGCAAAATAGATGGCGTATGAATGCTGGTATTGTCCTTAATGATACTCATAAACCTAAATTATTACAGGCGATTCAAGATTACTTATTGTTCAACCCTGAAGACTCTACATCTCTAGTAAATAGATGGGACGCGTTTAAAGCTTACATTAGATGTGCTACAATTTCAATTATGGCTCATGAGAATAAACAATTTAACTCCAACATTAAACTTCTAGAGAAACAAATAGCAAAATTTGAACGTTTATTTATTACTTCCAGCGACCCTCAATATAAAATTAAATTACAAAAACTTAGATATGAATTTAACACTATCCTTAGTACTAGGGCTGGGATACAACTCTCTAAATCCAATGCCAAATGTCGCTTTAATTCCAATAGGTCTGGGGAACTCCTCGCAAATTATTTAAGCATTAAAAGAAATAAAACACAAATTACTTCCATTCGGAGCCCTCAGGGTAAAGTTGCACTCTCACATAAGGATATTGTTCAGGATTTTTTAGACTTTTATTCCAACTTATATAGCAAACCAGATTTTTGTGATACCTCCTTAATTGATTCTTTTTTAACTACATGTCATTTACCTCACATTTCTCCTTCAGATAGACTTGGGTTAGAGTCACCTATCACTACAGATGAAATTCTGAATGCCATCAAATCACTCCCAAAGAATAAATCTCCAGGTCCTGATGGCATCCCTGCCGAATTTTATAAAGAATTCCAACCTCATTTGTTACCTCATTTATTCCAACTTTTTTCACATTTTGGTTCTTTAGGCACCATTTCTGGCTCTTTTTTGGAAGCCTTAATTATTGTCCTCCCTAAACCTGATAAAGATCCCACCCTGGTCTCTAATTACCGTCCCATATCTTTAATAAACCAAGATTGTAAACTTTATGCCAAAATCCTTGCCTCTAGATTAGCCCCTGTCCTCCATTCTATTATACATTCAGATCAATCTGGTTTTATGAAAAATAGATATTCCGCTAATAACACTAGAACATTATTACATGTGATTGAGCAGAGTTCCACACTTTTTGTCCCTGCAGGTGTTATGGCTTTGGACGCAGAAAAAGCCTTTGATAAAATTCATTGGCAGTTTTTATTTAAAACGTTATTGTCTTTCAATTTTGGTCCCTCTTTTATTCGTATGGTTTCGGCTTTATATTTTGCTCCCACTGCCCGATTGTTTATTAATGGTCAAATTTCTCCTCCATTTCCCCTTTTTAGAGGCACACGACAGGGATGCCCACTCTCCCCTCTTTTATTTTTATTAGGAATAGAGCCGTTTCTTAATTACATACGTAGGTGTGAAGATATTCAGGGTATTACCATCAAAGATGTTACTGTTAAAACTTTAGCATATGCTGATGATGTGTTATTGTTTATCAGTAATCCTTTTTCTTCTGTTCCGGTTTTACTTGACATTATTACGCAATATTCAACTGTCTCAGGGTATAAATTGAATGTTAGCAAAACTGAAGTTTTCCCTTTGAATGTGCTTTGTACTCCCGATATGTTACCGTCACCTGATATTATTTGGCAAAAAAGCAAGTTGAAGTACCTTGGTATTTTGTTTTCATCCTCCTTACATGATACATTCAAACTGAATTGTGATTTTATATATCAATATGTCAAACAGAAAACTTCTAAATGGTCTCCCCTTCATCTCTCCTGGTGGGGGAGAATGGAATCTAATAAAATGAATCTTGCCCCAAAAATATTTTATTCTCTTGCTATGATTCCCACTCAATTTCCACTTAAATTTTATAAAGATATTGATAAACTGCTGTCCAAATTTCTTTGGAATAATAAACCTCCTCGTATTGCTTATAAAAAATTGAAACTGCCTAAATGTCAAGCAGGATTTGCCCTCCCTGATTTTTATTTGTACCATAAGGCCTTTATTTTAAAACAAAGTTCGTTGTGGTTTAATACCTCACCTCTTATTAACCACTTCCATGCTAATGACAAGGTCAACTCGTCATGGGTTTTACCTGCTCTGTGCTTATGACGAGTTGACCTTGTCATGAACAATGGGGAATCTGAGATTGTAGCACACAGCAGGAAAACCCCTTAGCAGCCAAGGTGTTAAGCCTCCTATCTGGTTTTATATCGAACAATCACTTGTAAAACCTTTCCCATTACCCTCCCTGTTAACCATGTCTCATACCTCTAAGGTGGTTCATTACTCGTCCATATTCAAATCATCTAGATTGATTTTTAATGATTTGGACTCTAATTTTGCCTCTCCCCTACTTTCTACGGTACATTTATCACTATGGCACAGTGCTCTAATAAAATTAAATAGAAATGTCACTTTTTGGTCTTCGTGGATTGCCAAAGGCATTCTTTACCTCAAAGATGTTTTTTCTGATGGCGCTTTTATTCCCTTTGTTCAACTCCAATTACACTTCAGCTTGCCAAAGTCTGATTTGCTTAAATACCAATTTTTGTGTAACTCTATTTTAGATTCCTTCCCAGATGGTATTCCATCTACTTGTTCAGCTGATTTTATAATTTACCTTAATACTGTTTCTACATCTACTAAAGCAGTTTCTGTATTTTATAAAAACCTCTTCAATGGGCACCAACATTGATGTAATTTCCACTTTTTGGAATGCTGAACTTTTCATCTCCCTTTCTGTTGACTCTTGGTCATTAATTTGGACCAATAGTATTTCTGGTTGGTTACCAGTTTCACTTTATCAAACTAATGCATATATTTTGCTTAACTCCCTATCGACTCCATTACGCTTATTTCGTGCTCGTTTATTACCATCTGACCTCTGTTGGCATTGTAAATTGAGTCCTGGATCTTTGCGTCACATGTTATTTGATTGTCCTGTTATTATGAACTTTTGGTCCGAAGTTTAGCTTGTAATATTGAAAATTTTGCCTATTAATAATCTACTCTCTTATAAATTATTAATTTGCAAATCAGGTGTTTTGACTCACCCGCTTGAAGATGCGGAGGCGAAGTTATTTAATTTTTTTGGTTTCAGCTGCGTTAAAATCAATTACCTTTTGTTGGAAGGATGCTTCTTCTCTTTCAGTTCATGATTGGTGGTCATGTATTATCTTTACAAGAAGAGGTGCTCAATTGTCATTACAAGGTGTTCATCATAATTCTATTTATTATCAATCTTTTTGGTCCCCTATTGATTCATATTTAATGTTGTGACTCACGTTATTTATTGTTAACTGCTTTACTTATGTATTGCTCTAATTATTTCTACTATGTTACTGGTAACTCTAATTTTTTTAACTTTATTATACTATGACATGTTCTACTCCCCCCCCCCCCCTTCCCTCCCTTGACTTTGGTTTTTCCTTTGATTGATTGTTGCTTATTGTATTGCACTTTTTTATGACTATTGATTGTAATTGTTCTTAATTCCTTACTTGTACTATTACTGATATGGCATATATTTTTCTGTTTTGTCTTTTCGTGTCTTTTCTCTGAATAAATTCAATAAAATCATTTTGAACATAAAAAAACCAAACACGACGACTCACTTGATTTAGGAATTTTACCAACCAACCCATAAGCACATTGGTTTCTTCACATTCTATACTGGTGACAGATTGTGACTGCTTTTTGTGACCAAAATAATCATATATCTGACCCTTAGACCTTAATTATTATGACATAATGAATTGTCTATGTTATATTCATTTATGTTATAGGACCCCATCAGAGGCCCCATATAATTTCTCATTGAGCCAGAAAAAGAGTTTCCAGTCAAATTGGAAACTTCAAAGAATGTAGACTGATGCACTCTCAGTATTTCCCTTATCACATAGATTTTACCAGGTGAATGCCTCTGAATTTAGAAGATGTGCATTCATAGAAAAGCAGAATATTACAGAGGATGGGAAAGGGTATTCCAGATTCTAATGACAATTCATCATGCCATGTGTAACCTTGAGGCAAATGAGGAACCCCACTAAATTAATGCATCATGAAATAATGGATACCTATAATATCATAATTATGGTGCACCAACGCATTATTCCCAAGAGACTCATGATGTGGCCTGTAGTTGCTTAAAGCACAAATGTGTTTATTGCTTTTATGCATAGTGACTTTTCTCTAATGAAACATATTCATAAATAATTTTGGATAGTGGTATATTCCCTTCCTGTCAGCAATCCTGTTGACAGAGAATACAATGTTTTTTAATTCTGATAAATCTGTTCCAACTTTTGAAATGCGAAACACAATGGGCTTGATTTAGAGTTTGGCTGACAGGTTACTATGTCACAGACGTGATGGCTGTGCCCACTGCATTATTTTAAGTGCCATAATATATAACGCACATGGAATTCTGCAGACAGGATTTTGTGATGGAGTAACCCATCTGTCAAATTCTAAATTAAGCGCAGAGACACCAAATGAACTGTGGTAAACTAAATATCTTGCTTTCAAGTTTTGTTATGACTCCTTTAAATGTGGCAATTCAATACACTTGAATGGATGAATGAATGAATGAATGAATGAATGAATGAATGAATGAATTGTTGGTACAGCGCAGCAGAGGGAGTTTATTGCAATTTAAAAGAAAATCAGAAATTGACAGAAATACAGTTTGTATGAGGCTTCGTGTAGCTCCCCAGGAGAGTGTTTTATTGCTTAGCAACTAAGCAGGCAAAGGATTGAACACCCACTTTGAACGCTGGTTATGAAGACTCGTAAGAAGACTGGCACCTCAGGACCTGAGGCGCCCAATAGGTGCATACATATTAATTACATTTTGAAGCTAGAGTGGCCCATTGTTAGGCAACCCTCTGAAACTTACAGAAGGGACTTTGAGCAGAATCCTAAACTAGTTAGGCAAAAAAAGAAAATTCTGTGAGATGTGTGGAGATGGATTGTTGACTAGGTCAATTCAGAATAAGTCTAGCAGCAGCATTTTGGATGACATGCAGAAGTTTTGCACGATGGTTTGGATGTCCTATATCAAGGGAGCTTTAATAGTAATGTTTGGTTGTAATCCAGGCATCTACCACTCTTAATTTGGTAGAGGATGAGAAAATGTCCAAGTTTTTCCTAAGAGATTTCAATCCTGTAAAGAATGTCACTAAGTCAGATCCAAAATGAAACATAAAGGATGTCATGATCGAATTTTTTGCAAAATCTCTACCTGTCTTAGAGGGTGCAGGTGAATGATTGAGCTCAGCCAGCCACCAGACAGATGACCAAATTATACTAGATTTCCTAAGAATCAGGATTGCATCCAAGATGTCACTCAGGAAAGGCTGGCCTTAAACTTCTTTTATGCAGTGGTAAGGCTGTTTTCAATTGAGACAATCAATGTAAGTGTTGTCTGCATGTGATACAATGTTAAAGTAATAGGATTGCACGAACTTGGCAAATGGAGTCTTGTGAACAATAAGTAGTGTGGAGCTGAAGGAAGAACCAAGAGGAACACAGAACTTCAGCTTGCTATATGTTGATGTATAAGAGGAGTGAGTGACTATCTAGGAGCAGTCCGAGAGAAAGAAGAGTATCCACTATAGGCAGAGCCGTAGATAACATGGTTGACGAGGCATTTGATTACAATAGGATTTGAGACATTTTCAAAAGCCATGAAGAGGACAAGTAAAATCACTGCGCCAGAGCCTTCACCATTCAGTATGACATGGATATGTTCAGTAACTGCTAGTTTCAGTGCAAACCTGTTATCTAAAGCCCAATTCAGAATTACCCAGAAGAAGATTAGATTCCTTAAATACTGAAAGTTGGTTAACTGATTTTCCCCAGAACTTGGATTCTAAAGTGAGAAACAGGATAAACCTTAATTAAACATCACTGAGGGATATTTGGTTGGTTTCTTGAGTACAACATGTGCTTGTTGCTAAGGCAAGAACACCATCACAGTGCTAAGAAATGTATTATTGAGCTAACAACCAGTATGGGACAGCAGGGTAGAACAGGTAAACTTTAACAAATCCAGTAAAGATTCAGCAAAGAAAAATTCTTGTTTGGAAGACAATAAAACATTGTCCAAATGATGTCACACATGGACAGTGATTAATTCCTTCACTCATATAAAGCCTCAAGCTTATCTATCAGCGCATTTCAGCACTGAGATGAAAAAGAGCTTTATTAATTGTCGCTTAGAAATGCACGACTCAAAGGACCTACAGCCATCGTGGAAAAGTAAAGACCAAGCAGCACACTGTCGATTATGTGCCAAAGCTAACGAAACAATAACTCATTTGTTATGCGCATGGCCTGCAGTCAAGGATTTGAGGAACATTTTTTTTAAATCCATTTAACGAGTTGAACATCCACACATGCAGGCAAGCTTTGATAAGCTGGATGGAAGTTTCCTCAATCATTTTGTCCTGCCAGGGCGTAAAATATTTTGCGGAACTAAGGAAACTTCTGCGGCAAGGCGACTCAGAGAAAAACTGAAAGATAGAACAGCTTCATGAACGGGGCATAGTCCAAATTCTGTTGCACTTTATACATTCACATAAGCAAGGGTCCCAGGTCCAACTTTTAAACTGGATAAAACTTACAGCAGGATCTTGAAGTATGACCAACATTTTTTATTAACTTCCAAAAGCACGGAACTTCTTGTTTTAAAGTTTTTAAATACAGATAGACATAAGCATTATTGTGGTACTTTACACTGTACAGGCCCAATTCTTCAGGGCACTTCAGCACTTTAAATAAATGGCTTGAGTCACTGCAACATCTTCAGATTAACTGTGCCGACTAAGCTTCAATAAGCAGCGAAAGCCGACTGCTGCTGTTTAAGAATTCTTATAATGCTATATGGCACTCAGAAAGACATCTGTGTCTGTTCAGGAAGCACTAACATGATACTTGAAGAAGTCAGAAGAACTCTCGCCTGCGGTACAGCAGTCAGCACTTTAGCCCAAGACCATTTGTGTATTACATTTTATACTGTTGGTATTTTATTAATCATATGTTGTCTGGCACTGCCTCGTGAACATTGATTGTATGGTTCAGTGACTATTTTCATTGAGCATTTCATGATATTTTAATTCTTCGTAAATTGTAATGATTTTAAGTAATCATACAATAAACTTTGAACTTGAACTTGTATTATTGAACTGGCACAAATAAGGGCCTATAGACTCCTCCTGGCACATTCTATAAATAAGTTGGGGGCATGGGTCGGTCCGCCGGAGAACCTTACTACTGACTTATCATGAAAGAACGAGACTAGACTATCTCAAAGGTCTTCTGAAGGGGATATAGCTTGCTGATAGTAATACAGCTATAAGAGGACATTTACAAAAGACACAATTTCTTAAGGTGAGTTAGTAACAATGGCTAAATATGCAGCACAAGCTTACTTTATGATCTTCTTTTAATTAGTAATAGTCAATCAAATCCATTGGATCAAACTCAGTCCTCCATTTCAATTCAAGTGAGGTGCACTAACATGTTATCTCTCGTAAGTGCTTCTCAGCATCAGGGCAAGTTTGAGGTGTTGCAAGCTGACTTAAACACTTTAAATGGTGTGATAGTATCGAAGGCAGATGAGTTAAAGCTTAAGGTGTCTTCTGATGCCACACCTGTTAAGAATGGAGGGAAGTGGTAAGGGAGTCAGCTAAGTTTACTTTGTTAGTTTTGAATAAGGCTTTAGACTGCTATGTTTAGATCACAGGCAAAAGGCATGTGTTTGTTGAACTTACATTGAAAGGGGACTTCTGAAGGATCTGCCCAGGGAAGAAGATTATGATAGCTGACTAAAATATTAGGACAATTGAAGTAAATAAGGTTAAATGTCTGGCAAGCTCTTTATGTAGGGGCTGACGGCAACTGAAGATCAGGTCAAACATATCGTCTATGAAGGCAGTTGACTGTGCCTCATCTGGGTTATCATCATAAAGGTTGAAACTGCCTAAGATGGAAACATTTACATACTTTAAAATATAGGGTAAGCAAGAGTATTAGCGAACTGACCATGGTACCCGGGGGGGTGGTACATGAGACCACCTGTGAAAACAAACACATGGATGTGCTTTTTTTGGAATAAAGATCAACCACTTCATGTTGGATAGATTTGATATTGTTTAACATAGTGCACATAACTTGAGAGGTAAATAACAGCTAAGCCCTTGCCCACACAGAATGGGTGATCTAGATAGACCATAAAGTGGCCTTTCAGAACAGTAGTGACTATTGAAAGCATGGATCAATCGGAAGTCCGAGTTTCTGTGAAGAACAACAACTTGAGGCTGTTTGAAAAATGAAATGAAGTGTTGAATTTATTTAGACAATGAGTAGACATTGAAGGTAGCAGTTTAGATAAAAGCTAGGCCCATTAGGCAAGGAGCTTCAGACACAGGAAGGAGGTCAAAAGATGGCTTATGTAAAAGGCAGGAGACTGGTGCAATTACTAAAAGCAAGTGAGGTGGAGAAGAACAATAACAGTGCGAGGACAAAGCAAGGAGCTCTTGAAATAAGTACAATGAAATTAAAATAGGAAATGTCCTGTGGGTGCAAGTTGCCCTAATGGCTGTTAATCAAGGGCTTGATTCAAGCCTTCAGTCCTGGGCCAATGAGCAGTCCTTCCTCTATTAAATGCTGCCATGTTGGAGGGGGGTAGACTAAAAAACACCAAGAGCATGCAGTTCTGAAGAAGCAGTATTGGCAGAAAAAAGAAATAAAATTTGAAGGAAATATAAACAAATTAGAGTCCAGCAGCTTCTGTGTCTATAAAGCAAACTAAAAGGAAATACCTAAAGTTAAAACAATAAAATTAGCAAAGACTCACTCAAGATGTATACAAGCAGCACTTGACAATGGTAAAGCCTTTGAGCAATCTCAATTAGTAACTGGGACAAAGCTGGAAGTCTTTTTATGAGCATACAGACATGATAAGTCTAAAATGTTTGAAGTTTAAATACTATGATATAATTGAAGTGAAAATACTAATAAAAATGAAAGATCAATCAATCAGGGAATTGTAAGCATGCTACTCACCCATGAGGGTCTCAAAGTGCTGAGGAGTGGTACGCAGATCTGGTTAGCCAAGAGCCAGGTCTTGAGGGTCTTCCTGAAGGTGTTCAGGGAGGGGGCATGTCTGATGTCTGCTGGTAGCTTGTTCCAGGTCTTGGCTGCAATGTGAGAGAAGGATCTTCCACCTGCTCTGTGGATGCGCGGGTTTTGGCCAGTGCGAGGTTGGAAGATCGGAGGTTTCTTTTGGGTACGTGGAAGTTGATTCTGTCATTGAGGTATCTGGGTTTGTTGTTGTTTAGGCATTTGTAGGCCTGAGTTAGGATTTTGAAAGTGACTCTTTTTGCCACGGTGAGCCAGTGGAGACTTCGTAGGTGTTGTCTGATATGTTCATGTCGGGGATGCCGAGGACGAGTCTGGCGGCGGTGTTCTGTATTGTCTTGAGTTTGCGGAGTTGGGATTGTTGTTGCTGGCGTAGAGTGCGGTTCCATAGTCCAGACTGCTGGTGAGTGTGTGGGTGACTGTCTTCCTTGACTCAGGGGGATCCACTTGAAGGTCTTGTGGAGGTTGCAGAGGGTGTTGAAGCAGCTGGAGATGACGGCGTTGACCTGTCGGTTCATGGTTAGTGATGAGTTGAGTACGATGCCAAGGTTCTTGGCATGGTCTGAGGGGATAGGTGGGCTTCTGAGGCCAGTAGGCCACCAGGTGCTGTCCCATACAGAAGGGGTGGTACCAAGGACAAGGACTTCTGTCTTCTTAGCATTGAGCTTCAGGCAGCTGCTGGTCATCCAGACTGCGACGTTTTGCATTCCTTTCTGGAAGTTGAGTTTGGCAGCGGTGGGGTATTTGGTGAGGTTGATGATGAGCTGGGTGTTGTTGGCGTAGGATACGATGTTGAGGCCGTGTTGTCAGACGATGGCTGCAAGGGGGCCATGTAGATGTTGAAGAGGGTGGAATTCAAGGATGAACCCTGTGGGACCCTGCCGGTGATTTTGTGGGTCCGAGAGGAAAGGGTGGTAGTCTGATCCTTTGGCTTCTTCCGGTGAGGAGTCCAGGGCTGTTTCTTGTATGCCTGCATCATGTAGATTGGCGACTAGTGTGCGGTGGGAGACGGTGTCGAAGGCCGCTGATAGGTTGAGTAGGACAAGGGCTGCAGAGTGGCCTTGGTCCAGGAGGGTTTAGATGTCGTCTGTGGCGGTGAGTAGTGCAGTCTCTGTGCTGTGGTTGCTTCATTATCCAGATTGGGATGGGTTGAGGACAGCGTTCTCTTCAATGAATCGTGTCAATTTCCAGTTCACTGTTTTCTCTGCAACTTTGGCTGCAAAGGGGAGGTGTGAGATGGGCCGATAGTTCTTGAGGTCGGTGGGGTCTGCTGTGGGCTTCTTGAGGAGAGGTCTGACTTCCGTGCGTTTCCAGTTGTGTGTAAAGGTGTCTGTTTTGAAGGTGGTGTTGATGGTACATTGTAGTTCTGGTGCGATAGCAGCCATGGCTCTTTGGTAGATGTGAGGGGCAGGGGTTGGTTGGGGCCACGAAGTGGATGCTTTTCATGGTCAAGGCGGAATTTAAGGCCATTGTCGGTGTACAGTTGGAGATGGAGAGCTGGCTGGTGTTTTTAGGGGGCCGGGGGCCATCTGTGGTGCCTGGTGTATGGTCGATGAAGTTGTTGGAGAAGTTTTTAATCTTGAGGTGGAAATAGGTTCCAAGCTTGTCACAGAGGTCTTGGGATGGGGTGATGTCTGTGGCTTCACTGCGTCAGTTGGTGATTTCTTGAATGGCACTGAAAAATTCCTTGGAGTTGGTGGAGTTGGCAAGGATTTTGTTGTGGATGAAGTTCCTCTTGGTGGCTCTGATCTGGTTGTGGTAGTCTGTCATGGCGTCCTTGTAGGGGGTGTGGTTTTTGGTTGTCTTGGTGTTTCTCCAGTTCTTCTCCAGGCGTCAGCAGGTGGGCTTGGCTTTTTGGAGAGCGGTGGTGAACCCGGCAAGAAGATGTTCATACATTATGAGGTAACAGATATGGATGTTGCATTTTTGAAGTATACGGTTGCTGCAAGGGTAAGGTCAGAGAGCATCCTAGCTTGTTTGGTGTGGAATGAAATATGGGCAGCACATTGATGATGGCATACTGTTCTCAAATTTATTTTGATTGGATTGAGAAGACCTGTATATTGGAATTTAACAAAACAAATGTGGAGCCTACTACCAATGGTTTCGCTATCAGAAAGGCCCATAGTGCAGGGTTTGTTAATGCTGAGTATGTGAAAGGCTTTATTTCTCCAAATTACTTGCACTCAGCAACTATAAAAATTGCATTTCTAATGCTTTTCTAGTTTAAATGTGTGTTGTACAAGAGGAATATTATAATAAACCCTAATTATAACTAACTTCCAACCTTTTTTGTGTACATTTAATGGGTTTTAGAAGAACTGAATAAAAAGATATGCTATTTTTTCAGCAAAGATATAATAAGTATGAGGTGTTTGTCTCTGTATTTTTTGTAGTAGAAAATAACTATATATTTAATACCAGGTAAGTATGTGTTAAAATATATGTGTTACATTTAAATTAAATGTTAATATAGGATTATTTGAAATAATAAGTAAAAATGTTTGATGTTATAATAAAACGTTTTTTTTGGTTTGTTTGTAGCATTTGGCTACTCATTTGCAACCTACATTATTTTAGGAACATATATAAATAAATCATGAATCACCTGTAACAGTTAAATTCCTAGTAACTTTGACTACAAATATGTGTTTTTAAGGAGGATGTTGTGTATTGGCAGTCTGTATTGTTTTTTTCAGTTATCAACGGTACGGCAGTACTATCTCGGTAAGCAGAATTGTATTTTAGATTCTGTTTGGTGTGGTTTTGACTGTGCAAGAAGCATAATAGTTTTGGAGCTGAAGTTAGTGTTTTTGGCTCTTCCGAACAACAATGGCAGAAGCAGGAGAGGGTATTGCTGTTCCTGTGGCTGAATGGGAGGAGGGAAGAGGAGGCAATTGTGCAGGATGATGAAGAGCTGGAGTGAAGAAGGCTCCTAAAAGAGTAGGTTGTATGGCAATTTTTTTCATATCTAGAAGGGAAGAAGAAGGTAAACACACAGCATGTGACATGCACCTTATGTCACAAAGTGATTTCCTGGGGGAATGGCCAACAGTACACATTGCTACTGTGTGACTGGTGTTCCCTCCTGAGGCGGAAAGCCGGGAGGTGGGCTGCTTGTGTGTTTTGATGATTACTTGCCTACTGCTGAGCACTAGTGTGGGTGTATTTAGCATGCTACCTATTTTAAAATCGGACATCTTTTAATAACATTTTATTTCACTTGCCACATTTCTCACTTTCACCCTGATAACATTGGGCAGTCCTAATAACCTTTTTCCTGCACTCTGGGCAGTCTCAGTCGATCTTGGGCTGAGTCCCGGGCCCCGTGTGGTGAATTCCGGCAGAGGCCATCTTGGGTGGGAGGCGGCAGCACCCTCTGCGCTCTAGTCCTCCCTACTTAAGGAGATGAGTACACCTCCGTGCAGCGGACGCGCCACATCAGCGCCGGAGTCACGCCTGAGTCCAGCCCGTCTGCACCCGTTAGAGCCAAGGAGGCGCCGGGGGCTGGGACGGCTGCATGGACAGTCGTGCATGGTCAGGTTAGCTTTCACTACGACTCACAAATGATATTGACACTTAAGCCCCCCGGAAAGACCTGTCACCACATGTTTACCCCAGAAATGTTTTTAGATATCCCTCGGTGTCCTTGTTTTCAAAGAGGCACCTACTTACCCCCCCGTCCCCCGCCACAAACGCTCTAGGTTAGGGAAAACCGAGCCTCTCCTGCCGACCGTTGAGTCCGGGTTCCTCATCAATGCTAGGTCCCTAGTTAAAAATAAGTTTGCCTTTAGGGACTTTATCGCGGACAGAAAGCCCGCGTGGTCATTCGTCGCTGAGACCTGGGCCTCTGAGTCCTCCGGGCCGGAACTCCTTAATGCCATCCCTGAGGGATATTCCCTGGCCAGAATGGACAGGCAGGGTCGGAGAGGGGGTGGACTAGGAATTCTTCACAGAACCCCTATAAAATGCCGTATCAAACATCTGCCTGCAGTTTCTTTTCAGGCCATGTATTTTGCCCTTAACCCCGCCCCTACGATCTCCTTTGCGGGCATTCTGTTCTATAGGCCGCCGGGCTCTAGGTCCAATTTCAGCCTTGACTTACTGCAAGTGCTGGAACCCTACATTGATAGGCCTAACTTAACTATCCTGGGGGACTTTAATTTCCATTTGGAGGATGACACCTCCGGAGACACCATCCGTTTGTTGGACTCCATGACCTCCTGTGGCTTAACACAAGGAGTTATGGGGACTACCCACTCCACCGGACACACGTTGGATGGTGTTGTCTCTAACGACCCCAGAATAACGATAGGGACCCCCTTGCTCTGTCCTGGTCAGTCACCTAGCCATGACTTTGGATTTCTCTATCCCCTCCCTCACTGCTGCGCTGGGAGACTCCAGCGGTGGGAATTAAAGAGAAACTTTTGGGGGATAAACAATGAAACCCTAGCCCCTTTTCTGTCCAGTTCCAGGCCCCCGTCTACCAGGGGAACCGAAAATTCTGCCCTGGCCCACCACAATGCCAGGGCAGAATTATCGCTGGTGGTGTATTTACTATGGGTACTGTATTGATCCCCCTATTTCTGACCCTTGTCTGGTTAATAATTAACTAGCAGCCATTCAACTGCACAGAAACCCGTTATCTGATTAGCCACACACCGGCACAGAAGCCCGTTATCTGATTAGGTCATAGCGCATGCCATCTCATTAGGCAAGCACTATTCCTCCAGCCCCCTAATAGGCATACGGTGTTCTCAAAACAAATCAAACCTACCACGACCTGGGAAATCCCCACAGCCATTGTTTTGATTTAGCCGAGAACTTCAGTAAAGAATGTGCGAACGACCAGTTCGTATGACATCCTTATTGACGTATTTATGTCCATCCTTATGTCAATCCCGGCACCTTTCAGGTATAAATAATACCGACATTGCCTTAAGCAAACACACGAGGTGGTGACAAGATTGGAGCAGCAAGACTTGCCGAGGAGCCCAGCTGACAGAAAAGCCCACAGACGCTGCCCCTCCTTTCTGACGCGCTGAGAGAGAGAGACGCTGCCTTTTCTCCTGCCGAGAAATCCAGCTCCGGCGCTTCCAAGCAGCCCTCGCAGGCAGCTGGAATATCAAGACCTGAGATAGAGATACCAACCCTCCAGCCTTCTAAACTCCCAGGTACTGAACTGAATCATCCTTTGTAGAGAATTCTTGAAGCAGACTCTTGGCAAAACAAACTTAACTTAAACTGCTACTTATCTACTCCCGCCACGTATTAGGCTTAGGTCAGGTACATTGGGGTAGGCGTAGTTAGAAGCACCAGTTGAGTACGATTAGTCAATGTATATATGTATGTATCTATTTTATCCATTTTAAGTATCATATGGCTAAGAAACCATATCAATGCTTTTACAGTATTATTTTATAATTCTGTTATTACTGTATGCACTTTACTTAACTCTAAGTATTACAATATTAGCGATTCATTTCTCTTGTATGAGAAAAGAGACTGATCAATAAATAACATCTTTTTATTGAACACGCCTGTCTCTTACTTTTCTCTACAATCTGGTGAAACTAAGAATGCACTGAACTGACTGAGTAAAATAAGTTGTCTTTTGTTTTCACACGACTCTAGAGATACACTCTTGATTAGGGGAGAGCAAAGTTGTCATGTTCTATGGTTGTCAGAAACTAAATCCCTTCTTGTCTATCCAGGGAAGTTAAACTCCTCCTTGTCTATTCGAGAAAGTTTCTAGTGAACTCTGAGCTAGCTGGCACAAACATTAAACTTTAAGTCTAATATCGTCAGTAGAAGACCTAGTTAACCTCTGTCCTACGTCTATACTATTGAAGATATTATTCCAATGTGCAGAGCCTATTGGGATGATAGGAACTACACTACATGGCGCCCAACGTGTTTGGATGGGCGATAAATCTAACGTAAGACATTAGAGTAACTCAGTCGTGCTTTTTCACACAGACCCCTTTTCCCCATAATACTCCAAAGACGTCTGGAGTGGGTGAAAGGTTAAATCCGCCAAACTTAGTAGGAGGAGACTCCTATGTATGGTTCTTGGTTTATTCAACATTGAAGGATACACTGTTCCAAAATATTGTGCATCTAATCTTTGTTTCCATAGAAACCTGATCTGCAAATAAATAAAATAACTTTCTTGACATTAGAATGTCAGAAACTGAAGAAGAAAGGGAGACAGTTAGAATAGCAGCTGAACTCCTAGCAGCTGACAATACTCTGCTGCAAACTGACCCGGATGCAATACTCATCCCGGTCAACATAAGAAAATCTATAACTTTAAAACTTATAGAAAATGGGCTGACACCGAGAGGTGGTACAGTCATATTCATAATCGAGGCACACGAATATCGGCAGACAGAGGTATTCTATTCATGGATAAACTTTCCAGCAGCAAACGCTGTAACAAAGGACTTCCACTATCACAAAATAGAGGAACCTCCAAATGAGTACACTCCTTTCGAGGAGGTGGAAATACCACTCAAATACCAAGAGCACCTGCTCTGGTTTAATGGCGCCCTAAAACATAATAATCACATCACCAGGCTCGGTCCACTAGGTAGACCAGGAGCAACGTTGCCGGTCCTATCCGGATACACACCACATCCAGACATTGAAGAAATGTCTGCACCAGAACTTTTATCACAGCTAAAACAACTAATTAAAATACACAGACAATTAGTCCAATATGTAATGCGGACTTCAACAGTCCAACCAGCTATTAAAATTCCACAGCTGATCCCTCACCAGGGGAACACAAATAAAATTACACCACAGAACATACAGTCCTGTCTAGGTAAAGTACCCACAAAACGGGAACAAATTCCATTCTGGTTAGCACAAAAAATCACTCAAATAGAGGCGGTATTTCCAGATACCACCCCGGTTGAGAAACACAGGATTCTGACTATCTGTCTTCCAATGGGAATCGCACCACATGTGGAGGACTGTGACACTTGGGGTACAGTCTTTGCTTCCATTTACACAAAAACACATGGTGTTCCATCCATGTCAGTAATACCAGATGTGCTAAAACAAATTCAAGATGAATACGGTCCAGAACCTGCTTTAACTCTTGGTATGAAATTACTAAAAGACTTCAAGCAGGTCTCGGCAATATTACTAGCCAATATAAAGGGAGAAGCAGCAAATGTGGCAATCCGCCAGAGGTTAAAAGAGACAGATATAGCAGACCAACCATTTGAAATTGCCAGAATCATAGAAAAATCCTATGAAGAACTAGGAAGAGATAGTTTGGGTGGAAAACAGGTGAAACCCCAACTAATTGAAAAACCTGAAAAAATATTTATTAAAAATAATCTAAACACTCACAAAAAGAACTGGGATGGAAATAAACAATCCACTCCTAAAGGAAAAAGATTCCAGTCCAGAGGAAGGTCTCCTCGGCGGAGAGAAAGATCTCCGGACCAAGGACACAAGTCTCCCCAAAGGGAGCCCTCTGAGAAAAAATACAACCTTAGAAATAGGGATAATCTGAAGAAACCTGATAGATATCAAGATATTGATACACGTCCCTCTCAATCTTTTCAGACTTCCTCGCAGAAATCGGAAAGGAGAGGACGGTCAGAACACAGGGAAGAGCACGTCAAGTCCAAAGACAAGGAACCGGCTCATCAAAATAAAAATTACAGTTTCCAAAAAAGAAGGTAGCCAGTATTAAAGTAATCAACCATGCCGAGAATACTGAGGACACAGCTGAAAAACGGAGAATGGGCTCAGACAATGCTAGACAGCGCAGCAGAAGTGAGCATAGCTCGCAAGATCCTTATGAATCATCTGGAGACAGTGGACACGAATGAATACATTCAGGTGGAAACTGCAGATACCAGAGTTAGCAAACCTCATAAAATATATGAAATAACATTGCGTATAGAGGGGGATAAGACTAGGAAAATAAGGGGTCTCTTTTGGGATAATCTCTCCAAAGGCTATGATATCCTTCTAGCTGAAAGAGACTGGCCACTAGAGTTTGTCAGGGAGTGCCCTCATGGCGAAGAAATAATTATGCCTGCCTTCTCAATTCATATTCCAATTCATAAAAAATATACACTTGCAAGAAAGTGGGCAGTAGCCCAAGCTCCTGCATTATATAAAAACCATGTGGGATGGGATGAGGACTCTCCTCCTCACAAAATCCAGTTAAAATCACAACCTACTGCTCAGAGGCAGTATCCAATTAAGCAAGAAGCTAAAAAACGGGTAAAAGAGATCCTAGATCAACTTGAATACCAGGGGGTGATTGAAACTTGCACCTCACAAATGAATAATCCTTTGTTTCCTGTCTCCAAACCAGACAATTCATATCGTCTTGTTTTGGACTACAGACACCTTAACTCATGTGGCAAAACTTTTGCAGTACAAAACTCGCATAGTGCTGCACTAATGAATAACATAGTGCGCAAAAAATACAAAACAACATTAGACATCTCTAATGGATTCTTCTGTCAAAATATAGCACCAGAAAGCAGATATTTGACCGCGTTCTCAATAAATGGCGCGCAAAAAAAATTCTGTCGTTTGCCCCAGGGGTTCAAGAACAGCCCAGGATTATTCTCAGCAAGAGTAACAGAGTTACAACAAATATATGATGATGAGGCATTATCTTATGTCGATGACATCTATCTAACAGATGATGACTTGGATACTCACTTGAAGAGAGGGAACACCATAATACTTGGGTTCGCAGCAGAGGGTTACAAATTCAACTTTAAAAAGTCAAGAATTGCCCATCTAACTGTCCTGTTTTTAGGATATGAACTATCAAGTGAAGGCAAAAGCCTGGCTGACAATTTCCTAGAGAAATGTGCTGTAATCCAAGCACCTAGAACACTAAAAACTTACAATCAATTCTAGGTTTCCTAAATTTCGGAAGAACTTACATTATAAATTATGCAGAGAGAGTTAAACCTCTCTATGACCTTATGAAACCAGATTTTAAAAGAATCAATTGGACTCAAAAACACACAGAAATTTTGAGATCTTTACAAACAGATATGTCAGTCAAAACAAAATTACAAACACCTGACAACACACGCAACCTTGTGATTCGAGTCATCCCAGGAAGATGCGGATTCACATACATGACCTCTAATGAGGGAGAGAAGGTAGCAATTGCATACAAATCACATTTGTACACAGAAGCTGAAAAAAGGTTCAGCATTAAGGAAAACATTGTTCATGTGGTTCAAACAGCTGTAGCAAAAGAAAAATACCAAGCCGACGGTAGACAGGTTACAGTCAGAACAGCAGAATCAGCTTTTGAGGCATTAACAACACCATGTAATTTACCGACAACGGCACTGAATCCAGAATGGATACAATGGGTAAATTCTGTTGCTACAGACAAAGTAAAATACTATTTTGACCCGGAAATGAAAGAATTAAAATATCTAGAATATGAGAGAGAATACCCTCTGCCAATCGACATTCTGCCTTTACGAAAGTACGCCTGTGTAATATATACAGACGGACATGCTCACCCCTCAGTTTGGGGAGAGCTGGCTTACAACGCCACATGCGAAATTGTAAAAGAAGTGTGGCGCGGAGGTAAATTAAGACCTCTACTTACAAAAACACACTCAGTGGAAAATAATTCAGAACAACAAACTGAAATAATAGCGTTAAAAATGGCGCTAGATAATGCCGATCGCGAATTCCCGACACTTATTGTGTGCGATTCGTATTACTGCGTCAAATCATACAATAACGATTTACAGAAATGGATTCAAAACGGTTACAAAGATGACACAGGTGCAACAATAAAGCAAAAAGTACTTTGGGAACAAGTAGTTTTTTTACAGAAAGAACTACCAAAAACTCACGTGATACACTCACTGAGTCATCAGCGTGATGGCGTTCACGTTGCAGGGAATTCATTGGCTGAGACAGCCAAAGCGGTAGCAACTAAATCGGCTTCCGTAGCAACAAAAAAGCGTGCAGTAAAATACATTGACGGTGAAACTGTGCTGGCAGTAAAAACGTCATCAAAAGGCGACTGCTCAGCACTACCGATCAATTACCCACTCAATTATACATACATAATCGATGCAAACTCAGTCCCTTTTGCTCGAATCCCTGGAGTGGGGGATAGAGTAATTCCAAACATGGACAGGAGAGGCTTGTTAATAGCAGACGCACATATGGGTGAGGGTCTCAGACACCTAAAGCTAAAAGATTCTCTGGAAGAATTACAATCAGTGTACTGGTGGCCAGGCATGAGCCTGCATCATCACATTTTTGTAAAAAACTGCCCAGACTGCAATAGAGATCGCAGTGGCGAGAGAAACGGTTTAATACAATGGCGTTTCACTTCAGAAGTATCAAATCAACAAACATATAAAAACCCAGTATGAATAATGCGTCACATTAACATGTAAAGACTATTTTCACTTATATAGTAGACCCCAACTTTCGGCTGACGTCGGAACTGTTATACAAAGATTTGCGAGTCTAGAATGGCATATACGCTAGAAGCATGTTACGTTCTGACCAAAATCTTTCCTTTAGCTCTAAAAACAGCTTATGGGGGGTGCCTGGCCAGAATGAACGTTGCATTGCGGGACTCTTCTCACTTCCTTCCTGAGGGAAACGGGATGGTGTAAAGAAAAAACCAAGGCATAAAGCAATCTATAACAGCGAAGATATTAGGTTCAGGAGCTGGGTGGGTCAAACATTTAATAAGTGTCCAACGTAGTCTAAATAACCTGCCAAGAAATTCTCTGAAAGGACTCAGTCCGTACGAACTATTGTTTGGGACTAGAATGTTAATCCAGGACTTAGATAGTCAGACTTCAGTGGTTAAAGAAAAATGCTTTGACATCAAAGATCGCTTGGCTATTTTACAGGACTTAAATGAAACAAGAAAAGACCTGAGCAACATAAAGTTGAAACAGCAGCCAACAACCACTGAAGAAAAACCACCTGTCCCAGCAAGGCCTGTCTGGATTCCAAAAGTCGGGGATATGGTCAGAGAAAAGATCGCGGTAAAGAAGGAATTTGGGCCTTCTTACAGAAAAGCAGTTCCTGTCTTGTCTATCAACGGGACAAGATCAGTACTACTACCGCCCCTTGCTCGTAAAAAGGAGAACCGAGTCATATCCATCGACCTGGTTAAACCACAATCATGTGGCCGATAACACATAGTAGGCCAAGTGGACTCCCAAGAAGTAGCAGAACACCAAAGTTTGCTACATCCACAGAGGTTCAATCTGAAAGACTGATCACATTTGGAAAATCTACAGTGAAACAACAAGGACTATGCAACAAAGCAATGGAACTTGAACCTCTTAAAACCCAAATAAAAGCTTTTCATCAAGAAACAACAACCTACGATGATGTAACTACAGAGTCTTCTAATGAAACAAAGCAAAAGCCAAAAGCAAGAAGTAATCCAGAAGCAATTGGAACAATTGACAGAATGGCATCCGGCTACTTCATCAACTTCGATGATTCTTCAGAAGAACAAAGCGAACCAGAAGTACAGCCATCAACAAAAACTTTTAAAGACAAAGCAAAGGAACTTTTTCATCAACTAAAGAGAACCTATCTGACTTCTCCATGGATTGAAATTTGGGTGACATTAGGTGCATTTGTCCTCATACTTTGGCTCATCATGGTACTATGCTTGGGACATTTCATTGAGGGAAAATATGCTAAAATGGACACAGCAAGCCAGAAAATCAACTTGGTCCTTAAACCACACACATCTTCACATGTCAAGAAAAGAGAACTTTCTTCAGTGAACTTCACAGCCAACCCTATACCAGGCGGTGTAGCATGGGACAATACTGATTATGAAATCTATGGCCCGGTTGAAATCCTGAAGTATCCACATCAATTCAAGATCTCGTTAAGTGACTTTGTAAAACCTAGCACATTTGCTGATGATTGGGACTTTGAAAGTATTAATGATATGATGTCTGATCTAGTAATGTCTGCTAAATTTACAGAACATGATTATTTACAGGGTTCATCTAATTATGATCAAATGTTCTGCTATAACCACTATGGTAACCATTATCTACATAAATCTGCACAACCTAGAAATGTTTTAAATTATAACCAATGGGAACATTGTGCTACTCCACCAAAGGGTAGTTCCAAAATATTTTTTGATAAATATTCATACTTTTCAGGGTTTAATACAAGTAATGCAGAAACATTTTATTTCAAATTGTCAAATAAGACAGGTATGAAGACCATGCTTACAAACACAACATTGATATATTCATATTCATTTTTTGAGCAAATGAATACATTTGGTTTTGATTTCTGGAACAGTAACATTGAAACAAAAACTGTTTGGGGTACAAAAGATTGGCAAGTACAAGGTATAGAATCATTGTTCAGAGCCTGCATGATCCCAGAACAAATTATATTTTTGAATAACACTATTCAACAAACTACCTGCCTTGGCTTAGCCAAAATCAAAGACTTAAACAAACCGTCTATTCCAAAGCCAACAACGAATAGTAATAACTCTATAGAGGTTGAGATAGACGTAAACCATATTTTAAACCAAAACAGAACACATCCTGATTGGAAACAATGGTTGATCTGGCCCACAGACACAAATAACTGTCAAGACAGATTCCTTAACAAAATACAGGGGTTCAAATTGACCAGGCCAGACCCTAGATATTCCCAAAGACAACATCCAGGGATAGTAACTACTTACAGTGTGGGCAAGCACTGCCTTCAATGGCTACAAACATCCACACTGGCAGAAATTAAGCAACACCTAACTTTACTTCAAGAAGGTGCTGACTCGCGTGATTTCATTATGGGACCACGCAAACAGCATCAAAAACGTTTCATAGCGGCCTCTATATATGCAGCTTACAATGAAGTTTGGAAAGTAACTCAAATTGAGACAGCAGAAAAAATACGGGAAATTGACCGTATTAATTTGGAAAAATCACTTTCTGTTGTGGACAATGGGTTAATGACTCTGTCCTCCAGAATATATTCACTGGACAGTATTGTATCTTCAGCAATCGATATAATATCGCAAGACTTACTGATGTTACAACACGGTCAGTCCCAATTGCGTTCTATTGTACAACATGGCTGGACGTTACAAAATCTGCGTTCAGGCTATGTGCCTTGGCGTTTAATCAACACAACGTCACTATTTAATATCTTTAACCTTACTGATAAACAAATCAGTTTGGCACAGAAGGGCGCTGACTATACAATTCTGAGCATTGAAAAACTTGAGAGATTACCATTGACAATGTCAGAACGACCTGTCATTGAATGGATAATACACGGGATAATAAATATTCCGATAACAACTTTCCAGTTTCAATACTGCCAAAAATATATACAGGCAGGCCAGTATGAAAGGTTGGGTAAAGGATACATTAAGTCAACATGGAACTTGCCCTATACACACGCATGTGTTAGTAATAAAGGACAAAGTGTGTTCCTTAGTGGCAATAATTGTGAAAGGTCACTAAGCGGTACACCTCTGTGTCAGGGTATTAGTTTGCATGGAGCTTGTGAAGGGAACTCAAATAACCTTTCATGTCACCAGCTAGGCACACCTGCAACACAAATAGAACCATTCTTTAAGAGACTCTCGAACGGGAGTTACATTCTAATTGTAGATCGCAGATGTTGCAGTCTGCTGCCCGGAAAACCTTATCTCATAACCGTGACTACGAAGGTCATGTGCTGTGAACGAGTATTGTACCCGAACGATGCCCGAGACAGGGAGGCAAGGTTGTAGCCCAGTTTGAAGATTTCTTCTATTCGAATTGATACTTTAAGCAGAATGAAGACAGTGCTCCTACAGACGCCAACCATGTTATCGTCATCAAAAGAAACATATGATCTCCAAGTTGCAAGGACAACGGCTGAGATTCATTCACTGTTATCAACCAATTCCCCCATACATTTCGCAGAAATACTGAGCGAAATCTTAAATATTTCTGATACAAGCGGAATCGCGAGTGTATTTAAGACAGTGTTTTCGGGAGCTTTAACCCCATTCAAAGCCATCCTGGGTATTTTTCCTGATTTTGTCCATTCCATCTTTGGCGGACTTCCTCTCCTTTTGGGACTAGTGGCAGGCATCCTATTTTTGATCCTGTTACTTGGCTATGGCAAACCACGTCACAGACAAGACACCAGCGATAATGGAAGAAACAATCCGAGCTATTGGCTACCGGGACCGCATAACTAAAGTCCTTGGACTAGCAAGGCTACGAGATTTAAACATGACTTGGTTTCTTTCATTCAGACCGATGTGGCAAAGTTGTGTTATGCCTGTATTAAGGTGCTTGCTATGCGGCGAAGAATGCGTGTTGGACACCTGTCTGACACTACAATCGGATGTGCCAATGGACGCAGAGACTTTGTTGGGTCCGGTAACGGCTCATGCATTGTGCTGTCCCCAGCGGCTACCAATCCTGATGACGGCATTCGTGGAGACTTCACCACTACGATTGAAGAGTTGTGAAGCACAAGATGAAAGCAGCATCGATCAGGTACAACCTTCTGTCAGCTATGCTGAACAAAACATCTATGAAGACAATCATGCTCATGAATGCATGTTACAAAATTTATCCGAGCTAGTGGAACTTTCACAAGAAGCAGTTGACAGTTTTTTCGAAAGTCTCAACAATATGATGTTTTCACCAGAGCAGAAAGAATGACTTTGAACAAACTAGCATACGGCGTTCCCTACACCCTGTATTTGGCCTTCAACTTTGAAAATACAGCAAAATAAATTTTCTCACCAGTTTTTACAGAGAGCAAGACATTTTTTCCCCTTCCATTCCAAAATATTTACGAATTTTTTGGGACACTTATCTTCTGCTTAAAGTAAAACTATTCTTAGAGAACAAAATTTCTATCTTTAGCTACTCAAGACACATTAGCTACCCTCTAGCATGTTCACGAGTATTATGATTTTTGTGATGAGATGGTCTCGAATTTTTTCTTCTGTATTAAGAGCCATTTCATGTGTAATTTCCGCATTTCATTCATGCTGATTTCAAAATATGCGTTTAGATTTAGCTCTATTATACTGCTTGAAGTGCATATAGTGACTATACTCATCTTTTCGTGTATTTCCCATTTTGCAATTTCAAAATGCATTTGATTGTATTTTGGGGTGGTTCGGTATACACATGCACTACTAGTATGTTTACTATGCCTAGACTTGTAAATATAAACATAGATTACGTGGAGTGGGTGTGGTGTATTTACTATGGGTACTGTATCGATCCCCCTATTTCTGACCCTTGTCTGGTTAATAATTAACTAGCAGCCATTCAACTGCACAGAAACCCGTTATCTGATTAGCCACACAACGGCACAGAAGCCCGTTATCTGATTAGGTCATAGCGCATGCCATCTCATTAGGCAAGCACTATTCCTCCAGCCCCCTAATAGGCATACGGTGTTCTCAAAACAAATCAAACCTACCACGACCTGGGAAATCCCCACAGCCATTGTTTTGATTTAGCCGAGAACTTCAGTAAAGAATTTGCGAACGACCAGTTCGTATGACATCCTTATTGACGTATTTATGTCCATCCTTACGTCAATCCCGGCACCTTTCAGGTATAAATAATACCGACATTGCCTTAAGCAAACACACGAGGTGGTGACAAGATTGGAGCAGCGAGACTTGCCGAGGAGCCCAGCTGACAGCAAAGCCCACAGACGCTGCCCCTCCTTTCTGACGCGCTGAGAGAGAGAGACGCTGCCTTTTCTCCTGCCGAGAAATCCAGCTCCGGCGCTTCCAAGCAGCCCTCGCAGGCAGCTGGAATATCAAGACCTGAGATAGAGATACCAACCCTCCAGCCTTCTAAACTCCCAGGTACTGAAGTGAATCATCCTTTGTAGAGAATTCTTGAAGCAGACTCTTGGCAAAACAAACTTAACTTAAACTGCTACTTATCTACTCCCACCACGTATTAGGCTTAGGTCAGGTACATTGGGGTAGGCGTAGTTAGAAGCACCAGTTGAGTACGATTAGTCAATGTATATATGTATGTATCTATTTTATCCATTTTAAGTATCATATGGCTAAGAAACCATATCAATGCTTTTACAGTATTATTTTATAATTCTGTTATTACTGTATGCACTTTACTTAACTCTAAGTATTACAATAATAGCGATTCATTTCTCTTGTATGAGAAAAGAGACTGATCAATAAATAACATCTTTTTATTGAACACGCCTGTCTCTTCCTTTTCTCTACAATCTGGTGAAACTAAGAATGCACTGAACTGACTGAGTAAAATAAGTTTTCTTTTGTTTTCACACGACTCTAGAGATACACTCTTGATTAGGGGAGAGCAAAGTTGTCATGTTCTATGGTTGTCAGAAACTAAATCCCTTCTTGTCTATCCAGGGAAGTTAAACTCCTCCTTGTCTATTCGAGAAAGTTTCTAGTGAACTCTGAGCTAGCTGGCACAAACATTAAACTTTAAGTCTAATATCGTCAGTAGAAGACCTAGTTAACCTCTGTCCTACGTCTATACTATTGAAGATATTATTCCAATGCGCAGAGCCTATTGGGATGACAGGAACTACACTGCACTAATGCCGTTGACACTCTGGCCCAGCTTAAGCAGCATTATGCCACAAGGAAACGCCCTACAGCTCCCTGGTTCTCCGACACTCTTAGAGTACTCAGGCAGGGCTGTAGGAAGCAGGAGAGGCTTTGGAGACTTTACCTCGACCCCCTTGAAAAGGTCATCCACAAGAGACTGCTTAAGGAGTATAAGGCTGCGGTGTTGGTAGAAAAGAAATCCCATTTCACCAAGGTTACCGCTTCCCTTAGCTCTCCCCGGGAACTATTTAAAATAGTGGACTCTTTGTGTGCTCTTCAATTTCCCGACCCGGTTGATGCCTCACAGGACCTCTGTGATCAAATCTTCACATACTTCCACGTTAAAATCACGGACATTCAGGCGGGCCTAGAAGCCCTCAATCACGATCTAGGGCCCCCCTCTGACCTGGAGGTCTCCCCCTCAGCTCAAAATCTCATCACACCGCAGGGTGGTCATCTTAATAACTTCCCCCTGCTAACTACAGAACAAGCCACCCTTTATCTGGACACCCTTAAATCAGGATCTCCTTTCGACCCCTGCCCTCCTTAAGAACGTTCGCCCCATCTCCCTGCTCCCAGCCCCTGCAAAAATATTGAAAGCCCACTTAAATTCCCATCTGAGCGCCTTTCTCGACCACAAAAGCCTACTTGATCCATCCCAAGAGGGCTTCCGGAAAGCCCACAGCACCGAGTCTGCCCTGACAGTTGTCACCAACAACATACGTGCTAAGGTCGACAGTGGCCAGGTTACCCTGCTGGTCCTGCTCGACCTCACAGCCGCATTTGACACTCTGTCCCCTGCCATCTTGGCTAGGCGCCTTGGGGAGATAGGAGTGGAGGGATCGGCGCTCAGCCTCCTAACATCTTTTCTGGCCCATCACGAACAACGGGTCAAGTTGGGCAACTACCTTTCTCCCGTCAAGCCTGTGCAGTGTGGGGTCCCTCAGGGTTCTTCCCTGAGCCCCGCGCTCTATAATATATATGTAACACCTTTGGCCAGGCTTGTCAGATCCTTTGGTCTGAAGTCTTATCGCACACTGACGACACCCAGATCATGGTATCTATTTCACAAACCACAGCGCTGCCCTGAATTTTAAAGCCTGTATGGAGGCAGTTGCGAAGTGGATGGTAAGAAATTATCTTAAACTAAATCGGGAGAAACGGAGGTGATAATTTTTGTAGGAAAGCAGGGTATCTGGTCTATGGACTGGTGGCCTTCTTCTCTCTGTGCTTGCCCCACGCCCACTCAGTCAGCCCGGAATCTGGGCGCTATCTTTGACACCTCACTTGCCTTCGATTAGCAGGTCAGCAGGATGGCCTCCACCTGCTGTGGGGTTCTGCGAATCCTGAGGAAAATCGTACATTACCTGTCAATCGAAGCTCGCCAACAGGTTACGGTAGCCCTCATAGCCTCCAGATTGGACTACTGTAATTTATTGTATTTGGGAATTAACAAACAACTTGTCCAGCGTCTCCAAACTGTGCAAAATGCGGCAGCAAGGTTCGTGGTTGATGCCCCTAGGCGTTCATCAGCCTTA
The DNA here is from genome assembly GCF_964261635.1 of Lissotriton helveticus. NCBI lineage: Eukaryota > Metazoa > Chordata > Amphibia > Caudata > Salamandridae > Lissotriton > Lissotriton helveticus. The sequence continues at coordinate 794,503,487 of NC_136067.1, read as the reverse complement.
GCTATTAGGAAAAATCTGCACTGGCTTCCCATGCAAGCCAGGATAGAGTTCAAGGCCTTGTGTCTCACCCACCGCGCCCTCCATGGGGTGGGGGCAAAAGGCATTAGTTCCCTTGTCTATGTCCCTGGTAGGGACCTCCGCTCAGCGAACAAAAATCTTCTTGCTGTTCCTAGAACTCAGAAAGCAAGATGGAGTGGGAGGGCCTTTTTCTCCCTTGTTCCAGGGTTTTGGAATTACCTCCCAGCAGCGCTCAGGGATCAACCCTACTATCTCCAGTTCCAGAAGGCCCTGAAGACCTGGTTCTTCAGGGAATCTTATCTCTAGCCGGCACCCCTCCTCCCTTCCACACTTAGCTTCTTTTCCATCTTCAGCGCCTTGACGCCTACGGGCAAAGTTGCGCTATATAAGGCTCAAATCATCATCATCATCATCATCATCATCATCATCATCATCATTGGGTACAACTGGAATGAGCACCTTTGAGATAGTTGCTCAATCCATATGGCTCGGACGGAACAGAAGTGGAAGATTAAAACCCCCCACAGCTGCTGAATTCCCAACTGTAAAACCATCAACTTTGTCCGTGCTAACTACCTCAATACTACTCTTAATTCCATCAGCTGGTTCGGTAGTTGCTGTAAACCGGCTAAGGTAAGAACAACACATCGTCAAAACATATACCAGTACAATGACGAAATGTTTGTATTGTCAAACTGTAATAGTGACAGGGGTGAGTTACTATTAATAGGGAGCTATTAACAACTCACCTCTGTCCTCCCCCAAAATCCCTATGGGTGTTTTTTTATTGGCCGCATCTTTGTTTCTGCACTGTGGGATGAATTTTTGTTGTTGTTATTTTTATCACAGTTGACTTGTACTGAAAAAATTAACAAAACAAAAAGATGAAAATAAATCTTCCCAGAGCTTTTTTCATTTTTATTACAATAAAGAGATGATTATTATTGTAATGTTTTCCCACACAGGTGCAATAAATAATATATATATGAAAGAAGAGTAAAGAAAATTGTGAGTGAACGCTATGTTATTTTAAATAGTTACGCATAATAATGGAATAACTTTAGAGTTTTGTATTATGTTACCAAAACTGTGGTGTGCCCAACCACCAAATTCGGAGTTTAATCCTGGTTGGCTGGACTGTGCTGTGACGGTGGTCTGTTAGGCCCATAGGAGTGAAACAAGTAGTATGTAGTTCCTGGGGAGGGCAGGGAGAGGAATGGGAGTGCCTATCATGCAGCCCACCGCTGTGACAGCACCTGCAGCACTTTGCTGCACAGTGTGGCATGCATGCTGTGCAGGAACAAGGAGTGCAATTGCAGGGGGCACAACATGTGCACCCCTGCATGCACCCCCAGGCCTAGGAAAGGCACGGCCTCCCTTAGTTGCCTCTCTGTCACCCTTTTCTTAGCAGACTCACTGCCATGAAATGGGTGGTGGACAGGAAACTCAGCGGGCCACAATGGTCCCAGAAACACACTCCTGCTCCTGACCTCTGTGCAACAGTTGCCAGATCCTGAATCCCCAGTGGATGCAGCGGTCCTGGGCAGTCTGACTACCCCACTCATAATACAGCAGATGGGCCTGCAGCGGGGCAATGGTTGGACAGCCACCACGAGTACTGCGGTTCTATGGACCACAATATGTATAATGGGGCCCTTAATAAATGCAACCTCTTTTATTTAGTGTTGTTCTGTATATATTAACAATAAATTTACAAATATATGCTATCATTTGCCACCTAATAAGGTGCTGATTAGCATTATATTGTAGTCATCATAAAACCCTGGGGAAAAAAACACATATCAAATGGATTTTGAGAAAACCTGTGTAAATACTGTGAGTTGTAGTTAAAGTTCACAAGCAAATAATGCTAAGTAATACATTTCTTACATAAAGCAGTAGATTTCTTGAAAACCCACGGACCATGCTGGGATATATCATGGCATATCTGCTGTTGCTATTATTGACTTTTTTCAGTCCTTAATCCCATTTTTTTGACAGCTGTATCTTAAGTTAAAATGTAGGAGTTAGTAAATGCTTGAAACTGTTGTTAACATTTTTGGACAATCAGGGGCAGATTTACAAGCCCATTGCGCCTCTTTTATGCCACTGTTGCGTCTCTTTTGTGACACAGCGGCGGCGCAAAGCCAGCGTCATGCTGCGGGGTATTTACAACGTGACGCATCTGGGAGGTGCATCACGTTGTAAAGCCCTGCGCCATATGTAGGTGTTCTGGCACGGGGGGGCGTTTCTGCGGAGGAAGTCTTGAATTTTGTCTATTTCTGTTAATTTCTGACATTTGTTTTTCCTCTTTCTGCTCATTTCTGACGTATTATTGTGCCTCGGTCTGCTCGTTTCTGTTCTTTATTTTGCCTCTTTTCGCGCATTTCTGACCTTCATTTTGCCTCTTTCTGCTCATTTCTGACTTTAGTCTGCCTATATCTGCCTGTTACTGAACTGTATTCTGGCTTTTCTGCTAGTTACTCACCTTTATTTTGCTTCTTTCTGTTTCTTGCCTACCTGTATTCTGCCACTTTCGGCTAGTTGTTTACCTTTATTTTGATTCTTTCTACTTGTTTCTCACCTTTCAATGCCTCTTTCAGCTAGTTGCTGACCTTTATTTTGCCTCTTTCTGCTCATTTCTCCCCTTTATTTTGCCTCGTTCTGCTTGTTACTGACCGTTATCAAACATGCAGCTCCCTTTCTGTCAGAGCAAACCTTTTGTTCATTTCATTCTCAGCAAGTTGGAGCGGTTTCACAGCTCTTGCTTGCTGAGAGCGGAGTTCGTATTTGCTCTGACTTTTCATGAGCTTTTAAACCCCCCACCATGTCAGAGAAAACAGCTATGCACTCTGAGGCACTCTGAGACATATATCAGTAGAAGGCCCTGGGGATTTGTGGTCCCCAGGGCCAGTATCGGCTCCAGGAAGGCGGCCGCACAGCCCCCCTAATTTGATCTGCACAGACCATTCCCCTAACCTCAGTAAGAAGGGAGTTCTACAGTAGAAGGCCAAACAGGTAGCATTAGCAGCATCTGGATGTCTCCCATACATTTGGTGTGACAATTATGCTTTTCTTAGCAGATTGTAGAATGCGGGTTGGAGTGCAATGAATTATTAATGTTGATAGGTAGTTCGGGGTGTGACATTTATGCCTTTGAAGACAAAGTAAAGACGATAGTACATAGGTTCATTTTTTGACAATAGCCAATCAGATTGGTGATGGTAATATGATACTAGAGTGTGTTTCAGAATTATGGGTAGGGTGCTAGTGGCAAATGCTATCACTCAGTTTAGAAGTTACACACGTTATATATGACCTCCTTAGTAAATCTTAATTAGAGTATTAGTGCAAATATTATTAATGTACATTGCATTTTTTACTATGTCTATTTATTTACATTAATGTTTATTTTAGGCTGACAACAACTGTATAAACAGAGTAATTATTTTTGTAGTAAAAGTAATAATCTTGCAATATTTGGGGAGAGGATGTAGGCTGGAGAAGTCGACCTTGAAGCTGGGGAACTGGGTTTGAGTCTCTGCAACGACACTCAACATCCTGTGATTCTGGGCAATCACTTAATCTACCCTTGCCTAACAAAAAAATTAAAGTGTTCTTCTGTAACAAAATTGGTGCTCATGTAAAGCGCTCTGATACCCGATAGTTCGGGTCTAGTAAAACTCTACAAAAAAAAATGTAGGTTCTTCTCACAACTAATACAATAGTCTGTTTTTATATCAAATGTAAAAGTATAATAGTATAAAAAATCAAGTTTCTACTCTGAATGTTATAAAATTTACATTTGGGTTAAACTACTCTCTGCCCTCCATTCTAAGGATATTGCAAGCCACTGAGGCGTTCTGTGACCATATCGAGGGATAATGCAGAATCTTTATAAGGTTGTTGGTTGTTTTTTATTTTTTTATTTATTAAAATTAGACATGATGCGTTGTAGTACATGACATTTTTTTTACAGTTATACAATAGATAGATGACATAGACTAAACAGAAGAGGAACACAAATAGCTTTTTTTTGTTTTTGTTTTTCCTCCCTTCTTCCCCTTAAACATTATCATTTCATTGAACTTCTCTATAAGCTCCTCCATCCAAACAATAAGTGGGTTCCAGACATTCATACATCTATTCCTTGTTTTTACACCTTTACATTTATTTAGAGCAATTTCTTGCCTCCCAATAAATATTAATCGATTTAGCCACTGATAGTAGGTTGGTGGCTCAGAATCCTTCCAGACTGTGGCAATCAGAAGACGTGCTAATTCTAGACTCAAGACTCTAGACTCAAAAACACAAAACGTCTTTGTGGGGCATCAAGTTGCATTGCTATATCAAAACCTAATAGCATTAATGTAGAAGATATCTTGACATTCCTCTGCAGTGCCTGTAACATAAATGACTCAATTCCCATTCTTAAATCATCTAATTTAAAACAAGAGTAAAACATATGTACCATGTCAGCTGGCCCAGTTTGACCTCTTGGACAGCTACCCGATTCTCTTTTCCCCCAATTATATAGCTTTGCTGGTGTGTAGTATAACCTATAAATCGTTTTATACTGTTGTGCTTTGAGGTTAGATGACATGAATACATTTTTGCCTATTTCCATCACCCTATCTATATCAACATCCCCATCATTTAATTTAGTTGACCAATTTACTTCTGTTTTTTCTAGATCACTAGGCATACATCTTTGTAATGCCGAATAGAAATCTTTTATTCTACTTTTGGAATTGCCCATAAGGTGAAGTATTGGTATGGGGTCAAAGTTAATACTCTCTTTTGGAACTTCTCTCATACAATTCCTAACTTGTAAATATTTAAAACATGAATCACTTTGTAAACTATGTTTCTGTGCAATTTCTATAACTCTGTGCATTTCTGAATTTGCATAAACACCTGTCATCATTACAATCCCCTTTTTACCCATTTTCTAGCCATATCATCATATATATTTCTGTGCAGGAGATCAGAATGCCAGAGTGACTAATATTTTGTGAATCTGTTAATTTTACAAGTTTTCACTATCCTTCGCCAGTTTTTAATTGCACAATTGATACATTTATACCCTTTCTTTTGATATTTTCTCATGTCATCTTGATGTTGAAATAGGCCCGCTGCGGCTTCCCGAATTGCCAGTTCATAAATGGTTGGTACCTCTCTCTCGTAATTTTGGATCTTCTTATGATAGTAATGAATACCCACATTTTGCAGGGCCGTGGCCCAATAGTATAGCTTTATATTAGGAGCGTTCCACCCACCCTGAGCAATCGATTGACTTAGATATTTATAGGCACGGCAAGTTTTTTGGTAGCTCCAAATAAAATTAAAAAACATCCCCTCAATTTTCTGCATTTTTTTAGCCATTAATACTATGGGGATGGCCCGCATTAAATATAACATTTTCGCAAAGATTTTCATTTTGATTACATTTATCCTGCCAATTATTGTGAGGTGCAGAGGATCTAGTCGTTTCTATTTCCTACTGATTGAAACCATAACTGGATCTATATTTATTGTCCAGATATCACACATTTTTGCTGTCAATATGACTCCTAGGTACATTGCAGACTCCTTTACTCGAGGATCATCCAGTATACAGCGTCGAGAGCAGATAATTTGTGTCTTTGAGCTGTTTAGCAGATATCCAGATCTCTTTCCAAAATTTACTGCCAACCTCTCTACTTCTACGATTGCTTCTTGTGGAGCTGTTGTTATTAGGGCAATATCATCGGCATATGCCAATATTTTTGTCACATGGCTGTGAGATATTACTGGTTTGATTATACAGTTATTTAAAATCATGGAAATAAAAGGATCTAAATAAAGTGCAAAAAGAATTGGGGAGCAGGGGCACCCCTTGCGAGTGCCTCTTTCTATCTTCAGCCTTTTGGATGTATATCCCATTAGCTGAATTTTGGCATGCGGATTATAATACATAGCCTGCATTGCCCGTATAAATCCGGGCCCAAAGTTTCTCTCAGCCAGTTTATCCCACAGGTAGCTCCAGACCCCCCGATCAAAAACTTTCTCAGCATCTAGGCCACAGCTCTTTCCTCTATCTCTGCAATATCTAATATTGATATTGCCCGTCGAGTGTGGTCCGTGTTCCCCCGGCCTGGAATAAAGCCGTGCTGCCATGGTGAAATAATTGTAGCAATGTTTTTCTGTAATCGGGTGGCCATAATTTTCGAGTAGATTTTTGCATCTGTATTCATGAGTGATATTGGGCGGTATGGCGAAGGTAGTTCTGGAGGTTTATCTTTCTTTATGAAGACCACCAAATCTGTATCCTGCCATGAGCTTGGGGGTATTCCACAATATTGTATATCCTGAAATAGAACTTGTATAAGGGGTACTAATTGTGGTGATAACATTTTATATAACTCAATTGGAATTTTGTCTGGGCCGGCAGCTTTGCCAGATGAGAGAGAAGATAGTGCCAGCTGTACCTCCTCTTGAGTAATTTCTTGCTCTAATTCTTCACTCGTTTCAAATGCTTATCTTGGGAAGGGATCTACCACAGTTATTAATATCTTCTAAATCATCCTGCTCCCCTTGATCCCCTACCAAGAATTCTGCTTGATACAATGTACTATAGAAATCCTCAAAGATTTTAATAATATTCTCAGAATCTGACGTCAATACCCCATTCAGATCTTTCATTTTTGTTATATTATTTCTGACACTTTTTTGTCTTGTTCTCAGCGCTAGTAATTTCCCGGTTGTCTCTCCAAATTCATATAGCTCCTTGCGATATATCTGAAACTTGTGAGCAACTTTCTCATAAAACTATTATATATTATTTGCACATGTTCTGATTCCAGTTTATGCAGTTTATTCACTAGATGCTCCGTTTGTTCTTTCTGTTCCCTGCGGCTATGGGCAACAAACCCTATTATTTCACCCCTCAGCGCAGCCTCATATGAATCCCAAACTAATGCACGGGAAGCACTAAATCTATTACAATAAAAAAAAAAGATTGCGTCCACTGCTTAATATATACACAAAATTCATCACCTAGTAATAATTTTCTATCAAAAGTCCATGGAGTTTGTCTGCTCAGACCGTGAACTTCCCTAATTTCCAGGAATAATGGATTGTGATCTGAATATAATTGTGGGAGTTTTACTATATCCAGGTTATCTAACCACCGTAGAGGTACCAGAAAATAATCTAGGCGAACACATTTTTTAAGAGGATGTGAATAATATGTAAAACCAGGGTCATTTGGATATTTTTCTGCCCAAATATCCGTAATCCCGTGAGTACTTTTGAGTGCGGAGAGTGCATTGAAAACCCTAGGCTTCCTCCCTGTATATCTATAGCTAGTGGTACTCCCTTCCATATGTATGTTAAAATCACCACATATAATCAGAGAGCGTGACCACTATGCTAGTTCCACCTCTAACTCCTCCCAGATACTGGGATCGTCTAAGTTTGAGCCATATATATTAACTACAGAAAAGCCCAGTGATAGCTCCATTACGGCCCAACGACCCCACTTATCTTCTTTTGTTCGATAAACTGCTCCCTTCTGATGTTTAATATATGTGGCCACACCTCTTGTTGTTGTTGTTTGGGTGAAGCATACTGCGAGATTGTACCCTCTGATTTCAAGACACAGTTTACTCCCCCACGGAATGTGTGTCTCCTGAAAGCATAATACATCAGGGTTCAATGTATTAATTATTTCAAAAACTTTTGCGTGCTTTGCCTTATCGTTTAGACCCCTAACATTTGATGAACAGATTCTAAATTTAGCCATATTTCTCAGTTTGAGATACCTTTGCCATTGTGTATGCCTTCCTCGCCACTTTCTATAGTATATCATATACTTTTGCACATCCCTCTGCATTTGTCTGAGTTTCGTCTTTTTTTTATTTCTCCCTGCCCATCTAACCCCCTCCCAACTAACCCTATTATCCACCCTCGCTCCCGCCTAGCGTGACCCCACCTCTCCCCCTTCCCTCCTCCCCCCCTCTACCTGTGCTCCCCCTTCCCTCCCCTCCCCCTCCCACCCTCCACCCCACAACTAAGGAAAAAGGACTTATGGTCCTTTATCGATGGGAGAGACTTTGCTCCAGTCCCTCTCTACTCTATTTCTTTACTTTTTGAACACCAAATTTGAATATCAGCAACATTATAATTCATGTCCCTGATTATATCCAGTTTCTATTTTATAATACTCCTTTTACTGTATGCACTTTACTTTATGACAAGTATTGCAATTGTGGCAACTCACTTCTCTTACATGAGAAAGAAGACTGTTCAATAAATAACCACTTTTATTGAAAACGCCCGTCTCTCTATTTCTTTGCGCTTCTGATGAAACTAAGTATGCACGATTGACTGAGTGAAATAGTTATCTATTGTTTCCGTGACTCTGGAGATATACTCCTTATTCTGGAGGGAGCAAAGTTGTCATGTTTATGCGGTTGTCAGAAACTAATCCCTTCTTGTCTATTCAGGAAAGTTACCACCTTCCTGTTTACTCAAGAAAGTTTCTAGTGACCTCTGAGCTAGCTGGCATTCATAATTAAGTGTAACATATTCAATAGAGACCTATTCGACCTAAGTCCTACGTCTAAACTATCGTTTATGTTATTCCAATGCGCAGAGCCTATTGGGAATATAGGAACTACACTACACTCTCTACTCTATTTCTTTACTTTTTGAACACCAAATTTGAATGGCAGCAACATTATAATTCATGTCCCTGATTATATTCGTCTTCTATAGATCTCACACTATCTTATCCCCTATTAAATATATAGGTGACTTATTTGCTCAATCTCCGCTATCTGATGCGCATTAGTTTTCATATCTCAAAGTGTATCTCAGAGTGTATCCAGATAGTCTTGAGCTTGTATCTCTGATACAAAGAAATGCGTACGGCCTTTACAGAGTACTTTTAGAGTTGCTGGGTTTAGCAGAAAAGCCTGTGCACCCTTATTTTGAAAAGGGGTAATTAATCGCCTTAGATGCCACCTCCTCTCCACAGTATGGTGGTAAAAAGCAGGTCTCACGAAGAACTGGAATCCTTTCCCTTGTCATTTTTTATTGGATCTTGCGAGATCATATAATGCCTCTCGTGCCAGAAAGTTGTTAAGATTGATCAGTATAGCTCTGCGATATTTTGCTGTTGCTGTTGAGCCTTTTTTCCCATAGGAAAGCTTAAAAGGAAATCTATGGGCCCTCTGTAGCTCCGTGGCCCAATCCCACATTGTTAGTTCCATGAAATGAATCCTGACAAAGATCGTGCACAAATGTACGTATATCCGACCCTTCTGCCCCCTCAGGTATTCCCAATATCCTAAGATTGTTTCTCCGGAGTCGGTTTTCCAGGTCAGCAATTTTTAACTGCATATCCTCGTGGTCGGCAGAAATTAGATCTATATCAGTTTTTTGTATCGTCATATGATCTTCTATTGCTGATATCCACTCTTCTGCCGCATTTATCCTTTCTGAGAATTCACTGCAGGTCTTAGCGAGTCTTCTCACTGCATTCTGTAATTTGCGGCAGGCAACTTGTGTTTTCTGGCTTTCGGGCGAGTTTCTGATCTATGTTCCACTATAAGTTGATAAATTGTATTCAGTGACATCTCGCTGGGACTGCTAGAAATTGTCACTGTGTCTGTCGCGGCGCCTTCTTTTACTCTTTTTCCTCCCTCTGCTCTCTCATGGGTATTTTAGGGGTCACTCCGAGCCTCTGGTGAAAGAGATATTTCCCAGGCTAAACTTTTGCCTGCTCCGGCTTGTGTCATGTCTAAGCTCAGAGTCTCTTGGGTCATCATTTCGTTTTGTACCATAGTAGCATTTGGGGTCCTCTCTTCAGACGTTGAGTCCATAGGAGAATCATTTTGCTCACTTGTCCACCTGTTTAGTGAACCATCCAATGATTCTGCTTTTTGTGCTACATCGCAATCCTCCTCTGAAGTATCTGTATGGTCTGAAAATGATAGGAAGGGTTCGCTTGAGTCGCTCTCACAGATTATTCTCGTATCCTGTCCTGCTGTTAATCCGATGCTTGTTTTCGCCATATTGCCAAAGTCCGGTATTTCTGTAAACTGTAATTTTGCTCGTGTTGCTTGATCCCCTCTTTCTGGTTGACTCCCATCTTGTCGCTTCTCTGTACTTTTCACACTTTTTGCTTGTGTTGCAGTTTCTTGTATGTGACTTTGTTGGATCTCCGGTTCTTGCACTGTTTTATTCTTATCCTTCTTATCCTTCTTTGATGAAAACATTTGGGGGACTCCCTTATTTTTCACTTCATTCGCTTCTGCTTTAGTGATTACAGAATTCATGTCTCCAACTCCCCCTTCCAAGGCTCTTTTCCTGCTGCTACCATCTACTTGAGGATCTTGAAGGCAGCAGCCTAGTGGGGTGTCCATTCCTCCTCTACTCTGCCCACCTTGTGCGGTTTTCGGTGGCATCTCAGTGTCTTATAGATAGATAGTGACTTATAGATAGTAGATTGTACGCTGTTGCTGAGTATCCTTCAGTAATTTTCACTCAGATCACATTGATCATTTCAACCTGTTTCCAGTTCATTTCAATCTACAATCCCCCCTTATTAGGTTTCTCCAGCAAGATGTTTATAGAGTATCCCTCACATCGTATACTCGTCGAATATTGTTAAACAGCCCATATAGACGTTTATATTTGTGCTTTACACGCTCACCACGATGTTGTCTGTAATCTGGATCTTCAACCTGATGCCAGGCGCTCACATCCAGCCTCCAGTAAACCACAGGAACCACAATGCAGCTGTAAATCTATTTTAAACAGTATTGGATTCACTGAGCCTCAGTCCACGGACCTCCAAGACCAGAATGCATCTGAGAACTGTTGCATGCACTAGTGTATCTGCCTCAGTCTCAGGTCTCCCAATGTTATTTTTCTTGCCTCCCAGCTTGTCACCCAGCTTGAGAGTCGGTGTTCTCTCCGTTTTCCGACACCAGCAGCGAGCCCACTGGACCCGCGGCTGCCTCCGGGATTTCAATGCCGCCGTAATCTGGCGCAATCGGCTTCGCAATGAACTCCGCGCTCTGACGCTCTCAGCCACTCCGATGTTCAAAGCGTGTTGCCGAAACCGATGCTTCCCCGATATTTCGGCTGATGGTAAAATTGACGCGGGGCTTTACTATGCCGGTTTCTTCGCTTCTGCGTCTCTCTGTAAATGGATTTCCTGCATAGAGTAAGAGGGCTACTCTGGAGCTGACCTCTCACTCTTCCTCCCGGATGCCATCTTTCCCCCCTGTAAGGTTGTTGAACTTCAATGTGACTTGCAATTTCTTTATGTGCAGCAGGAAGTACCTGATTCCTCTTATTACATGGTCTCACCATCACCTTTCCCCCCCAAAAAAATTCTTTAAATGGTGCAGTAGATTGGAATCTGAAGAATCATACAGAAGGATCTGAGCTTTTCTATAATTACGTAAGGGGTGCAAAAAGAATATGTTGTCATTAAAATCTCCATTCTGGTTGTCACTCAATTCCTAGAAAAATAGGGTAGAAAAAGAAATACCACATTTCGTTTTTGTTCTAGAAACAGTTGTCATAAATATGCTTATTGACCTGACCTGCCTTTCCCCTGAGTGCAGGCAGAAGGCATTATGACGTCAAAACTCAACAGTAATGAGTTATTGCAATTGAGTTCTAACGTCATTACAAGTCACTGATTAGAAAGAAATTAGAGACAGGCTTTTATCCAAGGACTGCACGACCCCATGTTATATATTCTATAAAACATGTTGGAAGGATTCAGTGTTGATCTGCTGAAGTACCTTGCGCCTGCCAGTACACTCGTCCTAGTCTCCTGAGACTTTGGAAAGCAATGACCAAGGTCTAGATGCACAAACCTCTTAATCATCAAGGGGCATGTCAAATGTTTATAACTTCTAAGGTACAACTTGAAGCTGTAGCAGAGATCAAAAGTTCTGAAACACCTACTCTCTGAAATCAATGCATGATACACTGCTCTTGACACTGTATCTGCTGCTGCAGAACAGAGGGAAAGAAGCATTGTTTTTTTAACTTGAAGGAAAATCAAATAGAGCAAACGTCTCTAACAATTCCTTGTGATAGTATATTTGGGACTAGATTTTAACATTTTCCATGAAACTTAGTTCACCAACCAAATGTGGAGTTGCTTAGTCTACAAGGGGTAAGCACATTGCAAACCCATATCTACTATGATTGGCCAGCTGCTTCAGTCATCCTCTCTGCTGAAGTTTCTTTTTATGATCTGCCTTCACACCATGTGCAGAGTTGAACGCTTTCAGTTAAAAAATCATATGCCTAAACCAACTCAGTAGGTTCCCAAGCATTGGATAAGTGCTGTGCTTTAATCCCTTCCGTGCTGCGGACGGCACCCACCCGTCAAAAGTCATGGGGCCTCATTTATGAAAAGTGACGCATCGCTGCGTGAAAACAGCGATGCGTCACTTTTCACTGTGCTCTCCCTGCGTCATGATTGATGCGTCATATTTATAATATGACGCATCATGTCGCAAGGAGTTACAGATACGTCAGTATTTCTGACGTATCTGTAGACGCGAAAGTGACGCATGGCTGGAGTGTGTCACAAAAGTGACGCAACTCCAGCAATGCTTCCTTTCACATGGGGAAAGCCCCATGTGAAAGGGCTTGCGTCAGTCTTACGCCTGCTGTGAGGCAGGCGCAAGATTTTAACGCAACAGCGTCCTAAAAGTGACGCAGTGAAATCTCATAGATTTCACTGCTTCAATATTACGATGTTTTTTGCGGGTGAACGCCCCCTCTGCATACATTATACCTGACACAGGTATAATGTAGCGCAGGGGTTTACAAAGTGACGCATCTGCTTAGATGCGTCACTTTGTAAATAGTGCGCATCAGGAGGCATGTTTTACGCCGCCGATGCGTCACAAAAAGTGACGCATCGGAAGCGCAAAACTCACGAAAGGCCTCATAAATGAGGCCCATGGTGAGCATGTGTAAAGCCACATATCACTGTGTTGTGCTACTGTGCCCATGAGCGCTGCAGCGGGTGTTCCCATGCAAATCACATGGATTTTGAGGAATTTATAGTTTTTATAGGAACTTGTAAACCTGTGAATGCTCCAAAAATGTTACGCCTGCCGAGGGGAGGCGTAACAAGGAAACATTCCCTTATTCTCCTCGTTACTTCCTCTTTGTATGTATGCTGCCCTCTGCAACACTCATAGATAGAGTAATATGCCTCCAAGGAGTGTTTTTGTGCATGAAGGTTCCTCATCCTGCACGGAAACAATCCTGCCTACAACACTAGCACCTTGTACCATTGTGCAAGGGTGCCAGCATTGGCGCTAGGCTGCCTAAAGGGCTCCAGCGCAGGGGAAAATGCAGAAATTAGTTGTATTCTTTTAAATACAGTGCTTTCCTGCCCTTTCCCTATGGCGCAGCATAGTAAGATGAGGTGCTGCGCTGCACCCACTTTCATAAATATGTCCCTTACTGTTTAAGGCAGATCCAGATAAGTAGGCTGCCCAATGGCTTCTGGATCAACTTGAAAATCCAGCATAACACAGAAATTAAAGTGACTACCTTTCATTATTATTGATGGCACAGATATTAAAGTGTCAGGAATCCGGGTTGAAAAAGAGTCTGAGAATATTTTATTGCACCCTGTACAGTGGGTTATGGCAGAAACAGAGAGGAATAGTTCTACTGACACAGTAAAAAAAATCACACACACATAGTGAAGGAGAAGGCTGAGAGTGTGCCTATACAGATTGAAGTGACTCCACATTGCACCTTAACTGTGCACATGTTCAGTAAAAAGCAGTTGCATCACACAGAAGAAATCTTCAGGATGAAACTACCGATGCAGGATGACAAAGTGAAGCTATTGTGAATCGCAATGATCAGGCGTGGTAGGACATAATGACGGTCAGTATTAGGATTGGAACATATTGGAACATGTTCTATGATAGTCATTTAATTCTGTTCATATAAAGCTGTGAAAAACATATCCTTATTTCCTTCACGACAAATCAGACGTGAAGAAACATTCAAAGTATGTTGCACTATTAAAGTAGATTCTATATTGGTTCCACATATTGATTAGAAAAATCTGTATAAAACATATAGACCACAAGAAATTTGGAAAAAAAGGACAGTGAAGCCATGATTACAAGCATAGGTGCTATTTAGTGCACCTGATATATGATGATTCCATTTGGCATGTTATTTATCGGGTGCAATCAATAGCACCTGTTATGAGTCTCTGGGAAACAACATGTGGATTTTGGTGTTTAATGCAAAATCTGCATGATATTGTAAATTCTGTATGCTTTTCCCCCAATTAGTTTGGACAGGTTTGACCTGCCAAAAGTTGATGAGACTTGAGTTATTTAACACAGCCTATAAATATAGGAAAACACTAACCAACTTGTAATCACACCCTGTTGCAAAATCATCCTGTTCACTGGGCACCCCCAACTTTTTGCTGGCTGATACTGGTGGTAACTGATTTTGACTGACCCAGCTCTCTGCCTAACCAGGCCCAGGGCCCCAGCACTGAAAGAGACACATTAGAATACAGTGAAAACACCTACATACATTAGGGTACACAATGGTATGGGGGTACATCTGTGATTGGCATGACCTACCCTATAGACCCTAGTATATATTAGGGCAGGGGGGTTGAAACTAACTAGAAGTCCCCAGTACCTTGGGGCATACCAAGGCCAGAAGCCTTTTTTTGCACTTGCATGTGTGCACTACTGAAACCTGAAGTCAGTTTATTAACAGCCCTGGGTGCCAGGACTGCTTTAAAAAAGTTAATTGTGCCCAAACTCGACGTTGGTGTTTGGAGCACTTATAAATGGATAACCTACAATGTTTTGGCATATTAGGGATCCCCAGAGTCTCCGCTAGGTAACCCAGGGCTGGGAGGGTCAGGTATTTATAAGGTACACCCTTATAAAATGAGTTTTTATATGCCTGTGTAAAGTGAAATTTCACATTTCACTCCGCACATTGTGGTAAAGTGTTCCTCAAATTCGACTTTGATGCTAGGCCTAAGTCATTTTTCCCATTGTAAATTCCCTGTTACATAGGTTAACATGGTAGGAAGTTATTGATTGATTAATAACTCTTGATAGGAGAGGGATAGACATGCCATTAAAAGACTTTCCAGAATGGTATTAAGAAATCCAACAATATCATATTGTTGAATTTCTCCTAAAGTGTACTAACAAGAAGTTATAATACTTTCTTGTTTGTAAGTCCAAATTCAGCCTTCCAGTGGTCTGCCCTGATTGGTCAGAGTTAAGTGGATTGGCCAGGCTGCCTTGATGAGGTGATAAAGAGCCCTTGGGGTTAACCAGCTTTGCCGGCAGGGCAGTGTGCTGTTCCATAGGAATACCAGGCCAGGGGAAGGAGTCGTAAACTATGTTCTTCAAAGAGGAGAGTAGAGACCATTGTCATTTACAGCTCTGAAGTTCCCACCTCAGGCAGATGGTAGGATTAAGGAAGGTTTGAGCAGATGCAAGGGGGAGAGTCTAAGTAAATTAGCCATCCTAGGGGTGTGTTTAGCCAGCTCTTACCTCCTTGCTGGAAAATCAGCCATTATGTATTTGGAAGATTTGATGCACTCTGGGACAAAATAATGCCACACTTTACAGGATGTGGTCATATCTTCGAGGAGTTACCCTGCTTCCATTGGTCAGAAGTGACTTCCTGCTTGATTCAGAGAACTAGGAATAAGTATCTGAGAGGGGCAGAGCCCTCCAGATCTGCTGCTTTAAACTTACTGAAGCAAGAAGTGCCCTGTTGAGACATTTTGCTGTGCAAAGATTTCTAAGGCCTGACCTCTGAAGACTTCATCTGAAACTACAGCCCTGTGGATTATCTTGCTGAAAAAGAACTAAAGAGTGGACTTCCTGAATGCTACATGTTAAAAGAGTTCATCTGGAACATCACCAACTAAATCTACACCTTGGAGAACCATCAGTGGATTTGTAAGGAATACCTTCCCATTCATTCCTATGGGCCAGGGGGCCCATAGAAATGAATAGGAAGACATTCTCAATTTGCGATTCGCAATTTGATAATCGCAAATTGATAATGCAATTTCAAGGGTGCCAGGGTTTCCAAAGGAAACCCTGATGCACCCCTAAAATGAGCATATGTGCACATGTGGCACACATACATGCCCTAAGGGAATGTATGTGCACCACATGGCACTTTGAAAAATGCCAAAAAGTACATTTTTCAAAGAAATCGCAAATTACCACCAACTTGAAGTTTGTGGTAATTTGCGGTTTCTTAAGGAGAAATCCCACAACATAGGTGCTTCATACATTTCATTTAAGGAATCGCAATTTGCAATTCCTTAAATGTAATTGCAAATTAGAGAATCACAAATTTTGTGATTCTCTGATTTGTGATACACTTTGGGGGTGATACATCCCAACAGGTCTTTTCCCGTTTGCAAAAGGGCCGATTCTGAGAATCGGCCCGTTTGTGAACGGGAAAAGGGCTTGATACATATGCCCCACTCTTCCTAAAAACAGATTTGAAGTTAAAGAAATTGGTGTTGCTTATTATCATTCAAAAGAGCCAGAAGGAGTTGATGTCCCCCCAATAACAATAGACAGCAACACATGGGCTGCAAAATATCAAAGTACAAAGCAGGACAGCCCTTTGACGGAGTGCGCCGCATCTGGAACTGTTCTGACACAGATTTTTGCCCCAGTCAGATGAAAATACATGGGCATGGATTGCTGGCTCTTTAAACAGCAAGAAATCAGGCCAAGATTTAAAACTCCCTTTTTAGTAGTAACTTAAAAATATTATCATGGAATATAGCCAGAAAAACTCGAGAAAAGTTATCTTTTATTCTGGAAAATTCTCCGCCTATCGTGTTCCTACAAAAAACTTGGTAATTGGTGTCTTTCTCTCACAAAGATTACTTCTTGTTTGTTACTGCAGCAGAGGCCTCAAGGAGATGACATTCAAAAGGGGGCCTAGCAATACTACTAAAAGAAGCAATCAACTGGGACGCTGAAGAAATAGAGCTCTCTCTCTCAAATGTGCAATGCATCAACATCAAGTGCCAGAAAGAAAGTATGGAGCCTGTCCAAGAACTACTACTCTTTAACATATACATTCCACCTGGTTCTTCAAATGATCCTCTCTTGGAAATAGCCTTATGAAAATCGATCAAACTATAGAATCTAGGTGGTATCCTTCGATGATAATAGCCGGGGACTTCAACGGAAATATCTACAACGCCTTTTTTAACAACAGGGGTACGTCAGCTCAAGAGACAGCTTATTCAGTTCCAAACCCCGTATTCCCTGATACGATAAGAGCAGAAAAACTAGGGAAACTGCTTCTGTCTCACATTGCGGTCATCAATGGTGTCTAATCTGCAGTTTAGATTTGTTCGCTAACGTTCAATCATTATTCATTCAGTACACACACGAAAGCGATCATAATTATTTGACCATGGGAATTGATATCTTAACACAATCTACATCCCCATGGTCTTTACGTACTTTAGAAGGCCAGGCAGATATAAACCATAATACAGGTAGGATCCATTAGAACTCCAAAGCAATTAATAAAATGAACATGGCAATTTCTTTCCCTCGGCCGGCCTTTATAAATGAAGAAGGTGACCCTACATCCAGATATGAAGATACAATACATTGCGCCGTGGCTTCCCTCCGGTAAATACAACTAGCCAAGATAATGGCAAAATCCATCAAAATAGATCATCTGTCTCGACATTTAAATAACCTGACCAGAATGCATTTTCAATCTTTCTGTACTGCAAGACAAGGAGAAATAAGAAAGCTGATAAAACTCGACCAATGAAAAAAAGAGAAAGAAAAGCAAAACCAAAAAGACAGAATCTGGGTTGATATCCAAACCGCAGTAAAACGCAGAAAAAATAAGGCATTCTGGAATATAAATGCCGCACAAATGGGAATAAGAAAATCAATTAAAAAACATCAATGATATCATCTGAATGGGAAAAGCATATCCTCAAACTATATTAATATAATATTCATAACCAAGTTTCTCCCGTCATGCGTTCTGTCCGCAAGGGCCAATTTGATCATGTCTTGTCAGACATTTCAGCTACACAGACTGCCGCTTTCATAACAACTGCCAGATCATCTGAAGCAGAGGGCCCGGACAATTTCCAGATCAAAGTCCTACAAACAAACATCAATGACTGGAGTGAATTTTTAGCCCCACTTTTTCAACATTGTTTCGAGACTGGGAAAATACCAAATTCTTGGCGGAGGAACATCGTGGTCCCTCTTTTAAAAAAGGCTCAAGATTGAATCCATCCAATTACAGACAAATAGCCCTCCTAGATGCCACTGGAAAGGTCTTCGCAGCCTGCGTATTGGATCATCTAAAAGATTGGACATTCTCGAATAACGTGATTCCCATGACACAGGGTGGCTTCTGCCCAAAGCACTCAGTTTTGGACAATATCTTAGTTCACTAGATAAGTATGGTATATTAAATTCACAAATAGTTTACTGTGCTTTTATCGATTTTGACAGCTTGGACAGACCAACATTATGGAAAAAGCTAGAGAACCTAGGGATTCCCACTGATCTTCTTACAGTAATTATCTCCTTGCACACAGCAACATGGTGTAGAGTTCAAATGGGAGAAGAGTGCTTAACCAATCCACATGATGAATGGATTGAAACAAGGTTGCATCCTTGCACCCATGTTATTTTCCATTTAAATAAGTGATATACCGGAGGTTTTCCCAAATTAATAACTCCCCACCAAAACTAGCACAGCATTATATTCACTGCTTCGTGTACGCTGATGATATTGTTATATTCGATCGTACCTCTATTGGCTTGCAAAGAAATCTAAATGAACTAAACCAATACGCAAAAGAACATTTCTTGTGCCCCAACATATCTAAAACCAACATTTTACCTTTTAGTGGAAGAAGGAAATCTCTGCCTTTTACATGGTCATTGGGAGGCATCCCTATTGAGATATTGAAAGAATATGTTTACTTGGGTCGTATCTTTTCGTATAACTTACAAGACGCCCCCTATCTCCAATATCTTGGGTAAAAGGCAGACTCCCATGTTGGAGCATAACAGAGATTTTATTGCCCAACCGGCAATAGACATTTTAAATCTCTGCTGGAGGTTTACAGCATAAAAATACCACCTATTCCATTTTATGCCTTGGATATACACAAATTAAAACCTGGCAATCGGTAAAAGTAAAGGAAGGGATCATTCTACGGAAACTTTTAACAGTATCCCAATCAGTCCCCGTAAACGCCTTACCTCTCAAGCTTTCTCTAATGAGCACATTTTCTTGAGTTGTCTCCAACATTATCAGGTGGGCCTTTAATCTCTTACATGCAGTCCCTGGCACACTAAGATGTATATTAAAATTCTCTACGTTTTTAGAGATGAATCGTCTCCGCACACCTTCAAGGGGAACCCCATAAAAGCCCTTGATGTGTCTCAATGCACTGTAGCACTTTTGCAGGCCTGGTCCCCAGTGCATCTGAAGCTCTTTCTAAAACATATGATGCAGAGAATAAGCTATGAATTAGATATAGAATATTTTATCCAATTAAAGTATTATAAAATATTTGCACAAAACATAGTATATAACACCCGAGCACTATCTACAGTTCCGGTTAGACCACAGAGTAAGGCACTGTATTCTTCTTCTGAGATTAGGAATTCTCCCTCTAAAAGCCTATTCCGTCAGATGGATCCCTCCCGAAAACTCACACTCACGTATTACTAATTTCTGCTAACTCGATTTTGGTAGAGGCTCGGACACCGATGCTATTATAGTTCAAGATCTAATTACGGTGTGTAAGTCTCCCTCTAATTAATTTGTTTGCTATAACTTGCATACGTTTTTAAAGAATTTTTTAAAACAAAAGTGCACAAATCTAACAGTTTTAACTAATGTATGTTGTTTTTACAGACCACAAACTTATTTAACCTGTTTAATCTTATTAAGAGTTTTTTTTAAATCGCTTTAAAAAATATAGTCTAATATGTTCTATTATTATGTAATTGTATTTGTTGACCTCAGTTGAGGTCTGAATCAAATAAAAATGATTGATTGATTGATTGATTGATTGATTGATTGATTGATTGATTGATTGATTGAAGTTCCAAAAGCACTAGGAACTTAAAAACACACATACATTTATATTAAGGATTGTGGGATTGAGATTGGTATGTGCGGTTTTCACAGAGTTCTTGTTTGAAGGAGACCCCCATTTTGCAAGCCAAGGAGGGTGGGAAATGAAACAGAACTTGAGTTGATTTGTCAGTAAATAAAGATTGGGTGACTAAACTATCAATACACATTGTCATATAAAATGATACACACTGGTTTTATAGTCGTAATGTATTACATTTTTCAAGATACACTGACTCATTTTCAGAGATGGGGGTTAGGTTTAATTGCACGATTAGCAAGTTTGTCACAAACCTTTACTTCGCTAGACCTCTGCTTGATTGAAAAAAATGCCAGAATGAGTCAGAATGTTGCACTTATTTTGAAGTTATCCATCAAGAAGTATCTTTGTTAATTGCATGTATGCACCACACATGACTTATTAACATTTCCAGGTGCAACAGCATGAACAATATTTTCTGCTAGCTAATTACATTGACATCTAGGCCCAAGGGTATATGAACAAATGGAGATCCAAATGATCATTTCCAATAACTTTGCTGTTAAAAGGATAGTTTCAGGCATATGCTGTTTAGTTAGGATATGTCTAGATAGATTATATTTTCAATTCACTTGCGCTAAAATAACATAATGTATCCTAGTCTGTGATGGGGATGTATTATTGTCAGAGCCACACCTTTTGTACTTGTGCAGGAACAGAGATGCCTATTACCGCTGCCCCCTCTGGGAAACACCAGC
This sequence comes from Lissotriton helveticus, assembly GCF_964261635.1. Classification (NCBI taxonomy): domain Eukaryota; kingdom Metazoa; phylum Chordata; class Amphibia; order Caudata; family Salamandridae; genus Lissotriton; species Lissotriton helveticus. Next base: position 794,482,514 of record NC_136067.1, on the reverse strand, counting down.
ACACCACTGTGGAAAAGATGCTCTTAATGACTCCTCTAGAGGGGTTAGGAGGATTGCATAAAATAACAAAAGAGGGAAGAGACTGCCAATGGTTATCCGCTTCCTGCTCCAATATTCTCCTCAGCGATGCTTGCTTCTGATCTTGTCGCTCAGGAGGCTAAATGATGACAACACACATTACTCCTACAGTCTACAGTCTCTCACTCTCCTTCTATTTCTCTATTTAAACTATATTTGACATTTCAACATAATCCTCAGCTTCTGCTTCTCTTCTGTATTTCACTTCAATAATATATGTCAGCAAATTAGGTCTGTCACAGCTTTTTATGTTCTGTTATGGAATAACTAACACATAGATTATTAATTATTATCTTATCAGGACCTCAATTGTTACATACAATCACCTAGAACCCTTATTTCTGTGCCTTAGATAAAATCACTAGTCCTGTGGACATACCAATAAACAAAAGCTGCTTCAGGCCTGTTTAAATTACCAATTTGGTTTGTACTGAAATGCACCGCCAAATTGATGAATTTTACCAAATTAATAAAAAAAATCCTGTCTACAAACCTTATTGTAGTAAAAAATAAAGAAAAAAATAAAAGCTAGATGTCTGTAGTTTGCTTCTTATCTTGTCACTCAGGAGGCCAAATAATGACAACACACATTACTCCTACTGTCTACAGTCTCTCACTCTCCTTCTATTTATCTATTTAAACTATATTTGACATTTCAACATAACCCTCAGCTTCTGCTTCTCTTCTGTATTTCACTTCAATAATATATTTCAGTGAAATAGGTCTGTCACAGCCTATTATGTTCTGTTATGGAATAACTAACACATAGATTATTAATTATTATCTTATCAGTACCTCAATTGTTACTTATTATTGTCCAATGATTGCCTTGACGTACCTAGAACTGTGTCTTTCTCTATCTTCTACTTCTTATTTTCAATATCTTATTCTTATTTGCAGGTACAAGATTTTAGAAGAAGTTTTCTGGTGAGTATACAACTTAGGGGCATATTATCAAGGGGCTTTATCTCCGCTTTTTTGGCTTGAAAAGCCAAGAAAGCGGAGATAAAATTATCTCCCTATTACCAAGCTGTCGCTAACACCAGTTAGCGACAGCTAATAGGAGATAGTGACCATCTTGGGCCCCGCTTTGCATGTCAGTGATATTTATCACTAATGACATGCAAAGTGGGCGTGCCAAGATGTTAGCGACTGAAAACAGTCGCTAACATCGCTATCTCCTATTACCAACTTTTGGAGATATTCGCGCTAAGCGCGAATATCTCCAAAAGCTAACACTTGCCCAGGAGCAGTTCTTAGCCATGTTATCCAATGGGAGGTGGATAACATGGCTAAGAGCATTTGCTCGATATTGCATGAATATCGCTGACTTTTCAGCGATATTCATGCATTGCGGCCGTTTTTTATCGCATTTGCGATAAACCTTGCTAATAGCAAGGTTTATCTGCGATAAAAATCGCTGATTTGCGGCGATAATTTTTGTCTCTAAATAAGTTAGAGACAAAAATGATCTCTATTGGTTGGTAATATGCCCCCTAGTCACCTAATTTCTTAGACGTTATCTTTTACCGGAGAGTATTTACTGGGACTAAACACACTGTAATAATTAAAGACTTAGCTTATTCAGAAGAACCCGGGAATTCGTGTCTATGACTCTCTCTTTTTTCCTTTGGCTGCCCTTCAGGTTGTCAGCATCTCATCCTTCATTGCGGCTAACGAGGACTTTTGTGGCTGTTGGTCCTTTCTTGTCAGCACTGCGCATGAGCCCGAGCTGAACGCTATCTTCGATGAAGAAAGAGAGCGCCGGGGAAATGCGCACAGAATCCCTCCGAGGAATTCTTACTTATCGTCAGTCTCCGAAAAGGCACATGAATTATAGGGGAAACGAAGAAAAAGGGAACACAGGGAAAACGCTACTGCTCGAGTCTCGAATTCAGGTGAAGTGTGCCAACATTCTAAGTTGAGCGCTTCACATAGAATTCTGAGACAGACTCCCAAAAGACTAGAACATCACATCCCCGGGAGTGTCTGCCTTCTTGAAGCTCTTCGCACTCCAAGCCTCGCTCCAGGTCAGGGTTCTCTTCATGTTGCTGCTTACAAAGGATTGTTTTGCACATTTGGAACCAAGAGAAAGTTTGGTGTTTGTATTAGTACTGACAATTATGATGCCATTCTCTGCACCGCACCAATCGTGCCTGGGGTTTCTTTTTCCCACATTCAGCACATACATTAACTCTAACATGCTCTGTGTTAGTGCAAGGACTGCAGACAGCAGAGCTCTGAATTAGTGTAACAATGTCTCTTCATATTCCCAAGCTTTGCTGTGAGCTGTGTAATGACATGGGGGCCCTAGGCCCGCATTGCTAAGAATGATGGACGCAGGCATAGGTTATGTGGTTAATCAACTGGCCCTGAGCACGGGCGCTCAGCCCCTTTTATTTGCAGGGTCATCTGACTGATGACGCCTGTGGTGGGTGGGTGTTCAGTGTGTGACAAACATGCTGAACACTAGAACGTATCTCTGTGATACTACATCCCTCCAAACCTGCAGGAGAAAAACACAAAATTTGCAAAACAAACATGGCTCTCTGTGGACGACTTCCACATAGTCTCTTCACTGCTGGTCGTCTACCGGCGAGGGTGTCTTTGCAGCCGGGACCATTAGTTCTCCTTGGCACCATGTTCTGGTGCACTGTGGCCGTGCTCCTTTGTATACTTGCGCCTTGGAAGTATGCTTTCCAGTTCCTTTCTTAGAAAACACCGCAGTTGGCAAAAAGATGCAGATGGAATGATGTTGGACCATTGGTGTTCTGCTGTCCATTTTATACTCCTGGTTGAGGTGTTTTCTCCAACTGGTGACAGTCTCTGACAGGGTCTGCAGTTGCAGGGTATCACTCTAACCGATACCCCTCTCTCGTGGGTGTCCCCTCTCACTGGACGACCCGGAGGCCCTTTGCTGCCAGGCTTTCACTGGACCGGTGGGCTGCCGCCTTGTTGCTCCAAGCGCGTTGGAGGAATCACTACGGGTCCCTTCTCCATGTCCGAAGCTCCACCTGAAAAGGGTGTTGTTGGCACTTGTTCTGTCGCATGCTACCGTTGTTCTCCCTGGATCTTCAGAGCAAGCTTCAACGGTCCATCTCTCGTTTAGGGATCCGCTACCACCGGTGTCCCTGAGACCTCTGCCCCTGGATATCCACAGTTCTGTGTCCGTTCCATCCCAAAGGTAGTTGTTACCAATGGACCGGCCTGCTCGCCTCTGTTGTTCCCGGGTGATATTCGGGTTACACGTAGATGTGTGCTCCCAGTGGTGCTAATGTTTTCCAGTTGCTGTGTCCGGATGTCCATGCATCTCTTCTCTCCCCATCGGGTGTTCCCCTTCTGGTGTGTGTTATTGTGTCAGACGGTCATGCACACCTCTTTGCTCTTCTCCTTTCCTCTATTCTTCCTTCGTCATGGCGTCGTGCCACTCAGGATTGGTCATCCTCTCTTACTTTTCTCTTTTTTTTCCTCGTGGCGTCCTGCCACTCACTCTCCATCGTTTCTCTCCTTCCCTTTTGCGACGCAGTCCGGTCTTCTTGCTTTCCTTCTCATCCTGACCAGACTTCTCCGAGCAGCGGACCCTCTGCTCGTTTCCCTATGGTTTTGTTCCAGCACTAGGACACTGTTGTTACTTCTCTCCATGACTGGACCTGTCGTCACGGCCTTCTGTCACATTAAACTTCGGATGTCAAGGTATTGTTGTGGGACTTTGCGTCTGTCACCTTCTGGTCTTCTTCGCGGACCTCCTCGGGGTCTTCTTTTGTCGACGTCCCTACGATCTTCTTCTTCTCATTTGCTCTGACCTCTTAGTATGTCAGCATCCTCCATTGCGACCGTCTTACGGGTCGGCTTCCTTGTTGCGACCAACTGGGTGGTCAGAATCTTCCTTGCGACCAGCGGCGTGGTCGGTTTCTTCCTCCGTGTGACCAGATTGGGTGGTCTGCTTCCTTTTCCATGCGACTGGGTGGTCGGATTCTTCCTCCTTTGCGACTAGACTGGGTGGTCGGCTTCCTTTTCCATGCGACCAGACTAGGAGGTCGGCTTCTGGATGCGCTCTTCGGTCGCTTCGGTGACTTGCTGCTTTCGGCTCCTGTCTTGGCTTCTGCCCTGCTGCGCATTTGCGTTGTGCGCCTTCTCACTTTCCTGTTGCCGAGTTTTCAGAACCAACGTCGGTTCATGTGGTGGTGCTCCTGTCTTCGCCATACTGCTGCAATGGCGGCCTGTGGCCAAGAGGCATCGCAGCATTCTTTTCCGGCGTGGTTGGAGTGCTTCTGAAGGGTTGCGCCACTGCTCCGTCGACCTTCTCCTGGTCATTCCTTCTGTGTGCTGATGGCTACGCTCTTCCTTCTTCTGGGGGTCCCAGTTTGCTGTCCTCATCCGCTTTGGGTAGCATGTGCACAACTGTCTCTATGAGGAGCTACTGCACTCCTAAACACCTTCCTTAAGCTTCTGGTGCGTTCCTGCGTGGACTCCTGGCGTGTTTCTTGCACGTTCTTGCGCTATGGCCAGTCACTGTGTGGCAGCTGGTACTTCCTTGGCTTGTCGCTGGCTTGTTTTCCTTCTTCCTTGCAGTACCAGGAACTTGCCAGTAGATGGCGGGGTTGGTTTACTCCGGCTTGCTTTTCCTAACCTTGGCTTTCCCCCAACGTTGCAGGCTTCATGCTCACTGCCTCGTGGGAGAGCACATTCACAGATGGCTGTTGCTCACACTCTTGCACCAGGACCCCTCCAGGCTGCAGAACGGCTCTCTTTGATGGGGTAAGTGCTTTGTATATTCTTAGCTGGGTCCTGCATCAACCAATTTCGCGCTGGGCAGTCCCTCACTCTCTTTGGCACCTGTGATCCCCGGTTGTGCTACTTTTGTCCCCACTGCACTCGGGTGAGCCTCAGCAGCTTTCCTCACGCTGCGGGCCACGGTACCTCCTTACAGCAGTCTATTCATTTCGTTGTGGGGGGCGCTTTGCAGCGTATTTCCGGGCTGCGCTGGCCGCATATAGTCCCTTCAGGTCCTCCCCTCACAGCAGCCTCACTCTCTCCCTTCGCTGCATGGGTGGAGGGCCAGAGCTGCCGCTGGGGAACTCTCCTTTGTCCCTCGGGCTGTGCAGGACACTCACACCTTTGCCGCCTCAGCTAGCTGTTGACCAGACGGTATTTCCCCTCACCTTCCCCAGCCGATGCGGCCTCTCATGGATTATACGCTGCGCGGGGAGGCTTAGGAGCTGCAATGGGGCACTGTTCACCTTCAGAGCGGGCCGGCTCTGCTTCGTTGGGGGCTTTAACACTATGTCGGCCGATGCCTGTCAGGGCTCCCTTCGTGCTCCGTAATTGCTCACCTTCAGTCCACTTCTACTGTGTCACTCGGCCTCACGGACAGCGTTCTGCGGCAGCGGCCGGCATCAGCTCAGTCCGGCCTCGCTGCTTAGTGCCTCATCAGGATTCAGCAGGGAGTAAACTTTATTGGTGCCGCTCCACTCGGCCACGGGCATCAGGCCTTCTTCTCCGTTGGCTCCCCTCCCACCCGCAGCAGCCTCATTCCCTTCTGACGCTGCGCGGGTTGGGGGTTAAAGCCGCTGGTTGTTCACTGCAGTGCCTCACAACGGGTCAGTGATCCCTTTCGGCCGTCGATGCGGGGTGGGCTCCCGCTGGCCTCATATCGCTCGGGGGCGCTTCTTTTGATCACAGCCCCTCACACTCACTCACGGGCTCGCCTCCTGGCTGGTGGGTCGTCGCGGCCGATGCGGGTGGGCTCTGATCGGCTCGCTCACAGTGGGGGCCACTTCACGGGTGCTTCGCAGCCCGTGACACCTTCCGCTTTCACGGGCTCACCTCCTGCCCGGCTGAGGATCGCCTTGACGCGGGTGGGCTCCGCTTGTCTCTCCCATCCCCCAGGGAGGGGGGGCAGTTCACGGCGGGCTCATGAGGTGCGGGCTCCTTTTCAGCATACAGGCCCGGGGCTCGGCACACACCCCGCATGCCTCTCAGCGGCCAGTGCCTTTCACACGGGGTGCCCTCTAGGTGGGCAGCTCTCTCCCCCTTCTCCCATGAATTTCAGCTGTGGCACGTGTGGCACAGTTTCCGCCTTGTCGCCATTGTAATGACATGGGGGCCCTAGGCCGCCAGCATAGCGAAGAATGATGGACGCAGACACAGGTTATGTGGTTAATCAACTGGCCCTGAGCACGTGCGCTCAGCCCCTTTTATTTGCAGGGTCATCTGACTGATGACGCCTGTGGTGGGTGGGTGTTCAGTGTGAGACAAACATGCTGAACACTAGAACGTATCTCTACGATACTACAAGCTGGACATATAGGATCTTGTAGATTTTCAGAACTCATAAATACTCTGTAGACAGAATAAGAAAAATACACAGACCCCCATCAGCGTTGGTGCAGAGTAATGATTTGAATCATGATAACACGATTTTCTTTTTTTTAAAAGTCAGGGATCTTGGATGGTAACAATAAATAAACAGAAATTCTTGATATCCCTCACAGTTATCACAAAGGCAATGGTTTGTGAACTAAAACAGGCAAAGTGATGATCAATTGATGACCAGTCCTCAGTAAATTTCTGGAATATTGTTTGTTAGAATGTCCCACAGTGCTACAGTAATTGGTGTGCATGGGGCTCTGAGCTGATATGCTCCTAGTTGCAATGGGCACCATCTGCATGGCTTTGGCTCTTGCTTTCTCCTACATGCCACAGTTAGCAGACCATCAGGATGTTGACACTTGCATCTCTACAGTAGCAGTGTCGAAAAAGCTGGTCCCCTCCGATACAAAACTGGTTCCAATTAGAAAGGACTATAGTGCTATTGTGAATCTCGTGCTATCTGTTTCTTGATACAGGGATACATGAGTCACTTCTTGACACAAGTTACTATTGTAGGGATTGTTACAATGCTTTCTTAAAAGAAATCCCTGAATCTCTCCATACGCGCTTACACTGTTGCTGTGCTAGATGGCCCTCAAAACCTTTGAAAATATGCACAAATCTAACGAGGTTTGATTTGAGAAGACAAAACCACACATGTTTCTCCAAACTTCCATCTGATCATAGATTCAGATCATTATGTTTTATAAAACAAATATACTGAGGGATATTATTATATAAATATCATTATCACAAACATATGATACAAATAAATACACAATCTAAAGAACATGCACCCTTCCAAGTACAAGTCTATATTCATTCCATTAAGAGAGTTAATGCCCCACTAGCTTAGGGTACCAGTACTGAGAAAAAGCTGAATATTAAATGAAGTGTAAGGTAGTTGTCTTCAAGTAATAATGGCACTACTCCTTACTAGGTCCAGTTAGGTCTATAAGGATTTAAAACTGAGCTCAACTCTTGGTAGTGTAGCACAGAACAGACAGGTCTAATTTAGGATAAATATGCAGCTTTTCTCTTAAAGCTTGCCTTATGGGTTAACACACTGTGTGGCTTCCTTCCAGGGGAGGTAACGCTTCCCTCTGCGCCAGGTCTCTATTGTGATTGGGCTGCAGACCATTCACACGACTCCCAAGGAGGGCAAAAGGTTGTATGGTGGCCAATATCTATGAGTGGCTACCGGATAACCTGGACAACAGAGTGCCAACCTTCTAAAAGTTGCTTTCCATAAAAGTGACCTTAAATTCAACTTGGGCAGCAAGTCAAGTTTAATGCCACAATTAATTGAATACCTAGAAGAATACATTTTAGTAGTACCATTCAGAAGTAAGCAGGACTGAAACGTGAGCCTATATATGTATACTCACCAATAGGGCTACTATCGTCTCCACTGTAAACACAACACATTAGGCTTTTTATTGTTTGGACACATAGAAGTACATGTCCTACTTAATAATATATATCTCCCTATCTAAAGGGCTAACTATGCCTTTCGTCTTAGGAGAGACATATAACTATATATATATATATATATATATATATATATATATATATATATATATATATATATATATATATTACCTACTGGCGGTCGCCAGTAGGTATATATAGTTAGGATTTTTTCCCTATGGGATTTTTGAAAATTCTATGTCTAATAACTTTGGCGTTTGTGGACGGAATTGGCTGAAATTTTCTGGAAAATGGAACATTTTGTTTCTGAGCAGCCCTTGGAAATTCGGGGGGGTTTCGTCAAGGGGGGGCCGAGAAAAAAGGGGGGTCCCAAAACGTGTTTTTAACATTGAGTTTTCCATAGGGCGGTTGGCCTCACTTTTAGCCCGAACGGCTGAATGGATTTGCATGAAACTTGGCAAAATTGTAGGGACTGGTAGCCCGATGTGCCTTTTCTAGGTCTCAATATATGTGCTCCAGTGGATTTTGAGAAATTAACGTTTAAAAAAAGATATATATCTGTAAGCGCGCTCTGGGCAGCGCTCCGGTCCGCGGACCTTAAGCGTACCGGAACTTCGCGTAGCTAAGCTGATTGGCTCTCCGGTGTCTGTCAACATTCTAAACAGTCCGGAGCGGCCGCCATCTTGTCTCTCGGTAGGATTGAGAGACAAGAGGAGGCCAAAACAAAGGCGAAAATGACCATAAGGGGGCATACTAGATCCTCCCTGACCCCCTAGGTTTAATGTGGAGGTTTTAAAAGGGCCCCGCGGGGCAAAAAAAACAAAATTTTTTTTTTTTTTTTTTTGCGTGGGGAGCGCCCGGTCCGCGAACCGGGAAGCGTTCTGGGCAGCGTACTGCAATGAAAAATGAATGATAGACTTTTCAAATGCTGTATGTTAATTGATTGTTGTTTTTGTTGATTATTTTTTATTTTCTTTATTTTTTAAGCATTTTTTTTTATTGTGATTGTGTTTCATAATTTATTAAACTTTCTAACATTTCATTGTCAGAAATTTCATAATTATCATTGAATATACATTGTAGTCTCTGAGGGTGTAAAATGTCCTCATTTTCAAGGAGGTTATCTACTGCTTGTACACATTGCAGTAGTTCTTTGTCTAAAGTTTCATCGAAAAATTCAATATCATTTTCATCATTGATTTCTTGGCTGCTCTCTTGCAGGACAATTTGAAATTCAACTTTCTGTTCGCCTTCCATTTTGCCTGAAATTTAGATTAAAAAAATATATATTAGTAGAGATAGGGCACTGTTGGGATTAATTTTGGGCAGTGTATAGTATCAGAGTGGAAGTAGGAATATAAAAAAGTGTATGTGATTTAACGTAAGTAAATTCATAATTATACAAGAGAAGCCTAACTCCATCCATAACTATAAAAGAGAAGTCTATCTAAATCTATAACTACTACAGAGGGATAGTATATAACTATCAGAAAAAGTTTACCATATTAACTTATAGTGCACAATATACTTCAGTTTTAAAAATAAAAACTTACCTTTAGATAGAAGTTGAAGGAATTAGTGAAAATCCTATTGAAATGTACACCAAGAAGTAGTAGTCAAAATGGCTGTGTTTTCTTCTCTTCCTTTATATATATTCAGGTATATAACCAATCAAATGTCAGGTAAAAAAAGTAGAAAATGAAAGTAACATTTTAATTGGTTGTCAATTCCAACACTTCAGATGTGTTTTGTTAAGTAATTTACCTCACGGTATTTAGAGAGGTCTACAGGCTAAATGGCTAAATGGAATTCCAATCAAATTTGTGAAAATGGTAGGGATTGGTATGTAGTATGAGCTAGTCTATATTTGGTGAAATTGTCTCCAGTGGCTTTTCTGTGAACTACTTTCCCACCTTTTTTGATGGTGCGCTTCCCAGGGAGCGACCCGGTACGCGAACCGTTGAGCGCCCCGGTTCGCGAACCTTAAGCGTAACGGGAGTCCACCATTTTGTGTTTCGGTCGAATTAAGATACAAGATGGAGGGCAAATAATGTTCAGAATGGGTAGAAGGGGGCACGGTAGACTTATCTTGACCCCCTAGGTTTTGTGAGGGTGGCTGAGGAGGCCCATATGTGCGAAAAAAAAACATTTTTTTTAAAAATTTCGCGTACCGGGTAGCGGCCCACAGAGTAAAATAATAATTGTGAGTGATCAGATGTAGGGTAGCTCTGAGAAGAGCTTTTGGGTATATGGTACATTTAGGTACTTATAAGTAGGTACCAATGCACATTCTTAAATTCAGAGTGAAAATTCTGTTGCCCTCATCTGAGAAGTGAACTCCATCTCCTCTGTAGATATCTTGCATGTAGTAACGCAAGTTATTGTTGTACAGGGAGCCCATTCCATGGTCTCGCATGTAAGCTGAAACAGATTTGTTTACATGCTTCCTCGACTTCTCAATTTGTGGACAAAATTGGTTTGACCACCTCCATTTCTGTCTTTGGCATATATTTGAATATACCAAGGCAGTCTGAGGAAAAAGTGCCATTAATTGCTCAAAGGTGTCCTTTAAAAGCATTTCCAGACCTACACCAGTCAAAGTGCCCAAGTCATTACCTCCACAGTGCACAATTAACAGGTCAGGTTTGGGCAAATGCATAAAGGTTTTCACCAATGGTATCAATTGGTGACATTTTAATCCTCTGTGGCCAAACCACTTAATTTCCACATCTTGTAAATTGAGGTTAGGTAAATTCCTGTTTTCAGTGTACCTTTGAGCCCAGTGAATATAACTATGTCCAACAATCCAGACAGAAAACATGGTGAGAGAAGGTTCTCCTGCAGTCAGATGAAGTGTGGCAATGAAATGGCAGTTGAAAAAATGAGAGTTTAAAATGAAAAAAACTGTGGAGTTTCTGTGTTCATGAAGCAGTAACAGTGATTGGTGGATTTTGATTGCTGAAAACAGAAAGTTAAGGTGCACGGATGAGTTATTTGAAAGATGTATTTTGAATGGTCAATAAAAAATCATTAAATGAAAGAATGCACTGGATATGCAGGTGCACTGAGAGTTCAGAGTTCAATTGCAACATTGTTGTGTGAACTTGCAAACACCAGAAGTCTTCCAAGAGGTGGTTGCTATGCAGAAAAGGCATGAAATGGCAGAGGGGGGAAGGGTTTTCATTTGAAAAAAAGTGAGGGAAGAGTTTTGATTGGGTGACATGAGAGATATGTGTGAAGAATTACAGCATTTCTGTGCTTTTGATAGCTGCAGACTCTGGAGTGCATACCTTTTGCTCTGCTGAAGACAAATTGGTGTGTTTCTGAGACTGTTTTCAAACTCAAAGTATTTGCTAAGGTGAGAAAATATTTCTTTAATTTAGATAGAGAATAGTGTGCTTTAAGGAGAAAATTATGAATTATGTGGCGCAAATTGCTTGTAAATATGCTGCCACCTGCGCAAGGAAAATTTTGATTTTTAATGTTTGTGTTACATAGCCATGTTAAAAGTGATACAAACATGCTGCAAAGGCAATTAAAAAACGCTTTTATGTGTCTTAAGGACATTTTAAGTAATTTTCCCATGTGCAGTGTTTTGAAATTATGATTTGAAAATCGTTTTTGGGGAAAAGGAATTGTTTTTAAATTTATGACAAGGACATAATGGTGTATGCTTCTTTATAAGGCAATTGACTGTCCCTGATGTTATTTTTCCCATTTTAATGTAAGACCTTTCTCTGTGGCGCAAATTGCTTGTAAATATGCTCCCACCTGTGCATGGCAAATTTAGATTTTAAATGTTTGTGTTACATAGCCATGTTAAAAGTGACCCAACCATGCTGGAAAGGCAATAAAAAAACACTTTCATGTGTCTTAAGGACATTTTAAGTAATTTCCCTGTGGGCAGTGTTTTCAAATTATGAATTGAAAATCGTTTTTGAGGTAAAGGAATGTTGTTAAAGTTTATGTGCGCCATATGCCCCCAAATTTCTTTTTCAGGGGTGCGGCAGGGTGTTATTGAGACACCCCTACACCTTTGGAAAAATTCCTAATTTGCGATGAGCTAATTGCTAATTGCAAATTGCACCTTCTTTCATATGGGCATCCTGGCGCATGGAAATGAATGGGTAATTTGCAATTAGCAATTTGCTCATCGCAAATTTGGAATGGTAAAGAATCGCTATTTATTCCTTAAAATTCGCTATTTTGGAAATGCAAAATAGTTATATGATACATATGGCGGTTGATGTCTAACAAGATAAGAAGCTTAGGGATAGATTTATGATGACTGGCGCAATGAAGTGGACATCACTTACTTCATTGGTAGAGCTTTACATGTATTATGTCCTCTGTATTCTTCATCAAGCGTAACTTTAATCTGCAATCCTGAGTAGGCCTCACCTTAAACAAACCTCTGGATAGGCCACATCTTATCGTCATCCTGAATTAATCATTTAAAATGCTAGGGACATATTTATGATAGGTGTATGCCTCTTTTGCGCCACTTACAAAACACTGTCCATGGGGAAATGACTTAAAATGTCCTTAAGACACATGAATGTGTTTTTTTAAAGCGTTTGCAATTTTTTTGGGTCACTTTTAACATGGCTATGTGACTCAAACAGTCAAAATCTAAATTCACCATGCACAGGTGGGAGCATATTTACAAGGAATGTGCTCCATGGGGAAAGGTCTTATAATGTAATATGGGAAAAATGACATCAGAGACACTGAAATGCCTTATAGAGAAGCATACACCATTATGTCCTTGTCATAAATTTGCAAACCATTACTTTTCCCCAAAAACGATTTTCAAATCATAATTTGAAAACACTGCACATGTGGAAATGACTTAAAATGTCCTTAATTCAAAATTTGCTATTCCTTATTTTGCGATTGCACTGAAGGATTTGCAAATTTTGCGATTTCTTAAATGCAATGTATCAAACAAAAAATATGTAAAAAAATGACATTAAGGATTTGGAAACTACCACCAACTTCTAGTTGGTGGTAATTTGTGAATTCTTTTCAAAAAGCTTTTTTTCCAAAAAACAAAAGGTGCCATATGACGCCCATACATGCCCTTAGGGCATGTATGTGCGCCATATGCCCCCAAATTTCTTTTTCAGGGGGTGCAGCAGGGTGTTCTTGAGACACCCCTGCACCCTTGGAAAAATTCCTATTTTGTGATGAGCTAATTGCTAATCGCAAACTGCACCTTCATTCCTATGAGCCTCCTAGCCCATGGAAATGAATGGGTAATTTGCAATTAGCAAATTGCTCATTGCAAATTAGGAATGGTAAAGAATTGCTATTTATTCCTTAAAATTCGCTATTTAGGAAATGCAAAATAGTTTGACGGTACATATGGTGGTTCATCTGTAACAAGATAAGAAGCTTAGGGATACATTTATGATGACTGGCGAAATAAAGTGCAAATCACTTACTTCATTGGTAGGCCTTTACATGTATTATCTCTTCTGTATTCTTCATCAAGCGTAACTTTAATCTGCAATCCTGAGTAGGCCTCACCTTAAACAAACCTCTGGATAGGCCACACCTTATCGTCATCATGAATTAATCATTTAAAATGCTAGGGACAGATTTATGATAGGTGTATGCCTCTTTTGCGCCACTGTGCGTCACTTTTATGATGCAGCGGCGGTGCAAAAGATTTGCTATGAGGCGACAAAATTACAAATTGATGCTTTTAGGCAGATATGTCATGGTGTAAAAAAAACGTACCACATGAAACCGATGCAGCAGTGATGCAAAAGATGCACCATGTTGCAAGACAGGCCTCACTTGGGGCCATATGTATCAAGCTAATTAGCATTCACAAAGATCAAAATTCTGCGAATTTCGGCCTTTGCGAATGCTAATTAGACAAATGGTATATATCAAACAAGTTTGATGCAGAATAAGGAATAGCAAAATTTGCTATTCATTATTTTGCGATTGCACTGAAGGATTTGCAAATTTTGCGATTACTTAAATGCAATGTATCAAACAAAAAATATGTAAAAAAATGACATTAAGGATTTGGAAACTACCACCAACTTCTAGTTGGTGGTAATTTGTGAATTCTTTTCAAAAAGCTTTTTTTCCAAAAAACAAAAGGTGCCATATGACGCCCATACATGCCCTTAGGGCATGTATGTGCGCCATATGCCCCCAAATTTCTTTTTCAGGGGGTGCAGCAGGGTGTTCTTGAGACACCCCTGCACCCTTGGAAAAATTCCTAATTTGTGATGAGCAAATTGCTAATCGCAAATTAAACCTTCATTCCTATGAGGCTCCTAGCCCATGGAAATGAATGGGTAACTTGCAATTAGCAATTTGCTCATTGCAAATTAGGAATGGTAAAGAATTGCTATTTATTCCTTAAAATTCGCTATTTAGGAAATGCAAAATAGTTTGATGGTACATATGGCGGTTCATCTGTAACAAGATAAGAAGATTAGGGATAGATTTATGATGACTGGTGCATCACCAGGGATGTGTCAGTCATCCTGTGCCGCTGTTCCGCCACCCATGGTGTGCTGCATTTACAATGCGGGGCATCATGGGGCAAAAATGGCACAGATGCATGATGTATCTGTGATGTAAAGGTAGTGATTGCTGGAGTTGTATCGCAAGTGCGATGCAGCTCAAGCAAGGCTCAGGGGTGCCCCATCTCCACAATGTTGCGTCAAGACCTATGCCTGCTTAAAGCAGGCGCAGGGTTTTGACGCAGTTTTCTCCTATCTGATTGTAAATACGGCACACCATGGGTGGCAGAGCAGCGGTGCACGTTAACTGGTGCATGCCTGGGGATGTGCCATTTAACATAAATCTGCCCCTTTACATTTAAGTATGTGCAGGACACACAGAGTCGGTGAGGCTTATCCAAGGTTAAGAAGAGATGAGTCCTGTTCACTGAAAAATTAGACATAGTCTTCACCTGATCAGCATTGCTGGACATGGCTAAATAATAGCTGCAAAATATTACTCTTGTTAAACAATTTCACTATTATAATCTCTGAGATTTGTCTCTTACTCTGCAACATCTCATTGTTGTTATCTTTCTTTAAAGATAAAGACAACATCAACATGAGTGACAATCTGCAATCAGTTGATTTTGACCTCATCATTGAACTTGTAATTGAAACATCAGTGGATGTTGATCCATTGGATGATTTAAATCCTGAGGATGAAGAAGAGCGTGATGAGGATGCAGATTTGTCCGAATTATATGACATAGGGTGGGAAGCTGACCTGCTTGAGCCTATGGAAATATAAACATTTATTTTTAAAATGTATAATTAATAAAAAGTAAAAATGTAAACCGTTTAATTTAAAAATAAAGACACCTTCAAAAACAGGTTATGTGTAGTGTCTTCAATAAAATATTAAAATATGCTCATAAAATTAGATCAGATTCACATATAAAATAGCACAGGTAACATAAATATAAATGTCATTTCTTTTCTGCTATTTCTGTATTGTAAATTTGCCAAGGACTAAAAAATCTTCTATTTGAAATGTCAAGTAGTGTGTTAAGTTTTTGATCATTGTTATTGATTTACTGTTTGGTAATAGTGGTTAATAAAAAATTTTATTATATTTTACCACAGATTCAACTGCAGATCATTTCAAGATTTCACCATGCCAACAATAGAAAGACAGAGAAAGGCTGCAAAACGTCAAAGACAGCAGGTGAAACAAAATAAGCAGCAGTCCTCTAACAAAAAGATTTGTCAAGTCACGAAGAAAGCACCGGGTAAGAGCACAAAATATTTCATAAGAAATATGTGTAGTAAAAAAAATATTACTACAGAAAATGTTTCAGTCCATAAAAAGATAAGCAAATCAAATGGAAAGGAAAGGCCAATCAAAAATGTTACTGCTAGAGCAAGAGATAACTCTGTGCATGATAGTAGAAGGAAACAACAGTTTAGGGACATTCGTAAACGAATGTTCCGCAACAGGATAATTGGCAATTTGTTAAAAAATATTAAGAAAGGTCAACAGAAACTGGTTTTTTATAAGAGAAAAAAAAAAGTTGAGAAAGTTATTGATCAGGCATTTGAAATTAAACGTAAGTTATTTATTTTGATAATCAATAGAATTAGGAAGCTAAACAAGGCAATTTATGATTTCAAAAGAAATAGTAGATGGAAGAGAATAGTTAATCGTAGTAATTTTTGTGAAGTTTTTTCTGGAGAATGGATGCATAGTTCAAGCTGTGAGGCATTTTTTAATGAGGAGAGTTATTTCCAGGATAATGATTTGGTGCATGCAGTTGACACCAGTGGTCGTGCTTATGAAGTGAAAGATGGTTGTCCAGTTGAAAAAGAAAAACTTGTGACAACAGAGGCAGAAGAGGTGTTAGGTAATGAGGTTTTAGGAAGACGTGCTAAGGGTCCTGTGTACACCTGGAAGTGTAGTAGTATTTGCAGTGTGCGACAGGATTCCATCAATTTGCTTTGTGATTTTGTACGTTCATTTAATAAGAAAAGTTTGAAGCAGAAAATGAAGTTGTTGCAAGAATTAGATCCTTGCAGAGTGAGAGAAGTGACAGGTTTGCATGGTCATTCACTGGCTTGTCTTTCCAGGAGAGTATGCCAGAGTGTTTTTCATCATTTCAGGATGCTAGCAGTGCATCATAATAAAGTGAGGAAATTAGTTAGAATGTTGTATTATGCTAAGAGTCCAGCAATTATGCTTAAACAATTATGCGCTGCTCTTTTGCATGGTTCTGAAATAGATGTGAAGAACATATGTGAAGAAATTGAGTTTTGTTACTTTGGAAGTAAAGAGGAGAATGTTGAAATTGACCCAGAAGAAGAGGGTAATGTGGAAGATAGTATACAGGTTTCCAGTACAGATAATTTCCAGAGGGAAATTGCGACGTTTCAGGTGAAATCAAGTGAGAGGCCTAATTTCACTTGTGTGTGTTGTCGACGCACTTATTATAAGAATCAGACTAAGTTAGTGGATTTATATGCAAAAAGTGAAAGGGAAAATAATAGTGAATGGAAGGATTTTGCAACATACTTGATGGTAGAAAATTGTTTTGATTTGGGATTTGATCAACGTGTGTGTACTTATTGTTGTTGCAAATTAAATCAAAACCAGATGCCTGCTAGAGCAGTTCATAATAATCTGGAATTGGTTGAGATTCCTTCTGAATTGAAGGATTTAAATACTTATGAATCTATTTTGATTCAAAGTATCCATCCCTTTCAGGCTATTGTAAGAATGGAGCCAAAGACAGGGAAATTGCCTCCATCAGATTTACAGAGAGGATTAAAGGGAAGAGTTGTTTATTTGCCTCTAGATTTGAAGAAAAACATTAACACAATTGGAGTAGAAAAAGTGGAAGAGGAACCTCTGGTTATCTTAGTTAATGGGGTTCCGACAAAGAATAAGAAAATATGGCAAGATTTAGTAGATGTTAGGAAAGTTAAAAAGGCAACATTGTATTTGAAAAAAAATAATAAATACTATAAGAATGTATATGTTGCAGAAGAGGAAGTAAGTGAGGAAGAGGATAGCGATTTGTGTGCTGGTCAAATTGAGAAAGTAGAACCCTCTAATAGTGAAGAAATATATGAACATTATAGTGTTCATCCTTTGCATTCCAAGGAAGTCATGGGGAATGCTATTGAGTTGTTTCAAATGAAACAAGCCAAAGGGAGTCCCATTAGTGTTTGGGAGGAAAGTTTGGAAGCTCGGTGTTTCCCACAGCTTTTTCCAACAGGTCAGGGAGGAAGATATGATGAGCGACCTCATCAAATTCCTGCTTCTGAATACCGGACTTTGCGATTGTATGCAGGAGATGCTAGGTTTCGACAATGCATTCCCTATTTGTTTCATCTCCTGTTTGAAAGCGATCTGTCTGGACTGTCATATGCAGTGAACCACATCTTGAAAAGTGGTATACACATGCAAAACATCTCGGCAAGTGACTTTATGGATAAAGTCAATGTCCAAGACAGTATTTTGGATTCTCACCTGATTAATCTCATGGCGTGTCAGCGTGGTACTAATGAGTACTGGTACCGTCGTCATGGTGATTTAAAATGTATGCTGAGGAACTTAGGTACTCCCACATGGTTCCTCACTCTGAGCTGTGCCGAGTATGGCTGGGAAGACTTACTTGAATTTCTACGAGAGGCAAATGCTAACGTAGATAACATCGAATTCAAGACACCCGGAGAACTGTGCTCTTTGGATCCAGTCAATGTATGTAGGTACTTCAATCATAGATTTGAAGCTATGATGTCTTTCATCATGAATAAGAAGAATCCACCTCTTGGAGAGGTGTTGGATTTCTTCTGGAGAAAGGAGTACCAAGCAAGAGGTGCTCCTCATATACATATGTTGCTGTGGATCAAGGATGCACCTAAATTTGGAACGGATCCAGAAGACTCAGTGATGAGTTTCATCCAACAGTATTGTACGTGTGCTGTTCCAAACGCAAAGGAGAAGAAAAGCCTAAGAGAAAAAGTTCTGCGTTTCCAAAGCCATCGATGTGGAAAGTACTGCCGTCGTAAATTCCGAAACAAGGACAAGTTCTACACCAAATGTCGTTTCGGTTTTCCACGACCGGTGATTTCTAAAGGAAGAGTAAACAGTTTGATGTCTTCGCTGCGACATAATGTCATGAAGAAATCACCTAAAAACACATACAATTTGAAGAGGAACGAAGAGTCCAAGTACATCAACGACTACAACCCGGTGATTTTGTCCATGTGGAATGCTAACATGGATATACAGTTTGTGGCTGATAACTGTATGGCTGTGGCTCGGTATGTGACGTCTTACATCACCAAAAAAGAGAAGACAGAATTGAAGGATATGTGGGAGGACATTTCCCATGAAAAGAGCCTCAGTAAGAAGTTGTACATTTTCAGTCTGAAGATGTTGTCGCATCGAGAAATCGGAGCTTACGAATGCTCTGACCGGTTGTCTTCAGCAAGTCTCTATGCCAAGTCCAGGAGTATCGTTTGGGCGAGTCTTGGTCTTGCTGCAACGCGTAATCGAGTTCTGAAACCTGTGCGGGAAATTGAGTATTTGGCGGAAAAGGAGCCAAACAGTACCGACATTTTGAAGACCAACATGTTGGATACATATTATCCAAATAGAAGCAGTCACCTCGACAATGTTTGTCTGTATGAGGTTCTTCAAAATTACATATTCAAGAGGAACATCAAAGAAGATACTGAGAAAGGAGTGTATGCTGTAATAGGAAGTGAGGGGTGTCTGGTCAAGCAAAGAAAATGCCACTTGGTAAACCATCGAAAATTGAGTGGCGAATCTCCTGAAAAAAAGGAGTTTTTCTATTTAGCACTTTTGCAACTTTTCAAGCCTTGGCGTGCAGAAGAGGAACTGCTTGGAGATTTCCTCTGTTACGAAGACTCTTTCAATGCCGCCAAGGAGACCATAGAATGTCCTGCTTTTCCCAAATATGTAGAAATGTTGAATGCGGAAATTGAGCAGGAAGCAACGATTGCAGCCGAGATTGCCAGAGACAGTTCTCAGGACAGTCAGAGTTCTGCTTCATTGAGTCAGGATCCACTAGGAGGACCTGTTATCGAAAATGAAGCTGCCACTGCCATGAATGAAGTGGAAAGAGCCATGGCACATGCTCAGGAGGATGCGGTTAACTTAGAAGAGTTGGAAAGACAACTCAACGTTGAGCAGAGGAAAATATATGACGAAGTTACCATGCAAATTGATCATGGATTAAGTCATGACAAGAAAGAGTGCTCATGTACGTCGTTGAAGCCTGTCCGACTGTACGTGAGTGGAGAAGCGGGAACTGGAAAAAGTTTCCTCATTAAAGCAATTTCATGCTATTTGCAGGAAAGGACAGAGTCATCGCTGTCTTGTGTTGTCACCGCTCCAACTGGACTGGCAGCACATAACATTAAAGGGATTACTTTACATCATTTACTGATGCTGCCAGTGGAGCATGACAACAAATTACAATATCACAAGCTATCTGGAGATGCTTGTTTTGAAGTTTCAAGAATCTTGAGGAAAATGAAACTTCTTATCATTGACGAAGTAAGCATGGTTTCCAATGTCATGCTTGCCTTTGTGCATTTGAGAATGCAAGAAGTTCTCAAAACAGAGTATGATGTGTTATTTGGTGGCAAACACATCATTGTTTTCGGAGATCTTCTGCAGCTGACACCAGTGAAAGGGCAACCTGTGTTCAAAATGCTCACGCATGAAGATA
The DNA here is from genome assembly GCF_964261635.1 of Lissotriton helveticus. Lineage (NCBI taxonomy): Eukaryota > Metazoa > Chordata > Amphibia > Caudata > Salamandridae > Lissotriton > Lissotriton helveticus. The sequence goes on along the minus strand of NC_136067.1, from coordinate 794,462,401 downwards.
CCAGGAAGTGCCTAGGCAGCATTGGCAACGTCAATATATGGTTAAACTTCAATTATGCTGAACTGCATGAAAATATGCGTCAGGCGAAGGATGAAGTTTACAAGACTATTCTACAAGATGTTAGAATTGGAAAAGTGACCGAGCATGGGAAAGAAGCTTTACATGCACGATTACTGTCAAATTTATATCCAGAACAAGATGTTGTGCCTGAGAATATTTTTCAGAAAATTACTGATAAGAAATCTGGAATATGTTTGATGCCAACTCTTGCAGAATGTGCCAAATTCAACAACAAAATGTTGCATTTAGAAAAGCAAGAGATTGTGAAACTGGAAGCTATTGACAGAGTAGAGCATATGGGATCAACAATTATTTTGTCTGAGAATCTGAAAACAAAATTGGATTCATTAGAGAAGAGTATATCTAAAACTGCAGGTTTTGAAAAGACTCTGAATGTGTGCTTGAACTGCCGTAAAATTTTAAGAAGGAATTTACATGTTGAAAGAGGTCTGGTAAATGGATCAATGGGTAATGTTGTTGATTTTGTAAAATACAGAAATAGAGATGGAATTGAATTTTTAAAAATTAAATTTGATGGCATTGAGGAAGTACAGCTAATTGGTCGTTGCTCTGCTAGATTTTTGCTTGTAAAAGACTTATATGTTCGCCGTAAGCAGTTTCCTGTTTGCTTGGCATATGCGGTGACAATCCATAAATCGCAAGGTTTAAGTGTAGACAGTGCATTGGTGAATATTGGCAGTTCTGTGTTCAAGGAGGGTATGGCATATGTGGCATTGTCACGAGTTAGAACTTAATCGGGATTGTACTTGATTGAGTGTGATGTCACAAACATTTGTGCTGATCTAGATTGTGTTAAGGAATACAATAGGTTAAGAAGAGAGTATGCGCCACATTTGCCTCAGTATCCTTTGTTTGAGAAACGTGTGGTAGGCCGGAAACGAAGAAATGTGACCAATACTGGGGAGGTTGTAGCAAAAAGACGAAAAGTCGATGAACCTAAAATTACAAGCAGAAACAAAAAGGATTCTGTTGAAGATGTTGTTGGTTTTCAATTTGAAAACAGTTCTGGTGTCAACTGCTATGCTAATGTAGTGGTTAATGTTTTGTTTTCTCTAGAAAATGTAAAAGAAGAGATTGTGGTCAATTCTGATCAAAGATTTTGCAGTTTGTTAAATTCTGTGTTAGAGAAATGTAGCACTGATAGAAGAAACATAGAAAGTGTGTCTGAAATTCAAAATCTGTTAGACAGATGTTCAGGCCAAACACAATTCTCTCAAAATATTCAGCAAGATTGTCAGGAGTTTTTAATGTATATGCTTGATGTATTACATGCTGAAGGTGTAGATGTAGATCAGCTGTTTGGTCTTTCTTATCAATGGCAGCATGACTGCGAGAACTGTATGGTATCAAGTACTACTAGTGTAGACTCAGAAAGATTTATATATTTAACTTTGCCAGACAGTAAATCAGTCTCCTTTAATAAGCTAGTAAAAGCAGCTGATCACAACATGGAGTGTAGCCAATGTAAATCTGAAATTATGTCCACATTATTTATACGAACATATGGCCAGTATGTCATTTTAATGTTCCAACGATGTAGGCCTGATGGAACAAAATTGACAACTTTAATTAAAAATTTTGTAGCTTCGCAGTTGTCAATATCAGGAAGGACTTTTGTAACTGCAGCAATTATATATCATGACGGCCCTTCAATAACATCAGGACATTACACAGCTTATTTAAAGTCTAGAAATGGCTGGTCATTCTGCAATGATTCTGTTTTAATTTTCAAAAAAAAATTGCCGTATGACCTTAAAAACTCTTACCTGGTGTTTTTAAAACCAAAATTTTAGGGAAATAATCTCGGGATGTGCTCTGTGGAATTTCAAGAAGTTCTAATGGCTCCTACACAATTTGGCCTTGAGGATAAGTGTAGTTCAGAGACATAACTTCTAACCATAGGACTGGACGTCATGGAGAAATACGTGCACTTTGAATGAGTTCAGAAAAACTGTTTCTTTTTATAAGCTAATTGAAGCAGCCAATCAAAACATGGAGTAGAGGGAATGTAAGTCTGCAATGCTGTCTACTGTTTTACATTGCTTTGTGATTAAAAGTGATGTAGAGAATTAAATAATTGTAGTAGTCATAGAGGTAGTGTAAGTCTGCTTCATAGTAAGCAGTATCAGTGTCATAGGAAATGTAGAACATGACTGAGCAAGAAGGGGAAGATATTACTATTCCAGGATTGTGAAAATGATCTTCAACATTTTAATTCTGAAAGTTGCGGAAATGCCAAATGACGGGATTGGTTTACAAGAAATCCAAGAGTTATAAATGGCTCTGACCAGATTTGGCCTTGTGGAAACTTGTGGTAGAGAGCAAGAAGTCATTTATTGCATGTAACGTGTTTTTAAAAACGATGGAGATTTTCTTTCAGAAAGTGGCGGGCTGAAAGTAATAACAGCACAAAAGAGTGTAAGCTGTTCATAGGACATCCTTGGACGTCATGGAAAGTAAGTTAACTTTAAGGAGTTCTGAATTTTGATTTCTTATGTTGTATGGGTTTTTTAAACACAATCATTTTGATTGTGTTTTTTTTTCCCCGCTGTTATATGATGAATACCTTCAAGTCACTGTTTTTAGTGAATTTTGATACATTCTGAGAACAGCAAAAATAAACCATTTAACATGTATAATTAATTCTGTACTGTTTGCATTTATGATGTATATGTAGAACCGTGTAGGAGGCATGGAGAAGGTGAGGCTTCTGTAAGTGTCAAAGTTGTTGCATGCAGTGCTGCACTTCTGCGTATTCTTTCATATGCTAGACTACATCTGCACAATGAGATACCTAAGCAAAGGAAACACAAGTGATGTGATTGTGAAATGAGCAAAATAAATTGCACGTATTTCAATTACATCACCTGTGTTTCCTATCATTACGAATCACATTGTGCAGATCAAGTTTAGGTCTGTCCAGGGAAACATAGGAGGTTTGGACTTTGTTGAAGAGTGCAGTGGACATGACTCACTTCATTGGTAGACCTTCACATGTATTATCTCCTCTGTACTCTTCAACAAGTGTAAATCTCATCTGCAACCCTGAGTAGGCCTCACCTCAAACAAACCTCTGGATAGTAGACATCTTATTGGCATCCTGAAGCAATTATTTAAAATTTTAGTGTCTTGCGACACTTTTCTGAAACAACAGCAATGCAAAAGATGCACCATGTTTTAAGATAGGCCTCACTTCATCTGCATCAAGATACTGTTAGTTTAAAATGTATATCTTTAGGACTGTGTAGGGGGCCTGGAGAAGCAGAAGCTTCTGTAAGTGTCAACGTTGTTGAAAAACTGTTTGTCCTTCAATCTTTTCCCTTGTCTTTTCTAATTTTTAAATACATGTTTTAATATTTTTCAAATGTTTGTTCTCTCTTTCACAGATTGAAAGTATAAAAACAAAAAGTGAGTAATTTAACGACAATTATAAGGTAAATATTTTGTACTCTTTTCGTTACATTTCTATCACATTTAACTACTATTAGTTCCACTGCTTCATTTCTTTAACCCTCAGTTTCCTGCCTTTGCTACTTCCCTCATTCCTTTCTCTATTACCTACTTACTCAACTCCTTCCACTCTTTTTCTCAGTCCCTCTCTTCTCATAGTTCCTCACTCTTGTTCACTCACTCCGTCTCTATTACTCTTAGTGTCTTTGACTGATCACTCTATCACTACTTGTTCATAATGCTTTCTCTGTGTAGTTGAAGCACACTAAGGGGAATATTATGAACACAGCCAATAAAATTATTGCTCTTTTTATTGGCAGAAAACTGGTGCAAAAGTGGTTTTAGCTGCAGTTTTCTGCCACAAAAGCAGCTTTAGCGACACATTTCTGCCAATAAAAGCTGCAAAACTTTTATTGCCTATGTTGATGATATGGCTCTATGTTACTTTCATTTCTTTGCTGTTTCAATTAATCTTTTTCTGTTATTTTTTGGTTTCTGTTTTCTATTTTTTCTCTCTGTTATTCCTCATGTTTTAATCTTATTTTGAACATTCACTCACATTCTCCAAGAAACTCTTCTTTGTTAATGTTATACTCTCTTTTTTTTTCTTTCACTTCGTTATCTATTTTGTTTTTCACAATTATACCCTCTTCTGTCTTTTCTTCGGTAAATAGATCTATTAAACAGTATCTCTTCTTTACTCCCTATAGCTGTCTTTCTTTTAACATCACTCTCTGTTTACTTTCCTTATACTTACACTTTTTTTTTTTTTTGGTTAGCTCCCGGTCCGCGTACCGGGAAGCTAACCCGGGAGCGAACCAAAAGAAATAGAGCTTGCCAGAGTGCTAAACATTCTAGCAATTTTTTTTGAAAGGGAAGGTAGTTCTGAAAAGAACTTTTTTTTTTATATTTTTGTTGTTTTATATATTTTTTTTATTTTTTGAACATTTTTTGTTTTTTTTGTATTTTTTGAACGATTTTATATTTTTTTTGGTTTTTTTTGGGGGGGGAAACAACAAAAAACAGGCGTTGAAAAGGGCTCAACAGGAGCAAAAAAAAATTACTGGGGGCGGTTAGGGCAATCATGGTGTTCATACGCCAGGTTGAGTGCATTGATGCTCATGTTGCCACAAGCTAATAATGCACGACAGTGCATACATAAGTGAATCATGTGCCCAAAATGTTCTTGAATATTTGGCACAGTTTCCCGTGCCTCTTCTGGTGTTAGAGAAATCGGTATTGTTGGTCTGGCCACAGGAGTTGGTCTTGGATTGTCCTGCATATCCCTTATTTCCGCCCGGCTGTAATTTAGTGGATGCTTCCTTGTCATGTGTCTGTGCATTGTGTGATTTCCATAGCTATATTTTTTGTCCGTCCCTCTGGACAATTGTTCTTTGCATATGCGGCAGGTGACATACCTCGCATTGACTTTTTTTTGGCCACGAGGGATCGAATAAAACTGCCAGATGAAACTGGCTTTCTTTCTGGAAACCCGGGGCACCTCTTCTAAGAACTGTGGTTCTTCTCCCTCCTCATCCATTTCTTCATCTTCCTCCTCAGTGTTGGTAATGACCTGGGGAGGTGGTCCTCTCTTCCCATGAGGAGGTGGAGGTGGTGGTGGGGGTCCACCAGCTGAAGCTACCAATGAAGCCATTTTCCAACAAGCAAAATAGGTCTTCCTCTCACAATGATGAAAGTCAGAGTGAGGAAAGAAGGAGGGGTTTTCATCATTTGGGAAAAACAATACTTCTCAACCAATGAAAAGTGTTATTTTTAGGTCACCTGACCTAGCCTTACATCATTATGAAACCAAAAGTGAAATGAACCAATGAAAAGTTTTATTAACAAGTCACATGACCTCTCACGCTCATGTTACGCGCTGCGGAACGCGCCCCGGTTAGCATCCGGGTCGCTAAGCTTCGCGCCCCGGTCCGCGCCCCGGGACACTTCCGGGTGCGCTAACGCGGTACGTCACAAGACGCATTACGCGGCAACGCGATACGTCGCGTTTTCGCGACGCGCCGCGGATCGCTTCCGGGGAGCTGCGTTTCGCGCCTCGGTCCGCGCCCCGGGGCACTTCCGGGTGCGCTAACGCAGTACGTCATAAGACGCATTACGCGGCAACGCGATACCGTCACTATGTTGATTTTTTACCGGTTCGCGGACCGGGTCGCGGCATCAAATTGAGCTAACGGGAAGCTTCCCGGTCCGCGGACCGGGAGCGAAACAAAAAAAATATTTTAAAAAAATTATTAATAAACATATAAAATATATTTTTGGATTTAAATAAGAATACATTTTACAGCTATAGATATTTGCTATTAAAAAACCATTGAAATTCACTGAAAAAACCATAGGTTATAAACCATATATAGTTAGGAATTAGCATTTACAAAACCTTGAAAATTCACTGAAAAAACCATAGGTTATACACCATATATAGTTAGGAATTAGCATTTTTAAAACCTTATTTTACTCACACAAAACCATTGAAATTCCATATATAGTTAGTTGCACTAACTATATATCGCGCACCCGCAATCCACTGCTGATGATGTCACATATTACATCATTCATGACATGGTCAGTGACATCACTGATGACATCACTGATGACATCTCAAATGACATCACTGATGACATCACTGATAACAACATCCAGTGATTTTATGTTTCTGTAAAGTTTAAATATGTCTTACATATTGAAGAATGAGTGGATGTATAAGTGTCTGGATGAAGGATTTAGTAGGTGCATGACTGACTGTATGAGTGAGTGATTAAATGTATCTCACTGAGTGCATGGGTTAGTGACTAAACTGTCTTAATGTGTGCATCATTATGTCTGTTGTTCTGTAAACTGCTGCATGTGTTGATCAGTAGCTATATGAGTAACTATATGGGTTATTGATTGATTGTCCAAGTATTTGTATGGGAGACTGAGTGTGTGTGTGGCTGGCTGGGAGGTGTGTGACTCTGTGCAGATCAATGTGTACTTATATCAATGATTGTATAACAAGGTAAGTATGTGTTAGTATATGTTTGAAAATGTAAGGTGCTCTATGTTTAACTGTATAGACAAGAAAATGGAAGTGTGATTGATTCTTTACAGGACTGACTAGGTGTGTGAGTAACTCCATGGATGAGTGGCAGAGTGTGAGTGTCCTTTATAGGTGTATGAGTGCATATCATAGTGTTGTAAAGATGAGTGATTGTATGTATGAATGATTGTATGGGTGAATGAGTGAATGTGTGTGTAGACGTAGGAATCAGTGAGTACATATGTAGTAACTAGTATTGGTGTGTCAATGGTTTCAAAAATTATACTCTGTATTTAACACTGGATGAAACAGAGGTTATATTAAAATGTGAGGAGATGCATTGTATTGTCACATGAATGATATCATCAGTGATATGGTCATTGATGTCAAATGAGATGTCATCAGTGGAGTCATCAGTGATGTCATTTGAGATGTCATCAGTGATGTCATCAGTGATGTCACTGACCATGTCATGAATGATGTAATATGTGACATCATCAGCAGTGGATTGCGGGTGCGCGATATATAGTTAGTGCAACTAACTATATATGGAATTTCAATGGTTTTGTGTGAGTAAAATAAGGTTTTAAAAATGCTAATTCCTAACTATATATGGTGTATAACCTATGGTTTTTTCAGTGAATATATATATATTTATATTTATATATATATTTATATTTATATATATGTATATATTACCTACTGGCGGTCGCTAGTAGGTAGTTATAGTTAGGACCTACATTCCATAGGAAATCCACAACATTCTATTTGGAATAACGTTGCCGCTGGTGGACAAATCTTCGTGAAATTCTTCAAGAAAATGGCCTGCTCCACTCCTTCCCTGAAAGTTTGGGAGTGATTCGTCAAGTGGGGGCCGAGAAATAAGGGGGGTCCCAAAAAGTGTTTTCCCCATGCAATTTTCCGTAGGGACCTTTAGCCAGGGCTACAGCCCGAACGGCTGAATGGAATTACACTAAATTTGGCAGAGAGGTAGAGTTTGGTTTGCAGATTGTGCTTTTTGTTAAATGGTGTAAATCCGTTCCGTAGTTCCTGAGAAAATCAAAAGTGAACTCATACTGATATCTAGAGACGAAGTTATGTACGAGTACGGAAATCCGTACAATTACGAGCACGAGCTGCATGTTGATTGGATGTCAACTGTCTGTCAACACTACAAACCAGGAAGTGTTGGCAGCCATCTTGCGTACGCAGTGGAAAAGGAAAATAAAACTAGAAGCCCGTTTTATTCTTAATTAGCCCCCGGGGGGCCAAATCCCGGGGGCAATTTTTTCCATAATGGGGGGCTTGTAAGGCCCCCCACAGCCCCGGGGACCGCCACCACCTCAGGTTTAAAAAAAAAAAAAATTAAGTATGTTTTCAGCCCCCCTCCCTCTCCCCTGTACACGCCCCAGGGACCACCACCTTCCTGGGCCAGTAATATGTAAAATGACCTTCCTGCAGTGTCTCGTGGTGCCTACCCCCGGAACACTGCTATTTGCTGTGGTAGGGCTGGAGCGTCGTGGCTCCCACTTTACCACAGCAAACCGCTTTCCTATTTGAAAGAGAGATTAAGTTAATCTGCTCTCTCTTTCAAGAATGAAAGCAGATTACTTTTCGTCAGAGAGAGCAGCATGTAAGCTGCTCTCTCTGACAAACCAATGCCGGCTCTCGAAGGACGAGGGGAGCCGTCTGGGATCCTGGGGGCATTGTGGTTAAAAAAAACAGTTCTTTTTGAGAACTAACTTTACTGGTCAAAAAAAGAGCTATATTTCTATGACTTTCCGGTTTTTCTTTGTGCACCAGTTGTACTCTCTATGCATGCGTAGCCTCGTTTCCAAGCCCATGTTTCTTTCTTTTTCTTCAAGTTCACCAAGCAAAGCTGTCCTCGTTTCAGGTATTAAATTTGCCGCTTTCTTTTCCCGGGCCATGTGTGTCATCCGCTGGTATACTTTTGTAATATATTAATAATCATATTCTATCTTTATTTATTTGAAACATATTGCCAAGGCGCCAAACGTTGAGTACATTTTCCGTCCAACGCCATTTTAGTAGTTTTCCTCCGTTATTTTCATTATACCTGTTACTTTCATTTTACCCCCCGCCTATCTTCTCTGTGATTAATGAGATTTCCTGCGCAGACACCACGGTGTTTGTCCTTGGTCTCTGATGTTATCAGACTTGGTCACACGCATACCTAAAACCTAAATTGAAGCACGTAAGCCACAGCCTTTACAATACGTGTCCTTCACCACAAAGCCATTATCAATGTATACTAGTTGTAAAAGCATGCGTGGTAAAGCCATATGCGTGCTAATGGCTTCGTGGTGACAATCACGCGTGCTTATGACCGCGTTGCAATGGCTGTTTCCCCCCAATGGACACTGCAGAAACCGGGTCTGGGCGTCGTGGACCCCAGGCCACTAGGTGGAGGGCTACGCAGCCCCTCTCATACAATATAGAAATCTTTGGGGGATGATTGTTTCTGTGGTTTGAAGGGCGTTTTTGAGGACCACACATTTAATTTTGTAGAGGGGTAGGTTTGCACAGGAAAATGTTGCAAGAGGTTTGTAAATGTGGTACATATGGTTTTGTTTTACTTTGATGTCTTTTCTATGTTGTAGTCCATCCAGAGAAAATATAACTTATTGTACAGTTAGTACTTTTCAACCCTACTCTTGAACATCTTACTATAGTATTTCAAATTATAAATATTATTTTTAGTGTGGACCGTCACCCCCGACCCCCAAAAAAAGAAGTATGTATTTTTTTTATTAACTTTTATTAAAACAACAATTGTAAACATAACTTATTAATAACAATATAATAAACAAGTACAAAAATAACTTTAATAAAACATTATAAACAAATTGTGATGTGGACGCCAAAAGATGTAAAATAGGTAATCTGCAAAACAAAAAAGAAAATTAGAGTTTACAATTATGTAGATGTGAGTAAATGAGGTGAAACATTACAAGTCAAGGTAACACTACGATTTTACGTGTGCAGTGTGCCTGGTACATTTCACTTCTGTTATAGTCCCGCGTTCAAGTGGTGTCTATATGGGAGAGCCCACTGCGTTACTGACCCAAAAGGGGCACAACGGGATTGTAAATACGCCTTAATTGGAGGCATTGTATATCTAGGCCTCTGTGCTTACCTTGTATAAACATTGCGGCCATCAGAGTTCACAACTTCAATTGAACTCTGTTTGTATACGTCAAACTATAATCAATATGTTGCGGACGATTCCATTGCTGTTGCTCCGTATGCCGTGATTGCTCCTGAAGGATGTTTGGTGAAGCAAACAAAAGGACATTTGATTAATCACCGCAAACTGAGTTACGAAACTCCTGTGAAAAGTGAATTTTAATGTGAGTTCTTAATATTGCGTACCTAGACTGTTGCACCCCATTGACTCGCAGAGTCTGGAGTTGAGAGGTTTTTTTCATAAGTTAGATGCAGATTTACAAGCTCCTTGAGCCACTTTTCCCATGTTAAAAGTGACACAAAAATGGCACAATAAGCTTGTAGATCTGTTCCTTAGACTGTTGTAACCTATCTATTGTCACTGCTCTGTGGTAATTATATATTTCTACACTGTCAAGCTGCTGCATACTATCAACTCTCTCCTTTGACAGATAATTTGTTGTTGTTTCGGAAACAAATTTCTTTGCTCACCTAGTGCCATAGACATGATTAAAAGCGGGTGCTCTACGTCATGAAGCAGGCTTCACTGTAGCCAAGAGAGTTCACCACTTAAACTCGGGTAAGGTTTTATACGGCACAGTGGAGACAGCAGCATCCATAACTGTAAAAAAGAAAAAAGAGAGAGATGAAAGGACATTAAAACATGGAAGAGACACAGACGATGGGTGGGGGGCTGAAGCCCTCTTAGCCTAATGGGTATTGCGCACCTGCTGCATACTACATATTCTCTCCTTTCACAGATAACTTGTCGTTGTTTCGGAAACAAGCTTTACGTTCAACCATATACGATCAATTCCAATAAAGGCCTGGGAAGGCCACGTGAGGCAGTAATCAATATTAAAAGTCATGGGAGGATTAGGAGGAAGCAAATACAAAGAAGCACAAAGCATGTTGCTCACAAAAATAAAGTAAAACAGAGCTTGGAGTGGCACGTGACGCAGTAAAAAAATAATACTATAATGAACGCACAATTTATAACAATACAGGCTAAATCACGTGACACAGTTCAAAAATACGACACAGAAATTCATGCACACACAATTTAATTAAAAAAGGCCTAGGAGTGCCCTGTGACGCAGTTGGAAATATTCCGATCACCAATATATGATCAATACGAATAGAGGCCTGGGAAGGCCACGTGAGGCAGCAATAAATATTAAAAGTCACGGGAGGATTAGGAGGGAGCAAATACGATGAAGCACAAAGCATGTGGAGCACAAAAATAAAGCAAAACAGAGCTGGGAGGGCCACGTGACGCAGTAAAAAAAATACTATCATGCAGGTACAATTTACAGCGGAGGCTGATGTTGTGACGGCTTCTCTTACCTTTGCTTCTGTCGTCTTTTGTCTTGTCTTCAAAGGCTGGGGCTTTGGCTGGGCCTGGGGTGGGCTGGGCGTGGGTGGCACTGCCACCATGCCTATGGTGGACTGGCTGGGCGGCAGCAGCAGTGACACCATGTCGAGTGTCATGAGCCCTCCTCCGCTCGAGCAAACAGTTCGTAGTAAAATCAACAACGACAGTGTGTCTGTCACCGCAGCACAAGCAGGCAAAAGAGAGCGTGCTGACGTCAGTGCCCGCATTATATGGGAACCGCAGGGCTGACCAAACCAAGCCCAGGGCCGTCATTGGTAGTGTTTTCATACTCTACAAGAATGAGGGCCCTAGATGACCTCCCATTGGCTAATGCATTGGCTTCCAGGCTTGGTGATAGTAAGAAAGCTAGGTGGTGGCATCTGGGGAGTGTGGGAGGGCATGCACCGCGCATGTGCAAGTGTGAGTGTGTGCACCAACAATTAACAACAGAGAGAGACAGGGGCAAGGTTATCATGAGCGCAGAGGCAGGCCCAGGATCGGATCTCCAATGAGTGGCCACTTCTAATTATTCTCGTAGCGCGCCCTGTGCTCTGATTTGACACTGAGAGGGTGATCACACCATACTTTGTACTGCTAATCATACTCAGCGCGTACCCGCGCATACGCTACAAATACGCTTTGACGTTACGCGTCGCATCAAAGCTTCCGTGTGACGTCATGTTCCGTGCCCTGTACGCGAAAGGCGCCAATGTTTTTAATTGTTCAAAAACATATATTTATGTATTTAATGTACATACTAAGCGAAGACATTATCTAGGATAATTATGAAAATCGTTTTTTAAACTTTTAACAATCGTATATTTCTTTTAAAAGCAATTACACAAATCGCGGAGGAACGTCATGCGTACTCCCATCGTAAGAGTACCGTAAGCCCACCATAAGTGTACGCAAAGCCAAGTGACTTAGATTTGATTGGTTCATAACACTTCCTATTCCAACTGTTGAAAGCTCCATCACATTTTAATCATTCTACTTTGATTTTCTAAGAAGAGCATCTCTTCTGAGAATCCTGTCATATAGAAGGAAGATCACCATAATAACAGCTCATCTTCCAGCTATTCTTCAGAGGGAGATTTCATTCCTGAAGAACCTCCAAAGAAGAAGAAAGAAGCTCTAATTTGGAAGTTGTTCACTTTTCCTGAACGGCAAAAAAAGGTTGATGCTCCAAAAGTAACCTGTAAAATTTGCCAAACAACTCTTTCAAGGGGTGATCCATCTAAAAAATACTCCTTTGGCACAGCAAATATGGTGCGACCCGTGAAGAACTTGCATCCCAACAACTTTACTCGAGCTGAAACACGGAGGTTGCAGGACAACTCACCTGCTACGGCACCAAGCACAGCAACTGCTGCAGCAGCATTTTCAGCAAGCAGTCCACACCCACAAATTGATCCTGATGTTGGTGACGTTAAAATTCTAGGCATTTATTGTGATAAACTTTTGTGTTATGGGGAACAGTCTATCGACCTGATAAAAAGCAGGAAGCAGGAGCATCACTGTCCTCGACATTCGTTTTTTTTCTTCATTCTTTTGTTCCTGTTGGACTCTTTTTGGGTCCCAGTTCCATTATTTTGGGTTTTAAAAATAATTTGTTGAAAAAACACAAAAAAAATAGAAAACTAAAAACACAAAAAAAACCAGTTCTTTTTAGAACTACCTTCACTGGTCAAAGAAAAACTATATTTCTATGTTAGTGTATAAAAGTTTCTCAGAATGAATGTGTAGTTCATAAATGAATGAATAAATACATTACTAGTGTATGGTGAATGTGAATGTGCAGAACTATAAGGAACTGCTACAGCAAAAATCTATAAGCTGTTTACCTATAGTATACTGTAGTACCTCCGAAGCACTTGAATGTAACATATGCACATAAATATGTTACAAGTCTATGCTTCAATTTGCACTGCTGGTGAAACTGCCTGGATGAATTTCCATGTGTTACTGGTGGATTTATAACCCCCTTGTGCCTCTTTTAACACAGCCGCTGCGTCACTTTTGTGATGCACTGTTTGTGCAAAAGATGTGCCATGGTGTGTAGTATTTACAATGTGACACATCTGGAAGGTGCATCACATAATAAAGCCCTGCTCCAGAAGGAGGTGATATCACAGTACACAATAACTGGCATATCTCTGGGAATGTACCACTTATTGTAAATGTGCTGATTAGTGTTTTAATGTAGTGAATGGATTCTTTTAGAACAGTGTATAGATAAGCACATAGTGCTGTATGGTCACTACAATACTGAAACAGAAGTGTGATAGTGTTTATTGGAAGTGTAAGGATACAGATTGGGGAATTGAAGATATAAAAGACAAGTTTCCCGGTGCATTGAACACTACATGCATAGTCTATACGGGTTTTCTCAGGAACTACTGAACGGATTTACACCATTTAACAAAAAGCACAATCTGCAAACTGAACTCTACCTCTCTGCCAAATTTGGTTTAATACCAATACCGTATGCGTACGGTACGATTACCCAAAAAAAACAATGAAAAAGGAATTATATAGAATTCAATATTTATATATTTGAAAAAAAAATTAGTCAAAAATATAATTTGCAATTTAGTTGTGTTATTATTTTACAATAAGAATATGAAATATAATTTTAAAAATAAAATAAATATAAATATATATATTACAAATGTAAGAAATGAGTATAAAAAGAAAGAAATATAATAATTAATATATTTCAAAATTATCATTTACAAAACCTTTGAAATTCACTGAAAAAACCATAGGTTTCACACACGTTATAGTTAGGAATTAGCATTTAAAAAACCTTGCAAATTCAATGAAAAACATAGGTTTCACACATGTTATAGTTAGCTGGACATTTCACTCATACAAAACCATTGAAATTCCCCCGTTATAGTTAGTTCAGCTAACTATTACTTGCGCGCCCGCAATGCACTGGTGATGACGTCACATATTACATCACTCATGACATGGTCAGTGACATCACTCATGACATCAATGATGACATCTCAAATGACATCACTGATTACATCATCCTTGTGAAAGAGTGGCAGCCTCCTCTAAACCTAATATAACCTTTGAAACACACATTGAAAAATAGTAACTAAAATGTTCAAAACAATGGAGATACCAAAACCAGTTACAACAACCTATTCAGTAATTCCAAAATCTACATACACATCCACTCATTCACCAACAGTTCTATATAGTCACTCATACATGTACTCACTCCTTATTTGGACTCAAACACCTATACATCCTGTTACACACCGACACACATCCATAGAGTTACTCACACACATACTCACATATGCAAATAAACTATCAAACATCCATTTACTTGCATATACAGCTATACAGACACCACTACACTTACTTCTACAGAAACGTACACATACTTAATCTCTTAAACTATCACATATAGAAAACATTCTTATTTATACAGGAATTCTTCCAATCTCTCACTCTCACATATTCTCACTTATATACATCAGTGCTCACATATACTAGTTGAAAACATATGTAGTTACTCCTAAATATACGATTGAGACAGTCATTCACTCAATAGCACACCCATACACATACTCATCCACCCATACAGTCCTGCACACATGCTGTCTTCAACATACAAACAGTGAGTCAGTCATTCATGCATCTATGCGCTAAGTAATATCACCCACCGAACCATACAGACACTCATACTGATACTCAAAAAACTAACTAATAACCCATATACACACTCATGTAGCTACTCACCAACCCATGCAGCCACTTATACACAAAGTGAGACACTGATACAGATATTTACATATTTAAACATTACTCGCTAATACATGTATTCCCTAAGATACATTTAATAAGTCAGTTGTATAATCAAGTTAAAAAAAAACATCCATTTAGACACTTATTTACCCATTTATTCTTCCATCGACCTTTAGATATACATATATAAAAAATATTTCTTTTTCAGAAAGACACACATTCACTGGATAATGTCATCAGTGATGTCATAAGTGATGTCATTTGAGATATCATCAGTGATGTCACTGACCATGTCGTGAGTGATGTAATATGTGACATCATCAGCAGTGCATTGCGGGCGCGCGAGTTATAGTTAGCTGAACTAACTATAACAGGGGAATTTCAATGGTTTTGTATGAGTGAAATGTCCAGCTAACTATAACATGTGTGAAACCTATGTTTTTTCAATGAATTTGCAAGGTTTTTTAAATGCTAATTCCTAACTATAACGTATGTAAAACCTAAGGTTTTTTCAGTGAATATATTAAAATAAATCAGACCGTGCTTTTTTTTTTCATGGGGTAAGCTTACCTACGCGTATCCCGCGATTTAAAAAATAAATAAAAAATGTGGGCCTTGGGGGTCCTTGAGGGACCCCCTGACCAGGCCTAGGGGGTCAGGGGGTTTCTACCCTGCCCCCTTTGCGCGATTGTCGCGTTTCTTTTGCTGCTTTCTTGTGCCTCGGTTCTACCAAAGCACAAGATGGCTGCCAACACTTTCTGGTTTGAAGTGTTGACAGCCAATTAGCATAAAGCTTGTGCTTGGGAAGGTACGCGTACTGTAAGCGTACGGTACTTCGTCTATAGATATATCTATGATTTTACTTTTGATTTTACACCATTTAACAAAAAGGGTAATCTGCGAACCAAACTCTACTTTTTTGCCAAATTTGGTGTAATTCTGTTCAGCCGTTCGGGCTGTAGCCCTGGCTAAAGGACCAATAGAAAATTGCATGGGGAAACCATGTTTTGGGACCCCCCCTTTTTCTCGGCCCCCGCTTGACGAATCAACCCCAAACTTTCAAGGAAGGAGCGGAGCAGGCCATTTTCTTGGAGAATTTCGCGAAGATTCGTCCACCGGCGCCAAAGTTATTCCAAATAGAATGTTGAGGATTTCCTATGGAAACTAGGTCCTAACTATAACTACCTACTGGCGACCACCAGAAGGTAATATATATATATATATTTTCATTGGTTGAAATTGCAAAGTTGAACTAGCAGTTTTAAAACTGCCCTTCTAGTCTGCAAAGGCAAGTTAGGAGCCATGTTGTACTTTGTCACTCCCAGGGTGACACAATCAGTTCTGCAGCCCTGGGTGGACACTCTGACGTACAGGTCCTGGGTACCCATGGTACCAATTACTAGTGACTCATAATAAGCAAGTTAACTTATGTAAATTGGGGGTACCTAATTTAACATGCAAAGGGTTGGAACACTTGCACTGAGGTCTGGTTAGCCGTAACCCTGGGCGTAGTGTGCGTAGTGGGGCTATGCGAAGCTATGCAAAGTGGGCGAGAAACTATGCCCACCCACGCACTTCGTGTAGCCCCACTACGCGCCACATGCCCCACTCCCCTACAAAACTAAATTTAGTAAATGGGGAATTAAAAAGAAATAAAAGGCACTTACCTTGTCCGCGGCGTCCCGGGGTTCCCATCTGCTCATTCACGCTGCAGTTTGAAAACCAATTGCGCATGCGCGGCCGCCCGTGCATGCGCATTTCTTGCGAGAAATGCACATGCGCGGGTGGCCGCGCATGCGCATTGGTTATCAAAACTGTGGCGTGAACGAGCAGAGGGAGCCCCGGGACGCCGCGGACAAGGTAAGTGCCTTTTAATTTCTTTTTAATTCCCCATTTACTAAATTTAGGTATGTTCGGGAGGGAGGCGGGTGGCGGGCAACTTCGCTACGCCCAAGGAGTGGGCGTAGTGTTGCCTGCTTCGCCTACTTTGCAAAGGGTGAAGTAGGCAACTTGGGCGTAGCGAAGTCCTTCGCCCAGGATTAGATAGCAGGCCTCAGTGCACACTGCTGAGAAGGAAGTCACACCTCTTCTCAGCCCATGCTCTTTTGTTCCCCTTCCAGGCCAGCTGGCTGCCAGGTGACAGTTAGGGATTAGCACTGAAAAGGCTATTGAAAGACGTAAGCTGGAAAATGCTAACTTTCTATAAGTGGCTGTTTCAAAATAGTCATTTAAATGCTGAATTTGCTATCAAATTCGATTTTAAATATTATTATGTATTATTATGTTGAGTCCTTGAACCACTGTTCTAGTTATTTCAAACTGAAGTTATGCTTTACAAGGTGTTATAATTTAACCTGATTAACCTGATGCTGTTTTTTGTGAGTGCCAGCTGTGCCACCCTGAAATATGACTTTGAAGATTGTTCTCTGAAAGGCCACATAGAAGTATGTACACCTGTCCTACTTTTTGTAAATACCATGCACCTTGCCCTATGGACAATTAGGCCCTTCTACAGGGTGGGAGTATAAATATTAAAGCAGAAGATTTAGGCCTGCCAAAAGATTAATTTTGCCACGTCAGGTTTGCAGTTTGTAAAGTGCCCAGCTGAGCTGCATTGGCAGGCCTAGAATCATGTTTTGCACTTGTTACTCTGGAGGTGGCACAATACGTGTTGCAGTCCACAAGCTACAATTATCTGACAGGCCCTGGGTACACATGGTACCACCAACTAGGGACTCATAGGCAAGTTAAATATGCCAATTAAAGGGTTAGCAAATTTAACATGTTTTTAGGGGTTAGACCACAACACTGTGTGCTGCACAGAAGCGCCCCAGTGGTCATACTTGCAAAACCAGCAGCATGATGGAGCAACAAGGGAAAGTGGAGGGGTGACCATGCTAAAATGTCATTGCCTTATAGAAAGCAAGCACAAAAGCAGTCCAGGCCTCCTAATCACTTCTCCTGAGACATTCTTCTGAATGTAACATATAGAACTCTACATACAATCATCTAGAACCCTTATTTATGTGCCTTAGATAAAATCACTAGTCCCGTGGACATACGAATAAGCAAAAGCTGCTTCAGGCCTGTTTAAATTACCAATTTGGTTTGTACTGAAATGCACCGCCAAATTGGTCAATTTTAACAAATTAATAAAAAAATTATGTCTACAAACCTTATTGTAGTAAAAAAGAAGGAAGAAAATAAAAGCTAGATGTCTATGGTTTGAAAGTAGGAAAATGGAATGTAAGGCTTTATTTTGTCTTTGCCCATACAATTGCTCCTTTACTGTCTGCATCATCAAATTGTGCAAGTTATCACTATCTTTATAGGCTTTGATTTCTCTTCTCTATACATATGAAGGATTGTTGGCATTTCCTTACCTTTTCCTGCTTGTTGTTACATCCTCCCTTTAACCACATTCTGCCATCCTTCCAACTAAATTTCAGTTACTAGCTCTCTAGAAGTTACTAGAATAAACACATGAAAAATTGAACTGCTCCATGTAGCTTTTACTCAATGACTCTACTGCCCATCTTATTTTCTGTGTGCTGTATATCCTTGTTTCTTCATTGTTTTAGAAGTTTTGTGTTTGGTCTGTAGTATCAATGTGTATATGACTTATGTGAGAAGTTGAGTTGTTGGTTCAGTATGGTGCCCTTCTCAAACAACAGTCACAATAAACATCAAAGTATACCATAAAATACACTAAATGAACCTGGGCTTAACCCTCTGGTAGCTTTACAAGAAAGCAATCAGGCTTAACTTAGAGGCAATGTGTAAGTGTTTATTCAGCACACAGACAGACAAAATTTGAAAGCATGATATGATTTAATTTTAATAAATTATTTGGCACAAAAACGACAAAAATACAATTGTTAGAGACGGAGATATTGACTTTTAAAGGTTTAGGTAAAAATAGGGCTTGAAATCACAAAGGTTCAACTGTTGTTATCTGGTCACGTTGGGCTGGGACAAAGTCTACATTTCAGGCAGACTACAATGGAGCATGAGATGGATACAGGGACCAAGTTAGTCTCTGTGACAAATGTGCCTTAAT
This sequence comes from Lissotriton helveticus, assembly GCF_964261635.1. Taxonomy (NCBI): domain Eukaryota; kingdom Metazoa; phylum Chordata; class Amphibia; order Caudata; family Salamandridae; genus Lissotriton; species Lissotriton helveticus. Next base: position 794,443,444 of record NC_136067.1, on the reverse strand, counting down.
TCATAGTTGTGGAGTGTTGCTCAGTGGTGATCCCGAAAAGTGGTGCAAAGACCATGCTGGAGATGCATCATGCATCAGCAGTTCTGATGACCTGCAAGGATGCAGGCTTGCATTGATGATGTATCATGCTGCATTGGTTCTGATTAGAGACAGCGAGGTCCATTTTGAGGCTGCACTGTGCAGAAGTAGTTCTGATGAGCGGTGTGGCTGGGATGTGGGCTTACATCGAGGCTGCATCGTGCTTTATCAGTTCCGATGAGGAGCTGCGGAGAGCTGCATCAGGTGTGCATAACGCTGCATTGGTTCTGATGAGACCACAGCTGGGCTTGCAGGAGCACCTTTAGCCCCATTTCGAAGAGTTGAGGACTGGTGGGGCACCACTTGGGGGGTAAGGACTCACGGAACGCAGAGTCCAGTAGCAGGGGTCAATATTATTGTAGCCTTGCTCTGATCAGGAGGCCAGTCAACTAGGCCATCGATTCACCCTAGTGGCCCTGGGTTCAAGATGCAAGTCCAGCTATTCTTACTCAGGCAGAAATGCAACAGAACAGCAGAGCAACAGAACAGCAGGGCAGCAGAGCAGTCGTTTTTGCAGCAGAGCAGCACGGTATTCATTATTCTGAGTCTTCCACAGGTCCAGACGTGTACTGAGGAGTTGGGTAAGAGGGTGCACCTCTTATACCTGGTGCCCACTTTGAAGTGCGAGAAAATTCTAGAGTCCTCCCTCTACAGAGGTGTCTGGACAATCCTGCCTCACTATTTAGCTTGTCTGGTGGCAAAAAAGACTAAAGTACAAAATCCTTTATGAGTATGCTAAGGCAGAGGCAGAGTGTTTGTAATGTGCATGTGTGGTGTGTGACAGCTCCACCCTCCTTTCAAGTTAGAGATAGGTCATCTTGCCAACACCTATTCCCACTTTGTCTCACTGTCCCGGCCTGATACATAAATACCAACTGCCAAGTACACGTGTGAGGATTTTTTATAAGCCTCACAGACCACTGCTATCAGATCGCTGTAGGACTGTCTGCCAGGCGATGATTGAGGTCCTAATCTGGTGTGCGGCAGCACCACAGCTATAGCAGTCATACAGTGGACAGTGTGGTGCACTGTTCGCTGTAGAACCAAAGTGTGATTATGCCTTCAACATACATAATGTAACTGCCAGCAGGATAAGTGAAAAGATATTATACAGTATATATATATATATATATATCAATATCCATGTCTAAAAGTGCAATTTTGCCTTTGATAGCTACCCTACCACTGTTTCTGGGGCTGCATTTTCTATTATCTCTATATACTGACACAATGTGATAATTCTTTTATGTCCCTAACCCTTTTCGTATATGCCTCTTCAAGCTTTTTTTTTGTCCAGCTCATTTTATTGTGCAACTCTTGGTATGTTGGTAATCTAGATGCCTTCCACTTCTGGAGGATCAATGAGCAAGCTATTTGGGAGGCTATTGCAAAAAACACCTGGCCCCCTTTTCCTTTCGCGATGCTCTGCCTCTTGCCTAAAAACCCCCAAAGAGTGCCACACTAGCCTTAGGGTCGATCCTAGTCTGAAAATGAAGACTAAGGGCAGAAATAACATTTTCCCAAAACTGTGCAACCCTTTAGCAGGGAAAAAATTACACAGCCAACCACCAGTCCATTGTTGCTGGCAGGTAAATAGTGATCCTCCACTGGTCACAACATTCAGTGGAGAACCACTGGGGTGTAATATGCCATTCATTGGGATACAAAGGACATCCTCTTGAAATTTGCTGCTCTTAAAGACTTGTGGACTAATAGCGAGATTGACTGCCACTCTACCTCCAAGAAAGTGCATTGTTTTGACAGGATATTTTTATCTAGAAAACTTTGCACATGCTGACTGTCCCCTTGGTTCAATAATAGTCTATATCTGTTACCAATCTCCCTGAGGTTTGTCTTTAAACCCGTTCACGTTCCAAAATATTAAGTTACTTTAAGATATTCTCAATCTGTCTTATTTACATTTCTTCAAGGGCAAATGCTCAAAGTCTGTTGATATACTTTTTGATTAATAGATTGCTTGAAGTCTAGCATCAAGTTCCTTCCCAATTTTATATATTTTTTGGGGGGAGTTTGGCTGTCTCAAAAAAGACTGTAAGCTGAGGTCCCACATCCTGGACCTTTTTACATTTAGAAAAAAACAATCTACAGTCCTCTTTGCCTTAGTTGATCTTACCATTAGAGATGCTTCATAATAGATCTGCACCTGGGGTAATGCCATCCCGCCCTGACTTGTATCTATTTGGAATACTCAGAGTTTAACCCTAGAGGTCTTCTTATTCCACACAAAGCACCGGAAGAGTACCTCAAGTTCCTTAAAATAGGCCTTGTTAATTTTTTATAGGGACATTTGAAAAAAAGAAATATCAACAAGGGTAACATTGACATTTTAATAAGGGCTTCCCTACCTACTAGTGTGAAAGGGAAACAGTGTCAATTAGTCCAACAAATCCTTAATCTTCTACATCATAACCACAAAATGTAATCTGGGAATAGCTATTTGTTACATATATCCCTTAATATCAGATCAAGTTAAGAGAACGAGCCTGCTGCTGAAGAGAAGGGAGATTACTAAGGTATTAAATCTTACACCAGCTGCTGCCCCTCTGGTTGTGATCTTGAAAAATGTACCGACCGTGCTGAGCGGTCAGCTGGAATCAACTGACCAGTTAATGGCCAAGACCATGCATTGGCTTACCTCAGAATTGAAGCTAGCTGAGGCTGGGGGGTGGGATATTTGTAACCAATTAATAATGGCAAGACAGACACTGTGGGTTGGACACTCTAAGAAGGTTGGGGGGGTGACTGTGTAATTGCCAATTTTAATAACAAGCAGGTTGTTTGATTTTTACTGGAGCACTTAGGGAGTGGTAGGCAAGGGTGTCATCGTTGGGAAATCTCCCTTCTACCTTTAGGGTTTTTTTATAGACCCGGCCATACCTCTCTGTCAGGAGGGGGAGGTCAGGTTGTTCATCACAGACCATTAGGAAGGTTCGCAGACCTGGACCTAGCCAACAGAGTTGCCCCTTTGTCAGGCCTGGATGCCTGTGATTGACTGCCCTCAGTAGCTGCTTTAACATCAAATGAAGTTATTAGTCAACCTGTTTTTATTTTCCCTGAGATCAATACACAGTTAGAGGTGACCTCAGGGCTTGCTAGCACCCCTACATCTGAAGTTATTAATATCGGCATTGTGGATTGTACTTCTGCCCCATGTCCCATCGGGCTGAGTAATGCCGAACGGGATCACTGAAATAATATCGAGGGACAGAATATCGACCAACAAAAATATCGTTGACAAAATATCGAGAGACAAAATATCGAGTTTCTATCTACAAACAGGTAAGTACAAAAATATCGAGTTAAAAATATCGTTTACAAAAATATAGTTGTAAAAAATATCGACTTTAATAAAAACAATGTTTAATTACATTAATATAAAAAATGTATTACTAAAATATACTTAACAATACTTAAAATAACTTTTAATAATTAAATAATTAATGAAAGTAAAAAATAATATTTTTTTAATCATATTTCTTAAAACATATATATATAGTAACAAAATGTAATTAAATAATAGCCAATATTATTAACGTACAAATACAAAAGAGTAAAAATTACGATTCCCACTCCAGTGGGTGCAACAGTAGGGAAAGCGTTGGATAGCGTAGGGGTTAAAATTACTATTCCCACTCCAAAGAGTGCAACAGTGGATATATGACGTTACAACGCAACTTTTACAACGCACTACCATTACAACGTAAGTATTGGTAAGTATATAATAATTTTTATAATTTAAATTATTTAAAATTAATTTAATATAATTTAATTTAATTTAATTTCATTAAATTAAATTAATGTAAATTTAATTTTACTTTATTTTTACACTGTACCCCTGTACCCCAAAAACCCAAAACTGACCCTGAACCCTAAAAAAACCCTTTACCCAAAAACCCAAAACTGACCCTGAACCCTAAAAATACCCCTTTACCCAAAAACTAAAAACTGACCCTGAACCCTAAAAATACCCCTTTACCCAAAAACCCAAAACTGACCCTGAACCCTAAAAATACCCCTTTACCCAAAAACTAAAAACTGACCATGAACCCTAAAAATACCCCTTTACCCAAAAACCCAAAACTGACCCTGAACCCTAAAAATACCCCTTTACCCAAAAACTAAAAACTGACCCACAACCCTAAAAATACCCCTTTACCCAAAAACTAAAAACTGACCCTGAACCCTAAAAATACCCCTTTACCCAAAAACTAAAAACTGACCCTGAACCCTAAAAATACCCCTTTACCCAAAAACTAAAAACTGACCCTGAACCCTAAAAATACCCCTTTACCCAAAAACTAAAAACTGACCCTGAACCCAAAAAATACCCCTTTACCCAAAAACTAAAAACTGACCCTGAACCCTAAAAATACCCCTTTACCCAAAAACCAAAAACTGACCCTGAACCCTAAAAATACCCCTTTAATTTAACATAATTAGCAATTAATCAATTAAATTAAATTAATTACCAATTACATTTTAATTAATTAACAAATATTTTTTAATTAACAATTAATTAAATATTACTACCAATTATTAAATTTACATATTTAATTTATTATAATTAAATTACTTCCCACCCTATTCCCCTATAAACCCACAACCCGCTACAGGAAATAAATTATTTAAATTTACACAATTAGCAATTGATCAATTAAATTAAATTAATTACCAATTAAATTTTAAATAATTACCAAATATTATTTAATTACCAATTAATTAAATATTACTACCAATTAATACATTTACATATTTAATTAATTATAATTAAATTACTTCCCACCCTATTCCCCTATAAACCCACAACCCGCTACAGGAAATAAATTATTTTAATTTACATAATTAGCAATTAATCAATTAAATTAAATTAATTACCAATTACATTTTAAATAATTAACAAATATTATTTAAATACCAATTAATTAATTATTACTACCAATTAATAAATTTACATATTTAATTAATTATAATTAAATTACTTCCCACCCTATTCCCCTATAAACCCACAACCCGCTACAGAATAAAATTACACAATAATTTTAAAAAAAATCATTAATTAAAAATAATTATAACATAAAATGACACTTTTCACACATATTATAACATAAAAATACTATAAATAATTAAATATTTTTTAAAAAACTATATTTTTTACTATCTAGATTATATACTTGGATATTTTCACTTTCTATATTATTTACAGTCGATATTACTTCACTTACCTTAAAAACGATATTTTGGCTGTCGATATTCTGTACTGTCGATATTTTGTCCAAACGATATTTAAAACTCGATATTCTGTCCAAACGATATTTTGGAGTCGATATTATGTCTGTGCACCTGCCGAACGACCTGGTGACCATACTCATAAATGCAATATTCTGAGCTGGAATATTGCGGGTCTTAGATCGAAAAAAGATGACCGCAGGAGACTTGGGACAGGGAGGAATATTTTTGGCTGGACGGCTTTAGCTCATATTTTGTACCTGCACGTCCAGCTTCGGCAGGCAGAGCAAAAGGAGGCCTGTTGTTTCTTCTCTATTTGGACCTAAGGGGCTCTTTAAAAAGGCTTGAGATTGACTCCCCACACTGTCTGATATTGGAGCTTAGTAAGCAGAATCATCCAAAGTTTTTATTAGTGAAGATTTATAATTCGTGGGAGTGTGGTTATGTAAATTAACATTTAAGTACCCTGAATCATTTTTTTATGGATTATAAGTCTAAGCAATCCACTTTTCCCTATTATGTCTTATTATTGAGCAATTTTAATATGCATTTATGTGATTTACATTGTTTAATTGACGATCCTAATGGTTTTAACTATGCCACGGCTTTGCATTTTGACCACACCAGGTGGGGCGAGAGCCTTGAGTCTCTTTTAACTGACGCTGATCTTTTGTAACTTAGCTTTGTTAATCCCGAGGATCGGTGTCCCACATTTAAAACCAAGGCTAGTAACTCTATTATAGATTTTTTTTTCATGTCCCCTACGTTATTGAACAAAGTAAATTTCTATAATGCTCAGGAATCCCCTTCGAGTGACCATAACTCGGTTGTTTTAATTTTGGATATTAGCTATGGAATTCTGGGCAAGGGAGGTAGGAACCGGGACCAGATTAAGGTGCTACCCTGTGATCAGGGGAGGAGGCTTAGATGGGCGAATATAACCCCGGACACATTCCTTAAGGGCCTGTGGGAGAATTGCTCAGATGGCATTTCCGTCTGTATTGACCCTCTGAGTACTAAGGATGCGGTACTCAGAGCTTTCGAAGGCACCTGTAGTCAGATAGGCCTTGACTTAACCACTAAAACCAAAATGAGACCTAAATGTGACCCAAAATGGTTCGATGAGAAATGCTCACATGTTCATCGCGAATTATGCCTTGCCCTGAAAAAACAACCCCGGGATAGGGATCTGATAGCCAGGTGGAAGAAGGAGTATAAGTTAGTCCTTTACAGGTGGAAAAACAAGATAAAGGAAGAGGCTTGGAACTCTTTATTGTCTGCGGAGGTGTTAAGGTTCTGGACCATCATCAGCACCCCATTTTTTTCGGGGGAGGATATTGAAACTCATGATTGTAACATCACAGAAGCTCAGTGGCTTTCTCAATTTGAGGCAATTTATGAGTTATGGTGGGCTGTGGACTGTACCCCATTGTCCACCCTACATCAGGCCAGTACCCCGATTGTGTTAAATGAGGGGGAAATTGGGAAAGCGATAAGAGATACTGCTAGTAATAAAGCACCAGGTCCAGACAGTGTTGCTGCAGATCTCTTTAAAAGTAACCCTCAATTCTCGGCTAAAATCCTTGCTAATGTCTTCCGTGCTGTGGGTACAGCAAGCTTCCCGGCCTCCTGGTCTAAATCTATTATTATTCCTATTTTTAAACAGGGGCAGCGAGTAGATCCCCGGTGTTATAGGCCAATATCCCTCATTGATTCCTCTGTGAAAATCCTGGGAAAGGTTATTTTATCTAAAATCACAGACTGGGTAAATGAAAGGGGTATTCTGTCTAACATGCAATATGTGGGAGAAGTACTATGGATCAGTGTTTAAATTTGATCTTTTATTAGGCAAATACACCATGGCCAAGGAGGGTTGTCTAACAATGGCTTTTATGGACCTATCCAGCGCGTTTGATCTGGTTAATAGATCAAAGCTCTGGAATATTTTATTGGAAAAGGGACTTGACCCCTGTTTAGTTTATTTTTTAGCTAACCTTCACCAAGACCTCACAGCCTCTGTTAGGTTATCCGAGGCTAGCGATTGTACCAGATCTTTTAACACGGGCAGGGGCGTACGGCTGGGATGCATCTTGGCGCCCCTGCTTTTTACCCTTTATGTGAATGATCTGGACAAATCGCTCGTTGAAACTGCATTGGATATTCTGCGTGTGGGAGAGTGTCCAATCCCTGTTCTCCTCTAGGTGGACGATGCGGTTCTTTTAGCCCATATGGAAGTGGGTCTACAGCGGCTATTAGATGCTTTTGGGGCGCTCATGAACTCACTGGATCTGATCGTGAATAATGGAAAGTCACACAACATGACAGTAGGTCATACACCTAGAAAGAAATATTATTGTAATGGTGTGGAGGTTTCCTCTGTGTCTTCCTTCACTTATTTGGGTGTTCTTTTTGATGACAGGTCATCCTGGGTTCAACGACAAAAAGTCAAAAAGAATGCTGTTACTCGAGCCTCCTCATCCCTTTTAGGATGTGCACGGTGTCGGTGGGCCTGACCGATAGAGGCTATCCTAAAGGTTTATAAGGCCAAGTGGCTATTGCTGCCTATGGATCCTCTATATGGGGCTATAAAGATCAGGCCGGCATACAGATAGCTGAAAACAAATTTTTAGGGAGTCTTTTGTCCGTCCCTCAATCAACTCCATCGTACGCTATACATCAGGAGCTACGGCTAGGTTATGTCTCCGATATTTTGAGAGCAGCTCTGTTGCTTTGCTAGCTCAAAACTTGGTTGAAACGCGAATTAACCCTGAATCACATGATTTTACTAGACTGTAATGCGCTGGATTAGTCTGTAAAAATCAAATGGTTGGCGTACGTTGAAAGTATGTTATCTAAACTAGGACGCCAAGAGCTTTATGAGGAACCTGATAAGATTTGGAAGGAGGACGTATTGTGGGTAAAACTGAATTTTAAGAACCTCTTGTCTGTGGGGCAAGAAGAACAGGAGTTATGCAAACCCTTAGTTAGGGTCCATTATTTGCTAAAAACATCTATTAACATTGAACCTTTAACTGTTAACTGTTAATAAGTCGTACCATTGTTGGCTCTTAACTAGGTTGCATTTTATTTGATTCATTTAACATTGGGGGAGTATCAAGGATGTGCAATCCTGAAGATGCTGAACCATGCCAATGTGACAATTTCTCGTCCCACAACACATTACATTTTATGATGTTCTGTGACTTTTTTTCCCCATAATTGCATGATATTTTTGTTACCTATTCTGGGAGGAAGGGGTTTCACCCAGGTTAGACCATTGCTAGTCTTTCTTCAATCTTTGTGTAACCCTAGTGATATTTTTAATATTGCATCCTTTTTGGTAGCAGCAGTGAGGATTAAGAATAAGAGAATTCAGAGTACGATTCCATCTTAAGTTACCGCTTGTGGTCCTCTGCAAGTTTCAGGTTAAGGGATCTGAATAGGTGATAGGGTTTTATAATGAACTGAAATTTTGTTTATGTATTTTAACTGTTATGCCTAAAGATTTGAAATATTGTCTTTGTCTGTGTTCCGTTACTGTACTTTTATGATTTTAACTAATCGAATAAAGTGGATTGACTGACTGACTGACTTAGATTACTAGCAAAGGTGTTAAATAAAAGCAGTTATATTTCAGTCTGATTGCTTTTATATCCCCCAATCATTTTGAACTGCTCAAACTCCTCAAACAGTTTTTGGGTGATCTGCTCTCCTAACCTAAGGTAGAGAATACAATCTCCCACAAATAATTTGTATTTGGACATCCTTATTATAGGAGCCTCAATATTCTCATTCTCTCAAATCCTCACTGCCAAGGGATCTATAAAAAATGTAAATAAAACTGGTGAAAAAGGACAATCCTGGAGCATTCCCTTGTTTATACCTACTACCCCTGCTAGATTAAAATTAGCAAACACCTTCGCTTGAGTCCATTCGTATAAATTCCAAAGCATTACAATAAACTGAGAAAGAAAAACAAGCCTTGTTTGACCACAGAGAAGAGCATCCTAATTTACCAGGTCAAATGCTTTCTTTACATCGACCATTAATGTGACTGCAGGGGTCTGGTTTACCACAAAATAAACTACTTCATGCACTAAGAAACCTGGATTGGCTGATATCACTCTACCAACCACAACCCCTGTCTGATTATTATATATTGCAGCCTGTGCTGCCGGAGTAATGCGACTTACCCATATTTTCATTAAAAGCTTGTAATCCACATATAAAAAGCTAATTAGTCGATATGAGTTGACAACTCTTGGATTTTTATCCTTTTTCTAAAAACCTGACAACCCTTGATTCCTTAAAGGCCGATGGGACCTCCCCTCCTTCCCTTATGAAATTAAAGTGCTCCCTAAAGAAGGGTGTAGGCTCGCTGGCAGATGCTTTAAACGACTCTGCAGGAAGACCATTGTTGCCACAAGACATTTAGGCAAGAGCTTGCTGTATCTCTACCGCTGATATACCCGCAGCCATGCTCTCTTCCTGGTGATTGCCAAATGTAGCAGCCTAATGGACGAAAAGCATTGGCACATACTATCCAGATGGATCGAGTACTTGATTTTGTACACATTTTTTATAATGCTGTGTTAGAAATGGGATTTCTGGTTGGCTAGGGCTTGCGCCTATTCCAGGCAGAAACCACCACTCCAGTCAGGGCAAGGGAGTTACACGCTGAAGATATCCCCTGTTCACCCCCTTGGTAGCTTGGTACAATGTGAAAAGCATTCGCGTAACACACACACACAGCAGCAACACACTAGGCACACCACAAAAGCAACTCCACACAAGGTTATATAAAATATTGACCTCAGCATCATATCTAGCATCATGAAGGCACTATGTCTGCATCACAGTAGGCATAAAAACACATTAGGCCCAACCCTCCCAAGCATAAATAGCTTACGCAATAGGGCTCACAAGCATAAACACATTATGCGCAGATCAGGGTGCATAAATCACATCTGGCAATAACATTAGGCAATCCTTTGGGGCATTGCGCCCTCTCAGTACATACAGGTACCCAAATGACCCCAGGCCAACTGGCCTTTTACTGGGGCCCCAATGTCCTCTGTCCCAAAAGTCCGGGCGTAACTGTAGGGCCTTCCAGGTGGCCCTCTGGCTGCCAATGCGGCAGAAACAAGGTGCGCTGGGGCTTGGGGTGCAACTCACCCCTTCCTTGTCACCAAAGAAAAATGCCCCCCAAATATTGCAGCTGCCCGCGCTCTCGCGGTGCAGCTGAGCAAACAAAAGGGCACTCACTGTGCCTCATCGGCCCCACTCCGGGACTCTGCTAAATAAAACTTGCCCCACATTGCAGCTGCCCAAAACTGTGGTGCAGCTGTGAGAATACACTGGCACTCACAGTGCCTCTGGAGGTCCATTCACCGGGCTCCTCCCTGTGCCCTCGGTCGGAACCAACAGTGTGCAAAGTAAAGCCCTGCTCACCGGGGCTGCTCAGGGACTCCTCTGATCTAGTAGGCAACTCCGCTCTTCGCCAGCTCCCGTTCCTGGGACACGAGACATTGGCATGGAGCCTACGAGGTTGCACACAGGGCTCTCCTCTCTAGTGGGGGAGCACCGCCTCGAATAAGGCAGCCTTCTCCTGCGTCTCACTCAGCCTCACAACCACTGCTCCTCTCCACAGCACCCACAAAGGGGGCGTGGGCTCTCACTGGGATGCAGATTCTGCCGACACGTGAGGCTCCCACCAGCACACAGGAGCCCTGCTCGGGCAGGCACTGTCGTCCTCTCTTTATGCCTCCTTCCACTTTTGCCCGCAAGGCCCCACCCATGTCCAGGCATCCCACCTGACTTCTGTCTCTGCCCGCAGCGTTTTACAGGGCTGGGTAGGCTCCCATTTTCTAAATAGGCATAAAAGCTGCATGGGCACCTGCTACAAAAGCAGCATAAACACCAGTACGGGGTGGGCACCCGCTCTTTTGGCAAAATGCGGGGTAGGCTCCCGCTATCCCTGGCAATGCGTGGAGGAATACTCACGTCGGGATTCCCTCGGCGCACACGTTGCAGCCCAGCACTGCCGGGCACTAACGCCCTATTCTCCTCCAGGAATACGGGTGTAGCGCTCATGAGGCGCTTACGCCTTAGAGTTCAAGGGGCAGAGCTGGGAAGCAGGAAGAAATCAAACATCCTGGGTGCTGGCGCAGGGCCGGTCCTAGGATATGTGGGGCCCTGGGCAGAATAGGAACAACAGAGGCCCCTAAGCAAATACGACACAGGATCGGATCAAGACGGCTAAGAAAGTTCTCTTTTTCCTTCATATTAAAATTACCCCCTACCCTTAAAGTTAACAGCTAACAATCATTGACAAAATGCAGCCGTGGCCGACTCATGCAGTTTAAGCTAAATGAGTAACTACAATAAATGATTTTACTTTCACATTGTCGTTTTGACCAATAAGTAGCTCCTTCACACACACTTGCATAGAATCACAACTGCAATGCAGGACCATTACTCTTTGCGCTCTGCAGAGAGGCCATATTTTGAATGGTCATGTAATCTGAACACCTTTTTGACCCACAGACAGGCAAAGTGTGAAAGTTGTACTGCCTGCTGCCTCAACTCCAAAGTGCTCAACTGTAGCCTGTTATAAACACCTGGAGGCGACTCAGTACAAAGGGTGCATCATTCAAGAGTAATATGCTGTGAAATAAAATACACAAACACACATGCTGGAAATAGCTAGCACTCTTGGGGAATGCAAGATTCAGTAAAGCAAGGGAAATATAAACAGGAACAAAATTACTGCCATGGGTTACTCTGGAATTATGTGGCAGGAGAGGGTTAGATTATGTGGCAGGGTGAATAAATTATGTGGCAAGAAAAAGCAAATTATGCAGCATAACCTGGCACATTTTGAAATAGTATTACTTCATTTTTTTTGCCATTTTTAAACTTGGTAACACTGTTTGGGCCCTGGTTGCACCCCATTAGTACAGATGTAGAGCTTTGTGACGAATCCTCTTCTAGGCAATTCTTGGTTCCCTATTTCTCTTAAACTCAAAGCTGTAAATTGTTTAATACTGTTTTAAACTGTCTTTTTAACTATGTATTGAGTGTTTTTTAATAATATGAATTGTATTTTAATTGTCATGTGTTTTTAAGATATTATTATATCGAAATAAAGCTTTGTACTACTACTAATTTAACACCCAAATTTAGCAGTGGGAAACAGAAAGTTGACTATTCCAGCTTTTCAAACGGCCTTTTCCACATGCGTCAAGACGTGTCGCTGCATTTTTAATAACTTTTTAAAGGTTTGAGATAGAAAGCAATTTTGTTGTTAAAATCTGTAGATTATGCAGCAGATGATGGATTATGTGGCAGATGCGTCAAGTGAATAATTATGCAGAAATCGCCGCCACTGCACAACAGCATAATTCCAGTGGCCTTGCCTAACATCAAGCATCAGACTGGGACAGAAAATAGGCCTCTGTACCAAAATAAAAGGGGCCCCCATTAGGGAGTTAGTTAGCTAGAAAAGTGTTCCATGTTTGCAAACTAGCTCAGTTTTCAATTTGTAAACACATGCTGTATAAGTTTTTTGTAAGGTATGGAAGGATTGCACTGATTTCAGTTTGCTGCAGGCAATGTTTGCTTTATTATCATAAAAATCCACAGTAAAAACTGGCTCACTTGACCATAAAGCAGGTCAACAACTAGCCAAAAAAATAGCCTGCATACTGACCTGAGAGCAGGGCTTTAAGTGGGTTGAAGAAAACCTGTCATTGCCTCTAGATGAATATTACAACAAGTAAAATTACACCTAGAACAAGCCAGTACTATTGGCTTTTTCAGTGGTTATTAGTTGCATAAGATGAATAAGCACCATCTACAGCGTCCTTCTAGATAATATTGGAAATGCTCCAGTTCTGACATGAAGAGACTGTGAAAAAACTATAACGAGTCTCACTGTAGTTGCATTAAAGGTAGTGAAGGGTGCCACTGCTGCAGAGTTAAGATTTGTTTTTTTCCCTCTGAGGGTAAGGGCAAAAATGGAGAGTGGGCTTGTCTCATTACCTGCTTTTCAGAATTTTCATTCATTGTGCAGACACTGGATCAATGTTTTTGCAGGCAAAAGTAAGGACATGAATATAGGGCCCCTTTTCAATGTCCATTTTAATGGACTACCGGGTCTTAGACTTAAGTGACCCAGCAGACTTTAATTAGTGCTAAAATAGTACTAAAGAACGCTGCTCCATCCACCTTTGCATGCAGATTGTGCTCCTCTGGATGCACCTCTTGTCTCAATGCCGCGCACACCTATCTGCTCCCCCCACTGTATTCCATTTGTCTTTCCCCTTTTTATTCACCACTCTGCTCCCTTTCCACTTGCCCTGGGTGAGCAGTTTCCATTGTGATGCGCCACCGTCAGCACTCTATCCTTTGCTGTGCCCCTGCAGGATATTCTCTCTTTTATTCATACAGGGGCAGGGCCACTTCACAGGCAAGGGCAGTCAAATTACCTGCTGATTGCTGTCATCAACATGCACATACAGCCATTAGGCCCACAGAGACGGGCCATCAGGGGACATTGATATAAAAAGAAAACATATAAACTCTCAGGGGGACCCCTGGGCCTTGAACTTCTGATGTCGAGGCCCCACGGCTGCGAGCAGGCGCGGGCCCTGGCAGATGCCCACGCTGCCCATGCGACTGCTCACCAATTATAGAAAAACTAAGCACGCTGCCAGAGATGATGACAAAATTATTGGAGGATATAAATGAGAACACAAATAAAAAGTCTCCCCCCTTAAGCAAAAGTCCAGTAAATGAGGCCAAGGCGGCAGTCAAACTAAGGGCAAGAGGGGATGCAGCCAGGGTCATAACACCATCTTTAGAAATTCCATCCACTGGCGGGTCAACAGCTGACCTTCAAATACTCCAAGTCACAGGCAAAGGAGAAACCACTCCACTACCTCATGCAGATCAAGACTTAGATGATCTTAACAGAAAGGGGAAAAGACAAAAGAAGCAAAAAGGCCGCAATAGGAACCGTTGGCCCAGGCAAGAGCTGAATCTCTACCCACTGTTCAACATCCACAAACGACCACATTCAATCGTGAAAAATGACCAAACAAATACAGACGAGGAAACCAAGGGGTTTCAATCGGGCAAAACTTCATCAAGTCGTGCAGATTCAATCGGGCAAAATGACCAAACCAGCACAGATGAGGCAATTAAGGGGTTAGAAAACCAAAAAATTCCACCAAGTCGTATTAAGCAGCACCAGACGGGCTCTTCATCCCCTGTGAGGGAAAAAGAAATAGCAGGAGTGGACCAGGTCAACTCAAGCAAAGGGGGGTTACAGAATCAAGTATTATCACCAAAGGCACAGTTTTGGACCCTATGCCCTCAATAAGTGATGTGAGCCACAGGCAAATTAGGTTATTAGAGTCGCCCGGAAATACTAAAGAGCAAAATCAGACTAAAGTCAGCAGCCAGCACAAATCTTATCAGGACAACCATTTACCATCGGCGCTGGACAAAGGAGACAGGGCGAAAAAAGGTTGGGATGCAACCCAAAAAAGTCCTAGAGCATTGGAAATATCGTCCCCCACACTCGAACAAAAAAAAGCGAGGGTGCGGATACTTGGACCCTGGATGGGACCAGCCCAAGCCCGAGGGGCGATAAGACCTGAGTCTCCAACAGGGGTTGATAGGGCCACCTCTCATGGAGCTACAACCATCACACTCCTATATCCAGAGTATAAGTCAAAAGGCAGTTGTGATATATTAAACCGTGGGAACATCATTAAGCTGATAGATGCCATCGGGTTGTCAAATGCTGTAACCCCACAAGACATCATCTCAGTTGAATTCATAGCACCAGGACAGGGGCAAATGAATGAAACTACGAAGGTCACCTGGCGCTCTAGTGAGGTAACGAATAAGATATTAAGCCACACTGAAATCTTTAACCAGTGGGGCATCACTATACTTCCCGGCAGGAAACTAGGATACCCATATGTCCTTCAGAAAATCCGACCTACTGACCACCCACGCGCGGAAAAAAGAAAAGTTTATTTGGTCTTGAGGAGTGCCCGGGAAAAAACTCCTGCGCCTGACTCGGAAGATCAAAAGGGACGAGAGGGCCTGTACAAATCCAAAGGGGAAATGGAACAGACCTGTTCATGGTCTATCGAATAAACTGGGAGAAGAATCAATGATCACTTACCTTCGGTCATTCGAGATCATACTGTTAGAAGAGGCATGGCTGACAGAGCCGCAGCACTTGGAAGGGTTTAAAACTCACCATATACCAGCCACCAAAGTGAAATCATTGGGAAGAGGCAGCGGAGGTCTAGCGATTTTCATATCAGCAAATAACGCAATTACTTCATAGGATCTCATAAGTTCATCCTATTCTTTCCAGTCTGTGAAAATTTCCTTCAACTCTGCCCAAGGCCAGCCCAGAATCATAATCTTGCTGAATGTGTACATTCGTCCAAATTCCGCGTCAAGACAAAAAGTCTCAAAAGAGTTGATAGCGACAGTACTTAGAATGAGATCAAGGTTTCCGAAAGCGGACATTGTACTTTCTGAAGATTTTAACATGTGGTTAATGTCGGTTCTCCAAAAAACCGAAGTAACTAAAACACAAGAAAGCGTTTGGGCTATACCACCACAGGATTGTCCTGGTTGGCACAAAAAAGACCTGAAAGGATGCACCCTACAAGGAAATCTAGAACATCTTGGCCTCAGAGCACTTAATGGGCGCTTCACTCCAGACAAGCCGCCTGGCCTTTCATTCTTATCAAACACCGGTGTATCTCTAATCGACTATACTTTTGTCAATCTTTCTCTCCTGAATCAAGTAATTACCTTCGGGTTTGGGGACAGACCTGAGAGTGATCATAGTCCTCAAGAAATATTGCTCAGTACCAGAATGATGCAACATGAAGAGGCGGGAACACTAGCTTTTTAAAAGCTTTACGATCAACTTAAAACGAATAAAGTGCTCAGTTAAAAACTTACAGCTAGTATCAAAGGAGGCTAAGGACATGATAGAGAACACAGGTGAGGTAATTGAAGGTCAAATTGCCAATTGGGCTAGCTTTACAAGCAAGCTGTCAGCCAGACATGCAAAACCAAAAATGCATGGGAAAGCGACGGGGTCCCAACAGTCGATCTCATGGGACCCAGTAATATGATCGGCGAAAAAAGGCATGAATCGGCTATGGCGGGAATTAAGAACAAAACCAATGGATACATCAATCTTAACCAAACTGAGAGGAGCTCGCAGGCATCTGAAGGTATTAAAAAGAGAACATCGCAGGGCACACTGGAACTCCTTCTGGGCCAAACTATATCAAGACATAAGTTCAAACAACTCTGCAAGAGTCTGGCGTACTGTAAACAGCCTTGAGGGCCGTGTCCCGAAAGCTGCATCATCAAACATACTCGAGTCCGAGTGGTATTTTTTTCTGCATACACATTTCAACAACGAGGTCACTGGCACAAAGAGCAACAACACTTTAACAGGGTTGAACACAATTCCAAAACTCCTTCGAACAGGGTCAACAATGGTCGAGCTTTCCCACAAAAATTCAAAAAACAATAAAGAACTAGAGGGACAAAAGCATGACAACCGCACTGATTATGGTACAGGTTTGAAGGACCAAATCGAAAGGCAGATAAAAAAAGGGTCGGAAAGATGGGGCCCCAGGGCCAGGTGGAATTCCACAGGCTTTGTTCAAGGAGGACCCAGCTTTCTGGGCATCCAAACTAGCTCCACTTTTTTCTTCCATTTAATCAAAGGACCTCATTCCACCTTCCTGGCGAGGATCGATCCTTGTTCCAATCTTCAAAGGAGGGGACCAAAAATCCCCCAGCAACTATCGGCTAGTTGCTCTCATTGACAATGAAGCCAAGTACTTTGCAGGGATTTTGCAAAATTCATTACTGGAATGGGCCGAGGAACATTCAATAATCCCACTAAACCAAACTGGCTTTACAAGCGGGAGAGGCACTATGGTTAACCTCATGACTCTCTCGTGCTTGATAGATAAGTCGGAGCTTTGCACCCGATCGCTTTACATAGGATTTATAGACTTTAGTTCAGCTTTCGAAAAAGTCAATAGGGGCAAGCTGTGGCAGAAGCTTGTAGATCTGAACATCCCAGATGGTCTATCAAGAGCCTTACAACTACTGCATCAGGACACTTGGGTCAGGATTAAGATTGGCGATGGCTCCAGATTGTCAAGACCAATTTTTACAACAAAAGGACTGAAACAAGGATGCGTCCTTGCCCCCAGACTTTTCAATCTATTTTTAGCAGATCTTCCGGAAGCCCTCAACAAAGTAAATTCCCATGCTCCCAAACTAGGCAGTCTACAGCTGTCAAACATTTTATATGCAGATGACGTGGTTCTCTTAAGCAGCACTAAGGTGGGCCTACAAAGACTCATGGATGCAACCGCCGCATACTCAGACAAGAATGAGCTTGTGATAAATAAGAAGAAAACATAAATCTTGGCAATTCGCCCAGGAAGACCAAAAAAGCTGACATGGATCTTACATTCTGAAAGAATTACAGAAGCAATATGCCACAAGTACCTAGGAGTGATCTTCAACAACAACGGAAGATACTAAACCCATCCGGGAGAACAAAAAAAGAAAGGTACAGCACTAGCTTTTGCTCTCAGCTCCATCTATAAGGAATTATTCTGCCCAACTTTTGCTCCAACCTAATAGGTGGCGCAGGCAAAAGTCATTCCAACACTAACATATGGAAGCGAGGTGCTTAAGGGATTGGATAGCGATAAATGAGACATAATTATAGCAAACATCTTTAGAACAGTCTTTCACTTACCATCCTTCACTTCGCCAGCACAAATCAGGCTGGAACTGGGCATCTGTGAGCAAACTTTGGGCAGAATGATGCATTTCCTAATGTGCTGCCACAAGCTGAGGCTACCAAAGAAGGCAGCTTAGCAGAACACCTATGGTCCGATCTAAAAACAAAACGATGGCAAGCGGGGCATCGATATCTGTCAAGTGGGATAAAAACCTTAGGCCTGAGTGATGCATGGGACCTGCTTGTCAGCCAACATGAGTTTAAAAGGCTAGCGAAAAAATGCACAAAGAAGCTCTCCTCAATGGAAGATAAGGCGAGCCTTGCAAAACGAAGCCATGGTTGGATGACCCTCATCACATACGATCAGCTGACACCTCAGAGCTACTTAACTTGTACTTTTGATGCACACTTCAAACTCAGATTTCTAAAATTAAGATTGGGGGTGATTAACCTGTCTTGCTACCTCCCCAAATGGAAAAGAGAACAAGCCCCGGAGACATGTCGTTTTTGCGGCAAGTACAGGGAAGATATAACTCATGTTGTGTGCCTGTGCCCCAGCCTCCTGAAAGAAAGAAGGCTTCTCCTGCGGAGGGCCTGGAACAACAAGGAAGTCAGATCATGCAGATCCGCAGTATTGTCCTGCTTTGACCCACGGAACACATATTTAAATTGCGCACTGGTGAGGTTTATGGACTGGGTAATAAAAAAACTAGGGAAGGGGATATGCCAATCGCCAGCTCAACCGGAGGCGCAGATGCTTGGACCTCCATAAGAAGGACAACACTGCCCTGTGGGCACCTTGCGAAAATCGAACAGAACTCTAAAGGCCAAATCAACACAAATAAAGGGTCGTGCACACTGGCTGGACACCTTTAGTCTGCTAAATATAAACCTGGCAAGAGCCATTTTGAATGAGACAGTTTCTATAGGTGCAGGGCAGAATCAAGAGAGTTCGCACCTATGGTGGCCTGGTAAATCTGCTTTTTACTCTCATTACTGCTATTTAACAAGTCCATTAATTGAATAAGTATCAAAATTGTTTTATCTTTTGTATTGTGCAAAGGTTTTTTTAAATCATGCAATAAAATTTTACTTACTTACTTACTTACCATGGCTAGCGCCGGCCCTGTGCTGGGAACACCCCAGCAGGGCTCAGCCAGGCAGGCCAGCATGCAAGGATCCCCAAGAGTCAGCAGCTGGGTCCCACAGCAGTTCTTTCTGGCAGGGCGTTCCCTCCTGTCCCAGTAAGCACAAGCACAACACTTCCATTGGGTCACAGCCTCAACATTTATACTGGCATTATCTTTGTCTTGTCTGGCACAGGTCTTAGGGGGAACCAGGCATATCTGGTTCTGGGGAATGTGGAGCACTTTGCTTACAGGGCTCCTCTTTCCCTTTGTCAGGTGGGGGCTCGTCATCAGACACAACACAGTGGGGGTGGAGCCACCATTCACATAGGCAGACACAGACCTATTCAGGGTCAGGGGACTACTCCTTCCACTACTCCAAATGCAGATGCCCTATTCAGCCTAGCGCTGACTCACCATGCCCTCCCTGGAGCCACACACACCTCACCAGCCCCTGTCACTCCAAAGCCAGACATGCAATCCACATTAGGCAGCCAGACACATACCACACAGAAATGCCAACTTCTAAAAGTGGCATTTCTAAAATAGTTATAATAAATCTGTGCACACCATTGCACTGCATTTATTATTACCATTCCAAATACACCAAACTTGACCACACTGCTCCTCTCATAATAGGAATTACTACTAAAACACTTATCAGGGAATCTCTAATGAATTCCTGTGGGAGGGCATCCTCACAGTAGTGAGAAACCAAAATGGATGTTTGTGACTACCAGGACATCTCACACACTAAAGGTACATGTCCCACCTTTCACCTACAATGCACCCTGTCCATTGGGCTAGCTAGGGCCTACCTTAGGGGTGACTGATATGCAGTAAAATGGGAGTCACAGTAATGGCACTCACTTTCCACGTCACAGCGGCAGTAACACTGCGCGCAAAGGCCCTGCAATGGCAGAGGCCTGGGTTAGGTTTGATAGGCTACTTTGGTGAGTGGTGCAATCAGCGCTGCAAGCCCACCAGTACCATTTAATTTACCAGCCCTGGGTATATGCGATATCACTTTACCAGGGATTGACAGGTAAATTAAATGGGCCAAACAGGTGTAGACCATTCTTACCATGTTTATCACAGAGAGCACACACATTTTACACTGGACAGCAGTGCTTAAGTGCCCGGAGTCCTAAAACCACCAACACCATGTCATAAAAAAGGCAAGGAGAAAGGCAAAATGTTCAGGGATTACCTTGCCAAAGGACCAAGTCCAACATGCTGTAAGAAAACGTTGGACACTTTTGACTCTATCACAAACTGTTTCCCCAGTCCCAAGCGTCTGCAACTCAGTAACTAGTGACACATCCTGTTTAACCCACCTCGACCAGACAAGAAGAGTAGCAATCATCTCGCTTTCCTCAGATACCTTCTGTTCAAAAGCCCTCAAGCTCTTGGTTTCCTCCAGAATAAAAAAGATGCCTCAAATTGTGTATAGCTTTACTCAGATGATTAGCTATAAACGATTGTGAAATCTGGGGCCTATTCCTCTTCTGGAGAGCAGCAGCCACTGCATATTGGAGCTCAGCTATTCGCTCCGCACAGTTTTTAGATTGTTGAGTCATATAAGCAATTATCTGCCCCGGATTGTGGCCTTAATGGCTCCCCTTCCAAAAACAGTGATGCTGTGCCTTTATTCAACAGAATAACATTCCCCAATAAATGTTCCCATATCCTTTAACCACTCTTGATTGGCATGACGTTTGCAATCCATCTGCCACCTGGACTGCTCCCTTTTCCTTGCCTTGAACTCCACTTCAATGGTTACCAGGGAATGATCCAAAAGTTAGTTTACCCAAATATCTTAACCCACATATTTAAGGGAATAAGAAATTTGGAAATAATCAATACTGGAAGCTATATGAAATAGGTGCAAGAAGCACGTATATTGTGAGATTCCCAAGTGTTCCCTACTCCACAGTCCAATCAATTTGTAGAACTGCTTCAATGCATCTACCACTTTATTGTTTTTGGCTTTAATTGTTTTTAAGTTTTATTGGATGTAGCCAAGACAAAATCCTGTATGAAATTAAGATCTCCCTCTAAAATTATTGGACTCACTGCTCCCACAGACATATTATTGATCAGGTTTATTGTATCTGGGTCATCAATTATCGAGGCAGGATAATTCACCAAATTCAAGGGATTTCCATTTCCATTAACTTTCAGCCAGGTCCATCTGTCTTAAGGGCCCCTGAAAACTTGAGAGATCAGCCATTCCACTCCTTTACCGATGTACACTGCTACCCGCCTAACTGCCAGCCCAGCTTAAGTGAGATATATCTTAAAATAATGCTTAAGAATTAAACGTTTCAGGAAGTTGCCTTTAAAGTGGGTCTCCTGAAGAAATAGAACTTGGGGGAAAAACGAGGTTACCATCTGATTAAGCCCCTGTACTTCTGCTTGTTAGACATACCATTGACATTGCAAGAAATTATTCCAGCTTTAAGCCCCGTTACCATGGTAGCACACTCTTAATTGTGTCATCCTTATATATTAAAATGCTAACACTACATAATCTACTATGATTCTGCTCTTTTTTTGCTAAACGTGCTCCCCATCAGCCATGGATTCCCCCCCCCCCATCCTGAAGCCCCTACTTTTCAAATACATTACACCCTGCTCAATGGGATGTTTAGGTCCTGCCCTAGGGGTGACTTAAATATATTAAAGAAGAAGGTAATGGCAGACCTGAGACATGTTTGGAGGGCTACTTAAGTGGGTGACACAAGGGGTGCTGCAGCCCCCCTTATATTATTAAATTTGCAGGCCATAGCCATATGCGGTACCACTTTACTAGGGACTTACAATTACATTAAATGTGCCAATTAGGTGTAAGCCAATTTCACCATGTTTAAAGGAGAGATCACAAGCCATTTAGCAATGGTCAGCAGTGGTAAAGTGAACCAAGTCCTAAGGCCAACAAAAGTGAAATCCGCAAAAATAGGTGGCTAGGTTCAACAATTTACACTGTCAGCATCAGTGTATCAAACAGTTCAATCAGTGTTTTTTTTTAAATTAAACATAATATTGTATTTAATAAGTGGGATACATTCACATAGTCATTTGGAAACCGGGACACCAGGGATGGATACGTCCCTCCCTGATCTAGGCAATATAGGACAACATGTCTAGAGAAACTTGTGAGCAGATAGGGTATTGTGAATCATGTTCAACCGTATGGAATGTTTAATTTCTGATAAACTAGTTGGCTCATTAAGGAAGACCTTAACTTAAATATTGGCAGACGCAAATCATATTTTTGTTCAGTACAAGAAAAATGAAACTGATTTTCGTTCTGAAGAAGCATTGTCCATTTTAGACATTTTACAACTGAATTATTTCTAATTCAATTATAGGACAGAATTTATACTGCTTGAGCTGGTGGATAAGTGTCAAACTGGGAGCATATTTGCCATAAATCTGTCCTTCAGCGAACTGGCTGCACATTATCCTGTCAAGACGGTACTTTTTCACTGTGCATCTCTTAATCTAAACCTTAATGCTGACCCCACATCGAAGGTTAACATAATTAATTGTAGTGTGGGACACCTTTGCAATACTTAAAATTCACACGCACTGAACATAAAGCTGCAGAAGGAAAGTGAGAACAGATGGCTGATATCTCTGAATTGCTATTTCCTGTAACATAATCTCATTTTCTAAAAAGATGAGTCGAAATGTCTTTTGTGGGCAGATGCCACAATTATACACTTGTAATTCCTTATCAAAATTCTAAATTGAATAGGGCTAAGTGTAATTTTATTTAACTCAGTAAATCTTTAAGCAAAGTAGTTTGGAAAAGGTTTGGCGCCAATGCTTGCTTTATTTATTCCTGTACAGTACCAGATATGTTATTAAATATTTCAATTACATTAAGGTAAATCCATGACAACTATGCCGTGTGCTGTCTACGTGTTGCATTTCTTCCACATCACAGCTCATCCTCTGTCTTTGGTCTCAAACAGACCTCACTTATCAATAGTCTCTGTAATTCGCTGGATTGCTCCTTGGAATGTGTTCCTTTCTCTGTCAATTACTCAACATACATTAAAATGAAAAAGTGACAAATATTTTGTTTTTTACCGGTACGGCACAGAAGACAGAGTCTGGCATTGTGAAACATTGTTAATTGAATCTGTAGCTCTTCTTGGTGAACCATAATGAGCTCGTTTCATTTTTCAAAATTGTGTTTAATAATAGTAGTTTTTTTCTGTCTGTGATATTTGTTGAATAATTGATTTGTAGAAGATGACACAGTTATGGAAAATACTGGGATTAAAGTACAATATTACTGGTAGCAAAAAGTACAGTTTAACACTCAAAACACATTACTTCCTAAAACGTGCACACACACCTTTAATGTTCTTTTCAGGAGAAGTACGTCCTCTATACGTTTCCTTCAACAAACCTTAAAAAAACATTGCGTTTTTAGCACGGAATTTAGATTAGGCATATATGATTAGTTCAACAGAAATATCGCCACGCACCTGTATAATAATTATGTGAAAGTGGTGGGTACCAAGCTTAACCGTTTGCTTACTACACACTGTTGCGCAGCCTTATAGGGGGTAATGCCGTCAATGCATTGCAAATTGAACTGACTGTGTATTTTTAGTTTGTAATGTATGCTTTCTTCAGAAAATCGATACAATGGTTATCAAAAAATAATTATGTGTACATTTGTCTTTTGTATGTATTCTGAAAATATGGCTTGAATCAGCCGTCCTGGACCTATGCCAGACACTCTTATTCATCATGTTTACACTATTCTTCTGTCTTGATTCTTGGTGCTAAATATGTTGATGAAGATTGATGGGAGACTGATCGCCTTGTGTAGGGTCAGGCAGCATGATTTTTTTGACAGCTCATTACAGAGAACGTTGTTCCTCCTTGCTTCACAGGCTATATTATAGAACTGTACTCATAGGATAAAGATATATGACACACTGCTGCATAATGTCTCCCTCTCTTGAAGTGAGATGTCATTGAATATAAGCCTGAAAAGACAAATAAATATATAAACAACTTTATTTCTTCATTGGAATATGTAAGCTTGAATTGCTGCCTAATGCAAACACTGTGAAATGTGGACAGAAAAATTACCTTCTAAAAAAGGTGGTCAGTTTTTCTATGACAGAATGAAAAATTAAATGGGAGAATGAAAAGCTTCTTTTGTCAGTATTTTGAAATAATCTTTGAACCAAATCTCGGGGCAACTCTCTGCAAAGGGCACATCCATCTCATTCTCATCTCAAGCTTTCTTTTCATTGTCGACCTCTTGTGCGAAGTGGGGCAAGTTATTTTTATTTTATTGCGAGCATGAGAATGTGAGGGCATTTTCACCTGCTTATTACTACTTTCATGTTTATTGCAACTGCACATTTTTATTCCTATTCATTTCATTGCGTTCAACCTTATGTCGTTTAAGGAGTTTTGCTATGTCTCCTTTGTTCATACATTTTCAAATAGTTTATTTTGTTCATTTGCACTCTCTTTTATCTTGTTGAAGCATATTGAAAGTCATTACTTTCATGAATCCAGCTTTCACCTTGTGAACCCATGTCCCTTTCAATCAAAGAATTTTCATGGGACTGTCTGTGGTCATTAAGCCAGTATCAGCGACTCACCTGATGATGCTAGGCAGCTCAAACTTTAAGGCACAAGAGGTTCGCATAACCAAGGAATTTTGGAATTTCATAGCAGGTATTATTGCATCTACTATTCTGTACATTGTGCCAAGTATCTGCACACCTGTGAGTTATCATTCAAGCTTAAACAAACACTAGTAATGTGCTCCAATGCCGTTATCATCAGATATGGAACTTTAGAGAGCCGCAATTAACTGTTGGGTGTTAGACCTGTCAGCCTATGGTAGCCTTCCCCTAAACATTTTGCCTGTTCCTCTCGATTTATACAGACATTTGCTTATGTTGGCCTAAGGATTCTGTGCATTTTATCACTGGTAACCGGTGATGAAGTGGTTGTGTTCACTCCTCTAAACATGGTTAAATTGGATTACACCTGATTTGTATTCTCGATTTACTTATAATTCCCTTGTAGAGTGGTGTACCATATACCCAGGGCGTGTACATTAGATGCTACGGGTGAGCCTGCAGCAAATATTGTGCCATCCACTTAATTAGCCTCTAAAACATGTCACAGGGCTTGACATTGCAGCCTGAATCCAGTTGTAAACTGCCAATTCAGCTTGCCAATATAATCCCTTCGCTAAGTCCTAAACCCCCTTGTATTACATATGTCAACCCTAAGGTAGGCCATAGATAGTCCGTAGTGCAGGAGGCATTGTAAATAAAAGGTTGGATATGTACTTTTAAGTTTGACATGTCCTGGTGGTGAAATACCCCTAAATATGTTTTTCACTACTGTGAGGCTTACCTGTACCATAGGATAACATTGGGTTGCCTTATTACATGTAATAAGTGCTAACTTTTGACTGGGGACAGATTCGCATTTAATTTTTGGTACCTATGAAAACCTCTTTAATGCTAAAGTCAGATTTTTAAAAACAGTTTTGAAAATACAGCTTTTAGAAAGTTGGCATTTCACTGCCTGTGTCATTTGGTGACTGCTGCATGGCCTAGGTCACATGCCTGGGTGTAGTTGGCAGTTGGACTTTGTGAGTTTCTCCTAGACTGTCATACAGTAGAGGGATTAGGTGTGCCTGAATGTGCCATGTGCTGGTGAACGAATGGGGCAATGCTGGACACAGCCCTACTTGCAACTGAATAGGCTGTGCTCTGCATTCAAACAAAGGGCTTGTCACCACTGCATTGTTCTTGCAGCCAGCTTGCAGTCAGGGTATGAGAGGCAGGAAAATCTAATAACTTCAAAGAGAAAACTCTAGAAACTTCTCCTACTTTGAGGAAGGCACCAGATATAAAAATAGGGCCCTCAGATCCACTCTTAAATTCACTTTCTGGACCTGTGGACTGGCTCTCAGAAGACAGCCTTATGTTGTGACCTACTGTGTACTCCACAAGACTGCTTTGTTGCACCTGGAAGGACTGTTTTGCCACATGGGGCCTGCCATGAGCCCTCAGAGGCTTGCCCTGCTGATTGAGCCCTTCTTCTTCACCTGATCCCAGCACTACCAGAGTGACTCCAAGGGGTAGTTTTCTGACTTCCTGTTCAAAGCCACAGGGACATAATAGGCTCACACCATCTTGAACTATCACCTGGAACGAGCCTGAGAGGGTCCTAACCCGCTAAGTGGTGACCCTCCAGTCCTGGACCCTACGTGGTGGTGCTAAATGTGCCCAGATAGCCAAAATCCCAAAATCGGGTCGTAAACCATGTTTGGCTAAAATCGGCTCTGAGAACAAGGGAAGACTAAGGCCAACCTGCTCTTCTATCCATCCAAGGTGCATTGCCGGTTGGCCTGACTTTGCAGCCGCTCCTGCTACGTTCTCCACAGCAGCAATTCTTGTTCAGTGGTCCTTCCTCAAGGGTGTATCCAACCTCCTGGAAGTCTCATCGCCTACAGCCTCCTGCCTCGTCCTGCTGGAGATTTTCAACCACTAAAAAACTATGTAAGCCAGAACTTAGAGATCTTCACTGTGACTTGATTCAGTGGCTCCCTGAAGATGATGCTTCCTCCTCGACACCGCCTACAGCCTGGTCCTGCGGAACATTACATTCTCTGAATTTTTTCTTAAATATTTCGTTGAAGTCTAAAGATTAGCGCCAACCAGGTTCAATTCACTTCTTTTACCTGACCCATGCACCACCACGGTGAGCTATATTTTTTTTACTTTGACCAGGTCTCGCATGACTATTTCTCAGCAGTTGGTGCTTTGATATTTTAGGCACTATTTTTCACAAAAAACTTTGAAAATCATAACTCCAGTTCTACTAATAGCATTTTTTTGTAATTTTGGCATCAAGTAATATATTAGAATTTACTCAACTGGGACAATTTATGAGAAGTCATGCAGCGCCGCGCAACAAGTCAACTTTCTGCACTGCATGACAGGGAAAGGGCAGGAATAAGGCAATATGGTCATCACTGCCTTTTTCCTTGCATTGGTGCCATTTTGGAAGCCCAGCACCAATGCAGCACCCTTGCACCATGGTGCAAGAGTGCCTGAATTGCATACAGTATTGTTTTTGTGCTGGGAGGACACCTTTCTGCACCAAAAGAGTCCTGATAGGCATATTCCTCATTCTTGAGCAGAATGCTGCACACATAGAAAGAGGAAGTAACAAGGAGAAATAAAGATATTTCTCCTCTTTACGCCTCACCTGAGAAGGCACATCGTTTTGGCTCATTCCCAGGTTTGCCTGTTCTGGTAAATATGGGAATGCGTCCAAAAACATGGGAGTTGCGTGGGAACACCCATGCAACGGCCATGGAATGCCTTTCCAGGGCAGAATAAAATAACAAAGCAATCTGCGCTGTGTTGCCTTACTCCAGATTTATGGAAGCACTCAGGGCCATGCACAGTGGTCTTGCATGGCTTCATATATCACATGTAAGGTTTGTGTCACTCTTGCACCACGTTGTGTGGTGCAAGAGTGACTAAAACTGTCCATAAATAGGCCCTTATGTTTTTTAATTGGTGTGGCATTTTGCTTGTGTGGTGTTTTCACTTTATTTCCGTTTGAGTACTGCATAAATACTTTATAAATTACCTCCAACTTTAGCCTGACTGCTTTTTCTTGTGCCAAGCTAACTAGGGTTAAGCATATGATCCCCTTTAAATATTATTCAAAACACATTAAAGCTTCAGGAAAGGGCTACGCAAAACATTGTAAATATGTTATGTTATGTTATGTTACACTATTTGTAAAGTGCAACATATACCCGAAGGTTTCTTGGCGCTGATTCCATGAACAACGATGAGCAGAATAAGAGAAACTTCTGATTGAAAATCCAAGTTTTCAGAAGATTTCTAAACTGAAGCAGGGAAGGGTCCAACCTTAGGTTGAGTGGGAGGAGATTCCAGGAAGTGTCTGCTCTAACCGAAAAACTGCTGCCACACCATATGGATTTTATAAACCTGATAGAATTTATTCTGAAGGTGCCTCCGGATCTTAGGTTTCGAGTTGGAATGTACCATGAAAAGGCTTTCTCCAGGCATCATGAAGGGTTTTATAGGTCAGACAGAGGGCATTGAACTTGATTCTGTTTTTGACTTTCAGCCAATGAAGGTCTTTGAGGGCCGAGGCGACAGAGTGCTAAATAGGCACGTCCAATAAAAGTCTGGCTGCCGAGTTCTGAAGAATTAACAATTTGTTCAAATATTGGGCCTGCAGGCCAATGTATAGGCCGTTGCAATAGTCTATTTTGGATAATACTAAGGTGGAGCTCACCGATTTTCTGACTGAGATGGGCAGAAAGATGAATCTTTTTATGAGAATTCTCGAGGAATTATAAGAAGAGGAGACCACTGCGTTGATTTGATGGCCCAGAAGTAAGTGGTCATCAGTGATGACCCCTAAACTCTTGGCTTTCCTGGTAGAGAACGGAACGGGACCCATGTCTACAGGTCAGACAGGGGTAGACCAAAAGTTGGGATTATTGACGAGTATGATCACCTCAGTCTTTCTGGCATTAGGCTTCAGGCGGTGTTCATTCATCCAGCCCTCGATTAATTTCATACAGTCATTGATTATCTAATTCATTGCCAATATGTGGTAAGCAAATAAGGTAGATTCAAAGGTTGTATGTAACCACATAGTAGTTCTTTATTCGAGCATCTAAGCACAGTCAAGAGGAGATCCAACTGACAAAAAAATCTCCAAAGAGAACTTGGAATGTACCAGCATAAACAATGGCCAATAAAAGCAAAGATATATACCAATCATGTTAAAATGACTGTAGTATATGTAAGTACAGCAAACTTAATTATAGAATATAGAATGTGTAGAATGTGGAATGCTTACTATGAACCTACCACAGGTTGCATGATGGCAGGCTGTTCAAGTGGGGTCTCATGGTCCGGTTGACTGGTCTGGTCGTCAATCAGGGCGGTATTGGTCTCTGTGAAGTCCTCTACCTTTGTTTGGACATAGAAACTTTTCTGGAAGTCAAACTCTTCAGTGGGTCACACCAGTAAGTTCAGATTGACTGATGATTTGACAACGTGTTGATGGAACGTGATCCTGGTCTCCATCAATTCTCCAGGTAGAAAATTGGCTAAACAAATCTTAGTTCAAATTGTAGCCGTTTGGATGAAATGAGGAGTCCATGCTAACACCAGCCAATGGTTCAGTACCTGAGGAGAACCACTTGGAGTTTAGGACACTATTCAACAGAAGCCAGCAGGTGGGTTCAGGGCAGGTCCAGTTGATACCTTCACCGAGGCAGTTGTAGGGTAAGGGCCTTTGGAAACTTCTTGTGTCCCTTTAGCTCAAACAGGAAGTCAGCCAATGGACTATTGTAGTCACTTCTGAGATCATGGCAGCAAGGCAGGCAGTTCCAGGAGGGCAGTCCTTCTTCTGATCTTTGCAGGAATATGTGACATTACAACACATGTGATACATCACATGGCATTACAACTCGCCGGTTACAACAACTGCGTTATTACATTGCATACCATTATCACGCAAGTTGTTAGAACGACTTGCTGAAGGGGCGCTGGATGTTGGAATGTATAATTTACTATTCCAGCTGCAGTCTGTTGAACAGTAGGGATGGTGTTGGATTTTATATCCAACATCTTCTGCCCACTACAGTAAGTTGTTGTAACAACTGCATTGTAATGGCATGCAATGTATCACATGCGATTTAAAGATGTCTCCCTGCAGAAAGTCTTTGTCCACCCATAAACCAGCGCTGGTTAGTTCCTCTACCCCCAGTTGGTTTGGTACCAGCATGACTAGGGACCAACCTATTGCAGGCCTAGGTATGAGCTTCATCTGTCAGTGACAAGCTAGGCATCCTTTAAAGCTCAGTAAGGGGTTGGGCACAACCCTCAGGCCATCCTGTCCAGGCGGGTGTCTCCCACCCCACACCCAGAACCTTTTGCTTCTGTGTGGGAGCAATACACACCTCGCCACATGGGAGCCATTGGTCGTCAGGTGACAACTGATCACTGGCAGGAAAGCCTTTTGGTTTTAGGCAAGACAATTTCAAGTTTCTAAAAGTGTAATGTCCAAAATCTTAATATAAAAGCTGACTTGACCGTTAAGTTGGATTTTAAATAACTATTAAAATGTGTCCTTGGACCCATTGTTCTAGCTACTCCCAAACTGAATGAGGATCATGTTAAAAGTAATAGCGTGAGCGTGTGTTAGCTTATGAAAAAGACTTCCTTGTTAAAGTGAAAACAGGCATTGGAGATTTTTCACTGCCAGAACATGTAAAACAATAAATATACATGCCCTACATTACAAATACCATACACCCTGCCCTATGGCATTTAGGGCCTACGTTAGTGGTGACATTTATTTAATAGAAAAGTTTGTTTTGCCAGGTTACAACAGCAGTTTGAAACTTGCGCCACATACTACAGAGGCAGGCCTGAGACATGTTTTACAGTGCTTCTTTTGTGAGTGGCACAATAAGTGCATCAACCCACTAGTATAATTTATTTACAGGCTCTGTGTACATGTGATACCATATACTAGCAACTCACAAGTAAAATAAATGTACCAGTTAGGGGTATGGCAATTCCAACATGTTTAGGAAGGCTGTCACAAGCAATTTACTGCTGGTTAGCAGAGCTAAAGTGAGCCTGTGGCTAACAAAAACAGGTTCAGCAAAGAATGTCAACCAATCTGGGGGAATACCATGTAAAACTTTCATTTCCAGCAAGTGGTGTGCAAGGTTATTATGCTTTGGCTGCTCCTACCTGCTGATGTTTTGGTTGAAAAGCATGTGAAAAACTGCATTAACTTGTTTTTCTGCAGGAGAATAACCAAGCAGTAGTTACTTTTAGAAAGAAATCTTCCAACCAAAAGGTTCGTCAGAAAAACTTTCACCCATAAAAATGTTGAGGGAACGTTCTCCTTCACAAACATTCATTGCAGGTAGGTTTCATCTTCAAGCATAGTTGAGGAAGTGCACAAACCAGGTAAAGTGAAAAACGTGTTTACTTAACACAAATATGTTAAAAAATATTGGTTTGCCATCAAATAATAATAGTTCTCATTAATTGAACAGCGAAACGAGTTTTCCAAAAGCTTATATTTTCTTAAGAACATCAGGACAATCTTTGCATAAGCAATTTGTATAACATGAAAAGAGATAGTGTATTATAGCACCTTCTAGTCCATCCAGTCCAGTTATCTAAAGAGACATCCTTTTCAAATGTAATAGGAAATTCTATTTTCCTATAAATGCGCAAAGTGTAGGGTTTTATATCACTTTTTTCTCCACGAATCAAATAATTATAATACCTAACTCTGCATATGAGTGTCGGCATAATGACAATGTGTTCAGCATTTAGCCATGGTCAAAAGTAGAGCACCTTCATCTACTGACTGAATGTACATGATCCAAATGCTGAATTCCCAAGTCACGCCAATCAGGACATTATTCTTTTTCTTGACCTTCAGAATAGGGCCATGGACTGTATATTATACGCTAACTATTACACAAAATGAGATACAAATTGCCCCTTCAAACACAGGAGCTTAAGTCCAACCAATCTTTGAGTCAGAAATTAATACAGAAAGTTGCTCAATCACAAATTGTATCAGGTGTAATTGTCATTCACTATATACAAGAACCCAGGGCATTTTTCAGCAAGGCAACAGTAGCATCTGTAAATTTTCTATCAAAGCTGTGGTGTCTGCTTTTTATCAACAAATGTGTGGGATTTCAGGCTAGAATTATCTTAGTTCTTGTTGCTGTGGGAGTATCTTGGAGACTGCGCTTTCCTGGGAGGTGTTTTTTGATACTCATGGATGCAGTTGGAGAGACTTTTCCCTTCCTGTTCTTCCTCGGTTTTTCCAGGCAGGTACTGCTGAGTTTTCCTCTCAGGGTGGCGGAGCATTGTGGAAAGGGCGAGGCTGCGGCCCGGACACTCCCATAGCTATTTTTGGCTGATGCACTGCCTTATACTGAACAGTCTTCACTTGAATTGTTTTATTCTGTGATTATCTCATTTTAAAATACCATATTTATTATTATGGAAGGCAAAATACACATGTGATCCATAGTTAATGGAAATAAAATACTTCTCCTGCTCCAGTTAAGTCTAAAATGGTGGAATCTAATGAACCTTCTTTAGCTATATTACTTGGTGAGATGCAAGCTATTCATTCTAACACAGATTCTATTGCATCAGAGATTAAAAATATACGAAAAGACATGGCTAGTCTTTCAATGTAAGTAGCTGATAATGCAACTTAAATTCAAGATAATAAAGTCAAAATTGAGTCTCACATTTAACAGCAAAAATAATACCAATGATCAACATACCTCTTGACTTGGAAAATTGTAATAGACAGTACAATTTGCATAGATTTAACTTACCCAATGATGTGGAAGGTAATGATTGTAGGTTATATTTGGGGAAGTTATTACCTGGTCTCTTAACTTTCAAATTTCCTTAAAAATGTGAGATTGATAAGGTGCATAGAATTGCTTCCCATTGAAATCCACACCAGAATAAACCGCAGCAAATGATCTTTAAAGTTTTAGATCATCACCAAGTGTTGATACGGAAGGCAGCACAAGAAATCCCGTCATTAATGGGAAGAGGTGTGGCGTCGCGGCTCGGGTGACTGACTCCGGCTTCTAGGGATCAAGGTTCGATCCCCGGCACCGGCAGCAGATTAGCCCAGCACCATGTGACTCTGGGCAATCGCTTGCTTAATCTTCCCGACGGCCCCCAGCGCCTAGAGACCCTTACGGGTGATTGTGCGCTTTACAAATGTGGATTATTATTATTATTATTATTATTATTAATGGTTAATGGCAATATTATTTTCATTCACCAAGACTTTGCAAAATAAACTGTTCAAATCTACAAAGTGTTCACTGATCTTCAGCTAAGATTGAGAAGATATGGTTTCAAATATAGCCTGTTTGATCCTTCGGCTATGCATATTTGGAAAGATGGTTTCTCAAAGTCCTTTCAGCATCCTGAAGAGTTTAATTTATTTTTAGATCAACATTCGCAGTTCCCATGATACACATGAGTCTGATACTTGAGCATAATACTTAACGTTCTTTCTAACTAACTTATTTAACCAATTTTTCTATAGGGAATTTAAGGTTTGGTCATACTTGTTATGCATGTGTTTGTATGTGTCTCTCCTTTTTCTTTCGCTGTCTCAGTTCAAGAACTACTTTTCTTTGTCTTAATCTTGCTGATTATTTATTTTCTTCTGTCTTCATTCTCTTATTCTGATGTCAAATATTAAAGGTATTAAAAGTGTTTCTTTTAATATTAAAGGTTTACGCCATTCTGTTAAATGTACTATAAAGTTTATAGGTTATTTAGCCTGACATAAGGCTGATATATGTTTACTTCAGGAGACCCAAATATCAACCTTGTGAGAAATTGGGATCAGGATGTATCAAGATGTGATCCTGGGTCATTTGAATTCCTTTCCCTCCTTGTGATCTACCTCTTGTTTAGGGCAAGCACTTTTTTAATCTGTTAGAGAGGAGCTATGTCTTCATAATCTGCAAAAGATTCCTTAATTCTGGCTGGTCTTTGATGTTTCTTACCTGGCACCCAGTTCCATTATTATGCTGCCTATGTAGAGATTACATTTCAACATATGCCAGCCTTCTTCCATAAGGAATTGATCATCTGACAACCCTGCTTTGAGAAAAGGTTCTGTTCCGAGAGTAGCTTTGCATTTTTCCCTGAAAGAACTTATGGCCCTAGCCATTGATGGCAGTTTGGACAATGCAGATTGCATTGAATGTGGAACACTTGTCATGGGGAGCTGCTGAAATACTTTTAGAGCTAGTGCAATGTATCAAATGAGACAGGGAAGTTGTGTTTCTTTAGCATTTTATATTCTTCGAAAGTCTATACAGATGGAAAACGGGATCTTAGGTAGAGATTTTTTGAGTAGTCAATAAAAATCATGACAAGGTAAATGGTAACCTGCAGCTTCTGCAAGAAATCTAGGTGAAGAAAATGCTTACTAGAGATTGCACAGTGTGTAATGCAATTCAAGAGACTAGGGGCCAGATTTACGACCATTTCATTGTGTGAGTCTCAAATAGCATTTTTTTTATGACTAGCAATTAGGGGCTCACAAAATGTGATGTACTAATGTGTCTCAAACACATTTAGCAATTCCCAATGGGGTCACAAATTACCTACATCATCAATATTCATGAGATAGGTTGCAATTTGCGACCTATTGGGAATAGCCTGTAATCACTGGGATGGTGACCTGCTGGGGTCAGCAGATCATCATATCTGTGGTTGATTTTTAAATAAAGTAATTGTTTTGTGAATTGCAGCCTGTTTTCCCTAAAGGAAAATGAGATGCATTAAAAATTAAAAATAAAAAGTTTCCTTTTCGTTTTTTCAGAATAGGCAATGATCTGTGGGACTACTGCCTGCTCTTAAAAACATTTTGGCACCTACATACGCAAAGGGAATCTTGAGGACCCCTTCTGGTTTGAGAATTGAGTGAGTCAGTAAAATATAAATGTTTTTCATTCCGGTTGTGAGATATTAATACATGCCTCTGCGACTTACTATTAGGAAGGGACACCCTTAAAACGGATGTATGACGTTACAACGCAGGCTATTACAACGCCTGCCTTTACAACGCGGTTTTTACATCGCAAACCTTTACAACGCATAGCGCTTAGAGGTGCTGGATAGTGGTAAGTATAATTTTCTATTCCAACTCCAGTCCCCGTGGACACTAGGGAAGGTGTTGGATAGAAAATTAAACTTATTCCCTATCCTTGAGCGCCCCCCAGCGCAATGCGTTGTAATGGTTTGCGTTGTAATGACCGCGTTGTAATGGTAGTGCGTTGTAATAGTTTCGTTGTAAAGGTTGTTTACCCCTTAAAACATCACTTCCTAATACTGATTCACAACCCCTATTTTGTGAGTAGGTAATAGGATACTGATTTGCAAAATAGGGTTAGTTCATGGGAAATTACTCTTGAGCAGTTGCAAGTGGCCTGATTCTCAATTTTCGACCTCTAAAACAGGTTGTACATGTGGCCCCAGGAAGAACTCGCAGTTTTTTGTGGTAAGTGGGCAAGTGGCAGTGTCCCTACCGCTGTTTTAATTGCGCTACCGGCGTGTTTGTGAGTGAGACTAATACGCTGACATAGCGCTGTGATCACTTTTACTTCATTTTTAAACTTACTGTATTGTACTTTGGTGTGGAGGAGAGCGGGTCGCGGTACCCTCGCTGCCTATATCGCACTTTAGCAGGATTTGCATGACAGGACTTGCTGCATTTCCAGAGGCTGCTCTGCTGAGGCATTCGGAAAGCAGACAGACAGCCGCATTATCCAATTAGAAGGCACTGGACTCGCCCTTCCCTCCCG
Organism: Lissotriton helveticus; assembly: GCF_964261635.1. Classification (NCBI taxonomy): domain Eukaryota; kingdom Metazoa; phylum Chordata; class Amphibia; order Caudata; family Salamandridae; genus Lissotriton; species Lissotriton helveticus. The sequence continues at coordinate 794,407,698 of NC_136067.1, read as the reverse complement.
CCTCGTTCTGACGCCGGTGGTTAGCGCCGTTTGTGCAGAGGGCGTGGAGGGTCCGAGCCAGCTGCTTCCTGGAGTCCACCTGCAGCGCTCTAGTTGTTGGACGCTGGGGGGGATATAAGGCGGATGTGTATCCGGCAGCGCAGCGGACGAGCGCAGCGGGCGCGATGAAGGCGCGCCGGAGTTGCGCCTGAGTTAAGCCCGTCTGCGCCCGTCCGCGGCCAATTGCGGCCCAGGGCCAGAACCCCTGGCCCTCCCACTGCCCATATCTGTTGGAGTCGAGATGATCTACTCCTCCTTCGCCAGGAGAATGTGGGTTCTTGCTTACATAGCATGGAGGTAGGAAATAACGTGGCCTGCAACTACTGTGGCTTTGCATTCTATACAGGGGCAGCGAAAGTCAGTGGACAACACTCCCTGATATGCGGCTTACTGAACGTACGCTCCCTACGTAAGCACTGCCTCGATATTCATGATCTACTCAGCGGCCGACAATGGGATCTACTTTTCCTCACGGAAACGTGGTTAGATCAAGATTCCATGCCAGAAATTATTGAGGCGATTCCAGAGGGCTACTGCCTTCAAAGATTGGATAGAATAAAAGGGAGAGGGGGGGGCATAGCCATAGTCGCTAAAACTGATTACCAATGTCAGCTGGAACGCACTAACATTGAGGGCAGTGAAACCGGTGCCTTCTAAGTCAAAGTCAAAAGTCAAAAAGATTTTATTTGTGTTGGTACTCAACCGAGGACCACAAATATACATGAGATAATAGAATAACATTACGTAAGATAAGTACAACAATAATCAATATAAAGCTAACATGGATTTAAAAAATTTGTACAAATTATAGCATACAAATTCATTCGGGGGATTTATAGCCATTGTTAAAAATTCTTTTTCCTTTGTTAGCTTACAGGATCTGTAAATCGGTAAAATGTAATGGGCGCGAGCTGCTACCACCTTAGAATTAGGGCAAATGAACAAAAATGAAAAACCGGTGCCTTCTCTATTTCAATAAATGGCAACCTTACTGTAAAAGGCCTTTTGATCTATCGCCCCCCGGGCCCCTCTTCAGCCTTTATTGACAAGTTAGTGGAGGACGTTACAGAAGCTGCACTTAGCACCGACAAATATCTAGTCCTAGGCGATTTAAATCTACACCTAGACACTCCTACAGACAAGGCAGCTAATGATCTCTGTCTGACCATGGCAAGTCTTCAGTTTGAACAGAAGGTAGAACATCCTACCCACAAGATGGGCCACCTTCTAGATCCACTCTTTGCTAACTGGAACCAGGTGGACGCTCAGACCCCTATCCCTATCCCATGGTCCGACCATCATCTTATTCCTTTTACCATCAGGATACAGGGACCTTGTCAGGCCGACCCTCCTGCCGACAAACATCCTAGGCGGAGATGGGCAGCGTTCTCTCAAGCTCTCTTTAACCAGGCGCTAATTGCGAAGGATCATCCTGGTGGTGTGGGTGTGGAAGAAATCAACTCCAGCCTAGACCAGCGCATCACGGAGGCCCTGGACCTGGTGGCTCCACTTGGTGCGGCCAAAATGGGGGGTAGAGCTATGAGATCAGCTCCCTGGTTTAATGAGGACATGCGGGTGGCCAAAGCTGCTTGCAAACGGGCAGAGAGGCAATGGAGGATCGCCTATTCTACTCCCGCCAAAGCAGAATACATTGATTGCAGGCGGAACTATCATAAGCTACTCAAGAAGGGTAAATCAATGTATTCCTGCACTAAAATTGCTAAAGCTGAACAGTCCACTAAAGAACTCTTCTCCATTTACAAATCTATCGCAATAGGGAAGCCCGCTGTGATACCCACGAAATTTTGCACTGTTGAGGGCTGCGATCGTATTGCAGATTTCTTTGCCAATAAGGTTATAAATATCTATAACTCCTTCCCTCAGCAGGCAAATTCCAACAGCCCCCCACACTGGCAGGGCACCAATCCTATAGGAGAACGACAGCTTACCACCTTCACCACTCCCACGACTGAAGAATTGATCCGCATTTGCGGGTCAATAAAATCAGGTTCCCCTAGAGACCCGACGACTCCGAGTCGACTCAGGGGTAGCCTGCAAATACTTGAACCCCATGTTCGCCTCTTACTTGACACCTCCTTTAAAACTCAGAGTGTCCCTAAAGCCTGGAAGCAAGCAATTGTTCTACCCCTACAGAAAAAACCGAATGTAAATTTTGATAAACTTGATAACCTCCGCCCCATCTCCCTCCTGCCTTACATGGCTAAAGTGGCGGAAAAAATAGCCAATGTCCAACTTATGCAGCACGTGGAGGAGGCATCGCTACTCCACGACTCGCAATTTGGCTTCCGCCCCCGTCATTCGACAGAATCGGCACTTCTTGTGGCGGTGGAGGCACTGCGACAGGGTGTGGATGAGGGCCACACTATGACTCTGATCCTGCTTGACTTAAGCGCAGCATTCGACACTGTAGCACATTCCATCTTGCTACAGTGTCTGAGTGGAGGAGGGGTTACAGGTGCTGCGCTGGGCTGGATCAGGTCTTTCCTGTCTGACAGGTGTTTCCAGGTCAGGCTGGGCGAGTGCTATTCGAGGGAGATCAAGTTGGGCCAGGGCGTGCCTCAGGGCTCGTCCCTGAGCCCAACCCTATTCAATATCTATGTCTCCCCCTTAGCGGCCATAGTGGAGGGTCACGGCCTCCGCCTGGTGTCGTATGCCGACGACACGCAGCTGGTCGTCTCCTTATCGCGTGCACCTGGTCTTGAAGCGGACATCTTCAGGAATTGCTTGCAAGATCTAGCAACGTGGATGTCCGCTAACTGTTTAAAATTGAACGGTAGCAAGACGGAGGTGCTCGTGGTGGGGGGAGGGCCCTCTGCGTGGTCGTCGGCATGGTGGCCGCCCTGTCTGGGTGAGGTCCCGGCTCCCTGTCAGGAGGCCAAGAACCTCGGCGTGTGGCTGGACAAAGACCTGGCTTTTGGTCCCCAGGTGAGCCGGGTGACGGGGATGTGCTTCGGGGTCCTAAGAGCCTTAAGGAAAGTCTTAGATCTGCTTCCCATTTCCGCTCGAAGGACGCTGGTGCACGCCCTGGTCACCTCACGACTTGACTATGGTAACCTGCTCTATCTGGGGGCCACGAAAAAGGTCATGGGCCGCCTTCAAGTCCTTCAAAACGCCGCAGCACAGCTTGTACTCAGGCTCCCCAGGAGATCACCATCAATTCCTGCTCTTCAAGCCCTCCACTGGCTTCCTATGGAGGAGAGGATTGAGTTTAAAACCCTTTCCACATGTCATCGGATCTTGAATGGTAAAGCCCCTGTACCGCTTCAGAATCTGGTGTCCCACTACGAGCCTACCCGTAAGTTACGGTCGTCTCAGACCGGACTGCTGACGGTTCCCAGGGTTAGGAAGGCTCGTATGGGAGGGAGATCTTTTAGATTTCTCGCTCCCAAATGCTGGAATATCCTGCCTCCAGAACTACGTCTTGAACCTTCTGAAACCCTTTTCAGAAAAAAGCTCAAAACTCACCTTTTCAGCAGGTAACTTCTTATGGGCGGGAGGGCGGTCATTTCTCACTTACTACAGCGCGGGGACACGCCAGTGGCGTCACCAGGCGCTTTACAAATGCCCAAAATAGAAAATAGAAATAGAAATTTGTAAACCATGCAATGCATGGAATTCATGATCACTCCAGGATTTCTGAATTCAGTAAATGTGTTATGTGACATGTCAAGTGCATAGTGCCAGATAGTTCAGTGTTGGCACTTTTTCCACTCACCACAGGTTATTATATATTTTGCGTGAGAGTTATGATTAGGATGTTTCGTCAGTATTCATTGGCCGTTGGCATGGAAACACTAGTCTGGTCCTGAAGTGCTTAGATTTGTCAGATTTTACTTCTTTACTATGATTTATGTTCATGATCTCAGCTTAGGCAAAACTGATAATGTTCAAAATACTTTAAATATGCTATGGTCAGTGTTAAAATAAATTAACTAAAAGGGAGAGCCAAGATGATGCTAAATCTATTGGTGTGGTAATAGGAGATTAATTGTAGGATGCTTCCCTGGATATCATAGTCCTCTAGCTTAGTTATAATGAAAATGTCTAAAAGACTGGATGTGGTCAGATGTTAGGCTTATGTGCGCATTGAAGAGGCATGGAGAGAAGATCAAGGCTTGCAGTTTGCCAAAGTCTGTACTAAAACAAAATGAGGTAAAAGAGAGAAGCAAAACAATGCTAGATATATTGACCAGGATTAGAAATGTGGTTTCTGGCTGGCTAGAGTATGCACCTAAGCCATGCAGAACCCACCACTGTAGTCAGGAAAATTAAGTTACACGCCAACGATAAAATGTGCTCACCCTCTGGCACAGATCAGTCAGGCTTATCTTTAGAGGCAATGTGAAAAGTGTTTGTGCCACACACTCACAAAAGCTACACAATAAATACACTACAAAAGAGACTCCTCACTGTATTATATAAAAGTATAGCATACATTGCACAAAAAACTTAAACCCAAAATGACATGAAGCCTAAGTACTGTGCATACTAGGAAATCAGTTAGACACGTACCACATATTCAAGTATCACCACTAGTACAGAAATCACAAACTACTACCATAAAAACATAAGCGCCAGTAAGCCCATGTAAGCAAATGAACCCCTGCATCCCTATTAGCGGAGTTACAGTAATCGTTAGGCTTCCTGGAGAGACAAATGGTTTGTTGGTATTAATATAGGCCAAAGGGGCACCTACACGCCTAGTACAAGTGATACAGTATTTTTTGCAGAACAAGTACAGTGACTGGTTTATGACTTTGAATGTCCCCATGGCTGTAAGGAGACATGAATTACCACCCCCCTCGGTCAGCAATGGATGTAGGGGCACATGGGGACATTGGAACCACTGGGGTCTGGTGGTGAAGTTTATGGCAAGTGAGTTCCTGCTCCAAGGAGCGCAGCAGGTTCCTTTGGGGTCGTTTGGGAAAGGGATGAAGTATAGATAGTTTCAGCCCAGAGGAGCATAACAAAGTCTTTGAGACCGTGCAAGTCTGAATGAGTTAAATCATTACTCACTGCTGATGCCATGGGCAGGGACCTGAAGTACTCTTACAATCATTGCTCAATAGTGAGGTGCGCTGCATACTGTCGTTGGGACCACTCAGGTACAGAGTTTGAATTAACACACACTGCTGCTGCCGCAGGCCAGGACAAGAAATACCTCTGAAATCACTGGCGCTGACAACGAACTGACGGAACCTTCATGACGAGTCAGGTAGGTAGAAGGATTTCTTGCATCTCTTCGATCTGAGGCAGTAAGCAAAAAGTGATCCCATGCCAAGGGGAGCACTATAGTTAAAATCAGAGATATAAACCATGGCATGGTAAGGCCTTTGTGTTCCTGGCACCTCAGGAAAGAGCAGGGGACAAGCCAACAAGCTCTTGCTGTACACTTGAGGGCACAAGAGCAGCATTAGGGAGCAGCAGGGCAGCAAGCAGAAATGCAGTCCAGTTGAGTTCTTTGAGCAGCACATATGGTCAGCTAGCAGCCGAGCCACAGGCAAGAAGGCAGTCCTGTTTAGTCCTTTAAGCAGCACAGCAGTCCTTCTGGCAATGTTCTGATAGAGAACCAGCAGTGGCTGGTTACAAGTCCCACACAGTGTCTAACATCATGGGGTCACATCCCCTGTACCTATACCTAAAATGCCCTTGATCTAGGAGGCACTTCAAAAGAGACCTTAGAAGTTATCAATACTCCCTTTTAATCCCATCCCTGGCTCCAGACATCAGTAGGGGGTAAATCAGCCCTTTATGTGAAGGCTGGACTAAATGTAAAGCGTGAACGCCACTCTCTCTCCCAGCCCAGGAAGACCATCAGTATACTGATGAATGCAGAAGTAACCCTATCACACCCAACACTTCCTATGTGATGGCTGTCTGGAAAGTATGCACAAAGTGTAGCTGTCACCCAGGCTCAGATGTGGATGGGAGTCAGACTGCAAAGCACAAAGAAATTCTCACTTTCTAAAAATGGCATTTCTAAAATAGTAATTAAAAATCCAACTACACCAGTAAGCAGGATTTATCACCACTATTCCAAACATACCAAACATAGCAATGCTACTCCTTTCAGACCAGGAATTACCACTTGAACATATATAAGGGAATTCTGAATGCTAACCTATTACATGAGTAGACCTCACAGTAGAGAGAAACAAAATAATGTTTTTGTCACTACCTGGACATGCCATACAATAAAGGCACATGTCCTACCTTTTACTTTCACAGCATCCTTCTAATACAGCTACCTAGGGTCTTCCTTAGGGATGAACTGCATGGAGTAAAATAGAAGTTTAAGGCTTGCTAAGTAGTTTTACTATGCCATGTCAATGTGGCAGTAAACTGCATATGGAGGCTCTGCAGGGGCAGACCTGAGGCAGGTTTGAAAGGCTATGTCTGTGGGTGGCACAAGCAGTGCTTCAGGCCTACTAGGAGCTGTTAATTTACAGGCCCTATGTATATTGGGTACCATTTAACAAGGGACTTACACAAACACCAAGTATGCCAATCAGGTGTGAATCAATCATACCATGTTTTAAAAGAGAGAGCACATGCACTTTATCACTGATTAGCAGTGTTAAAGTGCTTGGAGTCCTAAATCCAACAGAAAGAAGCTTAGACAAATAGGAGGAAGTAAAAAAGTTTGTGGATAAGCCTGAAAAAAGGGATAGGTCCAACAGGGAGGTAAGAGTAGATTCAATTAAGGATGGTTCCTTGGATGTCAAGTTCCTCTAGCTTCAGTAGAAAAGAGTGATGTGGATGGTGTGAAAGGCAGCCAAGAAGTACAGTTGTAGCTGTGCAGCAACTACACTCCTATACGCCAGTTTCTTCCAGCCATACCAAGTGGAGTTCAGGTTACATGCAATGTTTTCCTTCAGGCAGAGCCTATTAGTTCATTTGGAAGTAGATTATTTTCTTCTTTATTTTGTTTTGATGCCTGTGTGAAAGGAGTTCTTCCAACCAATTTGCTTAATAATGGGTCAATAAAAATTGATCAATCCATTTGTACTCTACAGAACCTATTGAAGTTGCTGATGTACTCTATAGTACAAATTGGACAAATGTGATATGCATTATTTTCTTTTCTGACGTAAGCTTTTTCAATCTTACTAATAGAACACTTTACTATAGCTTTGAATCCTACTATAAATTTAGTAGTTTTCATTCTTTGATTAAATAGTTATAGAATTCACTCAGTACAGTGGAGTCTGATCTGACACGTAATCAGATGGAATACCACTAACCTTGAGTCTGTACCCAGCGGGGACGATGTGCAAAGCTAATTCTCCAATTACCCTTTGTGATACCTCTTGAAAGCACACAGAAAATCCATCCTGAAAAGGCACAACTAAGGGGAAAAGTGGAATGGGATAAAATAAGAAAAAGCTGCTGAAGCAAACAGAAAGGCTTTGTCCTCAGCGTCTTCTCTAGGGTAGGGAAGCGTTTTCTTGTATGTGCTATCGGTATGTGCATAACCTGTAGAAGGATAGGAAAAGAACAAAACATTCCTAAAGAAAACATGGTCTCACAACAAATAGTTGTGAAAAAAACAAGGGAAACCCAAAGGCAATACACTAGGGACCTTGGGTACGTTATTGTTACTAAAGACAGGGGTCCCTAGAACACGAGTCAACATATGCTAAATAGACAATATGTTCTTTGTCCAGCCGGACAGAATTTATTTATACAATACAAATGATAACAAGGACAGTTATCAAGGGGGCACAACCTGTGACCCACAGGAAGGACAAACAGTTAGTAAGAGGGAGGGATTCAGGCAAAAAGAGACAGTCTGTTTCCTAGTAATCAGTAGACAGACTTAGTTATATGCAAGTACCGTGGCGTAGTACATTTAAAATATATGAAGCCATATGGTACATTAGTGTTGACGTTTCGATCCCTTAGCAAGGATATATGGGATCATCCTCAGGACAGAGGGTTTCAATCATGCCTGTCTCAATTACATGAAATCTCTATACAAAATAAACCATAAATAATAAAAACCATACAATATACATACAAAATAAATTAGTGGGGAAGAAGGGGAGGCAAAAGGAAAATAAGTAAGGTTAGAACATGTGCTAGGCACAGACCATTCTGGGTAATACATTAGTGACTGTAGGTGACTGGCGGTCAGGTATGCACAGGCTGTTTAAAGCACAATTTGGTGACTTTGAGTGAATTTTTGAAAACAGACTAGAGGCTAGAAAACGGTGACTTTGTGTGACTTTAGACAAGATGGCTGGCAAGAATAAAACCAAGGAAGAGCATTTAGGGCTGACCTTTGTTTAACTAACTTTTTCAGTTCCTTCCAGATTGATTAAACTCTATTAACTGACCCATTGTTGGCAACACTCCTGCCTGCCATTACCTAGAGGCCAAGCCATTGTTGTCCTGTAACAAGGTTCTTAGGAGTCAGCCAAGGGAGTGTTTTGGGCCTCTGGAGCAGAACTGAGCTATAAGCCTTTTTGTAAACTGTTTTCTTCTCAGGCAGCACAGAATAGACTTTATAAAAGTTATTTTTCCACTAATGTTATAAAAGTCTACTTTCACCATTGAATTATATTTTTGAACAAAAGTGAAAAATTACTATTAATCATAGCGGTGAAATTTTTGCCTAACGAGGACCCCACTCACCCCAAACACACCTTAACTACTTGGCAGTCAGAAGACACAGTTAAACTGACATTAAACCATAAAGAACATTTCAAGATGTGGGGCATTCAACTTAAAAGGCAACACAAGAAAAGCTATCCCGCAGCCTTAATGGCCAAAACACAACTTCAAAGAATATCATCTATCACAAAAAAGCCATTGAGAAAAGGCCAGGATTACTCGGTACTGCAGAAGGTGCAAGGAAGCAGCACAATCATACGTCTAAGACAAACTACTCCGAAACTCAAACAGATCCCTCTGCTCCACAGTGACACTGGTCAGCCGCTACACTAAATGCAAACAAGACAGAATGACCTAGGGAGATAACAAAAACAAAGAAGGCACCTCATACCATAGAACATAGCAGGAGTCAAGAAACAGCATGAGGACAGAATACCTCCACAAAACTTGGAAGGATATGACATAATAGAGCTCAGAGAGACATGGGCCCTGGACAACCTCCCGCTAGAAGGGTATTTAGACAAAATATTGAGTTGGGAATGTCGACTTTCACAAATATCAAGTTGTAACTATCGTGACACAGAAATATCGACAGCAAGAATATCCTGGTCAAGAATATCGATTTTAAGGTAAGAAATATTGTTTTTAAAAATATAGAAGTCAATATCATTTGCAACAACATAGTTGTTTAAAATATCAATATTTTAATTAGTATTATGTATTTTAGTATACATTTTAAATATATGTGATGTACTTTTTTTGTATAAGTATTTTATGTGAGATAAATTTAGTATTTTTTAGTTCTGTAGCAGGTTGTGGGTTTTATAGAGGAATAAATGAATGATTATGTTTTATGTATTCATTTGTATTTAATTGGGATTTTATAGTATTAATTGTGGCAAGTAATTATTATGAAATAATTATTGGTTGTTAATTAATATTAATGAATTCATTGGGAATTAATTATGGTAATTGTGTAAAAAATAGGGGCTAGTTGTGTGGTTAATAGTGGTGTAGGGTGGGAAGTAATTTATTTGTAACTATTTAATAATTAGTTGTTAATTAATATTGACGAAATAATTGAAAATTAATTATGGAAATTGTGTAATGTATTTTAGGTGTGGATAGTGGGGTTTATAGGGGTAAAGAGTAGGAAGTAATTTATGTTTAATTAATTAATAATTAGTTGACTATTAAGATTAATAAATTAACTGATAATAAATTAAGGAAATTTCTTATTTCTATTTGTGGGTGGGTTTTGGTTTTATATGTTTAAAGGGTGGGGAATTAACTAATTTTACTTAGTTTATAATTATTTTTAATACTATTAGTTTTTTTTATTGAAAATAAATTATAATTATTTAATTTTCTTTGACAGTTTATTTTAGCTGTGGGTTTTGGGAATATAGGGGTAAAGTGTAGGAAGGTAATACACTTTTATGTGTTTTCATTTGTTTTTTAATTTTTTAATTACTAACATTTGTTTAATTGAAAATTAGTTCTGGTAATTATAGAAGTACATTGTTATAAAATTTAGACGTGGGTTGCGAATTGTGTGGTGCAATGAAGTAGGAAATAAAAAAACTAAATTTATGTAATAATTCATGTTTTTGTTTCTAAAAAAAATCTTAGTAACATTGTTATTTATTTGAATTTTCTTGAAATGTAATATAACATTTGTATGTATTTGTCATATGTAGTTAACATTATATTATGGTTTAATCTTTTTTAGGTTATAACATTGCATATATTAGAATTTTAAGTTTTAGGATATTTATATATTTATTAGTTTAATTAGTTGGTTTTTTTTAAAAATGTGTTGGTATTTTGTTTGTTGTTATTTTGAACTGACTGGAGTGGGAATATTAATGTTTACTCCTACACAATCCAACACTTTCCCTATTGTTCCACTCACTCGAGTGGGAATCGTAATTTTTATCCCTCTGCTATCCATCTATTTCCCTGCTGTTGCACTCACTGGAGTAGAAAATGCAATTTTAAAGAGTTCTAAATAGTTTAATGTTTTAATTTATAATAGATTTTTGTAATTCGATTTTATGTTATTGGTATATATATGTAGGTGTATGCAGTGAGAGGCAGGCATTACAGGAAGCTCAGAGTAGCCTAACAAAGAGATTTAGGGAAAGAAGTTATAATTAGCAGGTCCTAAGCCAAGCATTACTTAAAGTCAGTAGCATCAAAAGAGAGATCTTGTTAAAATCTAAAGAAAGAAAAGAGGTAATCAAGAAACATGATAAGGAGGAATTAAGAGAAATCACTGGATACAGTGCCTACCACACAAAAGTGAGAGATTGTGTGAAGAGGCACTGGCATCTAATAAGAAGTGATCCAATGCTGGGTGCAGTAGTAAAATGGAGGCCCCAGATAACGCTCTAAATCCATGAGACAAGAGTGGGTAGACAGCAGTCAAGAACAAATTAAATCTGAAAACTGGCTAAAGGCGAATCCAGGCTTTTACAAATGCCAAAAGTGCAAAACCTGTACAATCTCCCAAAATACCAAACACGTAATGTCCCCATTAATGGTGAACCCATGGAAAATGAGATGCTTCTTGAACCGCAGGAGTGACCATGTGGTTTACATCTTAAAATGCTCCTGCTAAATGATATATGTAGGAAGGACCATCCACATGGTTCATGTCCGCATCTTGCAACAGATGCTAGTGATAAAAAAACAATGATAAAACATATCCAGTGGCAGGCCATATTAATGAGATCCATAAAGGAAAATGGCAAGATTTGACCTGTTTTGCAATAGATCAGGTACCCAAAATGAGAAGGGGTGGAAATATAGAACAGAAACTGCGACAGCTGGAGTGCAAATACATAATGCTTTTCAACACCAGAATTCCTTCTGGTATGAACACAGATGAGGATTTACATGTGCACCTAAGCTACTAGCAGAATCCAAAAGAAATGGCTCATTTTATCCTGAAAATCCATAATCAAATTTTAGATGAATGAATTTGCCGTGTCAAGAATAGGTTGTATGATAATTGAAAGAAACAGGATGCTTGCAGCACTTGGGGTTTAGATGTCAATATGATGTTAATGGTATAACATAATTCAGTGTTTGGATCAGAATGTACTAAATCCTAAAATGCAGTAGCACTTTCACTAGATGTCAAAGGGTCAAAATAAGTTGGAATTGATGATGAATCATGAGTTTATTACGGTCATAGCACTTGCACTTTAACATACTTTGCACTGCATTGTTATCTATTGTACTGTATTATCTGTATTTGCACACAGCATTTTGCACTTTGCACTAGCACTTTAGACATCTATTTGAACAGTATTTATTTACTCGTGGTTTTATATCGGTTTTATTATTAATATGGACCGACTTTTTTAAATCTAGAAAAAAACAAATTTTTAGTTCATGGTGCACTGTCACTTTATCCAAACTGAATAAGCTCCTGAATGTCATACAAAATCTCTCCAAAATAAGGAACTTTTCAGAGGTTTTAGCTGTGTAAATATTTAACATACATATAAATTTAAATATGGATTTAAACAAAAGCAGCAGGTTTTGCACATTTTATTATTTGAGGAACGCTAATAAGGTGTAGGATGAAGTAGACACTTGTCTAAAATCCTGAGCCTAATTATAATAGAAGTCATGCAAAAATATCTCTATGTTAATGCATATTGTCTGACAGCATTGTGAACCTGAGGCATACAATTTTAAATGTAAAACATGAATTTGAAATGTTTTAAATTGTTATACACAGCAATTTTCTCCATAACTGGATTGAACAGGATGTGTGATGGAATCTGTTTTTCATTGTAATGGATACAGCGACCCACGTGATCAGGTACTTGTGGTTTTACAATGAAGAAAATGGCGATTGTGTTGTTGGTGTGAGCAAGCCTGTGGATACAGTGGAAACGCGTTACCAAAAACCGTAAAGAAATAAAGAGAATGTCTTTTAATTCAAAATGGAGTCCTTTTGTTGGTATCCAGGGACTGGAGGCGAACTGGAGCTAGTGTATATATATATATATATTCACTGAAAAAACCATAGGTTATAGACCATATATAGTTAGGAATTAGCATTTACAAAACCTTGAAAATTCACTGAAAAAAACATAGGTTATACACCATATATAGTTAGGAATTAGCATTTACAAAACCTTATTTTACTCACACAAAACCATTGAAATTCGCATATGTAGTTAGTTGCACTAACTATATATCGCGAACCCGCAATCCACTGCTGATCATGTCACATATTACATCATTCATGACATGGTCAGTGACATCACTGATGACATCACTGATGACATCTCAAATGACATCACTGATGACATCACTGGTTTTTTAATAGCAAATATCAAAAGCTTTAAAATGTATTCTTCTTTAAATTGAAAAATATATTTTGTATGTTTTTAATACAATTTTTTTATGTATATATTTTTTAAATTTTTTTTTTGTTTCGCTACCGGTCCACGCACCGGGTAGCTTCCCGTTAGCTCAATTTGGTGCCGCGACCCGGTCCGCGAACCGGTAAACGTTCCGTTTGCGCAACTACCGCGTTAGAAAACAAAATCGTGACGCGTCGCGTAAGCGCGACGTATCGCGTTGTCGCATAATGCATCTTATGACGCACTGCGTTAGCGCACCCGGAAGTGCTCCGGAGCGCGAACCGAGGCGCGAAGCGCAGCACCTCGGAAGCGATCCGGGACGTGGCGCGGAGCGCGTAACGTAAGCGTAACAGGTCATGTGACTTGTTAATAAAACTTTTCATTGGTTCATTTCACTTTTGGTTTCCTAATGATTTAAGGCTTGGTTTAGAACATTTTTTTTCCCAAATGATGAAAGCCCCCACCTTTTTTCTCACTCTGACTTTCAACTTTGTGAGAGGAAGACCTATTTTGATTAATAAGAAATGGCTTCATTAGTAGCTGCAGCTGGTGCACCCCCACCACACCACCACCTCCTAGGAAGGAAGGACCACCTCCTCAGGTCATCCTTAATCAAGAGGAGGAAGAAGAGGAAGAAGAGGAAGAGGAGCAAGGGAGGAGACAGTTTTTGCCTGAAGAGCCAAGGAGGTCCCATATGAAGGATAGTTATATCTGGCAATTCAATACATTTCCCCGGGGCCAAAAAAAAGTAAATGCCCGCTACGTCACATGTCTGATCTGTGGCAAAACTCTGTCCAGAGGGACTGATAAAAAGTACAGCTTTGGGAATTACACCATGCATCGGCACATGGAGAGGTGGCACCCTATAAATTATAGTGTTGCGCAGGTACGTGACCTGCAGGAAAAACCCCCTCCTGTGGCCAGTACATCAAGCGAACAGGCAGTGACGGGACCAGAGGCGAGGGAGACGGTCCCAAACATTCAGATGAACTTCGGGGTCGTGAAGCAAGTCTGCATTTTTTGCGGCAAATTAATTTGCTATAGGGAGAGTAGCATAACTTTAATCAACAGAGCTATTGAAAATCATAAATGTCCAAAACGCCCCAGAAAGTAAATTATCTTTTTTTTTTTGTTGCTCCTGTTGAGCCCTTTAAAATGAATGATTTTCGTTTTCCCCCCCAAAAAAAACAAAAAAAATATAAAATACAAAACAAGTAAAAAAAAATTCAGAAAAATAAAAAAAAATCTAAAACAACGAAAACAATTAAAAAAAGTTCTTTTCAGAACTACCTCCCATTTATAAAAAATTGCTAGAATGTTTAGCACTCTGGCAACCTCTATTTCTTTTGATTCGCTTCCCGGTTCGCGTACCTAAACATTCTAGCAATTTTTTATAAATGGGAGGTAGTTCTGAAAAGAACTTTTGTTTTAGATTTTTTTTTATTTTTCTGATTTTTTTTTACTTTTTTTTGTATTTTTTGAACGGTTTTATATTTTTTTTGTTTTTTTGGGGGGGGAAACGAAAATCATTCATTTTAAAGGGCTCAACAGGAGCAACAAAAAAAAAAGATAATTTACTTTCTGGGGCGTTTGGGACATTTATGATTTTCAATAGCTCTGTTGATTAAAGTTATGCTACTCTCCGAAACAGAAAAAAAAAAAAAAAAAAAGGAAGAGTCAATATAAGGGAAGGAAACAGAGAGTAATGTTAAAAGAAAGGCAGCTAGAGGGAGTAACACAGAGATACTGTTTAATAGATCTATTTACCAAAGAAAAGATGTAAGAGGGTATAATTGAGAAAAACTAAATAGATAAGGAAGTGAAAGAAAAAAAGGAGAGTAGAAGAATAATAAACAAGAGTTTCTTAGAGAATGTGAGTGAATGTTCAAATTAAGAAGAAAAACAGTGGATGTGGAATGAGAGGTAGGGATAGAACCGGACTAAAAGGACAACCCTGAGGGAAAGTGTTAAGAAAACAGTGAGCGAAAGTAAATAGGAATAAAACAAGATGTATGACAGTGACTAAGGTTAAAACATGTGGAATAACAGAGAGAAAAAACAGAAAGCAGAAAAGAAGTGACAGAAAAGGAATAATTGAAACAGCAAAGAAATGTAAATAACATAGTGTGCTTGTACTACAGGGAGAAAGCATAATGAACAAGTAGTGAAAGAGTGATGAGTCAGAGACAGTGAGAGTAATAGAGACGGAGTGAGTGAACAGGAGTGAGGAATAATAATAATAATAATAATAATAATAATAATAATAATAATAATAATAATAATAATAATAATAATAACTATGAGAACAGAGGGACTGAGAAAAGGAGTGGAAGGAGTAGAGTAAGTAAGTAATAGAAAAAGGAATGAGGGAAGTAGCAAAGGCAGGAAACAGGGTTAAAGAAATAAAGCAGTGGAACTAATAGAAGTTAAATGTGATAGAAATGTAACGAAAAGAGTACAAAACACTTACCTTATAATTGTCGTTAACTTAGTCACTTGTTATTTTTATACTTTCAATCTGTGAAAGAAATAACAAAAATTTGAAAAATATTAAAACATGTATTTAAAAATTAGAAAAGACAAGGGAAAAGATTGAAAATCATCCAATTTTACAAAGAAATAAAGTTAGAGATAAACATGCAGAAAAAAAGAGAAAGAAACGGTGATAGACAGTCTGAGACAAAAAGAAATTGTAATTGAGTAAATTACTAAGAGAAAAAAAAGGAAGATACTTTCAGTGACATAAAAGAAGGATAGAAGAGAAAACTAAATTGAAGTTGTGTAAGCTACTAAAAGAAAGTGAGTAAGGTAAACTATATAAGGAAAGGGTGAATAAGGAAAAGAGAGTGATGGAGAGAGGAGACAGAGGAAGTGAAGGAAAGAGTGTCAGATACAGACTGAGTGAGGCAACAAATAAAGATAAATGAGTGAGGGTGAGTTATACTAACTGATTGCACCAAAAAAGGAGAACCCAAAAATATTTAATTTAGAAAACAAAGGGAGGAAAGATGGAAAAGACAAGCGAAGCAGAAGGTCTAAAAGCTGGAAAATAGTGCAAGGGAGAAAAGAAAAAAGCAGAGTTGAAATAGGGAAACAAAGGTTGAAAGATAAGTGGAGTTAGAGAAGAAGGGTGAAAGAGAATAAAACAAAAGGCAATGTGAGTATGTAAAGAGGATTGATAGAAGGTAGTAAAAGATGAGTGAGCATGAGACAAGACGAGTACAAATTAAAATTCACTATACAAAGTACAGAATTAATTATACATCTTAAATGGTTTATTTTTTCTGTTCTCAGAATATATCAAATTTCACTAAAAACAGTGAGTTGAAGGTATTCAAAAAAACAATTACATTAAGATGGGGTCCTTGGGCTCGTTTAACGACCTACCAGATACATGCCCTACTGACACTAAACAACTAACAATAGTATCTGGGAGTCGAATAGGCCAAACCAGAATCTACTTTGAAAACAACCAAAAAACCATATTGTGTGGTAATTGTAGTGACGTGACTATGTGTCTTGCTGTGCACTAATTCTCCTTTTTTGGAAAAAAGTGCCCATCAGTTCCCGCCTGAGTCCGCCCTACATCATCTGGGCTCTCCTTACCCAGGAGAATATGTGGTGTTACTATCTGTTTGATAATGGTAGTATACCTTTTGAATATTTCAAAAGTTTGTTGTGAGGACTATCAAGATATCGTTAAGCGGGTAACTAAATTACAGTGCCAAAGTAAATGTGAGAAAAAGTGATGGTAAAATTAGGTAACTATTGAGTGGATGCATGTATTTATTCGGTTCCCTCAAAGTTCCCAATGTTAAAATGTGAATAAACGAACAGATTTAACAAAATATCTGTTATTCAGTATGGTCAACATGTTTCAGCATGTGTGATGTATTTTATCACTGCTTTCTTCAGGACCTAGTTCTTCATGGCTACTGTTGAAATAAAAGGAAAAATATCACCTGTATATTTTCACTTTTGTTCTGTCTTCTCCACTGTTATTGGTGAACAAAAAACAGATATACGTGCAATTGTGAAAACAAAGTAGAAACTCAGAAAGGCGAAAGATCTTGAGCTCATGTTTGGGCTAAGACAACATTTTATTTATAAGATTGGTTAATTAATCGCCATATCTTGTCATTCAAAAAGCAAAATCGCTACTTTTCTTACCTCAAATTAATGGAGGGAAAGCATCACCCCACCTGGCCGCTGCTCAGGTATGAGGAGCACCGCACTAGTAAAAACACAGAATATGACACTTAAGTTTGCACAGATAATGTGCGCGTGTTGACACAATCTCTTATCCTTATGAGTAAAACATCTCTATCTGTTGTTCATAGCAACTATCGTAGTTTGCCTGTACATGATTGACTATGTGTACTGGGGTGCATATATAGGTATATACGCACGCCTGCCCAGTTATGCATGATCGGGCGTGTCAAGGTAAATAAAAATAAAAATGATGCCCTTATTATGGAATTTGATTTGCAGACGAGTTGTTTAATTATTGTAACCACTCAGGGCACAAGTATCGCGTTCCCAGCCGGAAAACATAGATATTTGAATCCACCACAAGACAATAATTGTGGTTTAAGAATAGTTTTGAAATGGTTTTGCGCACCAAAAGACATGAGTCACTAGGTGTGTCATAAAGACTTTTTGTATTATATGTACTTTGCTTGTCTCACAAGTGCTATTTAGATTGTCAAAAAGACTTGATAATGGAGGCAGGTGTGTCTTTTTCGTATTAACATCTACAGAGGCACTCCATCGTTACACACAGCTCTTTCAAAAAAATCTTTCAGAAAAATGGGCAACAGGTTCAGCGCTGCTTGGCGCTTGTGTTTATGTTAGACATCTATCAAGCGCTTAACATGATGTGTATTTCATGATTACATCTAGAAAGACACTCTAGCATTACCCGCCGCTTTTTCAAAAAAGCGGACGACAGTTTCAGCGCTGCTTACCGCATCTATTTATATTAGGCATCTGTCACGCGCATTCATCTAAACACTTCGTGATGTACCGAGGTCTGCACATCTAACTTGCTAATACAACTAAAATGTGCCGGGCAGGGCTTGTCCCGTTTCATTAAACTATCTGTGCATATCATTCAAAATGCAACCTCTGGTTATGACGGCTTCTCCAGAACTATTTTCAAATTGAAAACCAACAACATCTTCAACAGAATCCATTTTCTTTCTGCTTATAATTTCGGGTTCATCGACTTTTCGTCTTTTTGCTACAACCTCCCTACTATTGGTCACATTTCTTCGTTTCCGGCCTACCACACGTTTCTCAAACAAAGGATATTGAGGCAAATGTGGCGCATACTCTCTTCTTAACCTATTGTATTCCTTAACACAATCTAGATCCGCACAAATGTTTGTGACATCACACTCAATCAAGTACAATCCCGATAAAGTTCTGACTCGTGACAATGCCACATATGCCATCCCTCCTTGAACACAGAACTGCCAATATTCACCAATGCAGTGTCTACACTTAAACCTTGCGATTTATGGATTGTCACCGCATATGCCAAGCAAACAGGAAACTGCTTACGGCGAACATATAAGTCTTTTACAAGCAAAAACCTAGCAGAGCAACGACCAATTAGCTGTACTTCCTCAATGCCATCAAATTTATTTTTTTTAAATTCAATTCCATCTCTATTTCTGTATTTCTCAAAATCAACAACATTACCCATTGATCCATTTACCAGACCTCTTTCAACATGTAAATTCCTTCTCAAAATGATACGGCAATTTAAGCACACATTCAGAGTCTTTTCAAAACCAGCAGTTTTAGATATAGTCTTCTCTAATGAATCCAATTTTGATTTCAAATTCTCAGACAAAATAATTGTTGCTCCCATATGCTCTATTCTGTCAATAGCTTCCAGTTTAACAATCTCTTGGTTTTCTAAATTCAACATTTTGTTGTTGAAGATGGCACATTCTGCAAGAGTTGGCATCAAACATATTCCAGATTTCTTCTCAGTAATTTTCCGAAAAATATTCTCTGGCAGAACGTCTTCTTCTGGATACAAATTTGACAGTAATCATGCATGTAAAGCTTCTTTCCCATGCTCGGTCACTTTTCCGATTCTAACATCTTGTAGAATATTCTTATAATCTTCATCCTTCGCTTGACGCATATTTTCACGCAGTTCAGCATAATTGAAGTTTAACCATATATTAACGTTGCCAATGCTCCCTAGGCACTGCCTGGTATCTTCATGTGTAAGTAGTTTAAACACTGGTTGTCCTTTCACTGGTGTCAGCTGCAGAAGATCACCGAAAACAATGATGTGTTTGCCACCAAATAACACATCATACTCTGTTTTAAGAACTTCTTGCATTCTCAAATGCACAAAGGCAAGCATGACATTGGAAACCATGCTTACTTCGTCAATGATAAGAAGTTTCATTTTCCTCAAGACTCTTGAAACTTCACAACAAGCATCTCCAGATAACTTGTGGTATTGTAATTTGTTATCATGCTCCACTGGCAGCATCAGTAGACGATGCAAAGTAATACCTTTAATGTTATGTGCTGCCAGTCCAGTTGGAGCGGTGACAACACAAGACAGCGAAGACTCGGTCCTTTTCTGCAAATAACATGAAATTGCTTTAATGAGGAAACTTTTTCCAGTTCCTGCTTCTCCACTCACGTACAGTCGGACAGGCTTCAACGACGTACATGAGCACTCTTTCTTCTCATGACTTAATCCATGATCAATTTGGTTGGTAACTTCGTCATATATTTTCCTCTGCTCAACGTTGAGTTGTCTTTCCAAATCTTCTAAGTTAACCGCATCCTCCTGAGCATGTGCCATGGCTCTTTCCACTTCAATCATGGCAGTGGCAGCTTCATTTTCGATAACTGGTCCTCCTAGTGGATCCTGACTCAATGAAACAGAACTCTGACTGTCCTGAGAACTGTCTCTAGCAATCTCGGCTGCAATTGTTGCTTCCTGCTCGATTTCCGCATTCAACATTTCTAGATATTTTGGAAAAACAGGACATTCTATGGTCTCCTTGGCTGCATTGAAAGAGTCTTAGTAACAGAGGAAATCTCCAAGCAGTTCCTCTTCTGCACGCCAAGGCTTGAAAAGTTGCAAAAGAGCTAAATAGAAAAACTCTGTTCTTTCAGGAGATTCGCCACTCAATTTTCGATGATTTACCAATTGGCATTTTCTTTGCTTGACCAGACATCCCTCACTTCCAATTACAGCATACACTCCTTTATCAATATCTTCTTTGATGTTCCTCTTGAATATGTAATTTTGTAGAACCTCATACAGACAAACATTCTCGAGGTGACTGCTTCTATTTGGATCATATGTATCCAACATGTTGGTCTTCAAAATATCTGTACTGTTTGGCTCCTTTTCCGCCAAATACTCAATTTCCCGTACAGGTTTCAGAACTCGATTACGCTTTGCAGCAAGACCAAGACTCGCCCAAATAATACTCCTAGATTTGGCATAGAGACTTGCTGAAGATAACCGGTCAGAACATTCGTAAGCTCCGATTTCTCGATGCGACAACATCTTCAGACTGAAACTGTACAACTTCTTACTGAGGCTCTTTTCATGGGAAATGTGATCTCCCACATATCCTTCAATTCTGTCTTTTCTTTTTTTGTGATGTAAGATGTCACATACCGAGCCACAGCCATACAGTTATCAGCCACAAACTGTATATCCATGTTAGCATTCCACATGGACAAAATCACTGGGTTGTAGTCGTTGATGTACTTGGACTCTTCGTTTCTTTTCAAATTGTATGTATTTTTGGGTGATTTCCTCGTCACATTATGTCGCAGCGAAGACATCAAACTGTTCACTCTTCCTTTAGAAATCACCGGTCGTGGAAAGCCGAAACGACATTTTGTGTAGAACTTGTCCTTGTTTCTGAATTTACGACGACAGTACTTTCCACAACGATGGCTTTGAAAGCGTAAAACTTGTTCTCTTAGGCTTTTGTCTTCCTTTGTCTTTGGAACAGCACATGTAGAATACTGTTCTATGAAACTCATCACTAAGTCATCCGGATCTCTTCCAAATTTGGGTGCATCTTTGATCCATAGCAGCATATGTATATGAGGAGCACCTCTTGCTTGATACTCCTTTCTCCAGAAGAAATCCAACACCTCTCCAGGAGGTGGATTTTTCTTGTTCATGATGAAAGACATCATAGCTTCAAATCTATGATTGAAGTACCTGCATACAGTCACTGGATCCAAAGAGCACAGTTCTCCGGGTGTCTTGAATTCGATATTTTCAATGTTTCCCTTTGCCTCTCGTAGAAATTCAAGTAAGTCTTCCCAGCCATACTCGGACAGCTGAGAGTGAGGAACCATGTGGGAGTTCCTAAATTCCTCAGCATACATTTTAAATCACCATGACGACGGTACCAGTACTCATTAGTACCACGCTGACATGCCATGAGATTAATCAGGTGAGAATCCAAAATACTGTCTTGCACATTGACTTTATCCATAAAGTCCCTTGCCGAGATATTTTGCATCTGTACACCACTTTTCAAGATGTGGTTCACTGCATATGATAGTCCAGACAGATCACTTTCAAACAGTAGATGAAACAAATAGGGAATGCATTGACGAAACCTAGGATCTTCAGTATACAATCGTAAAGTCCGGTATTCAGAAGCAGGAATTTGATCAGGTCGCTCATCATATCTTCCTCCTTGACCTGTTGGAAATAGCTGTGGGAAACACCGAGCTTCAAAACTTTCCTCCCAAACACTAATGGGACTCCCTTTGGCTTGTTTCATTTGAAACAACTCAATAGCATTCCCCATGACTTCCATGGAATGCAAAGGATGAACACTATAATGTTCATATATTTCTTCATTTTTAGAGGCTTCTACTTTCTCAATTTGTCCAGCACACAAATCGCTGTCCTCTTCTTCACTTACTTCCTCTTCTGCAACACATACATTCTTGTAGTACTCATTGTTTTTCATCAAATACGATGTTGCCTTTTTGACTTTCCTAACATCCACTAAATCTTGCCAGATTTTCTTACTCTTTGTCGGAACCCCATTAACTAAGATAACCAGAGGTTCCTCTTCCACTTTCTCTACTCCAATTGTATTAATGTTTTTCTTCAAATCTAGAGGCAAATAAACAACTCTTCCCTTTAATCCTCTCTGTAAATCTGTTGGAGGCAATTTCCCTGTCTTTGGCTCCATTCGTACAATAGCCTGAAAGGGATGGACACTTTGAATCAAAATAGATTCATAAGTATTCAAATCCTTCAATTCAGAAGGAATGTCAACCAATTCCAGATTATTATGAACCGCTCTAGCAGGCATCCGGTTTTCATTTAATTTGTTACAACAATAAGTACACACACGTTGATCCGATCCCAAATCAAAACAATTTTCTACCATCAAGTATGTTGCGAAATCCTTCCATTCACTATTATTTTCCCTTTCACTTTTTGCATATAAATCCACTAACTTAGTCTGATTCTTATAATAAGTGCGTCGACAACACACACAAGTGAAATTAGGCCTCTCACTTGATTTCACCTGAAACGTGGCAATTTCCTCCTGAAAATTATCTGTACTGGAAACCTGTACACTCTCTTCCACATTACCTTCTTCTTCTGGGTCAATTTCAACATTCTCCTCTTTACTTGCAAAGTAACAAAACTCAATTTCTTCACAAATATTCTTCATATCTACTTCAGAACCATGCAAAAGAGCACTGCTTAATTGTTTAAGCTTAATTGCTGGACTCTTAGCAAAATACAACATTCTCACTAATTTCCTCACTTTATTATGATGGACTGCTAGCATCCTGAAATGATGAAAAACACTCTGGCATACTCTCCTGGAAAGACAAGCCAGTGAATGACCATGTAAACCTGTCACTTCTCTCACTCTTGATGGAACTAATTCCTGCAACAACTTCATTTTCTGTTTTAAACTTTTCTTATTAAATGTCCGTACAAAATCACAAAGCAAATTGATGGAATCCTGTCGCACACTGCAAATACTACTACACTTCCAGGTGTACACTGGACCCTTAGGACGTCTCTCTAAAACTTCATCACCTAACACCTCTTCTGCCTCTGTTGACACAAGTTTTTCTTTTTCAACTGGACAACCGTCTTTCACCTCATATGCTCGACCACTGGTGTCAACTGCATGCACCAAATCATTGTCCTGGAAGTAACTCTCCTCATTGAAAAATGCCTCACAACTTGAACTATGCATCCATTCTCCTGAAAATACTTCACAAAAATTTGTACGATTAACTATTCTCTTCCATCTACTATTTGTTTTGAATTCATAAATTGCCTTGTTTAGTTTCCTAATTCTATTTATTACCAAAATAAATAACTTTCGCTTCATTTCCAAGCCTTATAAAAAGCCAGTTTCTGTTGACCTTTCTTTACATTTTTCATCAAATTTACAATTATCCTGTCGCGGAACATTCGTGTACGAATGTCCCTAAATTGATTGTGCCTTCTACCGGCACTCACAGAGTTTTCTCCTGCTCTACCACTAACTTTATTAAGGGGCCTTTCCTTCCTGTTTAAATTGACTCTCTTCTTCTGGACTAAAACATGTTCTGCAGTGATACTTTTTTTTCTGGAAATGTTTCTTAGGAAAGATTTCGTTGTCTTACACGGAGCTTTTTTGGTGACTTGACGAGTTTTTATTGTAGAGGACTGCTGCAAGCATGTAGTAAGCTGCTGTGTTTGACGTTTTGTAGCCTTTCTCCTCCTTTGCCTTGAAGGCATGTTTTAATTTTGAAATGATCTGCAGTTGAATCTGTGGTAAAATATAATAAAAAATGTTATTAACCACTATTACCAAACAGTAAATCAATGACAGTCGTCAAAAAATTAACACACTAGTTGTCAATTCTACATACAATAATTTTTAGTGCATTGACAAATTTAAAACTCAGAAATAGTAGCAAAGAAATGGAATGCTTCTACATTTGACCTGTGCTCTTTTATATATGAATTTAAAATAATTGTATTAGCATATTTCACTATTTTATTAAAGACACTTCACACAAGCTGTTTTTGAAGTTGTATTTAATTTTAAATAAAACGGTTAACATGGTTACTTTTTATTTCCAGTAACTTAATTTTATTTTTAAAAGTCTTTACAGTTCAATAGGCTCGAGCAGGTCAGCTGCCCACCCTATGTCATACAACTCTGACAAATCAGCATCCTCATCATATTCTTCATCATCCACAGGATATAAATCATCCAAGGGATCTACTTCCACTGACGTTTCAATGACAAGTTCAATGATAAGATCGAGATCAACAGATTGCTCATTATCACTCATGGTTGATGTTGTCGTTATCTTTAAAGAAAGAGAACAACAATGAGATGTTGCAGAGTAAGAGACAAATCTCAGAGACTATAATAGTAAAATTGTTTAACAAGAGTAACATTTTGCAGATATTATTTAGCCATGTCCAGCGATGCTGAGGAGGTGAGGCCTATGTCCAAGTTTTCAGTGAACAGGACTCATCTCTTCTTAACCTTGGATAAGCCTCACCGACTCTGTGTCCCCTGCTCATACTTAAATGTAAAGGGGCATATTTATGTTAACTGGCGCATCCACAGGGATGCACCAGTTAACGTGCGCCGCTGCTCTGCCACCCATGGTGTGCCGCATTTACAATGCGGAGCACCATGGGGCAAAAACAGCACAAATGCTTCACGCATCTGTGCCGCCAAAGCGGCGCATTGCAGGAATCACGTCGCAAGCGCGACATGACTACTGCAATGCACAGGGGCAAGCCACACATTGCATGGTGCATCACTCCTTATGCCTGTTTCAAACAGGCGTAAGGATTTGATTCAGCAATGCCATAAAGCTGACTCAGTGAAATCTTGTAAATTTCACTGTGTTAGTTTTACAGG
The DNA here is from genome assembly GCF_964261635.1 of Lissotriton helveticus. Classification (NCBI taxonomy): domain Eukaryota; kingdom Metazoa; phylum Chordata; class Amphibia; order Caudata; family Salamandridae; genus Lissotriton; species Lissotriton helveticus. The sequence continues at coordinate 794,382,701 of NC_136067.1, read as the reverse complement.
GCTTTCATGCAAGTGAACGCCCACCCTGCAACAAAACGCCCACATGAAACCTGACGCAGGTTTCATGTGGCGCAGGACTTTACAGCGTGACACATCTGCCTAGATGCATCAAGTTATAAATATGTCGCAACATAGCGCATCTTTTGCGCCGCTGCTGCGTCACAAAAGTGACGCAACGGTGGCGCAAAAGAGGCGCACGGCCATCATAAATCTGCCCCTAACATTTTAAATGATTGGTTCAGGATGCCGATAAGGTGTGGCCTATCCAGAGGTTTGTTTGAGGTGAGGCCTACTCAGGGTTGCAGATGAAATTTAGGCTTGTTGAAGAGTACAGAGGAGATAATACATGTGCAGGCCTACCAATGAAGTGAGTCATGTCCACTGCACTCTTGAACAAAGGCCAGACCTCCTCTGTCTCCCTGGACAGGCCTAAACCTCATCTGCACAATGTGATTCGTAATGTTAGGAAACACAGGTGATGTAATTGAAAAATGTGCAAATTTTTTTGCTCATTTCACAATCACATCACCTGTGTTTCCTTTGCTTAGGTATCTCATTGTGCAGATGTAGTCTAGCATATCAAAGAGTACGCAGAAGGTGAGCACTGTATGCAACAACTTTGACACACACAGTCCTAAATGTATACATTTTAAACTGACGGTATCTTGTTGCAGATGAAGTGAGGCCTATCTTGCAACATGGTGCATCTTTTGCACCGCTGCTGCGTCACAAAAGTGACGCAACGGCGGCGCAAAAGAGGCGCACGGCCATCATAAATCTGCCCCATACATTTTAAATGATTGATTCAGGATGCCGATAAGGTGTGGCCTATCCAGACGTTTGTTTGAGGGGAGGCCTACTCAGGGTTGCAGATGAAATTTAGGCTTGTTCAAGAGTACAGGGGAGATAATACATGTGCAGGCCTACCAACGAAGTGAGTCATGTCCACTGCACTCTTGAACAAAGGCCAGACCTCCTCTGTCTCCCTGGACAGGCCTAAACCTCATCTGCACAATGTGATTCGTAATGTTAGGAAACACAGGTGATATAATTGAAAAACGTGCAAATATTTTTGCTCATTTCACAATCACATCACCTGTATTTCCTCAGCTTAGGTATCTCATTGTACAGATGTATTCTAGCATATCCAAGAGTACGCAGAAGATGAGGACTGTATGCAACAGATCAATGTACATTACTCACCTCCCTTGACACTTACAGAAGCCTCAGTTTCTCCATGCCTCCTACACAGTTCTAAATGTATATCATTATCATCATAGTGACTATGAAACTCTAGCAATACATATTGTGAAACCTAAATGTCTTAAAGTAACGATTTTTTAACCGACAAACAAGCAAATTATTCTCCCAGATTGATGGTGAGAAGTGATATATTTATTTAAAGAAGCAGACACCTTTTTGTTATTGTCATAAATATAAAAAGCATTCCTTTTCTTTATGAACCATTTTCATGTCATAGTTTGAAAACACAGCACAACTCCTTTGTACAAGTACACCCTGTCAGTACTTAAATTTAACAAGCACACATGCGGGCGTATTTACAAGAGCCTTGCACCACGGAGAAATGACTTAAATTTACCAAGCACTCATGAGGGCTTATTTACAAGGACCTTGCACCACCTTTAAAGTCACTTTTAACATGGGGAAAATGACGTGAATGTAGCTCATAAGCTTTGTAAATTTGCCCCCATGTTGACTATGAAACTCTTGCAGAACATATTGTGAAACCTTAATGACTTCAAGAAACGTGTTTTTAAACCGGCAAACAAGCAAATTATTCTCCCATATTCATGGTGGAAAGTGAAATATTTATTTAAAGAAGCAGACACCATTTTGACCTTCTCATAAATGTAAAAAGCATTTCTTTTTTAAAAAAAACGATTTTCTGGTCATAATTTGAAAACACAACACAGCTCCTATGTACAAGCACACCCTGTCAGTACTTAAATTTGCCAAGCACACATGGGGGCGTATTTACAAGGACCTTGCACCACGGGGAAATGACTTACATTTGCAAGGCACTCATGAGGGCGTATTTACAAGGACCTTGCACCACCTTTAAAGTCACTTTTAATGTGGGGAAAATAACGTGAACGTGGCTCAAAGGCCTTGTAAATATGGCCCATGCTGACTATGAAACTCTATCAGTACATATCAAGTAACCTAAATGATTTCAAGAAACGTTCTTAAACACATCAAGTAACCAAATTATTCACCCAGATTCATGGTGAAGCGACTTAAAATGCCCTAACAGACATGGGGGCGTATTTACTAGGCCCTTGCACCACTTTTGCGTCACTATTAACATGGGGAAAATGATGTGAAAGTGACTCAAAGGCCTTGTAAATATGCCCCAAGCAGGCTATGAAACTCTAGCAGTACATATCAAGAAACCTAAAGGATTTCAAGAAACGTTCTTAAACACATCAAGTAAGCAAATATATTCACCCAGATTCACGTTGAAGTGACTTAAAATGCCCTAACACACATGAGGGCATATTTTACAAGGCCCTTGCACCACTTTTGCGTCACTTTTAACATAGGGAAAATAACATGAAAATGGCTCAAACATGAGAGTGTATTTACAAGGCCCTTTCATCACTTTAGCCTCACCTTTAACATGGGGAAAATAACATGAAAGTGGCTCAAAGTCCTTCTAAATATGCCCCATGCTGGCTATGAAACTCTAGCAGCACATATCAAGAAACCTAATTGACCTCAAGAAACGTTTTTAAACACATTAAGTAAGCAAATTATTCACCCAGATTCATGGGGAAGTGACTTAAAATGCCCTAACACACATCAAAGCGTATTTTTAAGGCCCTTGCACCACTTTTTGCGTCACTTTTAACATGGCTATGAAACTCAAAGAAACAAAATCTATTTGTAAAACACTTGACACAAAGCAACATTTTAAATACACAACTTTCTTCATAATTTTCTCCATAAAGCATACTATTCTCTATCTAAATTAAATGAATCTTTTCTCACCTTAGCAAATACTTTTTGAGTTTCAAAACAGTCTCAGACACACACCAATTTTTCTTTAGCAGAGCAAAGGGTATGCACTCCAGAGGCTGCAACCAACAAAGGCACAGAAATGGTGTAATTCATCACACATATCTCTCATGTCACCCAATCAAAACTCTTCCCTCACTTTTTTCAAATCAACACCCTTCCCCCCTCTGCCCTTTCTGCCTTTTTTCCATAGCAACCACCTCCTGAAAGACCTCTCATGTTTACAAGTTCACACAACAATGTTTCAATTGAACTCTGAACTCTCAGTACACCTGCATATCCAGTGCAATCTTTCATAAAATGATTTTTTCTTGACCACTCAAATTACATCTTTCAAAGAACTCATCCATGCACCCTAACTTTCTTTTTTCAGCAATCAAAATCCACCAATCACTGCTACTGAATCATTAGCACTGAAACTCCACAGTTTTTTTCATTACAAACTCCTACTGTTTCAACTGCCATTTCATTCCCACACTTCATCTGACGGCAGCAGAACCTCCTCTCACCATGTTTTCTGTCTGGATTGTTGGACATAGTTACATCCACTGGGCTCAAAGGTATGCTGATAACAGAAATTTACACAACCTCAATTTACAAAATGTGGAAATCAACTGGATTGGCTACAGAGGATTAAGATGTCACCAATTGATACCATTGGTGAAAACCTTTTTGCATTTGCCAAACCCTGACCTGTTAATTGTGCACTGTGGAGGAAATGACTTGGGCACTTTGACTGGGGTAGGTCTGGAAATGCTTTTAAAGGACACCTTTGAGCAATTGATGGCACTTTTTCCTCAAACTGCCTTGGTATATTCAAATATATGCCAAAGACAGAAATGGAGGTGGTCCAACCAATTTTGTCCACAAATTGAGAAATCGAGGAAGCATGTAAATAAGTCTGTTTCAGCTTACATGAGAGACCATGGAATGGGCTCCATCTACAACAATAACTTGCGTTACTACATGCAAGATATCTACAGAGGAGATGGAGTTCACTTCTCAGATGAGGGGAGCAGAATTTTCATCCTGAATTTAAGACTATGTATTGGTACCTACTTATAAGTACCTAGAACTTACACAGAACCCAAAAGCTCTTTTCAGAGCTACCTTAACTATGATTACTCTTTAAAAATTTCAAATGTACCTTTTTTCACTAATTTTCACTTTTGTTCGCTACCCGGTTTGCATACCGGCAGCTAACCTCGCAAAAAATTCAAACATTTTTTTTCTTTTTTGACATATATGAGCCTCCTCAGCCACCCTTAGAAAACCTAGGGGGTCAGGATACGTCTCCCGTGCCCCCTTATACCCATTTCCCACATTGTTTTGTGGTAAATAAATAAATAATACCTCTATTTTTGACTGGATATACAATAACAGATAGCTCAATAAATAAGAGTCAAGATTCGAGGTAGCTGGAGTTTGCAGGTTTAATACAGCATAAAGGACAGGAACAGGACAACCTGCACGGGAATAGGATGGCAGCGCTGCACGGGGCAGGGACAAAGGAATGGTAACTTTTAATAACAGGACACAAGTATATATATACTTAAACAAAATACATGGGGTTCAATACAATAGGCGTAGCAGTGGGCAGGGCCTGTAGCAGTCGCGAAAGATAAGGCAGAAAGTAGGTGTAACAAGAGGCGTGAACAGGGCGTATACATAGACATGTGATGTAAACGTGACAGAATATGTCATAAATGGGGCGGAAACATGGAGGGGGCTACCTAAGGAGCCGGGACCTCTAACCTAGTGGTGCGCGCAGGCTGGCAATGACGTGTTACTAGGGAGAAGCTGGGGGCTATGACTTCTGAGCTAGAAGGAGAGACTAAAGTCTGGAGAGTCAGAGCGACATGTACCTAAACACTATCTGGTATCTGATGTTTAGAGAACATGTTGATAGAATCCAAAAGTTATCAGGGCAAAGGCTAACAGACACTAAGACTGGTGCATGCATTATTCTACATGTAGTGTGTGTTGAGGAATACTAAATGACCATAAATACAGTATTTCTCTTACATGGAGACGTAAAGGCTAGACGATGACTGAAACTATTGATGCAATTCAGTAGCTTAGGAATGCAGAGAAGGAGAGCTGGACTGATAACTAGAATCATAACATACTCTTGGCAGACTGGCAGGCAGAGCCAGGCCGAGCCGAGCACTGTGAGGCAGGAAGTAAGTGAAGGGTCAGGGATACAGGTGGGGGCTGTATCGCTCCTCAGCGAGGGTTCAGGAGACAGGAGCTGAATCTGGTGTTCGGGCCCTTTTGAGGCCTAGAAACGGGGATTTTTACAATGAAATAACGTGCACACCGAACTGGCATACTAGAGATGGACACAACTGTAATTGCGTCTTTAATCGATCATGGGGAATACATATGCATATTAATCATGCACATACAACATAACATGGGGAACACGTAGGGACACAGAACATGGCAAAATTTACTTTTCCACATTCCCTCCTTGTCACTACGTTTCCATCAGGAAACATCAATATTCATGATACCATCTATCATTTCATACAGTATCATTTGCTCGTCTCGAATTGCCTTGGAACGGGACTTAGGACGGGACTTGGGACTAGGAACACAAGAGGTAGCACAAATGCCGCAAATCGCAGGGCCACATTGTATACAGAGGCAGCAACTGAATATGATCGCTACTGCAATACCTAGAAATGACAATACTTTCCATCCCCAGGCAGAAATTATACTCCAAAACCAACCGGACCATGTCCAGGTGCCTGGATTCTGGTGTAACTGATGGGCAATTTTATGAAGTCTGGTTATAGCTGAATAAACAGACGGCGCGTTATTAGGAATGAAAATGCAGCAACTAGATCCGATGACTCTACATGCTCCTCCTCTATCGGCCAGTATGACGTCAAGAACGAGACGATTTTGGAGCACGACAAATCTCATAGCAGATTGCTCTTCGGTTAAGTTACCTAGGGCAGAGGCAGTCTCATTCACTACTGCTTCAAGGGTTCTGGTTAGTCTACGTATTAACTTACTATTCTGGATAGGTCCTATAAAGAAGAAGAATCCTTTATTGAAATCTGTATACTGTTCTAGAGCAGTTTCAGTTTGATCGACAATCGGGGACTCGATCTCCCTTCTATGTCTAATGTGTACTAGATGTGTGTTTCTGTGATAATCAGATGGGGCTAGAAAAACTGGTGGCAGTAGGAAGGCAATGTAACAGGTTCCATCCCAATCGAGGGGCAGACGAACATATGCGGTCTGACCACAAACAAAATAAGAATGACGTGAAGCTTTGAAAATAGATTTCCCACTGTCACTATACTTAACAATAGTAGTACAATCACTATGTCCTACATGTACGGAACCATTATTTCGGACACATAATTCGCCTTTGACTGGTAATACTGAAATAGCAGGTAAATCTGGAGTAGGATCAGACTGAACATTCAGGACCATAAAATTCGAAGAATAATTACCTAAATTATAAACTTCATTTTCTAGATCTAACCCTGTTCTGTGGGGAAGACCTTGCTTGTCTGGAAAACATGTACTATTCAGAAGGGACATATCATTGGAGGATGACGTTAACATGGACCAGGCTCCACATGAACCATTATGTGAAAACGGATAAGGAAAGAGTGGCAGAACTCCCTTCGGTGTCTGGAAAGGGGGGAGTCGACCACACACCCAACAATTAGTGGCATTGCTGGTCTGGTGTGAATAGTGTAACATACGGATAAATGTATTGTTGCGCATAGCAAGACGATAGGATAGTTCGTGAGGAGGCAGATCACTAAACGTATGCTCTACTGTAGCATTAGAAAACTTATTTACATGAGAAATTGGAAAACATAAATGAAATGCATAACTCGTGCAGGTAATCATTAAACTCAAAAACAATATAAAACTTAGAAAAACGATACATCGGATAGAGTTTTGACTAACTCTCTCACTATGGGGGTCTATCTCATACATGTCAGATACCTGTCTAACCGTTTCACCCAGGGGGACTTAGACAATTAAACTGGCTGACTTATTTTACTAGACCGGAGCTTACTTTTATACTCCTGCTGTGGAGTTTTCTCTAACAGGGAATCCTTTGAATCAGAGTCAATAGCGGGACAGTCCTTGATAATAGTATCTTGGCAGTCTTTAAAATCTTGACAATCCTTCGAAATGTTCTTGGAAACAGTTTTTAGTCGGAGTCCGTGAAATTTCTTGACATGCGACAGGTGCACCCACCCCTTCCTGCCTTCCAACTTGACGGCAGTGCGGGTGGTCAAAAGGACTAACTTCGGCTCCTTCCAGCGAGGCTCCAGCGGACTTGAACGATCGAAATTCCGGACAAGCACTAGACTTCCTGGAACGATTTCATGCGGTTTCACCTCGGTATTGTCTGGAAATGCGGCGGCAACCTGTGAACGACAAGAGTGTAGGGCAGACATCAAGGAAGCTAGGTAATCTGTCAGCATATTACTGGAAACATCGGTAATACTTCGGGGTCTAGGTGTACCCCACATGTTCGGGGGGCGGCCGAATACGACCTCATAAGGGGACAGACCTGATCTGGAATGTGCGACCATGCGCATATAAAATAGGGCGACTGGCAGAGCTACTAGCCAGTCTACACCTTTCTCTTTACAAACTTTGGCGATGCGGATTTTTAGGGTCTGGTTATGTCTCTCTACGAGACCGGCTGCTTCTGGATGGCGTACACAATGGAACTTCCACTGGTACCCTAACAAAAGGGAAACATGCTTCATGAGTTCAGATGAGAATGGCTGGCCGTTATCAGAATACACGACCCTAGGGAGTCCATAGCGGGGGAAGAATTCACGAACCAACTGCTTGGCAGTGGTCGCGGCTGTATAATCTGGGACTGGATATGCTTCTGTCCACCTGGACAAAGCGCATACAACTACAAGGACATACTTGAAACCTCGACATCGCTCCATCTGAATATAATCCATATGGAGGACTTCAAAAGGGTGGTCAGGGGGTTGGAATCCACCTTGTTCCACCGGAACACTTTTACCTGGATTGAACTGACAACATATCATACAGGTACGGACTTTCTGCTTGGCTGCAGCTCGTAAATGCTTGTTAAACCAGATGTTCTGGATACTGTCTATCATGGCTTTTTCTCCTAAGTGTGCTGGACTATGTGCGGTATTAATAATGACTTGAACCATAGAGTCGGGGAGAAACCATGTGGCTTTTCCCTTCGTCACCCATCCCTGATCTGTCTGGACCCCTCCTTGTTCGGACCATTTCTTAATTTCTTCGGGAGTAGCATGTAACTGGATATCTATGACATCTTGGGTAGGGTCCTTAACTGTCATACAAGTAGTCTGTTCTAGAGTGGATGTCGGTGTCTTGCTAACTGGAGTGTCTGGAGTCTGAGCTGTGAGTTTGGCTGTTTGATCCGCTAGATCGTTTCCTTGAGAAATAATGTCTGTAACTTTCGTATGTGCTTTGCATTTCATGATAGCGATAGATGTCGGTAAATGTATTGCATCTAACAGAGCTTGAATAAGGAAACCATGCTGAATCTTGGTTCCATGAGAAGTCATAAAACCTCTTTCTTGCCAGAGCACTCCAAAGTCGTGTACGACTCCGAATGCATAACGTGAATCTGTGTAAATGTTAACTTTCAGGTTCTTGGCACGTATGCAGGCTTGGGTCAGAGCAACTAGCTCTGCTGCCTGAGCAGACAGGGTGTCAATACGGTGTGTTTCAATAACTTCAGTGTCAGTAGTCACTGCATACGCGGCTACTAGTTCTCCTGTACTTGTTCTCATACATGAACCATCCACATAAAGTGTCAGGTCGGGATCTGGTAACGGAATATCTGTCAGGTCTTGTCTTGGCTTTGTTATAGTGTTAACTATTTCCACACAGTCATGTGTGGCAGGATCTGAGGAAACTGACGGTAACAGTGTAGCAGGATTTAGAACGTTGCAGCGTCTGATTTCTATGTGTGGCTGGAACAGTGTCAGTTCATAACCTGTCAATCATGCAATAGTCAAGTGCTGAGTCTGTGTTCGGTTTAAAAGAACTTCCACGGAGTGTGGAACTTGTACTGTCAGGGAATGTCCTAACACTATGGAATCACTTTGTCTGATAGCTAGTGCTGTGGCTGCAACTGACTTGAGGCACGCAGGCAGAGCCTGGGCTACTGGATCTAGTGTGCTCGAAAAATAAGCACAGGGCTTGTATTGTCCTACTTGATCTTGTGTGAGAACAGATAATGCTGTACCTTCGCGTTCTGTGACAAAAAGTGTAAAAGGCTTACTGTAGTTCGGTGTTGCTAGAACAGGAGCTTGACATAAGGCTTTCTTTAATTCATTAAAAGCAAGTGTATGTTCAGATGTCCAAGGGAGGACAGTCGATACGGCTGCCTCCTGTGTCGTTAACTGTATCAGTGGCTTGGCTAGAAATGCATACTGAGGAATCCATTGTCTGCAATAAGAAGTAAGGCCGATAAAAGCACGTACCTCCTTCTGGGTCTTGGGCTGAGGAAGACTCGCTATTAACTGGATACGGTCAGGTGTCAACTGCCTACCCCACTTGGACAGTAAGTGGCCTAAGTAGATCACTTGCTGGACACAGAATTGAAGCTTTGAAGGGGACACCTTGTGCCCCATCTCGGCTAGGAAGTACAGAACTGTAAGTGATGCTCGCTCGCAAGCACGTTCAGAACGGGCTGTGATCAGTAGATCATCGACATATTGGAGCAGGGCAGTGTCAGTTGGCATGTGAATATTGTCTAGTTGTCTCTTAAGTGCTTGACTGTAAATACTAGGACTTTCTGTGAAACCTTGAGGAGCTCGTGTGAATTTATAGCTCCTTCCATTTAAACAGAGTCCGAAAAGGTACTGGCTGTCTGGATGAATCGGAACACTGAAAAATGCATTCTTGAGGTCGATTACGGTAAAGAATATTGCCTCAGGATCAATAGCTGTCAACAGAGATGAGATATCGGGAACAACTGGGTACTGGGGAATGATACATTTATTGAGTTCTCGAAGGTCAATCACTAATCGATATACTGGAGGTGCATTTGGATCAGTACGTTTCATGACTGGAATGATAGGAGAATTACATACATTGGAGTCAGTTTCTACAACCACTCCTTGAGCAATGAGCTCGTCAATAATTTTGGATAAGGCTGCTGCAGCCTCAGGTGGCAATCTGTACTGTCTGATTCGTGGTAACACTACACCTGGTTTGAGAGTCACACGATGGGGTGTGATTTGCATAAAACCAACATCAGTTGGACCTTGCGCCCATAGATGCTGCGGAACATTAGACAATCTTGGATCAAAATCTCGTAAAACATAGTGACCCTTGAAGTCACGTAAAAACAAACGTATTCCCTCTGGGGAACAACAAATAACTGCACCTAATTCTTTCAATGTCTTAATGCCTAACAAATTTTCTGGACATGACTTCGTAAGTAATAGATCAGTAGTTCGGGACAATGGACCAACTTCTAGAGTAACTGGTTTGGATATCTCGTTTACAATAGGCTTTCCTGAAAATCCAAGGGAAACATTTCTAGAGCCTGAGAGCGGAGCCCCTGGAACCTCGTCATGACTAATAGTCGTCCTACTTGCCCCTGTATCAATCAAAAACTTTCTGTCTTTCCCTAATACTTGACTGTGAACATAGGGACCCTCTTGATCTACAGGAATCTCGATGAGAGGCAAGCCTACCTCCCTCTCTAGGCTGTTTCATGAATACGCTTGATACTCTGGATACTCGGACTGTGCATACTGGTACATCTGCTGTGTAACATGCTGTGTTGCCGCGATAGGCTGCGGTGCTGTAACTGTCTGTGGTGTATTCTGTGGTAACTGAGAAGTCTGCGAAACTTGTTCTTGTCTAGGCGGACGTGGTCTTTCTTTAGTCTTACCAGTGGCTATGTTGTGTTTCAGAACTGCACACTCGTTTATAAAATGACCTGGCTGTTTACAATAATTGCATGTCCCTTTAACGGGAGCTGCAGGATGACTGGCTTGATTCGGACCCCTCTTCTGACTGTCTTGTGGAACAGATTGTGCAACTAATACTTTCATTTTCGTGTCTTTCATACGTTTCCTTTCGTGTTCTTGCTCTTCCCTGATTCTATTCTGGTGATACTGGAGCATCTGGAGCATTTGGGACGGAGTATTAGCTTGCCAGGTACTCTCGACTTTCAAAACTCGATTTTTAACTTGTGGGCTTGAATTCTCGACTAGTTTAGTAACAAAAAGATGAGGGTATGACTCGCTACTCGTCTTCAAACCACTGTTGATGCTAAAACATTTCTCGAATCTAGAATAGAAATCACTAGTATCTTCGTCTTGTTTCTGTTTACAGGCTGAGATTGCATCCCAGTCTTCCTTTTTCGTGGCTAGTAATCTAGGCAAAACTTGTATTAACAGTTCAGGTAATTCTTTACATTTGTCTCCAAGACCGGTACCTGGTACTCGTATCTTATCTTCAGCTTCTAGAGCTGTCCAATCGATCTTTTTCTCTCCCACCTCCCAATCCTTTTCCTTGAGTTTTTCGTATATGCCCGCAGGCAACAGGACTTTTAACATTTTAATAATATATGGATACGTGTATTCTCCCATACGGAGCATGTCTTTTAATTCTCGGTGTAACCCTGCTGGATCTTTGTCGTGACAGGGAATTAATTTCTTCATCTCTAAGAGTTCCATCTTTGTAACTGGGGTGTAAACAAATACTCGTTGCATTTCACCACCCGTTGTCCTAACTGGGTGTACTTCTCGTAACGGATGCTGTCTATCTATGTAAAACGGTTTACTTTCTGGAGGTGAGACATGAACAAAATGTGGGTTCAGAAACGTTCTATATTTATGGCGCTGTTCTAGAATGACACTAATTAAATCGGTACCTAAACCTTTCCATCTATACTGGAGTAACTCGTTCAGGATATCATGTAACGGACCTGGATCAGAATGTTGACCCTCATACAGCGTAATGAGGTGCTGGATCATATACATACCCACCAGTCGCTGTTCGGCTGGGGGCAGTTTCAGAAACATTTGTGCCACTATTTCGTCTGGAAAAGTGGTAGAATCAGTAATCCATCGGACTGCTGATCGGGCTAGTTCTTGTTCATGCATGGTACTTAATTCACTATAACCGATTCGTGATTTCAGAATGTGATCGGTTGCTTGAAATACTTGTTCTAGAGAACCTTGTTCTGGTGCTGGAAGAGGAAAAACTTTCTTGTGTTCTAGGCGTGAATGTCGGTCTGGAAATCTAGATTTACCTACATACGCTATTCTGGCGGTATTCTCGTCTTCCACCTCTTCAGTAGAAGAGTCATTTTCTTTCTCGCTTCCTAGAGCTTCTTTGCGTTGTTCGTGTAACCTTATTATTTCTTTACGTATTTTCTTGTACATACTCTCTATACTATTGAGTGTCTTGTGCTTACCCTCGGCTATATTATCACTCCACCTTGTCAGAACTTTCATTTCGGTCGGATCTTTAGTCGGGGAATCTTGTTCCCGTATTAAACAATTGATCAGAAACTTTAATAACATGAACTGGATCTCAGCTTTCCTGAGAGACATGACTTCACCAATACTTTCTGGATCTTGTCCTGTACGAATGAAACGATACATTCTGTCTAGATCTTCTTTCATATTCGGTAGGGTGTCCAAATACTCGGTCACCCGTCTTACACGTAATGAATATATAACCATACTATCATCACCTGGGACCGGATCATAACGGCATTCGGTAAGAGCTCGTCTGATATCTGCAACAGACTGATGTTTGGGCGTGTGCTGTAACGCACGTTCATGTAACTCGACTGACGTTACACGTTTGTGTGGCGGCGGGGTACCCGGAGGACCTCCTCCCGCGGCCCCTAAACTGGAATCGTCGACTGATACTCTTCGTGCTGGCAGAGTGACCAGTGTAGCGGGTACTTGTAATGTAGGCTGGACCGGGGGTACCGTAACAGGTGCTGTAACAGGTGCCCCGGTGACTGGAGGAGCAGGATTTACATTATTTACAGGAGCTGGCGGAACAGGATTTGCATATTCTGGGACTGTGTCGTCCAAATAGGACGAGAGAAAAATATCAGCTGCGGTCGGTTTGTGACGTAGCTTGGTCGGAACTAAAGGTGGCGGAAAATTACTGGATGCCTCCGGGGTTGCTTTTGGCAAGCCCTCGGCAAGAAGAGGGTACATACCCTTAATAAGGGCATTCCTCTGTCTGTCTGACTGTTCGGTTTTAACTCGTTCACCTATTTCGATTAATTCCCTTTCTTGGGCTCTTTCTGAGGATTCTCTACTTAATTCTGACTTTCTGATTTCTTTTTCGGTTCTTTTATGAGATTCTTTGCGCCATAACTCGATGGCATCTTTCTGTGACTGTCTGGCTTTCTTTTTCCATAATGCTTCTTCTACTCGCATGATGCACTCTGCATCCCATGTACCCGATACGGGCCATCTATACTTTTCTTCTAACTGTTTGGTGTACTCCACCCATAAATCTAGATACAATATGGCACTTATGCCATGCTTTTGATACATAAAATGACCTGGACTGTCCCTAGGCGGGACAGGAACTGCTTCTTCTAACAGACCTTTTCTAGTTTTTAACTGACGTAACTTGGAAAACAATGGCATGACTGGGCTGGAGTCTAGACACAATACAATACACAATGAACACGATAATTACTGAAGAAACACCACTTTCATACCACGACATTGAAATACATGAATGACATTTAGGATAACAGTTCGGACAAAATACTACCTGGAATACTGAAAACAGAATACATGAATTTCTCGAGAACAGAACGGGCTAGAACAGAAACTAGATGCACTGCTAAAACAGTACGAAACTTACCGGTCTCATAAAGAGACACGTCAGGACCCGCATCCACCTAAGTGGACACTTCGTGTTGGATCTGTGTACCCAAACCCACGGACCAGAGACAATGCAATTGACCCTGTCTAGATACTACCCCAGCAACGGTACTCACCGGGCAGCAAGAACGGAAGGCCTCGGACTGGACTGGACTGCTACGACGACGGACGGACAAACTTCAGACTTCTGTTACGGGTGGGCCTCTGGATACCTCGGACCTTGGACTCTCGGCTTGGGCTCTGGTCGGGACTCGCCGCGTTCCTCCACCGCCTCGTCTGGATGCTGGACCGCAACCTCCGTCTCCTCCGTGGGCCTGAGGGATACTTGAAGCAGAAATATCTGCACGTGCACGGTATGGTTCCGTCACGGCTGCAGAGGATCAGGGGGCTTGCGTGGCTTCTCCGGCGCGTGGGGAAAGGGCAAGTCCCTGTTCGGGCGCCATTATGTGGTAAATAAATAAATAATACCTCTATTTTTGACTGGATATACAATAACAGATAGCTCAATAAATAAGAGTCAAGATTCGAGGTAGCTGGAGTTTGCAGGTTTAATACAGCATAAAGGACAGGAACAGGACAACCTGCACGGGAATAGGATGGCAGCGCTGCACGGGGCAGGGACAAAGGAATGGTAACTTTTAATAACAGGACACAAGTATATATATACTTAAACAAAATACATGGGGTTCAATACAATAGGCGTAGCAGTGGGCAGGGCCTGTAGCAGTCGCGAAAGATAAGGCAGAAAGTAGGTGTAACAAGAGGCGTGAACAGGGCGTATACATAGACATGTGATGTAAACGTGACGGAATATGTCATAAATAGGGCGGAAACATGGAGGGGGCTACCTAAGGAGCCGGGACCTCTAACCTAGTGGTGCGCGCAGGCTGGCAATGACGTGTTACTAGGGAGAAGCTGGGGGCTATGACTTCTGAGCTAGAAGGAGAGACTAAAGTCTGGAGAGTCAGAGCGACATGTACCTAAACACTATCTGGTATCTGATGTTTAGAGAACATGTTGATAGAATCCAAAAGTTATCAGGGCAAAGGCTAACAGACACTAAGACTGGTGCATGCATTATTCTACATGTAGTGTGTGTTGAGGAATATTAAATGACCATAAATACAGTATTTCTCTTACATGGAGACGTAAAGGCTAGACGATGACTGAAACTATTGATGCGATTCAGTAGCTTAGGAATGCAGAGAAGGAGAGCTGGACTGATAACTAGAATCATAACATACTCTTGGCAGACTGGCAGGCAGAGCCAGGCCGAGCCGAGCACTGTGAGGCAGGAAGTAAGTGAAGGGTCAGGGATACAGGTGGGGGCTGTATCGCTCCTCAGCGAGGGTTCAGGAGACAGGAGCTGAATCTGGTGTTCGGGCCCTTTTGAGGCCTAGAAACGGGGATTTTTACAATGAAATAACGTGCACACTGAACTGGCATACTAGAGATGGACACAACTGTAATTGCGTCTTTAATCGATCATGGGGAATACATATGCATATTAATCATGCACATACAACATAACATGGGGAACACGTAGGGACACAGAACATGGCAAAATTTACTTTTCCACAGTTTTTCCTCCATCTTGTGATTAAAATCGACCGAAACACAAGATGGCGGACTCCCGTTACGCTACCGGTTAGCTACCCGGTTCGCGTACCGGGTAGCGCCTCTACCGCGAAAAAACGGACATTTTAATTTTTTTTATTTTTTGCCCCGCGGGACCCTTTAATAGCCCCCTCATCAATCCTAGGGGGTCAGGAAGGGTCTACCTTGCCCCCTTTCATTAATTTCCCCCTTTGTTTTTCTTCACCTCTTGTCTCTGGATCCTACCGAGAGACAAGATGGCGGCCGCTCCGGACTGTTTAGAATGTTGACAGACACCGGAGAGCCAATCAGCTTCGCTTCGCGAAGTTCCGTTACGCGTCAGGTACGCGAACCGGAGTGCTAACCGGAGCGCTGTTACAGATATATATATTTTTTTGAACATTAATTTATCAAAATCCACTGGAGCACATATATTGAGACCTAGCAAAGGCACATCGGGCAAACAATATCTATAATTTTGCCAAGTTTCGTGGAAATCCATTTAGCCGTTCGAGCTAAAAGTGAGTCCAACCGCCCTATGGAAAATTGCATGGGAAAAACGCGTTTTGGGACTCCCCTTTTTTCTCGGCCCCCCCTTGATGGAACCCCCCCAAATTTTCAGTGGCTGCTCAGACACAAAATGTTCCATTTTCCTGAAAATTTCAGCCAATTCCGTCCTCAAACGCCAAAGTTATTCGACATAGAATTTTCAAAAATCCCATAGGAAAAAAATCCTAACTATATATACCTACTGGCGACCGCCAGTAGGTAATATATATATATATATATATGACGAGAAAGACCACTCTGCTACAAGCAATCCAAGGACACAGCGGGGATTTCAGATTGTGGTTCTTGAAAATCCACATACTCCTACTCAGGGGTCTTACCAATAGGTAGTCCATTCAAAAAGCAGCAAAGGAATTGACAGAGAATCTGAAATATGAAAAGACATCTTTATTATATACAACTGTGAGGCTACGTCGCCCAGCCACGCCTAAAAGCGACTGAATGAGATAGCCTGCCTTCATGGACTCCGCACAGTCCTTTTATACAGTTTTTTATGCCTTAGGCACATATTTGAAATACATTCCCAGAACGTGCACACAGATGCAAAACCCAATTTCAAGATAAGTCCAGGCCATAAACAATGTCCACATAATGAATACATTCTTTAGCTGACAAGGCCGGATAACCCCAAAACAGTAAGATCACAGCCCATGGCATAAATAGCTCGTGAAGGCAGGAACAGGGACAGATGGAAGTAAGATAGGCAGGGTGTGTATGCGATGAAAAGGTTTATGGCATGTTGGGCCTTGATGTTATCTTGCTCGGCCACTGGGAGAGGAACTGACCAAACAGGCTCGGCCTGGGGCAATGGTTTCACCTGGTCCAGGTCAGGAAAAAGTCAAACAAGGTGTACGTGGCCTTTTGGAATCGAATTTAGCTGTGTGTTATAGCCTATGTAAAGGGCAACACACAACATGGCTGCTGTACACAAAATGGATGCCAAGGGTTCAAAACGAAAATGACAATTTCGAGGTGAAATTGTTACTGGAACATAACGAAAATGCTTGTACATAGGGTACTGGCTATTCTCAGTCTTTTGATATAAAAATCGTCATGCTATGACAAAGTTTATTACATGAGTCCAGAATTTAAAGTACCACAGACGCACCTTTTGCCCTTACATAGGCAATAACCTATACTCACGCTAGTCTGGGTCCAGATCTATATTTTATAAAAATCCTCAAGATGTTACTGAAGCATAATCTTATTACCTAGCGACTCTCTCGGGACAGGTCTCCCTGCACACGCAGTAGAACAAAGGCCATATATGGCAGGACAAAAATAGGGAGTGCCTCTATCTGTAGTATGTGGTACAAGACCACACACCCAACAATAAGTGATGTTCAACTACTATACAAACGTGCACCGGATCCTGAGCTACAAAAGTTCAAGTAAGTTTGAAATATCAAGTCCCAATATTTAGGTGCTCTTCATTTTATTCTTCATAAGAACATTTTTTCTTTCATTCAAATGATAGTGTCCATTCTTCATACATAAGGAAGAGAAACAACCGCCGCCAACACGTGTTTCGTCTAGGTCGTTAAGACCACTAGACTTCGTCAGGGCAAAAACTATCTACTGCAAACTTCCAATAGGTAAGCGTGGGCGTATTGTTCAGACTCTAGATTTAATCTCCAAAAAGACAGCGTCTTGCTCCATATAATTGTCACAGGGGAAGGACATCCAGTCCTTAGAGTCGTTAGCAAATATCCACCCAATCCATAAGGTGCTCGTAATATCTCCTCCGAGTACGGGGTCCTGGTCAGGAAACAGTGTGTTCCTTCAGCGTGTCTCAGGCGTTCGTGACTGTACTTATATTTCTCTTCCCAGCGCATATTATCCCCTTTCACCCCTTTCTGTTGCTGTTGTATGTTCAACTACTAACTGGTGTTGATAAAAACGATACAAAAGGAATTATCAGTAAACTCTGATCTCTGATCTCCTAACTATCCGTGTTCGGGTAACATCTGGAAAGATGCAAAGAAGTAGAAGTAGGAAAAGACATAGGTTTGGGAGGTGGGTACAGATGTGATTTGGGTGGCAAAAACAATCCCACCCATAAAAGACAATGCCTGCTTAAAACACACTAGAAAACACGTCATTAGGAACATAAGAACAAAGTAGTGACCGCTATTACAAATGAATCATAATTTTCCACAACCCTAAGCAAACGTACATCCTTTAAAATAATGCTAGCAAAGCTGCAAAAATTAGTTTCCAAACTCCAATTCTATACAAGCTCACAGAAAATACCCAGAGTCCGTCAAAGCCTCTGCTGGTAGGCTTCTATTGTCCATCAAATCCGCTTCCAGTGTCTTCTTCGCGTTGGGCCTCTTCATTCAGGCTCTACATGACTCAGTGTCCGTTGGAGTGCCCTCCTGGCAAACACTCATAGCTCAATTACAAAGTCTCAATGTCTCAAGGCAGTGCACCAGTGTCTCTTCTTCGTGGCAGATACTACAGATGATGCGCCCTTCATTGATCAAGGGCACAAAGCATTTCATGCAGATCCAAGCACTACTGAGAAACAACCCAGCAAGATCAGCAGCACTTTCAGACTCCAACACTCATTATTTAGTGTCAGAGGACGCTCAAGCTGCTCTCTCACGGGCACCAGAATGTAGTGCCTTTTTCCAAACGTGGATCCTTGGGTGCACTGCCTTTCCATTGGAGCAAAGGGAAAAGAGGGGTGTGGGGGGCCAAAAACTCAGGCCAAGGGGATCAGGGGACCGCGCGCTGTCAGAGGTTCAAGCACATGACAGTTGAACAAACTGAACAAACTGGATGACAGCCCTGCCATCAACAACAGGGATCCTTCGCATCTTTGAAACCAGCTCCTCTTTTCTTTTTCTGTTTACAACGCCTTCTGATGAAACAAATGGCTTGCTTGGGAGGTACCATTGGGGGGGTACGCTGATGATCGCTGTCACGCTGATGATTGCAGTCACACTACTTGGTTGCAGGAATTGTAGGGCCAAGAAGTCTGTCTTTCATCTGTCACTGATGGAGAGTGTGCTTAGTCTCGATCACAGGTCTGCAGGGTATCACTCTTCCTTTGACTCTGGAAGATTCCCGCAGAACCTAGTGATATAGGAAATGTGACAACTGTTAGTTTCCTTCAAATCAAGCACAAAAACAGTTCATGGGTTTTGACAAGGGGACTGAAAGCAAGTGGCCTGCAATCTGCAAAGGAGTGGCCACACGCCATGGGACAATGTTGGTCTAGAATGCACTGTCATTTTCAAAAAGCAATTTCAAACATAAAGGCAGTAGGCAAACGGTGTCTCTGGGTTTTTCAATTGGGTTTCCGTGTCAGAGCATATCCTTCATCATCTAAGGGTAAATAACTACATGAAAATTCTATCTAAATGGATGTTTTTACATATCGTGGCATTGTCTAATGGTGCAAATACATATTTTCCTCAATGATTAAGTGCTCCTAAATTCCTTACCTAGAACATCTCAAATAGAGAA
Organism: Lissotriton helveticus; assembly: GCF_964261635.1. Classification (NCBI taxonomy): domain Eukaryota; kingdom Metazoa; phylum Chordata; class Amphibia; order Caudata; family Salamandridae; genus Lissotriton; species Lissotriton helveticus. The sequence goes on along the minus strand of NC_136067.1, from coordinate 794,363,130 downwards.
ATGACATAATACAGAATATCAAGGACATCACAGAAAAATCCCTTTAAAAATGTGCATTAAGTGCACTATGCAATACAAAAGGCTAATGATCAAATGTGCAGACAACAAGAACAGAACTGGCGAGTCCCGCTATTTGCATGATTAGAACATATCTGATCCCACCACAAATTAAAGCAGCAGGAATAAAAGAGAACTGAGGAATTAAAATACGTCATGTTAAAAAGGTAAACTTAAGATATCTCCTATTGAGATGGAAAACGTGTCTTACTATAACATTGGGTCGGTTAACCAACCTGTCACTACCCCGACAATCAGTCTGAAAAAACATTTTACATAACATGGGGGATCCCTGATACATCACTCTAGTCTAAAAGTGTGCACATAAACAATACACCCATAATAATAAATGGGCTGAGTGGTGAAAGGAATATGAAAAAGGGAAATGGAAATAGGACACAACTAAAATCCCCAATAACTAAGCATGATGCGACATCGGTCAGGGGAGAAACAACAAAAGAAAAATCTATAGGAAGAACAAAAATTCTTGGGTGATAGTCAAGTTTGTGAGATAATACCAAAAAGCATGGACACAAAAGTCACAAATAGTGCAGAAATTTGGACTCTACCACGCCCTTACACCGTATACGGTAATGTCAGTTAATGGTCCAGTTCCTTCTGCAGGGAAAAATGAAACCTAGTTTCCTTTCAAGGGACAAAGCCATATGCTATTTGGGAAACAAAATATGATTACGTAATGCAATATAAAAATTAGGACACCTTGAGTCACAGATCTATAATTCTATCCTTAGGTCCAATCAAGGATACATAACAATTTAGGGCTGCCTATTCCTTTAAGGGGATGTGCAGTAGGTGACTAACATCAGGTGATACACTTTTGAACCTGTATATCTTTTGAGTTCTCTTTAATATCATTATAGTCAGATTTAGGCATGCACTGGTAAAAATGCTGCCTGTCTTCCTCACAGTATGTAAACCATATCTGTGAAATTTATCATTATACCAAATTCATCCAATTATTGTGTAACAATACGTGTCGTCACACGGATCCCTTCACAACACTTGAGGAGAACTTGTAATAGTAACAACATAAAATGAAGATGCACAATGCACATGTCAAGCCATCAGATATATTCGCTGTATACTTTATGCACTGTAAACCTGCAGCCCAAAAATGCAATATTTGGGCCTGTCTAAATTTTGTCAGGTCTAACCTCCATACAAACTCTATACCCCCCTTTTGACAGTGAACACAACACAGTTGTAGTTCTATTGTCAAACATAACTTTACTGTCTTTCTTCTCACATACATGTCCAATTAAAATATCATGACAGTGCCAAATACCCAAACCAAAACATGAACATTTTTTCTTTCAAAGAAATTACGCAAAAACACATCTCCTTTCAATTGACCAAACTCACGTGTCTTGTCTGCCTTAGAATAATCCATGAATAATCTGTTGGCAAAAGCAACAAGAAAAATACACAACACACAAGAAAGACATTTTTGCTAATAAACGAATATTAATTATAACTTTTAATCAGAAGACAAAACATGATACACAGTTAGGGAAACCCAAAAATAAGTTCCTATTACGTAACTGTTACCATCTTGTCAGTTTACCTCGCAATATCAAGCCATTTCATTTTTACCGTTCCAAAAAGAATTGGTTACACTAATACCCCCATATGAATGTGGCACCTATAATGTGCACTGAAAAATACTGCCTAATGAGCAAATCCCCCTTTTTGTTTTTTCTTACTAGGCCTGTAGCCTTCAAACCTGTGAGAAAAGGCTGTATGTTATTTTTATCTAAGACTCAATGCAACACTTCATTTTCTGTAAAATAAACGCAGCTTTCAAACATTATTTCCCTTAGTGTGGAAACACAAAATGTATCAGTTTTGCATATTATTTAGCACATGTTTGGGACCTTCAGAGAAACCCCTATGTATTTTCCCCTTTAAATTAAGTTCGTTCATTTTATTGATGTTCACACAGAGAAACCAGAAACCCCACCCTTAGCACCCCGTGCAGAGAAGTCATTCTGCATTCCTCATAGGAAAAATCCTAATTAAGAGATCGCAAATGTCAACATGACGGCCTTCTCCATTATTTACAGTGAACACTAAAAGATAACATCTCAGGAGCGCGGCCGAGTCAGCCATCTTCCCAGCCCCCAACTGCTGCTACACTGAACCCGTCAAAGCAGAAGGCTTATAATCTGCAATAATTCACTCGATGTTGAAAAATAATTTCTCTTTTTAGGCGCTAAAATTATCCCTATTCCCAGATCATTAAACTACATTTACTGTCAATGTGTCTCAAAACGTAAAGACACACAGACCATTTTTTTTCAGAGTAAATGCTTGTTGCAATCCTATGATATACGCTTCAGTAGTTCTTAAATGAACACACTTTCCATAGGCCTAGCTAAAGCTAGAACCTTCAACCCTGATATTAAAACAAGCCTTTCTACTGGCACATTAACCCACTGAATCATAAGAAGGCACAACCTTATATCAAAACCTAAATGCATGCATCTGTTTAAGGCTGAGACACCTTAAAAAGTACTCTGAATGAAAGCAAAATGCAGTTTAAACAGTGTTTTTACTCAAAATCGACTTTTGTATTTTGGGCATTAAAAAATGAATATCCTACAATTTTCTTGCATAATATGCATTATTAGATTGTTTATTACATAACCCATGAGTCAGGCATTTGAAAATAATAACTTATACTTTATAAAAATGAGCTTATTTGCGCCTATGCTAAGGGAAAATTATACACACGAATGTTTGTCATTTTAGTGATGCAACATAACTCAAATCAAATGTTGATGCTAGGGGGTCATAGTATAAGTGTTAAGCTTCATAAATATTAAAAAACGATTTTTGTAGCACTTATTTCTAATAATTACTTTTCATAATTAATAATTATTTTTTCTCTAATAAAACCAATGATTCCTTTTTATGTGATTGTTCTACATATAAGAGCCCGCTGCATCCCTTGCCTATTATTTAGATGCATTAACTCACAAACCTGAGCGCATATGCCTAACTTAAAACGCGTCACAAAACCTGCGTCACATTTCGTGCCACTTTTATGAAAAAGGGCTGTCATGCAAAATTCCACCCGTGTTTAACTAGAGAGGTGCTGGCTGAATTAACCTTCTTATTAAATATACTGCAGCTGAAAATGTTTGCCTGTGAACATCTAACACAGTGCATTTAAGGGAAAATGCTGTAAATTTATTTATTTTTGCAAAAACATGTAATTTCGTTTTTGTCTGAGGCCTTATTTATATCCATTAAATGTGACCCACACATATTGAGCTCATTTCAGACATAAACAGAAAGTGTTGAAAACATTTAGGACACACAATACAGCGCGCTCTAACCATTTCTTGTAAATAGCGTTGTCGCAATTTACAACAAAACCCACAAACAAAATAGACATTTAAACACACATTTAAACACATATTTAAACCCACAATTCAACACTCAGGACGAAAACAGGACAGTCCAGACTGTACGTAGCTGTAACCATATTTACAAGAAACACTTCTCAATAGTGTTCAAAAAGACTGCATAAACAGCGCAACAGACCACTGTATGTGCAAGAAACCAAAAATACACTCAATACACTAGCTTTAGGTGGCAGAACACCAAAAATCGTTTTGCATGTAAAATTGCCCAGAGCAAAGGATCCTTGTTTTGCATTATGTCATATTTTAATTCCCTGGGGATACAAAAATCACCAAGGAAGAAATATGTTTGTATATCTAAACCTATTTAGATATTCCCTAATGGAAGCTGGCAAATTCAAACGTATACCAAAGTTGGCCAACACAAATCTCCAAAAATGCTAAGATCAGGCATCCTATATCCCACTAATCTAGCTTCTAAACTTCAAGGGGTTATCTCTATCGATACACTCGTAAATTTACAAGACCCTTGGTTATTGAAAATTGCAATGTTCAAATAATCTTAAGCGCAATACCAAAGAACTAAGTAATGGGCGCGACCCACAAATACTTACCAAAATACCAAAGAACTAAGGAGTGGGCGCGACCCACAAAACTAAGGAATGGGCGCGACCCACAAATACTTCAACTGGAGCAGATGGAGAAAAGTCTCTTCATATCCGCCTACACAAATTGCAATTCGCATATCCAAACCTATACAAACCTATCAAAGCTATAGCAAACAAATAGTTGTCCAAATTCTAACTGCCAATTCCCAACTGCACTAACAGTCTCTTTTCTTAAAAAAACCACTTACGCCAAAAAGAAAGGGTTTCTCAATCAAGAGTGGCATCTTTTGGAGATTCTGAGTCAGAAAAAAATCAAAAACATACTGAGCCGCAAAGACAGAGAATCCCCCAGAACCTCTGTGCACAGAGTACCTTTTTTGTAGATTTCTGTCTTGCCTTCCCCAGCAGTTTTCCATCCTCTGACACAGTTACTCCTCAGATAGCCACTGGACGATCGAGCCGCGAGTTGGGCGCCATTTGTGGTTCTTGAAAATCCACATACTCCTACTCAGGGGTCTTACCAATAGGTAGTCCATTCAAAAAGCAGCAAAGGAATTGACAGAGAATCTGAAATATGAAAAGACATCTTTATTATATACAACTGTGAGGCTACGTCGCCCAGCCACGCCTAAAAGCGACTGAATGAGATAGCCTGCCTTCATGGACTCCGCACAGTCCTTTTATACAGTTTTTTATGCCTTAGGCACATATTTGAAATACATTCCCAGAACGTGCACACAGATGCAAAACCCAATTTCAAGATAAGTCCAGGCCATAAACAATGTCCACATAATGAATACATTCTTTAGCTGACAAGGCCGGATAACCCCAAAACAGTAAGATCACAGCCCATGGCATAAATAGCTCGTGGAGGCAGGAACAGGGACAGATGGAAGTAAGATAGGCAGGGTGTGTATGCGATGAAAAGGTTTATGGCATGTTGGGCCTTGATGTTATCTTGCTCGGCCACTGGTAGAGGAACTGACCAAACAGGCTCGGCCTGGGGCAATGGTTTCACCTGGTCCAGGTCAGGAAAAAGTCAAACAAGGTGTACGTGGCCTTTTGGAATCGAATTTAGCTGTGTGTTATAGCCTATGTAAAGGGCAACACACAACATGGCTGCTGTACACAAAATGGATGCCAAGGGTTCAAAATGAAAATGACAATTTCGAGGTGAAATTGTTACTGGAACATAACGAAAATGCTTGTACATAGGGTACTGGCTATTCTCGGTCTTTTGATATAGAAATCGTCATGCTATGACAAAGTTTATTACATGAGTCCAGAATTTAAAGTACCACAAGATGGGAACCCTTTATTCACAAAATGTGGTTTGGCATAATGCATTTCGGCTGCTTCAGCCTTCCTCAGATGCCCCATAGCCACTAGTCTGCACCTTCGCCTTCCTGCGCTCTTTATGCGGCACTCCCAGTCGTGGGAGATCAGCTGTTCCTGCTTAACTCCTGGCAGCTGCGGTCCATTGTCAAACTACAGCCCCCAGCATGCAATACGTTGGTAAGTTCATGTGCAGGAAAAAATAATAAAAACTCTAAGTGAGCGCCGTTAATGCCTGGTACAGGAAGGACCAAGTGGTGGCAGGTGCAGTCCATTAGTTATAGTGTTAGGCATTCCCTTGAGTCCCCAACGTCCAAAGCCACAAATACAAAACAAACCGGGCCGTGGAAAAAGCTGCAGTGAGCCGTCTCCCCCGTGAAGTCACAGACTACCGGTTGGCAGCAGCCTATGGCGTGGCTCGCTCTCGTGGCGGTCCTGGGATAATCAATACCTTGAGTACTGTGAAGTTCGGTGCCAGGAAATTCCCAGGACTCTTGGATGGACGGGTCCTTGTAGCACGCCTCTGGCAGGCGCGAAAACATGACAAAAAAGACCACTCTGCTACAAGCAATCCAAGGACACAGCGGGGATTTCAGATGGGAACCCTTTATTCACAAAATGTGGTTTGGCATAAGGCATTTCGGCTGCTTCAGCCTTCCTCAGATGCCCCATAGCCACTAGTCTGCACCTTCGCCTTCCTGCGCTCTTTATGCTGCACTCCCAGTCGTTGGAGATGAGCTGTTCCTGCTTATTTCCTGGCAGCTGCGGTCCGTTGTCAAACTACAGCCCCCAGCATGCAATACGTTGGTAAGTTCATGTGCAGGAAAAAATAATAAAAACACTAAGTGAGCACCGTTAATGCCTGGTATAGGAAGGACCAAGTGGTGGCAGGTGCAGTCCATTAGTTATAGTGTTAGGCATTCCCTTGAGTCCCCAACGTCCAAAGCCACAAATACAAAACAAACCGGGCCGTGGAAAAAGCTGCAGTGAGCCGTCTCCCCCCCCAAGTCACAGTCTACCGAATGGCAGCAGCCTCTGGCGTGGCTCGCTCTCGTGGCGGTCCTGGGATAATCAATACCTTGATTTCTGTGAAGTTCGGTGCCAGGAAACTCCCAGGACTCTTGGAGGGACGGGTCCTTGTAGCACGCCTCTGTCAGGCGCGAAAACATGACGAAAAAGACCACTCTGCTACAAGCAATCCAAGGACACAGCGGGGATTTCAGATGGGAACCCTTTATTCACAAAATGTGGTTTGGCATAATGCATTTCGGCTGCTTCAGCCTTCCTCAGATGCCCCATAGCCACTAGTCTGCACCTTCGCCTTCCTGCGCTCTTTATGCGGCACTCCCAGTCGTGGGAGATCAGCTGTTCCTGCTTAACTCCTGGCAGCTGTGGTCCGTTGTCAAACTACAGCCCCCAGCATGCAATACGTTGGTAAGTTCATGTGCAGGAAAAAATAATAAAAACTCTAAGTGAGCGCCGTTAATGCCTGGTACAGGAAGGACCAAGTGGTGGCAGGTGCAGTCCATTAGTTATAGTGTTAGGCATTCCCTTGAGTCTCCAACGTCCAAAGCCACAAATACAAAACAAACCGGGCCGTGGAAAAAGCTGCAGTGAGCCGTCTCCCCCGTGAAGTCACAGACTACCGGTTGGCAGCAGCCTATGGCGTGGCTCGCTCTGGTGGCGGTCCTGGGATAATCAATACCTTGAGTACTGTGAAGTTCGGTGCCAGGAAATTCCCAGGACTCTTGGATGGATGGGTCCTTGTAGCACGCCTCTGGCAGGCGCGAAAACATGACGAAAAAGAAGACTCTGCTACAAGCAATCCAAGGACACAGCGGGGATTTCAGATGGGAACCCTTTATTCACAAAATGTGGTTTGGCATAAGGCATTTCGGCTGCTTCAGCCTTCCTCAGATGCCCCACAGCCACTAGTCTGCACCTTCGCCTTCCTGCGCTCTTTATGCGGCACTCCCAGTCGTTGGAGATGAGCTGTTCCTGCTTATTTCCTGGCAGCTGCGGTCCGTTGTCAAACTACAGCCCCCAGCATGCAATACGTTGGTAAGTTCATGTGCAGGAAAAAATAATAAAAACACTAAGTGAGCACCGTTAATGCCTGGTACAGGAAGGACCAAGTGGTGGCAGGTGCAGTCCATTAGTTATAGTGTTAGGCATTCCCTTGAGTCCCCAACGTCCAAAGCCACAAATACAAAACAAACCGGGCCGTGGAAAAAGCTGCAGTGAGCCGTCTCCCCCCCGAAGTCACAGTCTACCGAATGGCAGCAGCCTCTGGCGTGGCTCGCTCTCGTGGCGGTCCTGGGATAATCAATACCTTGATTTCTGTGAAGTTCGGTGCCAGGAAACTCCCAGGACTCTTGGATGGACGGGTCCTTGTAGCACGTCTCTGGCAGGCGCGAAAACATGACGAAAAAGACCACTCTGCTACAAGCAATCCAAGGACACAGCAGGGATTTCAGATGGGAACCCTTTATTCACAAAATGTGGTTTGGCATAATGCATTTCGGCTGCATCAGCCTTCCTCAGATGCCCCATAGCCACTAGTCTGCACCTTCGCCTTCCTGCACTCTTTATGCGGCACTCCCCGTCGTGGGAGATCAGCTGTTCCTGCTTAACTCCTGGCAGCTGCGGTCCGTTGTCAAACTACAGCCCCCAGCATGCAATACGTTGGTAAGTTCATGTGCAGGAAAAAATAATAAAAACTCTAAGTGAGCGCCGTTAATGCCTGGTACAGGAAGGACCAAGTGGTGGCAGGTGCAGTCCATTAGTTATAGTGTTAGGCTTTCCCTTGAGTCCCCAACGTCCAAAGCCACAAATACAAAACAAACCGGGCCGTGGAAAAAGCTGCAGTGAGCCGTCACCCCCGTGAAGTCACAGTCTACCGGTTGGCAGCAGCCTCTGGCGTGGCTCCCTCTCGTGGCGGTCCTGGGATAATCAATATATATATATATAATATATATATATATATATACATATATATATTCAGGCTCCCGGTCCCACGTGGGACCGGGAGCCTGAATTGTGATACGGGCTTCGCTGCAACCGCAACGCACCAGAAGACGTTGAGAAGGGGATTACCAAAGATGAAAGGAGTGATTCAAATTCGTCAAGAGATGCGAGGTGGGTCCCTCCCCGAGGTGAGCGTGCATTCAGAACATTTGAGCGGCGGCGATAGGCAGTAGGGTGACAGTAGACGTAAGTTGATGCAAACACACTCGGCAGACAGAGCAACGAGTAGAAATCCATTCAGGATATGTACTGTGAGAACACGCGCAGGGATGCAGCCAAGGGAATGTTCAGGGGACAAGATGTGGTAGTGGCAGGTAGGAGCGTACAGCCCCCAGAGCAGCACACAAAGCTGGATGAACTTCTCACAAAGCTGGATGAACTTCTGACGAAGCTAGAGAGACTATATGAGCGCGAGGTGCGTAAATGGGGGGAGGCAACGAGCCTCCAGAGTTACATCGATGATAAAAGGGTACCCAGAGGCCTCTGGGTATATACCATCCCGTCGTATGAAAACCCTGACCCCCAGCTCTTAACAGACTGGGCGGAGCACACAGCGAACTACTGTGAGGGGACACTGCGAATACTAGTCCGATACGCCAGGAGTGATCGTGATAAGGCTTTAGCAGAAATTGAAACAATAGAGGGAGAACTATTGAAAGAGGAGGAAGCCAGCAAAATGGCAGCATTGAAAGATCAAATGAAAACTAGGTTAACCAAATACGAAGACATAATCAAAACCAGAAAGCAGAAGTATACAAGAGACGAAAATGACTACCTACAAGACAGAGTTTTAACTTTCGCGAAGAAATACGATGCACCAAGGAAGGAGGTGTACCGAAGGAGGGCCTTAGGTATAGTCTCACCAAAGGTTACTTCCGAGTCTGACGTAACTGACAACGAGGCAGCGGAGGATCAGCAAAAGAAGCCCGCTGCAGGAAGACCAAAGGGAGGACAAACAGCCCCTCTTCCACATTTTCACGACGAGTTCAATGTAATTCGCCAAGCTTGACTACAGGGCGGCAAGGTAAAACCACCAGAAAGTCAACCGCAGGACCCGTAGGGCAGGCGGCGGCAGGAAAAGGACAGGGCCAAACTTGGAGAAACAAGAAGAAGACCAACAGATGCTAGGAATAAGAGACGACCTAACTGTAGTAAACTTGACAGAAAGAACATTTACCCAGGCAGAAGAAAAACTGTTGAGCTTGGGCTTGAGTTTATGCTCGAACAACAAAATTGAATACACTCAAATGAGAATCGATTTGCATGGATTCGTAAGGAAGTTGGAACTCCACAAGTACCACAAAATTAGATCAGTAACAAAAGGGCCTAAACTGAAAATGAAAAGATTGACCATGGTTGAGAAAGCAATGATGAACGATATAGAACAAGAGAAGGAAGAAAGTGCATTCAAGCCGGCTTCAACATTCTGTCCAGCAATGCCGTGGGATGCTATTAATGCATTTTCAGAAAGAGTGCTGAAAGAGTTAGTGACCATGAGAGGTAACCATAGAACCCCCAAATGGGCTGATAACATTACATCACAAGAAAGCAATGCACTTAAAGCGCTGCAGGAAGACGAAGGGATCATCATTAAGCCCTCCGACAAGGGCGGAAACCTTGTGCTCCTCACCAGGGAATATTATCACAAAGAGGCTTTAAGACAACTATCAGATACCCAATATTATCAAAGAACAGACGCTGAAAAATACAAAGAAAGTGTAAGACAATATGATGAACTTGTAAATAAATGGTACAAAAGATCAATGCTTGGTAGTGAGGAGAATCTCTTCTTACGTAGCAATAACCCGACGATACCTACCTTCTACCACCTGCCTAAGCTGCATCAAAATGCCACAGAACCACCAGGGAGGCCCATCGTCTCGTCGATCAACGGTCTAACGGAGAACATGTCTAGATTTATTGACAGTTTTCTATTTCCTCTAGTGGTACAGCTCAAATCCCACGTGAGGGATACCAAGGACTTTCTAATGAAAATTGAAGACCTCACCTGGGATCCAACATATTTATTGATGGTACTGGACATAACCAGTTTGTATACCAACATAAGACATGAACTGGGGATAACTGCCATTGAACATTTTCTCAATAGGAGACCGGCAAGGTTTGCATTACACAACTGTATGTTGCTGGAATTTGTTGAATTTTGCCTGATAAGCAACATCTTCCTGTGTGATGACCAACTTTTTGCACAGGTGTCTCGGACTGCTATGGGCACATGCTTTGCTCCCAGCTACGCGAACTTGTTTTTGGGCTGGTGGGAGGAGCGGGTGCCCATGGCACTTCAGACAGACGGACAGGAGACAGGAAGGGTAGTGAGGTGGTACCGATATATTGATGACCTCTTCATCGTGTGGCAAGGGACGATGGAGATGGCTCATAAGTATATCGAGGTCCTGAACAACAACACTTGCAACTTGCACTTCTCGGGGACAGTTATTCCAGTGGCGGTGGACTATCCGGACCTGAGAGTGTTTTTTGAGCAGGGCAGGCTACACACCTCACTATACCGCAAACCCACGGCAGGAACCTCCATTCTAAGGGCAGACAGTAACCATCCACTGAAACTCATACAGAGTATCCCCAATGGGGAGTTACTCACGTTGAAAAGAAACAGCAGCAGGGATGAGGATTTTGAGCTAGCAGCTAAAGATAGTATTGAAAGATTCATCAAGAGAGGGTATGACATACATTCTCTTACCAAAACAGTGACGAGGGTTCGGAAGGTCCCAAGGGCTTGTTTATTACAAACCAAACCCAAGAGGACAGGATCAGATATAGGTGGTACATTTCGGATGATAACATCGTACACCACTGAATCCCACAATCTTAGGAGAATACTTGCCAAAAATTGGCATATCCTCTTAACTGATCCTGTAATCAAAGAGGATATTCCATCTATACCCCAGGTAACCTTCCGCAAAGCGAGATCTGAAAGATTCACTTGTAAGAAGTCACTTTGAGAAAAAGAAACCCAAGCAAGGCACATTGACTGAAATGAGGGGCTTCTACCCCTGCGGCAAGTGTAAAGCTTGCGCAGGGAGTAGGAGGACCCTATCGTACTGGGTGCCCGGGGCAGAAATAACAAAGCCTATATAGAAATTTCTCACATGCAGTACACCCTATGGTGTCTACTATCTTGTTTGCCCATGCGGCCTAAGATATGTAGGCAGCATCATTCACCAATTTAAGATCAGGGTCTTGGAGCATCAAAGAGCTATTGATAAAGTAGATCCCTCCTACCCAGTCGCAAGACACTTTGATGAGGTACATAACAGAGATAGGAGCAAACTACAATATTTTGGATTGGACAGCATACCAGCAAGCGCAAGAGGGGGCGACAGGCTAAAACAACTAAGACGTCTGGAATCCAGATACATAATAGACCTGATGACCAAGGCACCACTAGGGCTTCACAGTGGGGAAGACTTGGCTGCACATTTAGGCAAATAGGCAGAAGGACAAGGTACCCGTTATCCATCCAGCTATTTATTGAACAATGTGCAAACGTCTATAGTTGTTGCTACAGACAGTGCAATGTGGAGAAATGTATGTCTATCTGACAATATGAATTACTAAAATCGAGAACTGGGTTTGTTGCAATCACTGTATATACTGTGTTTATCTGACTGTTTTGATTAATTGAATTTGAGATGAGCAATTTTCGTATGATATGGACATTACCTGGACTATTTGAATTTGAATAGTATGTGAGCTTATGAACTGTCTGGCTTTGTAGAAGACAATCTGGCTTTGTTGAATCGAGTAGAGTGAAAACTCGTAGAATATGTGCTCCACTGATTTCAAACTAAAAGAAACCCTGATTATGCCAAAAGAACAGAGCAATTTGAAGTGTAGGACAATGTGTTACTCCTAGTCTGCATATGAAGTAAGGGACATAGGCCAATTCATGGCTTAACAACAAGTGGAATAGCTCTGGAGATGGGCGGTGTCTCGCGCTGTCAACCCCGGTGGAGGTTCTAGTCGGGGGTGACATGCCGATTCACGGCAGGATGCTTGAGTTCCATAACACAAAATATAGCCTTATGCTGAATGGAACACTTTAAGTACACGCGAGACTCCGTGATCTCATAAGCCCCCGATGTAAGTTCCTATCCGGGGTGACATGCCGATACACGGCAATACACTCAAGTTCCACAACATTGCAAAGTGCGCACACAGCGAGAATTGTGTAAATAATATTACGCTGTTATGAATTGGGGAGATCCGCTCACTGAAAGATGGCGCGCCTGCATACGATGATGTTGCAAGTCCATTTTCTATGCTTGCCTTAACACGTGACAGCACTTACAATCCATGGCTGGCAGGCGCAGTGTAACTGACACTGACGAATGCTTGAAGCCGAAACGCGTCTGTTGACTCTGTGATAATAAACACGAGTGTGAGCATCAGCAGGTCTACGAGTGCTGTTTTCCTGATGGATTTCCAAGGATTTTGAGCCGTATATATATATATATATATTACCTACTGGCGGTCGCCAGTAGGTATATATAGTTAGGATTTTTTCTCTATGGGTTTTTTGAAAATTCTATGTCTAATAACTTTGGCGTTTGTGGACGGAATCGGCTGAAATTTTCAGGAAAATGGCACATTTTGTTTCTGAGCAGCCCCTGAAAATTGGGGGGGGGTTCGTCCAGGGGGGGTCGAGAAAAAAGGGGGGTCCCAAAACGTGTTTTTAACATTGAGTTTTCCATAGGGCGGTTGGCCTCACTTTTAGCCCGAACGGCTGAATGGATTTGCACGAAACTTGGCAAAATTGTAGGGACTGGTAGCCCGATGTGCCTTTTGTAGGTCTCAATATATGTGCTACAGTGGATTTTGAGAAATTAACGTTTAAAAAAAGATATATATCTGTAACAGCGGACCGGGCAGCGCTCCAGGACGCGTACTTTTCGCGCAACGGAGCTTTGTGAAGCGAAGCTGATTGGTTCTCCGGCGTCTGTCAACATTCCAAACAGTCCGTAGCGGCCGCCATCTTGTCTCTCGGTAGGATCGAGAGACAAGAGGAGGCCAAAGCGAAGGGGCAAATGACCATAAGGGGGAATAGTAGATCCTCGCTGACCCCCTAGGTTTGATGTGGAGGTTTTAAAAGGGCCCCGCGGGGCAAAAAAAAATAATAATAATAATAATCGAACGGCTGAATGGATTTGCACGAAACTTGGCAAAATTGTAGGGACTGGTAGCCCGATGTGCCTTTGCTAGGTCTCAATATATGTGCTTCAGTGGATTTTGAGAAATTAACGTTCAAAAAAAGATATATATCTGTAACAGCGCACCGCTTCGCGTACTTTTCGCGTTACGGAGCTTTGCGAAGCGAAGCTGATTGGCTCTCCGGTGTCTGTAAACATTCCAAACAGTACGTAGCGGCCGCCATCTTGTCTCTCGGTAGGATCAAGAGACAAGAGGAGGCCAAAGCGAAGGGGCAAATGACCATAAGGGGGCATAGTAGATCCTCGCTGACCCCCTAGGTTTGATGTGGAGGTTTTAAAAGGGCCCCGCGGGGCAAAAAAAAAAATAATAATAATAATCGAACGGCTGAATGGATTTGCACGAAACTTGGTAAAATATTAGGGACTGGTAGCCCGATGTGCCTTTGCTAGGTCTCAATATATGTGCTTCAGTGCATTTTGAGAAATTAACGTTCAAAAACAAGATATATATCTGTAACAGCGCTCCGCTTCGCGGAGATAAAATTATATCTGTATTACCTAGCTGTTGCTAACACCAGTTAGCGACGGCTAGTAGGAGATAGCGACCATCTTGGGCCCCACTTTGCATGTGAGTGATATTTATCACTAATGACATGCAAAGTGGGCATGCCAAGATGTTAGCGACTGGAAACAGTCGCTAACATCGCTATCTCCTATTATCAACTTTTGGAAATATTTGAGATAAGCGTGAATATCTCCAAAAAGTAACAGCTGCCCTGAGCAGTTCTTAGCCATGTTATCCAATGGGAGGTGGATAACATGGCTAAGAGCATTAGCTCGGTAATGCATGAATATCGCTGAGTTTTCAGCGATATTAATGCATTGCGGTCGTTTTTTATCGTATTTGCGATAAACCTTGATAATAGCAAGGTTTATCTGCGATAATTTCTGACGGTAAAAAAATCTTTGCAATGCATCGTTAGGGATAAATATCGCTTAACTTTGGTAATATGCCCCAACGTCTGTTAACGTTCGATTCGAAGGAAATCAGGAAGTGTTGAAAAACATTGTCTGCGCCATCTTGTCTTTTTTCAAATGCCACACTTTTGTCGTGCACGGCAGCCATTTTAGATGCCTTGACCAGACCCACTCTGTGCACGCTGTCGATCCTTAGCATGGCTCCCCACCCTCGCAAGCATCTCACCCAGGCAGTGGTCACCCCCGCTCTCTGTCTTATGCATGGGTAATAAACCTCCCCCCATCTGCGCTGCTCTTCCCTGAGAATCACACCCTGTGCCCGCCCGACACCTCCCTTTCGCCCTATTCACTACCGCACCCTCTGACACTCCTTTTCCTCTGTGTCCGATTGTCCAGGCCGGTCCTAGGCTATCAGCTAGCCCTGCAGATGTAGTTTATGGCCACAGCTGTAAAGAATCACCCCTCTTCAAAGGAGTTATAGTAGATCAAGGCCCACACTCGATGAGATCCGTCACAGCAGAAGCGTTGCTATTATCTGAAAACCATCCTGTATTGTGATTGGGGAGGGGACCGAGCGTGAAGCGGAAGATTCCAGGGATGACTCTTTGTACATCAAAGTTTTTACAATTATGTGTCACATTAAAAATATATAGCACTCCGACAAAGTAGTAAGATTATAAAACTTTAATAATTTATACATATATACAAGAAAACAAAAATAGTAATAACATATAAACATTTTTAGGGAAAAACAACGAAGTAGCGGTCGGCTGTGCGAATAGTCCCAACGCAGCACAACGTCCAGATTTCCGGCGTGGGGCGTCGCGGGGGGTGGGTCATCAGTAGCAAACTGTTGTGCGAATAGTTCCAAGGCAGCAGAACGCGCCGAAATCTAGATGATACGAAAGTGATGTCTAGTAAGTTGCCACCCAGCAAATAACGGCGTGGGGCGTCGCGGGGGGTGGGTCATCAGTAGCAAACTGTTGTGCGAATAGTTCCAAGGCAGCAGAACGATGGCACCAAGGTGATGTCCAGTAAGTTGCCGCACTGGTTTTGGTATCCTACAATGCTGCTCCGAATAACGGCGTGGGGCGCCCCAGGGGAGGCGGCGTGAACGGGCCTCTCCAGGTGGAGTGTCATCTGTTGTAGTGGGGCGCCCCTTTACCGTTTCAGTTGCCATTCCGTCCGTTTTTGGTCCACTGTGTCAAAAGCCGCAATTCAGCTGAGTTGCGCCCACTCTTGCGGTGCAGCGATAGGCGGCTGTCACAGGACTCTCAAAATGGCGGCAGGCTCTTTCCTTTTTGGGCCTGGTCCACTGAAATGGCCCTGGGACACCTTGGAAATCGGACGCTTGTCTGCTAGGTCTTGGACCCCATTCTCGAAAGCGTCCCCTCCGCCTTGGGAATTCATCAAAAGTTTTGGGGGCCCGACTCCTGCAGGCTTCTGGTGGGGAGCGGCTGCCATGATTGCTCGCGGAATGACCACGACGGAGCTACGAGATGGTGGTGCTCTCATGCTGACGCCAGTTTAGTCTGAAACATCCAGAAACAAGGTGGGGCTTTCATCGTTTGGGAAAAAAAAAAAGTTTTCATCCAATGAAAAGTGTTGTTTTTAGGTCATATGATCAAGCCTTCCATCATTAGGAAACCAAAAGTAAAATGAACCAATGAAAAGTTTTATAAACAAGTCACATGACCTGTTATGCGGCATAGGGTATAAAATGCGGAGAAAATACGTTGGCACGTGAGGCGGCGTCAGTAGCGGACCGATGTGCGAATAGGCCGAAGGCAATACAACGCGCCAAGATCCGGATGGCACCGAGGTGGTGTCCAGCAAGTTGCAGCACTGGTGTGGCCATCCTACAATGCTGAAAGTCGGCGTGGGGCGCCCCGTTGGCCTGTGAGTTTGCGTCAGTAGCGGACCGATGTGCGAATAGGCCGAAGGCAGCACAACGCGCCAAGATCCGGATGGCACCGAGGTGGTGTCTAGTAAGTTGCCGCACTGGTGTGGCCATCCAACAATGCTGAAAGTCGGCGTGGGGCGCCCCGTTGGCCTGTGAGATGGCGTCAGTAGCGGACCGATGTGCGAATAGGCCGAAGGCAGCACAACGCGCCAAGATCCGGATGGCACCGAGGTGGTGTCTAGTAAGGTGCACTGGTGTGGCCATCCTACAATGCTGAAAGTCGGCGTGGGGCGCCCCGTTGGCCTGTGAGTTTGCGTCAGTAGCGGACCGATGTGCGAATAGGCCGAAGGCAGCACAACGCGCCAAGATCCGGATGGCACCGAGGTGGTGTCTAGTAAGTTGTCGCACTTCTGTGGCCATCCTACAATGTTGAAAGTCGGCGTGGGGCGCCCCGTTGGCCTGTGAGATGGCGTCAGTAGCGGACCGCTGTGCGAATGGGGCCAAAGGCAGCGCAACAATATTTTCTGACTGACACCACAAGGCGCTGAGATGCCAAGATCCGGATGGCACCGAGGTGATGTCTAAGTTGCGGACTGATGTGCGAATGGGGCCAAAGGCAGCGTAACAATATTTTTTGTATGGAAGATACCACTAGGCGTTGAGATGCCAAGATTCGGATGGCACCGAGGTGATGTCTAGCAAGTTGCTGTACTGGTGTGGTCATCCTACAATGCTGAAACTCGGCGTGGGTCGCCCCATTAGCCTGTGAGATGGCGTCAGTAGCGGACCGATGTGCGAATAGGCCGAAGGCAGCACAACGCGCCAAGATCCGGATGTCACCGTGGTGGTTTCATAGTTGAGAGGCACTTCATCTGCAGTGGGGCGCCAAGATCCGGATGGCACCGAGGTGATGTCTAGCAAGTTGCTGTACTGGTGTGGTCATTCTACAATGCTGAAAGTCGGCGTGGGGCGCCCCATTAGCCTGTGAGATGGCGTCAGTAGCGGACTGATGTGCGAATGGGGCCAAAGGCAGCGCAACAATATTTTCTGAAGAGAAGACACCAAAAGGTGCTGACATTCCAAGATCCGGATGGCACCGAGGTGGTGTCTAGCAAGCTATGCAGTTGAGTTGTGTGCGCACTTGCGGCGAATAGGTCGAAG
Organism: Lissotriton helveticus; assembly: GCF_964261635.1. Lineage (NCBI taxonomy): Eukaryota > Metazoa > Chordata > Amphibia > Caudata > Salamandridae > Lissotriton > Lissotriton helveticus. The sequence continues at coordinate 794,345,483 of NC_136067.1, read as the reverse complement.
GCAGCATAACAATGTTTTTTGAATAGAAGACACCACAAGGCGTTGAGATTCGGTTACCACCGAGGTGATGTCTAGCAAGTTGCCGCACTGGTGTGGCCATCCTACAATACTGCTCCGAATAACGGCGTGGGGTGCCCGAAGGGGGGGGGAGCCGGCGTGAATGGGCCTTCCTAGGTGGAGGCTCGTCTGCTGTAGTGGGGCGCCCCTTTACCGTTTCAGTTGCCATTCAGCTGAGTTTCGGCTGCTCTTGATGCTACAGCGACAGGCGGCTGCAAGAGGACTCTCAAAATGGTGGCCTGTTCTTTGGATTTGGGCCTGGTCCACTAAAATGGCCCTGGGACACCTTAGAACTCGGACGCTCGATTTTTTTTTCCTTTCCTGTACATGCAAAAAAAGGTAAATGCCCGGTACGTTACACGCTTCATCTGCCACGATGAACTCTCCAGAGGAACCGAAAAAAAATATAGTTGTGGTAACTATACCATGCATCGTCATATGGAGAGGTGGCACCAATTAATTATAGTGCTGCATAAAAGAGAGATTTGGAGGAGAACCCCTGACCTGCTAGTACATTCATCAAAGAAGTGGCACTGAGAGCTTCAGAGGCAAGGGAAACGGTCCCAAATATTTAGAAGAACTTTGGAAAGATTAAAATGACATGTTTAGATTGTGGCAAATTAATTTCATGTGGACAGATGAGTGTTACTCTAATAAATACAGCATATGAACATCATCATAGTCGATGGTTGGTAGAGACATTTTGACTATATCCTGGACCTGCCCGTCCTCGCCCAAAATGGCGCCGGAATAAATGGGACTCGTAACTCCTTGTTGTGTACTGGTTGCAGAACCTTGAAATCACGAGATACGTATGCAGTTTTGATGCACATGGCGGGCGGGGACGAGAATTGATTGAATATTTCGACATCCCTATTGATATTAAGTTCTGATGTGTTATTGATTACTGTACTGTTGAAAGTTCGAATTAACGTCACCCATGGTACTTGCCCGCAAATGTATATCTAGATAATTTTATTGTAACTGTCCCTGTCGTATTTTAATTATAAAATGTACGTCCACCGATTCCGTAACTGTTAGACACCTTAGTTCTTGCAACCTAATGGCCCGCCCGTTACGTTCCTCTACAGTGTAAATGTCTATTCATCATATACGATTACAGTTTGCTCTGTGGCAGGCCCACGTGGTTATAGGCTCGTATTTGTATAATGAAATTTTCACAATAAAGGTTTTTAAAAGAAAACATGGTAGTAGTATATACATTGGTAAAGTTTTTAATAATAGTGACTGTTTTAGAATCATTAAAAGGCAAGTGAAATAAAGCAGACCAATTACATGAAGGGTAAAAGGTATAATACGAAGGAACGCAGTAAAGATAAATGGTCAAGGGCTGTTGTGTTTTCTATTCCTGCAACATAAAGTGATCGATAAGAATCTCATATTCAGGCGTATCGGCGACTAAGACAGCAGGTCGACCCTCTTTTGCTCAACGGCTCCGTCATGGGACGAAGAAACGCTCTTTTTCTCGAAAAAAGAATATATTTTACTTGCAGGACAGTTGTAAAATTTCCGGGAAAGTACATTAGCCTGGAACATTATAACATATATTTAAGAAAAAATAATGTTCGGAAGTAATGAAAAGCGTAATTTTTAGGTCATATGACCAAGCCTTTCATCATTACAATAAGAAAAGTAAAATGAACCAATGAAAAGTTTTATTAACAAGTCACATGACTTGTTATGCTTACGTTACGCGCTGCGCGCCCCGGATGACTTCCGGATGCGCTAACGCGGCGCGTCATATGACGCATTACGCGACAACGCAGGTACAGAATATAGTCAAAATGTCTCCACCAACCAGCGGTCGGAACACAACCCCTTTCAGCAGGCTAAATAGTTCTGTTAAATGACAACAGAAGGGACAGGCAACAAGAACCATCAGTCAAAGAGGGGAGGGCTAGTTCTTCTCTACCGGGTTACATTGGGGCGCTACCGGAACTGATCGAATTGGTAGTCTACAGTGTTTCTGGATGTTTCAGACTGAAGCTGGGGTTAGCATGAGAGCAGCACCATTTCGTAGCTCCGTCGTGGTCATTCTGCAACCAATCATGGCAGCCGTTCTTTATCGTTATTTTGGGCGGGGTGGGTGGCGGAGCCGAGCTGTTTTGCAGCCATCATTGTGTGGAGTTCAGTTCATCTCACTAGTTTTGTATTTGTCATGAGGGGTTGTTCCTAATGTTTCTATTTTAGCGAGGTCAAAAAGAGATCCCATTAGTGGCCTACTGATTTTGCTCGATTCCTTTTCTTTTTTTTACACGATTTTTCGTTATCTGCAAAGACTAAACAGAGTATTGCGACTCTGTGTTTGTTTGTAAATAGAGAATGAACCAAAGAGAACTAATTCTAAAACAGTAAATACTTGGATAACAATCAATCAAATGGAGAGAGAAACAGGCACGACGGATTACAACGGGGGCAAAGGCCTGCGTTAACTACCTTTCACTATCTGCAAAGAGAGAGTACTCCTAATAGAAATGAGGGGGGGGGGGCACCATTCAAAGCAGATCAGTGTGCATAAACACGAAAATGTTTTCACTTACCACGTACTTGACATTCGACAGCTTATGATATTTGCTATTAAAAAACCATTGAAATTCACTGAAAAAACCATAGGTTATAGACCATATATAGTTAGGAATTAGCATTTACAAAACCTTGAAAATTCACTGAAAAAACCATAGGTTATAGACCATATATAGTTAGGAATTAGCATTTAAAAAACCTTATTTTACTCACACAAAACCATTGAAATTCCATATATAGTTAGTTGCACTAACTATATATCGCGCACCCGCAATCCACTGCTGATCATGTCACATATTACATCATTCATGACATGGTCAGTGACATCACTGATGACATCACTGATGACATCTCAAATGACATCACTGATGACATCACTGATGACATCTCATTTGACATCATTCTTGTGCTAATACGATAAACCTCTTCAGACTCTAATATAACCTTAGATACACTCAGTGTATACAGACACTCACACACTGCCACTCATCCATGGAGTTACTCACACACCCAGTCAGTCATGCAAAGAAACAATCTCACCTCCATTTCTTCAACTATACAGTTAAACACACCTTACTTATTGAAACATACACTAACACATATTTACTCTCTTATACAATCCCTGATACAAGTTCACAATGATCGATACAACCACTCACTCATTCAGTGGCTCTCATGCACAGTTATTTATATATGCCAACTCTCACATGTACTGTGTTTTACATATGTACTTACTATGACATGTAGCATTGAGATATCCATTCACTCATCAATACACTCATGCACACAGTCAACTGCCCATGTAGCTGTTTCCACATGCACTCTTGAACTCATACACCTAGTGAATAAACGCACCTACTAAATCCTTCATCCAGACACTTATACATCCACTCATTCTTCAATATGTAAGACATATTTTAACTTTACAGAAACATACAGTCACTGGATGTTGTCATCAGTGATGTCATCAGTGATGTCATTTGAGATGTCATCAGTGATGTCTGTCCACATGAAATTAATTTGCCACAATCTAAACATGTCATTTTAATCTTTCCAAAGTTCTTCTAAATATTTGGGACCGTTTCCCTTGCCTCTGATGCTGTCAGTGCCACTTCTTTGGTGAATGTACTGGCAGATCGGGGGTTCTCCTCCAAATCTCTCTTTTATGCAGCACTATAATTAATCGGTGCCACCTCTCCATATGACGATGCATGGTATAGTTACCATAACTATATATTTTTTCGGTTCCTCTGGAGAGTACATCGTGGCAGATGAGGCGTGTAACGTACCGGGCATTTACCTTTTTTTGCATGTAGAGGAAAGGAAAAAAAATTCGAGCGTCCGAGTTCTAAGGTGTCCCAGGGCCATTTTAGTGGACCAGGCCCAAATCCAAAGAACAGGCCGCCATTTTGAGAGTCCTGTTGCAGCCGCCTGTCGCTGTAGCATCAAGAGCGGCCGAAACTCAGCTGAATGGCAACTGAAACGGTAAAGGGGCGCCCCACTACAGCAGACGAGCCTCCACCTGGGAAGGCCCGTTCACGCCGCCTCCTCCCCCCCCCCCCTTCGGGCACCCCACGCCGTTATTCGGACCAGGATTGTAGGACGGCCACACCAGTGCGGCAACTTGCTAGACACCACCTCGGTGCCAACCGAATCTCAGCGCCTTGTGGTGTCTTCTATTCAGAAAATATTGTTGTGCTGCCTTCGACCTATTCGCCGCAAGTGCGCACGCAACTCAGCTGCATAGCGAGTGAAACACCAAGGGGCGCCCCACTGCAGCCGAGGAACCTTCATCTTGGGGGCGACGCACAGCATCACATTGCTTTCCAATGCAGTCAGATCCTCAAACAACCCCCACTGACTGACGCGAACTCACAGGCCAACGGAGCGCCCCACGCCGACTTTCGGCACAGCATTGTAGGATGGCCACACCAGTGCGGCAACTTGCTAGACACCACCTCTGTGCCATCCGGATCTTGGCGCGTTGCGCTGCCTTTGGCCCTATTCGCACATCGGTCCGCTACTGACGCCACCTCACAGGCCAACGGGGCGCCCCACGCCGACTTTCAGCATTGTAGGATGGCGCCGCCTCACGTGCCAACGGATTTTCTACGCTTTTTATACCCTATGCCGCATAACAGGTCATGTGACTTGTTTATAAAACTTTTCATTGGTTCATTTTACTTTTGGTTTCCTAATGATGGAAGGCTTGATCATGTGACCTAAAAACAACCCTTTTCATTGGATGAAAACTTTTTTTTTTCCCAAACGATGAAAGCCCCACCTTGTTTCTGGATGTTTCAGACTGAAGCTGGCGTCAGCATGAGAGCACCACCATCTCGTGGCTCCGTTGTGATCATTCCGCGAGCAATCATGGCAGCCGCTCCCCACCGGAAGCCTGCAGGAGTCGGGGGCCCCCAAGACTTTTGTAGAATCCTCAAGGCTGAGGGGACGCTTTCGAGAATGGGGTCCAAGACCTAGCAGACAAGCGTCCGATTTCCAAGGTGTCCCAGGGCCATTTCAGTGGACCAGGCCCAAAAAGGAAAGAGCCTGCCGCCATTTTGAGAGTCCTGTGGCAGCCGCCTATCGCTGCACCGCAAGAGTGGGCGCAACTCAGCTGAATGGCGGATTTTGACACAGTGTACCAAAAGCGGACGGAATGGCAACTGAAACGGTAAAGGGGCGCCCCACTACAGCAGACGAGCCTCCACCTGGGGAGGCCCGTTCACGCCGCCTCACCCCCCCCCCCCCCGGGGAGCCCCACGCCGTTATTCGGAGCAGCATTGTAGGATACCAAAACCAGTGCGGCAACTTACTGGACATCACCTGGGTGCCATCCACATCTCAGCGCGTTCTGCTGCCTTGGGACTATTCGCACAACAGACCGCTACTGACGACCCACCCCCCATGACGCCCCACGCCGTTATTCGGAGCAGCATTTTAGGATACCCAAAACCAGTGCGGCACCCAGGCAACATCACCTGGGTGCCATCCAGAACTCAGGACGTTGTGCTGCCTTGGGACTATTCGCACAACCGACCGCTACTGACCATTGTTCCTTCTTTTTTCCTAAAAATGTTTAAATGTTTTTACTGTTTTTGTTGCGTTGTATATATTTATAAGTTATTAAAGTTTTATAATCCTACTACTTTGTTGGAGTGCTATATATTTTTAATGTGACACATAATTGTAAAAACTTTGATGTACAAAGAGGCATCCCTGGAATCTTCCGCTTCAGGCTCGGTCCCCTCCCCAATCACAATACAGGATGGTTTTCAGATAGTAGGAACGCGTGTGGTGTGACGGATCTCATCGGGTGTGGGCCTTGATCTACTATAACTCCTTTGAAGAGGGGTGATTCTTTACAGCTGGGGCCATAAACTACATCTGCAGGGCTACCTGATAGCCTGGCACCGGCCTGGACAATCGGACACAGAGGAAGAGGAGTGTCAGAGGGTGCGGTAGTGAATAGGGCGAAAGGGAGGTGTCGGGCGGGCACAGGGTGTGATTCTCAGGGAAGAACAGCGCAGATGGGGGGAGGTTTATTGCCCATGCATAAGACAGAGAGCGGGAGTGACCAGTGCCTGGGGGAGATGCTTGCGAGGGTGGGGAGCCATGCTAAGGATCGACAGCGTGCAGAGAGTGGGTCTGGTCAAGGCATCTAAAATGGCTGCCGTGCACGACAAAAGTGTGGCATTTGAAAAAAGGCAAGAAGGCGCAGACAATGTTTTTCAACACTTCCTGATTTCCTTCGAATCGAACGTTAACAGACGTTATCTCTCCCACACTACCGGTCCCCCTGGGCTTAAACGCCGAGATGGTAGGGACTGCATCCCGTGGAGATAGGCCGAGACGTCACTCAGCAGAAAAAAAAGAAAAAAAAAGTCTATAAACATACAATAAGTTAAAAGTCAATCATTCTTGTTTCCTTGTAGTACGCTCCCCAGTCCGCTTCCCGTTACGCTAACCGGGCGCACCCCACCAAAAAAAACGGTTTTTTTTGGGGGTTTTTTTGCCCCACGGAGCCCTTTTAAAGCCTCCACATCAAACCTATGGGGTCAGGAAGGATCTACTATGCCCCCTTATGGTCATTTGCCCCTTCGCTTTGGCCTCCTCTTGTCTCTCGATCCTACCGAGAGACAAGATGGCGGCCGCTACGGACTGTTTGGAATGTTTACAGACGCGGGAGAACCAATCAGCTTCGCTTCGCAAAGCTCCGTAACGCGAAAAGTACGCGAAGCGGAGCGCTGCCCGGTGCGCTGTTACAGATATATATCTTTTTTTGAACGTTAATTTCTCAAAATCCACTGGAGCACATATATTGAGACCTAGCAAAGGCACATCGGGCTAACAGTCCCTACAATTTTGCCAAGTTTCGTGCAAATCCATTCAGCCGTTCGGGCTAAAAGCGAGGCCAACCGCCCTATGGAAATTAACATGGGAAAAATGCGTTTTGGGACCCCCCTTTTTTCTCGGCCCCCCCTTGACAAACCCCCCCCAAATTTTCAGGGGCTGCTCAGAAACAAAATATTCCATTTTCCTGAAAATTTCAGCCAATTCCGTCCACAAACGCCAAAGTTATTAGACATAGAATTTTCAAAAATCCCATAGGGAAAAAATCCTAACTATATATACCTACTGGCGGTCGCCAGTAGGTATATATAGTTAGGATTTTTTCTCTATGGGGTATTTTGTTTCTGAGCAGCCACTGAAAATATGGGGGGGGGTTCGTCAAGGGGGGGCCGAGAAAAAAGGGGGGTCCCAAAACGCGTTTTTCCCATGTTAATTTCCATAGGGCGGTTGGCCTCACTTTTAGCCCGAACGGCTGAATGGATTTGCACGAAACTTGGCAAAATTGTAGGGACTGGTAGCACGATGTACCTTTGCTAGGTCTCAATATATGTGCTCCAGTGGATTTTGATAAATGAACCATCAAAAAAATATATATATCTGTAAGCGCGCTCCGGGCAGCGCCCCGGTTCGCGTACCTGACGCGTAACGTAACTTCGCGAAGCGAAGCTGATTGGCTCTCCGGTGTCTGTCAACATTCTAAACAGTCCGGAGTGGCCGCCATCTTGTCTCTCGGTAGGATCGAGAGACAAGAGGAGGCCAAAACAAAGGGGGAAATGATCATAAGGGGGCATAGTAGATCCCCCCTGACCCCCTAGGTTTGATGTGGAGGCTTTAAAAGGGCCCCGCGGGGCAAAACATTTATTTTTAGTTTTTTTTGCGTGGGGAGCGCCCGGTACACGCACCAGGAAGCGGTCTGGGGAGCGTACTATAAGGAAAAAAGAATGATAGACTATGATATTTTGAAATATTGTATGTTTATTGATTGTTCTTTTTGTTGTTTTTTTTTATTTTATTTTATTTAAGTAGCAGTATTCATGATTATTAAATATAAATTTATTTTTGGGATTGTGCACAGTATACTATAAGTCTGACTTTACATTATAATCAATTTGGTACTAGTTTATGAATTACATATAAAAATGATTAAAGACTCAAATAATTTTTTAATATTGAATATAATTTTATTTTTCTGATTCTTTTTCAAAATTTAATAGAACGTCTAACATTTGACTGTCCGATATGTCCTCTTGTTGAGTGAACATAACTTCCCACATTTGACCGTCATCATAACGAAGTAACAAATCCACAGATTCTACACATTGTAGAAGTTCATGGTCTCGTGATTCATCCATGAATTCCAAGTCAATGGGTTCAATGATTTCCTGATTGTTCATGTCTAGGACAATTTCAAAGGAAACGTTCTGTTCTCCTTGCATTTTTGTGCTGAAATTTGAATAAAAAATAAATATATCAGTAGAGATAGGGCACTGTTGGGTTTAAGTTCAGACAGGTACTTTTGAGGCATGAAGTAGTACTATTAAAAAGTGCCTGTGAAAAAACCTATGTAAATTCATAATTATACCACAGAAACCTAAATCAATCCATAATTATAATAAACAAGCCTTTCTCAATGTCTAACTCTTACAGAGGGATAGTATATAACTATCTGAAAATGTTTTCAAATTTATAAAATAATATCTTACCTTTTAAAAACAAGTTTAAGTTGTGAGTGAAAATGATCTTGCAATGTAGTTCAGGAAGTAGTAGTCAAAATGGCTGTGTTTCTCTCTCTTTTTTATATATATTCAGGTACATAACCAATCAAATGTCAGGTAAAAAAAGTAGAAAATGAAAGTAACATTTTAATTGGTTGTCAATTCCAACACTTCAGATGTGTTTTGTGAATTAATTTACCTCAGGGTATATACAGGCTAAATGGCTAAATGGAATTCCAACCAAATTTGTGAAAATGGTAGGGATTGGTATGTAGTATGAGTTAATATATATTTGGTGAAAGTGTCTCCAGTCGTTTTTCTGTAAATTACTTTCCCACCTTTTTTTAAATGAGCGCTTCCCGGTGAGCGCCCCGGTATGCGAACCGGCAGCGTTACGGGAGTCCTCCATTTTGTATTACGGTAGAATTGAGCTACAAGATGGAGGGCAAAAAATGTTCAGAATTGGTAGAAGGGGGCACGGTAGACGTATCCTGACCCCCTAGGTTTTCTGAGGGTGGCTGCGGAGGTCCATATGTGTGAAAAAAACCCATTTTTTTTAAAAAAATCGCGCGGTTAGCGTCCGGTGCGCGTACCGGGTAGCGCTCCAGGAAGCGTAAATTGTGAAAATTAGTAAAAAAAATTTACATTTAAAATTTGTTTATGGTGATCATAGTTAGGGTAGCTCTGAGAAGAGCTTTTGGGTTTATGGTAGATTTAGGTACTTATAAGTAGGTACCAATGCACAGTCTTAAATTCAGAATGAAAATTCTGTTCCCCTCATCTGAGAAGTGAACTCCATCTCCTCTGTAGATATCTTGCATGTAGTAACGCAAGTTATTGTTGTACATGGAGCCCATTCCATGGTCTCTCATGTAAGCTGAAACAGACTTATTTACATGCTTCCTCGATTTCTCAATTTGTGGACAAAATTGGTTGGACCACTTCCATTTCTGTCTTTGGCATATATTTGAATATACCAAGGCAGTTTGAGGAAATAGTGTCATCAATTGCTCAAAGGTGTCCTTTAAAAGCATTTCCAGACCTACCCCAGTCACAGTGCCCAAGTCATTTCCTCCACAGTGCACAATTAACAGGTCAGGTTTTGGCAAATGCATAAAGGTTTTCACCAATGGTATCAATTGGTGACATTCTAATCCTCTTTGACCAATCCACTTGATTTCCACATTTTGTAAATTGAGGTTGTGTAAATTTCTGTTATCAGCAAACCTTTGAGCCCAGTGGATATAACTATGTCCAACAATCCAGATAGAAAACATGGTGAGAGAAGGTTCTGCTGCAGTCAGATGAAGTGTGGCAATGAAATGGCAGTTGAAAAAATAAGAGTGTATAATGAAAAAAACTGTGGAGTTTCTGCGGTAATTAATCAGTAGCAGTGATTGGTGGATTTTGATTGCTGAAAACAGAAAGTTAGGGTGCATGGATGAGTTCTTTGAAAGATGTAATTTGAATGGTCAAGAAAAAATCATTTTATGAAAGATTGCACTGGATACGCAGGTGTACTGAGAGTTCAGAGTTCAATTGAAACATTGTTGTGTGAACTTGCAAACATGTGAGGTCTTTCAGGAGGTGGTTGCTATGCAAAAAAGGCAGAAAGGTCAGAGGGGGGAAGGGTGTTGATTTGAAAAAAGTGAGGGAAGAGTTTTGATTGGGTGACATGAGAGATATGTGTGATGAATTACAGCATTTCTGTGGCATTGTTGCTTGCAGACTCTGGAGTGCATACCTTTTGCTCTGCTAAAGACAAATTGGTGTGTGTCTGAGACTGTTTTGAAACTCATAAAGTATTTGCTAAGGTGAGAAAAGATTCATTTAATTTAAATAGAGAATAGTATGCTTTAAGGAGAAAATTATGAAGAAAGTTGTGTATTTAAAATGTTGCTTTGTGTCAAGTGTTTTAGAAATAGATTTTGTTTCTTTGAGTTACATAGCCATGTTAAAAGTGACGCAAAAATAGTGCAAGGGTCTTACAAAAATGCTTTCATGTGTCTTAGGGCATTTTAACTCACTTCTCCATGAATGTAGGAATATAATTGCTTTACAATATGTGTTTAAAAACGTTTTTTGAAATCAATTAGGTTTCTTGATATGTACTGGTAGAGTTTCATAGGTTAATTGGGGCATATTTACAAGGCTTTTGAGTTCATTTGATGTAATTTTTCCCATTTTATTTTAAGACATTTCCTTGTGGTGCAAGGTCCTTGTAAATACGCCCCTATGTGTGCTTGGCAAATTTAGATTTTGATTCTTTGAGTCACATAGCCATGTTAAAAGTGACCCAAAAAAGGTGCAAGGGCCTTAAAAAACGCTTTCATGTGTCTTAGGGCATCTTAAGTCATTTCCCCTTGAATGTAGGTATATAATTGATTTAGATGATGTGTTTAAAAACGATTTTTGAAATCAATTAGGTTTCTTGATATGTAGTGCTAGAGTTTTATAGGTTGCTTGGGGCATATTTATTAGGCCTTTGAGTCTCTCTGATGTTATTTTTTACAAGGCTTTTGAGTTCATTTGATGTAATTTTTCCCATTTTATTTTTAGACATTTCCTTGTGGTGCAAGGTCCTTGTAAATACGCCCCCATGTGTGCTTGGCAAATTTAGACTTTGATTCTTTGAGTCACATAGCCATGTTAAAAGTGACCCAAAAAAGGTGCAAGGGCCTTAAAAAAACGCTTTCATGTGTCTTAGGGCATTTTAAGTCATTTCCCCTTGAATGTAGGTATATAATTGATTTAGATGATGTGTTTAAAAACGATTTTTGAAATCAATTAGGTTTCTTGATATGTAGTGCTAGAGTTTTATAGTTTGCTTGGGGCATATTTATAAGGCCTTTGAGTCTCTCTGATGTTATTTTTTACAAGGCTTTTGAGTTCATTTGATGTAATTTTTCCCATTTTATTTAAGACATTTCCTTGTGGTGCAAGGTCCTTGTAAATACGCCCCCATGTGTGCTTGGCAAATTTAGATTTTGATTCTTTGAGTCACATAGCCATGTTAAAAGTGACCCAAAAAAGGTGCAAGGGCCTTAAAAAAACGCTTTCATGTGTCTTAGGGCATTTTAAGTCATTTCCCCTTGAATGTAGGTATATAATTGATTTAGATGATGTGTTTAAAAACGATTTTTGAAATCAATTAGGTTTCTTGATATGTAGTGCTAGAGTTTTATAGGTTGCTTGGGGCATATTTATAAGGCATTTGAGTCTCTCTGATGTTATTTTTTACAAGGCTTTTGAGTTCATTTGATGTAATTTTTCCCATTTTATTTTAAGACATTTCCTTGTGGTGCAATGTCGTTGTAAATACGCCGTCATGTGTGCTTGGCAAATTTAGATTTTGATTCTTTGAGTCACATAGCCATGTTAAAAGTGACCCAAAAATGGTGCAAGGGCCTTAAAAAACGCTTTCATGTGTCTTAGGGCATTTTAAGTCATTTCCCCTTGAATGTAGGTATATAATTGATTTAGATGATGTGTTTAAAAACGATTTTTGAAATCAATTAGGTTTCTTGATATGTAGTGCTAGAGTTTCATAGGTTGCTTGGGGCATATTTATAAGGCCTTTGAGTCTCTCTGATGTTATTTTTCCCATTTTAATTTTAGACCTTTCCCTGTGGTGCAAGGTCCTTGTAAATTCCCCCCCCCCATATCTGTGCTTGGCAAATTTAGATTTTGATTCTTTGAGTCACATAGCCATGTTAAAAATGACCCAAAAATGGTGCAAGGGACTTAAAAAAACGCTTTCATGTGTCTTAGAGCATTTTAAGTCATTTCCCCTTGAATGTAGGTATATAATTGATTTAGATGATGTGTTTAAAAACGATTTTTGAAATCAATTAGGTTTCTTGATATGTAGTGCTAGAGTTTCATAGGTTGCTTGGGGCATATTTATAAGGCCTTTGAGTCTCTCTGATGTTATTTTTCCCATTTTAATTTAAGACCTTTCCCTGTGGTGTAAGGTCCTTGTAAATACGCCCCCATGTGTGCTTGGCTAATTTAAGTACTGATAGGATGTGCTTCTACATAGGACCTGTGTTGTGTTTTCAAATTATGACCAGAAAATCTTTTTTTTTTTTTTTAACGCTTTTCACATTTATGAGAAGGTCATATTTTGTGTGCTTCTGTAAATAAATATTGAACTGAGAAATATTAAACTTAGGCTTCTGTAAGTGTCAAAGGAGGTGAGTAATGTACATTGCTCTGTTGGATACAGTCCTCATCCTCTGCGTACTCTTGGATATGCTAGACTAAATCTGCTCAATGAGATAACTAAGCTGAGGAAACACAGGTTATGTGATTCTGAAATGAGGAAAAGAAATTCCACATTTTTCAATTACATCACCTGTGTTTCCTAACTTTACGAATCACATTGTGCAGATAAGATTTAGGTCTGTCCACGGACACAGAAGAGGTCTGGCCTTTGTTCAAGAGTGAAGTGGACATGACTTATTTCATTGGTACGATTCATAAAGGGGGGTGGTGATGGACAGAGTATCTGAATTAAGCAGAACACTCCTACCCAGTCAAAAGATCAGGGCTTGATCCATCACCGTTTTTTAGCTCACTGCACCATCCCAGCTCAGAACCTGGCTACATGCAAATTAGTCTGACCCTGGCCCAGTGCATCATGGGAACAGGGCAGACCAAACTACCAAGCCAATTTTTTACTGGAAAGGAAACAAGCTTCCGGGGACCGGTTTCTGGCATTACAGCCGTCTTTGGCACGGCTTGCTTGAATCCTGATGGTGCAGTGAGCAAGGGACTCACATCTGAGCATACCCTTCCACACTTGTGGTGGCCAAAACGATTCATAAAGGGGGGTGGTGATGGACAGAGTATCTGAATTAAGCAGAACACTCCTACCCAGTCAAAAGATCAGGGCTTGATCCATCACCGTTTTTTAGCTCACTGCACCATCCCAGCTCAGAACCTGGCTACATGCAAATTAGTCTGACCCTGGCCCAGTGCATCATGGGAACAGGGCAGACCAAACTACCAAGCCAATTCTTTACTGGAAAGAAAACAAGCTTCCGGGGACCGGTTTCTGGCATTACAGCCGTCTTCGGCCCAGCTTGCTTGAATCCTGATGGTGCAGTGAGCAAGGGACTCACATCTGAGCATACCCTTCCACACTTGTGGTGGCCAAAACGATTCATAAAGGGGGGTGGTGATGGACAGAGTATCTGAATTAAGCAGAACACTCCTACCCAGTCAAAAGATCAGGGCTTGATCCATCACCGTTTTTTAGCTCACTGCACCATCCCAGCTCAGAACCTGGCTACATGCAAATTAGTCTGACCCTGGCCCAGTGCATCATGGGAACAGGGCAGACCAAACTACCAAGCCAATTCTTTACTGGAAAGGAAACAAGCTTCCGGGGACCGGTTTCTGGCATTACAGCCGTCTTCGGCCCGGCTTGCTTGAATCCTGATGGTGCAGTGAGCAAGGGACTCACATCTGAGCATACCCTTCCACACTTGTGGTGGCCAAAACGATTCATAAAGGGGGGTGCCAGAAACCGGTCCCCGGTAGCTTGTCTCCTTTCTGGTGAAGAATTGGCTTGGTAGTTTGGTCTGCCCTGTTCCCATGATGCACTGGGCCAGGGACAGACTAATTTGCATATAGCCAGGTTCTGAGCTGGGATGGGGCAGTGAGCTAAATAACGGTGATGGATCAAGCCCTGATCTTTGGACTGGGTAAGAGTGGTCTGCTTAATTCAGACACTCTGTTCATCACCACCCCCTTTTCTGAATCATTTTTGGCCACTATAGGTGTGGCAGGGTATACTCAGACATGAGTCCCTTGCTCACTGCTCCATCAGGATTCAAGCAAGCTGGGCCGACGAGGCTGAAATGCCAGAAACCGGTCCCCGGTAGCTTGTCTCCTTTCTGGTGAAGAATTGGCTTGGTAGTTTGGTCTGCCCTGTTCCCATGATGCACTGGGCCAGGGACAGACTAATTTGCATATAGCCAGGTTCTGAGCTGGGATGGGGCAGTGAGCTAAATAACGGTGATGGATCAAGCCCTGATCTTTGGACTGGGTAAGAGTGGTCTGCCTAATTCAGACACTCTGTTCATCACCACCCCCTTTTCTGAATCATTATTTCATTGGTAGGCCTTCACATGTATTATCTCCTCTGTACTCTTCAACAAGCGTAAATTTCATCTGCAACCCTGAGTAGGCCTCACCTTAAACAAACCTCTGGATAGGCCACACCTTATCGTCATCCTGAATCAATCATTTAAAATGTTAGGGACAGATTTATGATAGGTGTGTGCCTCTTTTGCGCCACTGTGCGTCACTTTTGTGACGCAGCGGCGGTGCAAAAGATTTGCTATGTGGCGACATATTTACAACTTGATGCATCTAGGCAGATGTGTCATGCTGTAAAGTCCCGTGCCACATGAAACCGATGCATCAGTGATGCAAAAGATGCACCATGTTGCAAGAAAGGCCTCACTTCATCTCCAACAAGATAAGAAGCTGAATCTTCTGTAAATGTCAAAATTGTTGTATACAGTGCTCAACTTCTGTGTACTCTTTGATATGCTAGACTCCATCTGCACTATGAGATGCCTAAGCAAAGGAAACACAGGTGATGTGATTGTGAAATGAGGAAAAGAAACTCCAAATTTTTCAATTACATCACCTGTGTTTCCTAACTTTACGAATGACATTGTGCAGATGAGCTTTAGGCCTGTCCACGGACACAGAAGAGGTCTGGCCTTTGTTCAAGAGTGAAGTGGACATGACTCACTTCATTGGTATGCCTGAACATGTATTATCTCCTCTGTATTCTTCAACAAGCCTAAATTTCATCTGCAACCCTGAGTAGGCCTCACCTCAAACAAACCTCTGGATAGGCCACACCTTACCGTCATCCTGAATCAATCATTTAAAATGTTAGGGACAGATTTATGATAGGTGTGTGCCTCTTTTGCGCCGCTGTGCGTCACTTTTGTGACGCAGCGGCGGTGCAAAAGATTTCCTATGTTGCGACATATTTACAACTTGATGCATCTAGGCAGATGTGTCATGCTGTAAAGTCCTGTGCCACATGAAACCAATGCAGCAGTGATGCAAAAGATGCACCATGTTGCAAGACAGGCCTCACTTCATCTCCAACAACATACCGTCCGTTTAAACTGTAAACATTTAGGAATGTATAGGGGGCATGGAGAAGCTGAATCTTCTGTAAATGTCAAAATTATTCTATACAGTGCTCAACTTCTGTGTACTCTTTGATATGCTAGACTCCATCTGCACAATGAGATACCTAAGCAAAGGAAACACAGGTGATGTGATTGTGAAATGAGGAAAATAAATTCCACATTTTTCAATTACATCACCTGTGTTTCCTAACTTTATGAATCACATTGTGCAGATGATGTTTAGGCCTGTCCACGGACACAGAAGAGGTCTGGCCTTTGTTCAAGAGTGAAGTGGACATGACTCACTTCATTGGTAGGCCTGCACATGTATTATCTCCTCTGTATTCTTCAACAAGCCTAAATTTCATCTGCAACCCTGAGTAGGCCTCACCTCAAACAAACCTCTGGATAGGCCACACCTTATCGTCATCCTGAATCAATCATTTAAAATGTTAGGGGCAGATTTATGATAGCCGTGTGCCTCTTTTGCGCCGCTGTGCGTCACTTTTGTGACGTAGCGGCGGCGCAAAAGATGCGCTATGTTGCGACATATTTACAACTTGATGCATCTAGGCAGATGTGTCATGCTGTAAAGTCCTGTGCCACATGAAACCTGCGTCAGGTTTCATATAGGTGTTTTGTTGCAGGGTGGGCATTCATTTGCATGAAAGCCCTGTAAAACTAACACAGTGAAATTTAGAAGATTTCACTGAGTCAGCTTTATAGCATTGCTGAATCAAATCCTTACGCCTGTTTGAAACAGGCATAAGGAGTGATGCACCATGCAATGTGTGGCTTGCTCCTGTGCATTGCAGTAGACATGTTGCGCTTACGACGTGATTCCTGCAATGTGCTGCTTTTGCGGCACAGATGCGTGACGCATCTGTGCAGTTTTTGCTCATTGGTGCTCCATATTGTAAATGCGGCACATCATGGGTGGCAGAGCAGCGGTGCACGTTAACTGGTGCATCCCCGGGGATGCGCCAGTTAACATAAATCTGCCCCTTTACATTTAAGTATGAGCAGGGTACACAGAGTCGGTGAGGCTTATCCAAGGTTAAGAAGAGATGAGTCCTGTTCATTGAAAAATTGGACATAGGCCTCACCTCCTCAGCATCGCTGGACATGGCTAAATAATAGCTGCAAAATGTTACTCTTGTTAAACAATTTTACTATTATAGTCTCTGAGATTTGTCTCTTACTCTGCAACATCTCATTGTTGTTCTCTTTCTTTAAAGATAACGACAACATCAACCATGAGTGATAATGAGCAATCCGTTGATCTTGATCTTATCGTTGAAATTGTCATTGAAACGTCAGTGGAAGTAGATCCCTTAGATGATTTAAATCCTGAGGATGATGAAGAACATGATGAGGATGCCGATTTGTCAGAATTGTATGACATAGGATGGGAAGCTGACCTGCTTGAGCCTATGGAACTATAAACATTTATTTTTAAAATTTACTGGAAATAAAAAGTAAAAATGTAAACCGTTTCATTTAAAATTAAACACAACTTCAAAAACAGGTTATGTGTAGTGTCTTTCATAAAATAGTTAAATATGCTCATAAAATTAGATCAGATTCACATATAAAACAGCACAGGTAAAATGTAGAAGCATTCCATTTCTTTCCTACTATTTGTGACTACTAAATTTGCCAATGCACTAAAAATTATTCTATGTAAAAATGAGAAGTAGTGTGTTAAATTTTGGACGACTGTTATTGATTTACTGTTTGGTAATAGTGGTTAATAACATTTTTTATTATATTTTACCACAGATTCAACTGCAGATCATTTCGAAATTAGAGAATGCCGTCTAAGAGTAGAATCCGAAAGGCTACAAAACGTCAAAGACAGCAGCTTAAAAAATTGTTGCAGCAGTCCTCTACAATAAAAACTCGTCAAGTCACCAAGAAAGCTCCGGGTAAGACAACAAAATCATTCCTAAGAAACATTTGCAGAAAAAAAAGTATCACTACAGAACATGTTTTAGTCCAGAAAAAGAGAGCCAATTTAAACGGAAAGGAAAGGCCAATCAAAAATGTTACTGCTAGAGCAGGAGATAACTCTGTGCATGGTAGTAGAAGGAAAAATCAGTTTAGGGACATTCGTAGACGAATGTTCCGCAACAGGATAATTGGCAATTTGTTAAAAAATATTAAGAAAGGTCAGCAGAAAGTGGTTTTTTATAAGAGAAAAAAAAATTGAGAAAGTTATTGATCAGGCATTTGAAATTAAGCGAAAGTTATTTATTTTGATAATCAATAGAATTAGGAAGCTAAACAAGGCAATTTATGATTTCAAAACAAATAGTAGATGGAAGAGAACAGTTAATCGTAGTAATTTTTGTGAAGTTTTTTCAGGAGAATGGATGCATAGTTCAAGTTGTGAGGCATTTTTTAATGCGGAGAGTTATTTCCAGGATAATGATTTGGTGCATGCTGTTGACACCAGTGGTCGAGCTTATGAGGTGAAAGATGGTTGTCCAGTTGAAAAAGAAAAACTTTGGACAACAGAGGTGGAAGAGGTGTTAGGTAATGAGGTTTTAGGAAGACGTCCTAAGGGACCTGTATACACCTGGAAGTGTAGTAGTATTTGCAGTGTGCGACAGTATTCCATCAATTTGCTTTGTGATTTTGTACGGACATTTAATAAGAAAAGTTTGAAGCAGAAAATGAAGTTGTTGCAAGAATTAGATCCTTGCAGAGTGAGAGAAGTGACAGGTTTGCATGGTCATTCACTGGCTTGTCTTTCCAGGAGAGTATGCCAGAGTGTTTTTCATCATTTCAGGATGCTAGCAGTGCATCATAATAAAGTGAGGAAATTAGTTAGAATGTTGTATTATGCTAAGAGTCCAGCAGTTATGCTTAAACAATTATGCACTGCTCTTTTGCATGGTTCTGAAATAGATGTGAGGAATATTTGTGAAGAAATTGAGTTTTGTTACTTTGGAAGTAAAGAGGACAATGTTGAAATTGACCCAGAAGAAGAGGGTAATGTGGAAGATAGTGTACAGGTTTCCAGTACAGATAATTTTCAGAAGGAAATTGCCACGTTTCAGGTGAAATCAAGTGAGAGGCCTAATTTCACTTGTGTGTGTTGTCAACGCACTTATTATAAGATTCAGACTAAGTTAGTGGATTTATATGCGAAAAGTGAAAGGCAAAATAATAGTGAATGGAAGGATTTCGCAACATACTTGATGGTAGAAAATTGTTTTGATTTGGGATTGGATCAAAGTGTGTGTACTTATTGTTGTAACAAATTAAATCAAAACCGGATGCCTGCTAGAGCGGTTCATAATAATCTGGAATTGGTTGAGATTCCTTCTGAATTGAAGGATTTAAATACTTATGAATCTATTTTGATTCAAAGTATCCATCCCTTTCAGGCTATTGTAAGAATGGAGCCAAAGACAGGGAAATTGCCTCCATCACATTTACAGAGAGGATTAAAGGGAAGAGTTGTTTATTTGCCTCTAGATTTGAAGAAAAACATTAATACAATTGGAGTAGAAAAAATGGAAGAGGAACCTCTGGTTATCTTAGTTAATGGGGTTCCGACAAAGAGTAAGAAAATATGGCAAGATTTAGTGGATGTTAGGAAAGTCAAAAAGGCAACATTGTATTTGAAAAAAAACAATAAGTACTATAAGAATGTATATGTTGCAGAAGAGGAAGTAAGTGAAGAAGAGGATAGCGATTTGTGTGCTGGTCAAATTGAGAAAGTAGAACCCTCTAAAAGTGAAGAAATATATGAACATTATAGTGTTCATCCTTTGCATTCCAATGAAGTCATGGGGAATGCTATTGAGTTGTTTCAAATGAAACAAGCCAAAGGGAGTCCCATTAGTGTTTGGGAGGAAAGTTTGGAAGCACGGTGTTTCCCACAGCTATTTCCAACAGGTCAAGGAGGAAGATATGATGAGCGACCTCATCAAATTCCTGCTTCTGAATACCGGACTTTACGATTGTATGCAGAAGATCCTAGGTTTCGACAATGCATTCCCTATTTGTTTCATCTCCTGTTTGAAAGCGATCTGTCTGGACTGTCATATGCAGTGAACCACATCTTGAAAAGTGGTATACAGATGCAAAACATCTCGGCAAGTGACTTTATGGATAAAGTCAATGTGCAAGACAGTATTTTGGATTCTCACCTGACTAATCTCATGGCGTGTCAGAGTGATACTAATGAGTACTGGTACCGTCGTCATGGTGATTTAAAATGTATGCTGAGGAACTTAGGAACTCCCACATGGTTCCTCACTCTCAGCTGTGCCGAGTATGGCTGGGAAGACTTGCTTGAATTTCTACGAGAGGCAAATGGAAACATTGAAAATATCGAATTCAAGACACCCGGAGAACTGTGCTCTTTGGATCCAGTGAATGTATGCAGGTACTTCAATCATAGATTTGAAGCTATGATGTCTTTCATCATGAACAAGAAAAATCCACCTCTTGGAGAGGTGTTGGATTTCTTCTGGAGAAAGGAGTACCAAGCAAGAGGTGCTCCTCATATACATATGCTGCTGTGGATAAAGTATGCACCTAAATTTGGAACAGATCCAGAAGACTTAGTGATAAGTTTCATAGAACAGTATTCTACATGTGCTGTTCCAAATGCAAAGGAGGACAAAAGCCTAAGAGAACAAGTTCTACGCTTCCAAAGCCATCGTTGTGGAAAGTACTGTCGTCGTAAATTCAGAAACAAGGACAAGTTCTACACCAAATGTCGTTTCGCCTTTCCACGACCAGTGATTTCTAAAGGAAGAGTGAACAGTTTGATGTCTTCGCTGCGACATAATGTGATGAAGAAATCACCTAAAAAGACATACAATTTGAAAAGGAATGAAGAGTCCAAGTACATCAACGACTACAACCCAGTGATTTTGTCCATGTGGAATGCTAACATGGATATACAGTTCGTGGCTGATAACTGTATGGCTGTGGCTCGGTATGTGACATCTTACATCACCAAAAAAGAAAAGACAGAATTGAAGGATATGTGGGAGGACATTTCCCATGAAAAGAGCCTCAGTAAGAAGTTGTACAGTTTCAGTCTGAAGATGTTGTCACATCGAGAAATCGGAGCTTATGAATGTTCTGACCGGTTGTCTTCAGCAAGTCTCTATGCCAAATCGAGGAGTATCGTTTGGGCGAGTCTTGGTCTTGCTGCAACGCGTAATCGAGTTCTGAAACCTGTGCGGGAAATTGAGTATTTGGCGGAAAAGGAGCCAAACAGTACCGATATTTTGAAGACCAACATGTTGGATACATATTATCCAAATAGAAGCAGTCACCTCGAGAATGTTTGTCTGTATGAGGTTCTACAAAATTACATATTCAAGAGGAACATCAAAGAAGATATTGATAAAGGAGTGTATGCTGTAATTGGAAGTGAGGGATGTCTCGTCAAGCAAAGAAAATGGCACTTGGTAAACCATCAAAAATTGAGTGGCGAATCTCCTGATAAAAAAGAGTTTTTCTATTTAGCTCTTTTGAAACTTTTCAAGCCTTGGCGTGCAGAAGAGGAACTGCTTGGAGATTTCCTCTGTTACGAAGACTCTTTCAATGCCGCCAAGGAGACCATAGAATGTCCTGTTTTTATCAAATATCTAGAAATGTTGAATGCGGAAATCGAGCAGGAAGCAACGATTGCAGCCGAGATTGCTAGAGACAGTTCTCAGGACAGTCAGAGTTCTGTTTCATTGAGTCAAGATCCACTAGGAGGACCAGTTATCGAAAATGAAGCTGCCACTGCCATGATTAAAGTGGAAAGAGCCATGGCACATGCTCAGGAGGATGCGGTTAACTTAGAAGACTTGGAAAGAAAACTCAACGTTGAGCAGAGGAAAATATATGACGAAGTTACCAACCAAATTGATCATGGATTAAGTCATGAGAAAAAAGAGTGCTCATGTACGTCGTTGAAACCTGTCCGACTGTACGTGAGTGGAGAAGCGGGAACTGGAAAAAGTTTCCTCATTAAAGCAATTTCATGTTATTTGCAGAAAAGGACTGAGTCATCGCTGTCTTGTGTTGTCACCGCTCCAACTGGACTGGCAGCACATAACATTAAAGGTATTACTTTGCATCGTCTACTGATGCTGCCAGTGGAGCATGATAACAAATTACAATACCACAAGTTATCTGGAGATGCTTGTTGTGAAGTTTCAAGAGTCTTGAAGAAAATGAAACTTCTTATCATTGACGAAGTAAGCATGGTTTCCAATGTCATGCTTGCCTTTGTGCATTTGAGAATGCAAGAAGTTCTCAAAACAGAGTATGATGTGTTATTTGGTGGCAAACACATCATTGTTTTCGGTGATATTCTGCAGCTGACACCAGTGAAAGGACAACCTGTGTTCAAAATGCTCACGCATGAAGATACCAGGAAGTGCCTAGGGAGCATTGGCAACGTTAATATATGGTTGAACTTCAATTATGCTGAACTGCATAAAAATATGCGTCAGGCGAAGGATTAAGATTACAAGAATATTCTACAAGATGTTAGAATCGGAAAAGTGACCGAGCATGGGAAAGAAGCTTTACATGTATGATTACTGTCAAATTTGTATCCAGAACAAGACGTTGTGCCTGAGAATATTTTTCAGAAAATTACTGAGAAGAAATCTGGAATATGTTTGATGCCAACTCTTGCAGAATGTGCCATCTTCAACAACAAAATGTTGTATTTAGAAAACCAAGAGATTGTGAAACTGGAAGCTATTGACAGAGTAGAG
Organism: Lissotriton helveticus; assembly: GCF_964261635.1. NCBI lineage: Eukaryota > Metazoa > Chordata > Amphibia > Caudata > Salamandridae > Lissotriton > Lissotriton helveticus. The sequence goes on along the minus strand of NC_136067.1, from coordinate 794,322,899 downwards.
CATATAGGATCAACAATTATTTTGTCTGAGAATTTAAATCAAAATTGGATTCATTAGAAAAGAGTATATCTAAAACTGCGGGTTTTGAAAAGACTCTGAATGTGTGCTTAAATTGCCGTATAATTTTAAGAAGGAATTTACATGTTGAAAGAGGTCTGGTAAATGGATCAATGGGTAATGTTGTTGATTTTGTGAAATACAGAAATAGGGATGGAATTGAATTTTTAAAAATTAAATTTGATGGCATTGAGGAAGTACAGCTAATTGGTCGTTGCTCTGCTAGGTTTTTGCTTGTGAAAGACTTATATGTTCGCCGTAAGCAGTTTCCTGTTTGCTTGGCATATGCGGTCACAATCCATAAATCGCAAGGTTTAAGTGTAGACAGTGCATTGGTGAATATTGGCAGTTCTGTGTTCAAGGAGGGTATGGCATATGTGGCATTGTCACGAGTCAGAACTTTATCGGGATTGTACTTGATTGACTGTGATGTCACAAACATTTGTGCGGATCTAGATTGTGTTAAGGAATACAATAGGTTAAGAAGAGAGTATGCGCCACATTTGCCTCAATATCCTTTGTTTGAGAAACGTGTGGTAGGCCGGAAATGAAGAAATGTGACCAATAGTAAGGAGGTTGTAGCAAAAAGACGAAAAGTCGATGAACCCGAAATTATAAGCAGAAAGGAAAAGGATTTTGTTGAAGATGTTGTTGGTTTTCAATTTGAAAACAGTTCTGGTGTCAACTGCTATGCTAATGTAGTGGTTAATGTTTTGTTTTCTCTAGAAACTTTAAAACAAGAGATTGTGGTCAATTCGAATCAGAGATTTTGCAGTTTGTTGAATTCTGTGTTAGAGAAATGTAGCACTGATAGAACAAAAATAGAAAGTGTGTCTGAAATTCGAAATCTGTTAGACAGATGTTCAGGTCAAACACAATTCTCTCAAAATATTCAGCAAGATTGTCAGGAGTTTTTAATGTATATGCTTGATGTATTGCAAAATGAAGGTGTAGATGTAGATCATCTGTTTCGCCTTTCTTATCAATGGCAGCATGACTGCGAGAACTGTAGGGTATCAAGTACTACTAGTGTAGACTCAGAAAAATGTATATATTTAACTTTGCCAGACAGTAAATCAGTGTCCTTTAATAAGCTAGTAAAAGCAGCTGATCACAACATGGAGTGTAGCCAATGTAAATCTGAAATGTTGTCAACATTATTTAAACGAACATATGGCCAGTATGTTATTTTAATGTTCCAACGATGTAGGCCTGATGGAACAAAATTGACAACTTTAATTAAAAATGTTGTGGCTTCGCAGTTGTCAATATCAGGAAGGACTTTTGTAACTGCAGCAATTATATATCATGACGGTCCTTCAATAACATCAGGACATTACACAGCTTATTTAAAGTCTAGAAATGGCTGGTCATTCTGCAATGATTCTGTTTTAACTTTTAAAAAAAATTGTCTTTTGACCTTAAAAATTCTTACCTGGTGTTTTTAAAACCAAAATTTTAGGGAAGGAATCTCAGGATTTGCTCTGAGGAATTTCAAGAGGTTCTAATGGCTCCTACACAATTTGGCCTTGAGGATAAGTGTAGTACAGAGTCAAAAGTTATTTTTGAGTTTTAAATAGTTCCTGGAAAAAAAGAAGGTTTTCTTACAGAAAGTGGTGGGCACGGATTAGTTAAAGGACATCAGAGTATTTCCCAAAGCAAACGGTGTTCTTACCATAACACTTGACGTCATGGAAAAATAACTGCACTTTGAATGAGTTCAGAAAAACTGTTTCTTTTTATAAGCTAATTCAAGCAGCCAATCAAAACATGGAGTAGAGGTAATGTAAGTCTGCAATGCTGTCTAGATTATTTGTCCAAACTTTTGGTTATAATGTCATTTTAAAATTCCAACTATATAAACCTGATGAAAGTAAGTCTTCAACTTTAATTACAAATGTTGTGGCTACACAGTCGTTGATTTTAGGAAGAACATTTGTAACTGCAGCGATTATATGACATGATGGTCCTTTGACAAGATCCGCTTATTACACAGCTTATTGAAAATGTAAAAAAAGCTGCTGTTTCCGAAATTATTCCCATTTGACTACGATACAATGTTGCCTTTTTACTTAAAAATATTCTTACTTTCTGTTTTCAGAAAAGAGAATTTAGGGTAGGTAACTGGCCTATAATGATTCTAGGGGTTGATATAATTTTATCTACTCTTTTAAATTGCTTTGTGATTAAAAGTGATGTAGAGAATTAAATAATTGTAGTAGTCATAGAGGTAGTGTAAGTCTGCTTCATAGTAAGCAGTATCAGTGTCATAGGAAATGTAGAACATGAGTGAGCAAGAAGGGTAAGATAATACTAGTCCAGGATTGTGAAAGTGATCTTGAACGTTTTCTTTCTGAAAGTTGCGGAAATACAAAATGACGGGATTTGCTTAGAAGAATTCCAAGAGTTATAAATGGCTCTTACACGATTTGGCCTTGTGGAAACGTGTGGTAGAGAGAGAGAAGTCATTTATTGTATGTAACATATTTTTCAAAACGATGGAGCTTTTCTTTCAGAAAGTGGCGGGCTGAAAATAATAACAGCACAACAGTGTAAGCTGTTCATAGGACATCCTTCGACGTTATGGAATGTAAGTTACTTTTGAGGAGTTCTGATTTCTGATTGGTTATGTTATGTGGGTTTTTTAAACACAATCATTTTGATTGTGGTTTTTTTTCCCCGCTGTTATATGATGAATACCTTCAAGTCACTGTTTTTAGTGAAATTTGATAAATTCTGAGAACAGCAAAAATAAACCATTTAACATGTATAATTAATTCTGTACTTTTTGTATTTATGATATACATTTAGAACTGTGTAGTAGGCATGGAGAAGCTGAGGCTTCTGTAAGTGTCAAAGTTGTTGCATACAGTGCTCACATTCTACGTAGTCTTTCATATGATAGACTACATCTGCATAATGAGATACCTAAGCAAAGGAAACACAGGTGATGTGATTGTGGAATGAGCGAAAAAAATTGCATGTTTTTCAATTAAATTACCTGTGTTTCTTAACATTACACATCACATTGTGTAGATGAGGTTTAGGCCTGTTCCAGGAGACAGAGGAGGTCTGACATTTGTTCAAGAGTGCAGTGGACATGACTCACTTCGTTGGTAGGCCTGCACATGTATTATCTCCTCTGTACTCTTCAACAAGCCTAAATTTCATCTGCAACCCTGAGTAGGACTTACCTGAAACAAATCTCTGGATAGGCCACACCTTATCAGCATCTAGAAACAATCATTTAAAATGTTAAGTGCAGATTTATGATGGCCGTGCGCCTCTTTGGCGCCGCTGTTCCGTCACTTTTGTGACATAGCACCAGTGTAAAAGATGCACCATGTTGCAAGATAGACCTCAGTTAATCTCCAGCAAGATACCGTCAGTTTAAAATGTATATAATTAAGACTGTGTAGGGGGCATGCAGAAGCTGAGGCTTCAGTAAGTGTCAAAGTTGTTGCATGCAGTGCTGCACTTCTGCGTACTCTTTCATATGCTGGACTACATCTGCACAATGAGATACCTAAGCAAAGGAAACACAAGTGATGTGATTGTGAAATGAGCAAAAGAAATTGCACGTTTTTCAATTACATCACCTGTGTTTCCTAACATTACGAATCACATTGTGCAGATCAAGTTTAGGTCTGTCCAGGGAAACAGAGGAGGTTTGGCCTTTGTTCAAGAGTGCAGTGGACATGACTCACTTCATTGGTAGGCCTGGAAATGTATTATCTCCTCTGTACTCTTCAACAACTCTAAATTTCATCTGCAACCCTGAGTAGGCCTCACCTCAAACAAACCTCTGGATAGGCCACACCTTATCGTCATCCTGAACAAATCATTTAAAATGTTAGGGACAGTTTTATGATGGCTGTGCGCCTCTTTTGCGCTGCCGTTGCATCACTTTTGTGAGACAGTAGCAGTGCAAAAGATGCACCATGTTGCAAGATAGGCCTCACTTCATCTGCATCAAGATACTGTTAGTTTAAAATGTATATTTTTAGGACTGTGTAAGTGGCCTGGAGAAGCAGAGGCTTCTGTAAGTGTCAAAGTTGTTGAAAAACTGTTTTTCCTTCAATCTTTTCCCTTGTCTTTTCTAATTTTTAAATACATACTTTAATATTTTCTAAATGTTTGTTCTGTCTTTCACAGATTGAAAGTATAAAAATAACAAGTGACTAAGTTAACGACAATTATAAGGTAAATGTTTTGTACTCTTTTCGTTACATTTCTATCACATTTAACTTCTAATAGTTCCACTGCTTCATTTCTTTAACCCTCACTTTCCTGCCTTTGCTACTTCCCTCATTCCTTTCTCTATTACTTAATTACTCTACTCCTTCCACTCTTTTTCTCAGTCCCTCTCTTCTCATAGTTCCTCACTCCTGTTCACTCACTCCGTCTCTATTACTCTCACTATCTCTGACTCATCACTCTTTCACTACTTGTTCATTATGCCTTCTCCCTGTAGTTCAAACACACTAAGGGGCATATTATCAACACAGGTGATAAAATTATCGCTGCTTTTATCGGCAGAAAACTGCTGCAAAAGTGGCTTTAGCGGCAGTTTTCTGCCGCAAAAGCGGCTTTAGCGGCAGATTTCTGCCGATAAAAGCAGCGAAACTTTTATCGCCTATGTTGATAATATGCCCCTATGTTATTTACATTTCTTTGCTGTTTCAATCATTCCTTTTCTGTTACTTCTTCTATCCTGCATTCTGTTTTTTCTCTCTGTTATTCCAATGTTTTAATCTTAATTTGATCATTCAGTCACATTCTCTAAGAAACTCTTGTTTGTTATTCTTCTACTCTCCTTTTTTTCTTTCACTTCCTTATCTATTTTGTTTTTCACAATTATACCCTCTTCCATCTTTTCTTTGGTAAATAGATCTATTAAACAGTATCTTTGGTTTAGTCTCTATAGCTGTCTTTCTTTTAACATTACTCTCTGTTTCCTTCCCTTATACTTACTCTTCTTTTTTTAAAAAACATTTTTTTGGTTCGCTCCCGGTTCGCGTACCGGCGAGCAAACCGGGACGCAAACTTAAAAAATAGAGGTTGGCAGAGTGCTAAACATTCTACCAATTTTTTTATAAAGGGGAGGTAGTTCTGAAAATAACTTTTTTTTAAATTATTTTTGTTGTTTTATATTTTTTTATTATTTTTCTGAACTTTTTTTACTTTTTTTGTATTTTTTGAACGGTTTTATATTTTTTTGGGGTTTTTTTGGGGGGGGGAAACGAAAACGATTCATTGTAAAGGGCTCAACATTGTCTGGGGCGTTTCGGACAATCATAATTATCGATACCTCTGTTGATTAGATTGATGCTACTTTCTCTGTAGCAAATGAACTGATTACAACGCACGCACACTTGTTTCACTTCCCCGAACCTCATCTGTATATTTGGGACCATCTCCCTCGCCTCTGGTCCCGTCACTTCCTGTACAACTGATCTTCTGGCCACAGAAGGGGGATTATCTTGCTGGTCACGTAACTGCGCACCACTGTAGTTGATAGGGTGCCACCTCTCCATATGGCGATGCATTGTATAATTGCCATAACTATATTTTTTATCTGTCCCTCTGGACAAGACTTTCTTACAGATAAGGCAAGTTACGTACCGGGCATTGACTTTTTTTTGGCCCCGGGGATATTTAAAAAATTGCCAAATAAAGTTTGCTTTCAAATGAGACCTCCTGGGCTCCTCACGCAAAAACTGCCTCTCTTCCTGCTCTTCCTCTTCTTCCTCTTCTTCCTCTTCTTGCTGAATGATAACTTCAGCAGGTGGTCCTCTCTTCCTTGGAGGTGGTGGAGGTGGTGGGGAAGCACCAGCTGAAGCTACTAATGAAGCCATTGCTCAGTGATCACAAAAGGTCTTCCTCTCACAAAGATGAAAGTCAGAGTGAGGAAAGAAGGAGGGGTTTTTATCATTTGGGAAAAACAATAGTTCTAAACCAATGAAAAGTGTTACTTTTAGGTCACATGACCTAGTCTTACATCATTAGGAAACCAAAAGTGAAATGAACCAATGAAAAGTGTTATTAACAAGTCACATGACCTGTTGTGTTTACGTTACGCGCTTTGCGCCGCGTCCCGGATCGCTTCCGGGAAGCTGCGCTTCGCGCCTCGTTCGCGTACCGGTTCACTTCCGGGTACGCTAACGCGGCGCGTCATATGACGTTTCACGCGACAACGCGATACGTCACGCTGACGCGACGCGTCACGATGTTGTTTTCTAACGCGGCAGTTGCGGAAACGGAACGTTTACCGGTTCGCGGACCGGGTCGCGGCACCAAATTGAGCTAACGGGAAGCTAACCGGTTCGCGGACCGGGAGCGAAACAAAAAAATAAAATAAAAAATAAAAAAATTGTATTAAAAACATATAAAATATATTTTTCGATTTAAAGAAGAATACATTTTAAAGCTTTTGATATTTGCTATTAAAAAAACATTGAAATTCACTGAAAAAACCATAGGTTATAGACCATATATAGTTAGGAATTAGCATTTACAAAACCTTATTTTACTCACACAAAACCATTGAAATTCCATATATAGTTAGTTGTACTAACTATATATCGCGCACCCGCAATCCACTGCTGATCATGTCACATATTACATCATTCATGACATGGTCAGTGACATCACTGATGACATCACTGATAACATCTCAAATGACATCACTGATGACATCTCAAATGACATCACTGATGACATCACTGATGACTACATCCAGTGACTGTATGTTTCTGTAAAGTTAAAATATGTCTTACATATTGAAGAATGAGTGGATTTATAAGTGTCTGGATGAAGGATTTAGTAGGTGCATGACTGACTGTATGAGTGAGTGATTAAATGTGTCTCACTGAGTGCATGGGTTAGTGACTAAACTGTCTTAATTTGTGCATCATTATGTCTGTTGTTCTGTAAACTGCTGCATGTGTTAATCATTAGCTATATGATTAACTATATGGGTTATTGATTGGTTGCCCAAGTATTTGTATGGGAGACTGAGAGTGTGTATGGGTGGCTGGGAGGTGTATGACTCTCTGCATAGATGTGTGAGCAGTTGATTCACTAGGTGTATGGGTTCAAAAGTGCATGTGGAAACATCTGTATGGGCGGTTGACTGTGTGCATGAGTGTATTGGTGAATGAATGGATATCTCAGTGCTACATGTCAAAGTAAGTACATATGTACAACACAGTACATGTGAGAGTTGACATATATAAATAACTATGCATAGGAGCCAGTGAATGTGTGAGTGGCTGTATGGATCATTGTGAACTTGTATCAGGGATTGTATAAGAGAGTAAATATGTGTTAGTATATGTTTCAATAAGTAAGGTGTGTATAACTGTATAGTTGAGGAAATTGAGGTGTGATTGATTCTTTGCATGACTGACTAGGTGTGTGAGTAACTCCATGGATGAGTGACAGTCTGTGAGTGTCTGTTTACACTGAGTGTATCTAAGTTTTTATTAGAGTCTGAAGAGATTCATCGTATTATCACATGAATAATGTCATCAGTGATCTCATCAGTGATGTCTTTTGAGATGTGATCAGTGATGTCATCAGTGATGTCATCGGTGATGTCATTTGAGATGTCATCAATGATGTCATCAGTGATGTCAACAGTGATATCATCAATGATGTCATTTGAGATGTCATTTGAGATGTCATCAGTGATGTCATCAGTGATGTCATTTGAGATGTCATCAGTGATGTCATCAGTGATGTCACTGACCATGTCATGAATGATGTAATATGTGACATGATCAGCAGTGGATTGCGGGTGCGCGATATATAGTTAGTACAACTAACTATATATGGAATTTCAATGGTTTTGTGTGAGTAAAATAAGGTTTTGTAAATGCTAATTCCTAACTATATATGGTCTATAACCTATGGTTTTTTTCAGTGAATATATATATATATATATATATATATATATATATATATATATATATATATATATATATATATATATATAAAATGAAAAAAACATAGGTTTCAGGGACATTATAGTTAGTTGGACATTTCACTTGTACAAAACCAAAGAAATTCCACCTTTATAGTTAGTTCAGCTAACTATAATTCGCGCCCCCACAATGCACCGCTGATGATGTTACTTATTACATCATTCAAGACATGGTCAGTGACATCACTAATGACATTTCAAATGATATCACTGATGACATCATCCAGTGACTGTGTGTTTCACGAAAGTTTAAATATGTTTCATAAATATATATGCGAATATGTATTGAAGTATGAGTGGGTGTTTGAGTGTCTGAATATATAATTTAGTAGGTGCATGATTAAACTTGACTGAATGCATGCGTTAGTGACTAAACTGTGTAAATGTCTGTATCAATCTGTCAGTTGGTGTGTAAGCGGCTGCATGGATTGGTGAGTAGCTACATGAGTGTCTATATAGGTTATTGATTGGTTGTCAGAGTATCTGTAAGGGTGCTTCATTGTCTGTGTGGGTGTGTGGGGGGTGTGACTATGTGCATAGATGTGTGAGTTGATGATTCACTATGTGAATGGGTTCAAGAGTGCATCTGTGAAGGGCTGTATGGGTGGGTGAGTGTGTGTATGGTTGTGTTGGTTGTTGAATGCGTGGATAACTGCATCTGTAAAAGGCAGTATATGTGAGTGTTGGAGTAGATAAATTACTATAAGTGAGAGTTAGTGATTGTGAAATTGGCTGTATGGATGGTTGTGTACTTGTATCATTGATTGTATAAGAGAGTAAGTATGTGTTATTATCTGTAAGAATAAGTGAGGCAGTGTGTGTATAACTGTATAGGTGAGTAAATGGTTGACTGCATGTATGAGTGACTGTATGGATGAATAAGTGGATATGTGTGTAGACATGGTAAGTGGGTTTATACTAACTGGTATTGGTGTGTCTATGATTTCGAAAATTGTAGTCTATATTTTAGAGTGAGTGTATCAATGGTTAAATTAGGGTGTGAGGAGGAGCATCGGATTATCATGTGGAAGATATCATCAGTGGTGTCATTTGAGATGTCATCAGTGATGTTATCAGTGATGTCACTGACCATGTCACGAATGATGAAATATGTGACATCATAAGAAGTGCATTGTGGGGGCGTGAGCTATAGTTAGCTGAACTAACTATAACCGCAAAATTTCTATGGTTTTGTACGAGTGAAATGTCCAACTAACTATAACATCCCTGAAACCTATGCTTTTTTCAGTGAATTTTCAAGGTTTTTTAAATGCTAATTTCTAACCATAACATCCCTGAAACCTATGGTTTTTCAGGAGAATTTCTAAGGTTTTTTAAATGCTAATTTCTAACTATAATGTCCCTGAAACGTATGTTTTTTTAAGGGTGGGCGTAGTTTGCAAAGTAGCGCTATGCGTAGCTACTCAAAGTGCACTTCGCGCTACGCGTAGGACTACGCAAACTGCCTAGTAGCATGTTCGCACTGTGCAAGATGTCGTTTTCAATGATTGCACAGTGCGGACAAGCATCCGGCACTGTGCAATCATTGAAAACGGCATCTTGCACAGTGCGAGCTGTACTTTTCTGCCACTCGATTAGATTTTTACTTGAGCTGCAGCTTTCTCAACGCGGACCGGTAGTTTATCATTGCGAGCGGTCGCGAGCATGCGCGACCACTTGCAATGAGAAACCTGACCTCCCCGCATTGAGAATCTTGCCGGGAGGTTTATTTTCCATGCTCGCAATCGGCAACTTGATGTTGCTGATCGTGAACAAGGAAAAAGTCTCACAAGGATGTCATTTTGCTTGCTCGCGGTCACCAACTTGACATTGAGGACCGCGAGCAAGCAAAAAATTACCGCTGCACTACTCTACAATATGCTATGCATGTTTGCATTGTGCTACATGCAGCTTGCGCAGGGCGAAGTTGCGCAAACTTTGCAAACTACACGAGCGTAGCGTAGTGCTTTGACCAGGGTTAGCATTTTTATGAATTTCAAAGGTTTTTTAAATGCTATGTTCATTAAACTTATGTTTTTTTCAGTGATTTTCATTTTTTTTGTTATTTTGTAACTTTAATATCCTAAAAATAATTTTTGTGCATTTTTGTGTTTGGTATTCAAAGTATATAATGTCTTCTTTTTTATCAAATATTAAAATATATGTTTTTTGGGTGAGAAAAAAGTGGAGTCGCGCACCCATCATGTGCCTATCTTGGTGGGTGCACGGTTTCAAACCGCCATATTGGTGAAGTCGTGAAGGATGCGTGTTTCCGCCAGCCCACTCTGCTTACGCTTACAGGGAAGGAACGACAACACTACATGTCCCAGGTCTTCCATGTAGTGATCTGCTGATCATAGGTCTAGTTGTCAGCATGCCACAGCCATTCCCTCACGGTTGGTTTACACTCACACCACACTCATGCAGCACAGGCGTCACAGGACATGTGACCCTGCCAATAAAAAGGGCCAGGCGCATGTGCTGGAGGTTATTTCCATTCTCTCCCTTGTCTTTAAGTACACAGAGTTAGTGGCAGCCGAGGCCCTTTGCCTGGCACGGGCCTCCTGCCATGTGGCAATGACTTGAGTTCCACTGAGTTTGTGCCACCAGAGCTGAGCGGGTGGGGAGCCTGCGATGATGCATTGGCCTCGATACACCATCCTGGCAATCAAGACCCAATTTGAATTGGCTGGACTACGTGTACGCCACACAAAGATGACTCCTCGGCGCGGTACATTGATATATTCTTGGCCATTGCGATATCAAGAGCCAATCAAAAGTGCGACCTTCTGGCTGCCAAGGACGCGGGCCCCGACCTTGGAGCTTGCTTCAACACGTGGTGGACCCTCTCGGACACATGCCGGTGGTGGAAGGTGAGCAGAGAGGCTTGTCTGCGCAGTGGCGGCAGTCACCTCAGGGCAGTGGGAGTGGATGGTGTGCAGCAGCCTTGGTGCGCATGGGCTGGCAGACACCTCTGGGCAGTGGGAGTGGATGGGGTTCAGCAGCCTGGGTGCGCAGGGGGGGCAGAGATAAAGCTGTGTGCAGTTGTATGTACTCTGCCATTACTGATTCTATACTTTGTTTCAGATCAGTGAGCTTGAAGGCTTGCAGTATGTCCCGGCATGTGGTTGGAGACACACCGGTGGTGGAAAGGCGAGCTGTGAGGGTTTTGTCTGCAGTGTCGACCCTCACTATTCCTCTCCATCTCTTCCTTTTCCTCTCTCATCCTCTTTCTCTCTCTCTTCCTCTCTCTCTTTCTCTCTCTCTTCCTCTCTCTTTCAGTCTTTCTCTCTCTTCCTCTCTCTCTCTCACTTTCTCTCTTTCTCTCTCTTCCTCTCTATCTCACTCTTTCCCTCTTTCTCTCTCTCTCTCTCCTTTGATGGGTGCATGACGCACACTCTTATCTTGCATTCAATCAATCAATCAATCAATCACTTGCAAAGCGCACTACATACCCGCAAGGGTCTCAAGAAGCTGGGGGTGGGGGCACTACTGATCGAACAGCCATGTCTTGAGTATCCTCCTGAAGGTCAGCAGGTCTAGGGTCTGTCTTAGGCTCAGTGGGAGGGTGTTCCATGTCTTGGAGGTGAGGGGGGAGAAGGATCTCCCACCAGTGGTTGTTCTTCGGATGCGCAGGACAGTGGCGAGTGAGAGGTCGGTGGAGCGTGACTGGCGGTTGGGGATGTAGATGGAGAGCCTTCTGTGAAGGTAGGCTGGGCCAGTCTTGTGGAGTGCCTTGTGTGCATGGGTGAGGAGCTTGAAGGATATCCTCTTGTTGACGGGGAGCAAGTGCAGGTTTCTCAGGTGGGGGTGATGTGGCCATGGTGTGCTACGTCGAGGATCAATCGTGGCGAGGCATTTTGGATGTGTTGTAGTCATTTGATGAGCTTGGTTGGGGCTCCCGCGTAGAGGGCGTTTCCGTAGTCGAGTCTGCTGCTTTTTGTCTTGCAGGCTGTGATTCACAGATGACAGGCCATGGCTGTATCTACTTATATTTTGTTGTTTTGTTTAAACAAAATGTTGTTTATGTAAATCCATATATGACTGTGATTCTCAGTTGTCCAACCTCACATGCATCTAGATTGTTATAATTGTGCATCATCAGCCGATTTGTTACGTTACACATTTCGAAAGGTTGTTGTTAAATTTATTTGTCAGGGGTTCAGGGGGGATGGCGGACAAGAGGGTGATGGAGGGGGGTGTCGGGACACTCTTGGGTGTCCGAGCTGCATGATTGTTGGCTCTATGGCATCTGTTGTTGTTCAGGTGTGGCTGTGGGCTGGGCTCCCTTTGATGTTGCAGGTTGTAGTCCGACTTTACACCATGTCAGAGCAGGTGTAAACTTCCTGGTGCTAATGCACCTTGTCGCCTATTTTGTGTTCTCTTCGCCAATTTTGCTGGTCATTGAGAAAGTTGCGAAGTGGTGTGTTTGCTGCTATTTGCACAGGAACACCCACCCTGCATCTCATTTGCGATATTCGCCGGGGTCATCCGTCACAATGTTTTTTTTAGGCTGCTTTTGCTGGTAATCTGGTGATATGGGCTGTTTGCACTAGTTTGTGAATGATGCGTTAAATTTATCACCATTTTAGTTTCGATAAAGTGCTGTTAACTCGACGATGCGTCCTTGAGATTATGCCCCTCTGTGTTTTAAAGACCTGAGAAGTACTTGTGTGCCGCGCTGAGGGTCGCACACCCAGTGCGTTCACACTAGGTGGCCGCCCTGAGAGCCACGCACCCTTCGTGTTCACACTAGGTGGTGTGTTAGGGTCGAGAATTTCACTTTCATTAAAATACATTCGCCTCGAGGATCCCATCCCCTGAGGCATGCCTACATCTACATATTTCTTTTTTGAAGGGGGAGGGGTCCACGTGGCCCCCCTCCCAGGTCATTTCTGGCCCCAGGGTCCCATTCACCTGGGGCCTGGCCTCTCTGTTGGGGACCGTGGGGGATCCCCAATGCCCCTACAGTCCCACCGGCTCCCCGCCTCCTGCAGGAGCTGGCATTGCTTTTGGGCAACAGGAGCTTCTAACATGCAGCTTCCCTTGTCAAAAGCAATTCTTCTTTCCTTTCTTGAAGCAAGAGGAGGTTTTCCTCCTCTCGCTTCAACAAAGCAAACCTGGGTTTGCTATCACAGGGTGGAAGCCATGTTCATGACCTGTCATAGCAAACGGCAGTGTCCGGGGGTGGACATCCCAGGACATTGCAGGAGCAGGCCCTGGGGGGTAGCGATCCCCAGGGCCAACCAGCACTCCAGGACGGGGGCCTCACTGCCCCTCCCTCTATTTTCAAAGCCCCGGGGTGGTGGTGGTCCCCGGAGCTGCAGGAGGGCCGTGGGCCCTCCAGCTCCTAATTTAGGGGCCGATTATGATGGTGGACGGTCCTGAGAGTAGGAAGGACCGTCCGCAGGGGCAGCGGCGGTCCCTCCGTGCAAATTAGGATGTGACCGCCACCCTGGTGGTCACATCCTGTATATTTAACATTGCGCGGGTGCTGCTTGAAGCAGCACCCGCCGCAATGTTAAAAATGAAAGTTGTGCATTTGCATGCGCGGTGCCTGCCGCTTTGTGCACGCAAATGACCATGTGCAACCCCCACCCCCCCTTCACACCTGGGGGCCCGCAATGGGCCCCCAAACAAAAATCCGTATGCCTTTGCACGCCGGAAATGCCGCCGTGTAAAGGCATAGTACTCCAGACATCATAATATGGCTGGCGGTGTCTGATAGACACCGCCAGCCATGTTAGTGCTTTTCCGCCGCGGACGGGAGGCGACCGCGACGGAAAAGCTGCGAACAGAAAAAAGATCCCCAGCCATCCTAATCTGGTGGGGGTCTTTTTTCAGTCCGCAGCGGTTTTCCCGCATCCTCCGGACCGGCGGTGGCTTCCGCCGGCCCAAAGGATGCGGGAAAACCGATATCATAATCGGCCCCTTACTTAGCCCCGAGGAGGTGGTGGTATAATTATACGATTGCCCCCGGGACCTGGCCCACCTGGGGCTTATTTAAATGATTTAGGGGTGGGGGCCCGCTACATTTTTTTAAAATTTCTTTTGTCCGTATTCGCGCACCCAGCAGGCATACGGACGTTTAAAAAGAAAATTGAGGGGGTCAATGTGGAGCAGGCCTAGGGGGTCAGGGTGTTTCTACCCTGCCCCCTTTTCTTAATTTTTCACTTTCTATTGCTTCTTTCTTGTGACTCAGTTCTACCGAGTCACAAGAAGGCTGCCAACACTTCCTGGCTTGGAGTGTTGCTAGCCAATTAGAATGAGGGTTGGGGTCAGGAGGGTACACGAACCCTCCGTGCCCCTAGATATTGATATTTTGATTTTTTTTTAGGCAACTGCTGAACGGATTTACACCATGTTAAAAAAGGTCGCTTTCTGAAACTAAGAACTACCTTTTAGCCAATTTTTGTATACTTCCATTCAGCAGTCCAGGCTGTAGCCTTGGCTAAAGTTTCCTATGGGAAATAGACTTTTTTACTTTTATTTTTCGAATTTCTCAGCAACTACTGAATGGATTTACACTATTTTAAAAAAAGGTCGCTTTCTGAACCAAACGGTATCTTTTTGCCAAATTTGCTGTAATTCCGTTCATATGTTTATTTATTATTTTATTTTATATATATAGCAAACTATATTGTGTACAACTATATTTTTTTAAATCAATATTTTGGTACTTTCCATTATAAATATAGGATGTCGATCTCTTTTACATCAATATTTATAACTCGATATTGTGGTATGGGAATTTTCTGAGGTGCCAATATTCTGCCTAGAAGACTACACGCAATATTTCCTAGAAGCAAGATAAACTGAGCATCACAGCCGCCAGAGAGGTGGTCCGGCAGTCTATATGCCTAGATTATTCAACATCAAATCTAAACAACCAATATGTCCAGACCTCGGACTGCAATTGATCAAACTTTGTTGCTACGGGAATGCAGGATTTAGGACAGTACTATTGATCAACATATACATACACCCAAGTACCAAAATAAAAAAAACACTAATCTCGTCACTCATATCAATAGTGGCAGAGACAAGAAACACGTGGCCCCTCTGGGAATTATAACAGGTGAATTCAACTCCAATCTGATTCACACACTGGACAAAGATGACAAATTAACATCTAAGAACATTGCAATTTCAGCAGCCAGCATACCACCTAGATTACACAGATCGGGAACTCGTGACAACGTTAGAGTACTTAGGACTGCGAGTTGTAAAAGGGAGAATGACAGAGGGGTCTTCGCAAAATTTACATTACACAGTATATAAGTTCAACCAATACTGGATTACACAATCATTTTCCTACCCCTGATGCCACATCTAGCCCAGTTCTCTATCAACTTCTCAACGCAGAATGACCATAGTCAACAATAAACTTAATTTGGTGTACATCCTGGAAGGCACCCACACAATTTAGTACTGGACAGCCCCTTAAACACAATAAACCTAAAACGCTTGAGGTGGACAAACACATCATCAAATGAATTGAATTGCTCAATAATGAACCAGCACTGACCAGCTGCAATAAACAAAATATTGATTTAATAAGCTTCTGGTCAGACTTTACATCCAACTTGACATTTCTAATGACAAACAGAAACAGGAGGAAATCAGGGAATTACAAAAAAGTCACCTCACACAAATTGAAAACACTGAAAAAAGAAATGCGAAAGGCTGCATGGAACAATACAACTATGGACAGTGAAAATTAAGGATGGGAAAAAGTATGACAGTTGAGAAAGGTGTACAAAAAACATCTTTGGCTAAAGATAGCAACCTTATGCATAATAAACAATCTGCACAGGCAAACTAAAGTTTTGTATAGTGCCAATGTGTGAGGGAACATTTGGGTAGACTTCATGGTAAAAAGATTCGAAGGGAAAATACTTTCAGATACACTTCAAACAAAGTTACTGGTACACCAATCAAATAATGAACATAAAACAGGCATGAGGGCCTCAGCAACAGCAAAACACCTACAAAGAAAAGCTTATTTACTTAAAAAGTCTCAATTGATTATACCATTGATATAGTAAAAAGATGAATAAGCAATGGGGGTCCTGGTCCAAATGGCATTCCAAAGGCAATATTCAAGGGCTAAACAGAATTCTGGGGTATACAACTTTCAATGTTGTTTAACGAAATAGAAATGCTGGGCAGTATCCCTCCAAGCTGGCATGGCTCCATATTAAATCCAATTCACAAGGGGGGGGGGGGACAAACAAATTCAGCAAACTATCAAATCATCTTGACGTTGAAGCAAAATATTTGGCTGCCTTGATTTTGGCCCACCTAACTGAGTGGTCAGAGAAGCAGAACCTGATCCAAATCAATCAAATCGGATTCAATAAAGGAACCGGAACTACTATGAACATACTAGCGGTATCTCAAATTGCTGACTAATTTAAACAGGATAGGAAAAGACCACACCTCGGCTTTCTCGACCTAAAGGCAGCCTTCAACTGCATAGGCCACCACAGGCAATGGACAAAGCTAAAAGACTGGAAAATCCCAGGAAATATACTACAAGGAATAATCCAGCTACACACCAAAACCTGGGTAAGAGTCAAAGTAGGCGACAAGACAAGGGTCTCAAGGAAAATCCTGATAAAAAGGGGTTTGAAACAAGGATGCGTGCTGGCCCCCAACCTATTTAACCTGTTCTCGAGTGACTTCACCAAAAGGTTGGATCAAACTAACACTCACCCCCCACAACTAGGGATGCTAACACTGTCACACCTCTCTTAAACTGACAGTGTCAAACTAATGAGCTTCACAGAAGTAGGTCTCCAGAGGGCACTGACAAAAATGCAGAATTATATAACAATAAATAAACTGAAAATCATCATAAACAAGACGAAAACCATGCTGATTCAAAATGGATCTTTCTCAATATCTGGCTGAATGGGAAGAAGCTGGAAGAAGTTTTAAACTATAAATACTTTGGAATCTACTTAGACAACAGATTCAATCAACAAGCACAACAGAATTACATGAAAAAAAGGGCTGGTGCATTAACATTTGCCTTCAGGACTCTGAGAATTGGTGTGTCCATCGTTTAAGCCACTACTAGCAAAGATGGCAGAAAGGCTCCTGCCAACACTAATTCATGGCAGCATTACACTATACAGAAAAGATTCAGCATTGCTAAACAATTTCCAGGTTACCACCTATACACTGACTTTCCAGCTGGCAAAAAGTGCATCACCAGCTCAGGTGAAGCTGTAATTTGGACTAAGGGGCAGATTACGAACTCGGCCGGAAAGCATTCCGACTGAATCGGTTCCGGAATGCTTTCCGGATTACTTGAATCAGGAGAGTCTGACTGAGTGATTTGGATGCATCTGGATGGCTTCTGGATACGATTCAGTTGGACTCCTATTGACTTCAATTGGAGCCTGTGTTCTGAACAAGAACACAGGCTGCCATTGAAGAAAGGGGTGGCTGGGGAAAATCGTGCACCCTGTGGCAGACACCCTATGGTACCTGCCACACTGTGCATGGTCTGAAAGGGGGGACCCATTGGGCCCCATTCAGAAGGCTACAGGTGAAGGGGGCTTGCTACAGGCCCCCAAAGACAGAGTCCAACAGACATTTTGTTCCAGGCAAACCGAATCGGAATGGCTGTCCAAATATGTTATCGTAATCGCTCGCCCGGAATCCATGTCCATAAAGCTGTACAATTGGCTCTGAAAAGGCTCGACCTGTACGAATGCATTTCGGAACCAATTTGGTCAGCCCTAATAGTTACAGAGCATCGTAATTGGTTGTTCGGAACTGGGTACAATTCAGTCGGAAACAATGTCTCCGTGTCGGATTCGGCAAACCCGAATCCAATTTAGAGCACTTCTGAACGGGATCGACCCCATATAAATGAAACACAATAAAGGATGTTTTTGACAGTAAAAAGCTGGTACAAAATAAAACTGAACCAAAAGCACTGTAAACTCAGTGAAGCACTTTGGATGGAATTTGAGAAAGATAAAGGATCATCATATATAAATTTTCTCCACAAAGCCCTTCAAAACACCAAGACAGAAGTCTTGTGGAAAAGTCTGTCCTTCTCAGAAGTCAGATGTATTGCAAACAAAGTTGCAAGACTTCAATCATTGCTAGAAGATAAATCAACATCCAGCAGGTGAATACACAAGTGAACAACTTTTTAAAACAAGAACGCTACTTAAGCTCCAGTTTCTATATCTTTTACAAGAAATGACTGATGGCACTCCGGTTTGGTAACCTACCAACAGCAGCAGATCAACCACGCTGGAAATACGAAGCCACCAGAACATGTAGATTTTGTGGTCAAACAAAGAGGATTTTATTAATCTGATTTGTATTTGATAATACATATAGGGCTGCCGTAACTCAGAGCCTTAATCCATAAGACACTCAACTGAACTGTAATCTGCTAAAACTTTTAACGTATCATGAATTAGCCTTAAAAAATATACCAGTTCAACCAACAATATAAACAAAATGTTTTATATTACATCAAATGGCAATTTTAATTCTCATTTAAGGCAGTTACAAGTTGTAAAAAATATGTTACATTGTTTGTGTTTTAATTAACTGAACAATAAAGTTTCTTCTTCTTCTTTGTCTTCTTCTTAACTGTAAAAATGAGGAGGGCATGAAAAAAATGAGTTCCTTTTTACAATCATTATCTATCTCTGATGTCCCATTTGTAATTTTGCGGGCCATCACCACTATTTTCTACTCAAATTCAAATTCAAAATTAGCTTTTTTCGAGATGTACTCATAAAAGCATAAATAAACATTCCACATTTTTTTTTACAAATATATGTACAATGAGAGTTTTGCTGATTATGTACATATAAGTAGTCACAATAAAAACAATTCTAAAATGATAAAAAAAGGAGTAAAATTCATCTCGAGTGCTATATACAAAGAGGCTATTATGGCAAGTGACAGTCAAACTTGTTACATAATCATGCTGAATAATTTGTCTTAAAAACACAACAGACACGTAGTTGGTAATCACAGCCTAAGATTTTTGCCTTAGCACCCACGCCCATCCCAAATATTTAGCAGTTGATATTGAAATGAATGGTAAAGTGCTGGTGCATATAAGTCTTAGTGCTTCGGCGCTACTGTTTGTACCCAGTGACTTACACATTGGGGCTAACCACACACGCCTTAGGATTACATATACGGGACAAACAAAAAGGAAATGAGCAATGGTTTCCTTATCACACCCACAGGCAGGGCAGATATTACTATTTGCCCCAGCCCATCTTCCAGTTAGCGACTTGAGGGGCAAGGATCCTGCTCTAAGCTGAAAATAGAGCTTCCTATCCCCAGGTTTAGTGATGTTATCCCAATATGGTTCTAACCTGGGGATAAGCTTTGCCTCAAGAAATTCCCCAGCCATGGTTGAAGAACCAGTACCACTCCAGATACGTTATGCAACCTGCTCCCAATAGATCTCCTTTAGGGCACTTTTAGATGGAAAAGATTATGTTGCAGGATTTTCCCATAGCATTGCCATGCCCATACCCACCAGAGAGTTTCTAAGTTCCCTTAGACGACTGATCTTGTGGAAGTCATCGGATTTTATGACATCCATGAACCCTTCAGCAAAATGAGAGAGCTCCGGTGTAGTCTAAAGCCTACGCCAGTATAGAATAGGGCTAAGCTTTGCTACATCCGCGATGGCCTTCCTGCCAAGATCAAATCTAAGTGACTGTAATGGGGTACTCTGGGGAAGACCGGTAATGCTGCATAAGAACTTGTTTTCTGAAAGTGTTAATGGCCTCAGTTTCTCAAACCCCCATAGCTCCGCACCGTAAAGCGCAGAACTGAGAGCTTTGACTTCATAGACTTTCTACTCATTTGGGCTGGTAGGGGTTGAATAAGGAGCATGATATACATATTGCTTCATATTGCTTTTACGTGACTTGGTACAACCCTGGATCACTATATAGTGTTCCACCTTGTGACAGTTTCTTATCTCAATCGTTGTACAAATGTCTGTACATTACGGTTAGGAAGATAAATATGTCCCAGTAGCACTTCTTGTTTATTGACCAGTATCTTTCTTATCAGTTATCTTCCAATGGTTTCTCTCTTGGTGTATACAACCTTGACATTGTTGACAATATGAATATGAGTTAAAATGGATGTAATTTTGGATTAGTAACTATGTTTTTATATTTAGGAACCTGAGAGTTTGGTTGTCTTGAAGAAGGCGCTGGTCGCCGAAACGCGCGTCGACAATATATTTTTTAATCCACTCAGGAACTGGAATTATGTTTTTATGAAATTGTGATTGTTGTACATTATTGTCTCCATTGTACTTGATTTTTTTGTTCATATGTTCGCATGTCTGTACATGCTCTTAAACTTTTAAAAAAAATAAGATTAATTGCAATTGAAACTGTTTTATGAATTTTGCTTAATTAAAATAAACTGTCTTTACTACGGAAGTGGGTTATGGTGTCCTAGTACTATTATGTGGGCAAAGTTTGTTTGTAACTGCCCAGGTTGATACCTACAAAGTACAACCTTGACATTTACATTCTTGTGAAAAATAGACATAACGTTCCTTTTAGTTTAACGGTAGGCATTTATTTTCATGACCTACCTAGTTGAATGTTAGTTTTTTGATTCTAATCTTGAGGATGACTCGCATGTTGAAGTGTAATGACAATGTTTTTAGATTCACCATGATAGGCTTGGTTATTCCTTTTATTTTATAGTATATTTTTCAATGTCATATTTCACTTTCATAAAGACACTGAATGTAGATTACAATCAATGTATTGCACAAATCCTTTACAACATACTACATTTTATAATGTAATGTGGTACAAAAGAATATTGAGAAACATGTACAGTTCAAGTAACTTATATTTTGTGAAGATACGAGCAAGCAATATGTTTCATTTACCTTTCATCAAAAAGAAGATGAATAGTGGTAAGAAAATTCCAGTGTCGATTTTAAAATAAGCACAATAGGTACTGATGTGTAGAAATCAGAAAACTTAAATAATACGTAAACAGAACTTATATAAAAGCATAATCTAAAGAAAATATATTCAACAACATTAATTATCTTATAATCTAATCTACAAATCTAGAATACCCTCAAATAGTAAATATACCTCCTCGATATTATATTCAAACTGTAGAATAATCGAAAGTGTCTGAATTTTCTTCTCTAATTAATGTAAAATTAACGTCTAGATAAGATATAGCCCTCACTGAAAAACTCATCTACAACATTTCTCTCTGCTACTGATTTGGAACCGCCCGCTAACCATGCAGCAGTCCCACAATAGGAATTCCGATGCGACCACCACCGTGGTGGTCCCATTACCCTCCACAATGTTAAAAAGAGATGTTTTACATATCCCTGTACTATGCGACAGGCACCTTGCACTGCCTGTCACTTGGTACAAGGATAAGTTGGGGGGCACCTCCACAGGAATAGCACTGGGGGAAAGGGGGCCTGCTACGGGCCCCCAATATCCATCCCTGCCAGGACTTGGGCCCACTGAGCGATGCCAGGGAGTTGGTCTTTTATACACCACATTTTTTCGCCTGCCGCCGGGCGGGGGTTTGGCGCTGGGCCCTTCACTCACCGTTACTGGAGGAATCCTGGTTAGTTTCTTTTCCTCCACTTAGTGCTTAAATTTAGCGGGTTAATACGTCTGATCCGAGGTCATAGATGGAAACAAATGCCACTGCTTGAGCAGGGGCCTGGCGTCCTGTCAGCACGTGCCCTCTTTCCCTGGATCAGATCTGGAGGGGTTTCTCCCTCGCCGGAAAGCTGGAGTTGGGGGCCTGAGGCGTGCACGTGCAGGCAGCCGTGGGATACCACAGACAGCCACGAGGGGCACGCAGCCAGGCGCCTGGGACAGACCCAGGGAGGATTGGTCAGCAGATCCCTTCTCGGTGCTAGGCGCGCCAGTGGTGTACTTCTGCGGCTGGACCCGGTGAGGGACCCTGCCACAGGCGATCGGGGGTCTGACCATGTGAGGGGACAAAGGAAAGCAGAGCAAACCCTGCGAAGGCCCAAGCCTCGCCCTGGGTGATTGACGATCGAGCAACCCTCACACAGTCGTAGCCCCGGGAGGAACCCGGGGCCGCAAGGTGCGTTTAAAGGGTCGATGATCAATGTGCCCTGCAATTCACACTAATTCTCGCAGATAGCTGCAATCTTCAATGACGTGCAAGCTGAGTGATCCACTGCCAAGAGACACAGGCAACTTTTCGAAAATGTTTGCCCACCTGCAGGCACAGGAGAGGTGGGAGTAAGGCGACACCGTCCGTCCGCCGCCTGCGCCGTGAGACTGCCCAGGTGCCCCGTTCAAGGCTTCCCGTTTGGGAGTCAGACTGCACCGTTGGGGGAATTTTTTTTTATCAGGCGCTCAGCCCAGGACTCCACCAACTCACCCGCGGGCGAGAGAGGAGGCTCCCAGAGCGATGGGAGCAGACAGCCCACAGCCACAGTCCCTCCCGAAGTAACCAACGGGAGCTTATGATGACCCACACTTACTGGGAATTCCTTGTTCATGGGAAATAATTGCAATCCCAATACCTATCATAATTCATAAACAGGGTTCATCGGCTTGCCTACACCTGTTGGCGAAGAGTAGACACACGCTGATCCATTCAGTATGAGCACATGCAGCCCCGGACATCTAAGGGAATCACATAGACCTGTTATTGCTCAATCTCGTGCGGCTGAAAGCCCCTCGACCCTCTAAGAAGTTGGACGACAGCTGGGGGTGGTGTAACTAGTTAGCATGGAGGAGTCTTGTTCATTATCGGAATTAACCAGACAAATTGCTCCACCAACTAAGATTGGCCATGCACCACCACCAACAGAATCAAGAAAGAACTATCAATGTGTCAATCCTTTCCATGTTCGGGCCGGGTGAGGTTTCTCGTGTTGAATCAAATTAAGCCGCAGCCTTCACTCTTGGTGGTGCCCTTCCGTCAATTCCTTTAAGTTTCAGCTTTCCCCCATCTTGCCCCGGAACCCAAAGACTTTGGTATTCCGAAAGCTGCATAGCGGGGCAATGGAATAACGCCGCTGCATTGCTAGTCGGCATCGATTATGGTCGGAACTACTGTTCGTCTTCGAACCTCCAACTTTCATTTTTGAATAATAAAAACATTCTTGGCAAATGCTTTTGATTTGGTTCATCTTGCGTCAGTCCAAGAATTTCCCCTCTAGCGGCACAATACCAATGCCCCGGCCGTCCCTCTTAATCATGGGCCCAGTTCTGAAAACCAACAAAATAGAACCGGAGTCCTATTCCATTATTCCTAGCTGAAGTATTCAGCGACCGGCCTGCTTTGAACACTCTAATTTTTTCAACGTAAAATCTTCAGACCCCCAGGACACTCAGTTAGGAGCATCAAGGGGGTGCCGAGAGGCAGGGGCTGGGACAGGCAGTAGTTCTCCTCGTGGGGACCGCCAGCTCGATCCTAAGACTTTACTTTAATATACGCTATTGGAGCTGGAATTACTGTGGCTGCTGGCACCAAACTTGCCCTCGAATGGATCCTTGTTAAAGGATTTCAAGTGTACTCATTTTTAATTACAGGGCCTCAAAAGAGTACTGTATTGTTATTTTTCGTCACTACCCCACCGAGTCGGGAGTGGGTAATTTGCGCGCCTGCTGCCTTCCTTGGATGTGGTAGCCATTTCTCAGGCTCCCTCCCAGGAATCTTACCAGTATTCCACGTTACCCATGGTCACCATGGTAGGCACTGAAAGTACCATCAAAAGTTGATAGGGCAGACATCAAAATGTATCGTCGCTGCTACATGGACATGCGATTGGCCCGAGGTTATCTAGAGTCACCAAAGAGGCAGGGCGAGTCCAGATTGGTCTTGGTCTGATACATTCACGCATCGTGGGAGGTCAGCACTCGTCAGCATGTATTAGCTCTCGAATTACCATAGTTATCCATGTAACAGATGGAGCGATCAAAGGAACCATAACTGATTTAATGAGCCATTCACAGTGTCACTGTACCGGCTGTGTGTACTTACACGTGCATGGCTTAATGTTTGAGACAAGCATATGCTACTGGCAGGATCAACCAGGTAGCCGCACCGGCTTAAGGGGGGGCCACGTGCCCATCTCCCCGACCGGACAACCTTCGCGCACCCCTCCCTCTCGGGAGCCTGTTGGGGGAAGGAGCCAGCCCGCCTGGGCACGTGGGCTCACAGGAGGGGTATAGAGAGATGCGGTTGCATGGGCACCGGCGGGCCCAGCTGTCTCCCCCGGGAGGGAGAGGCATGCCGAGCCCCAGCCTGAGCACGACACAGGGGTGCCGGAGCCTGGCGACGGTGGCACCCCCTCAGAACGGTTGTTCTGAGCTGCTATGGAAATGTGCTGGGCGGAGAGGGGTGACAGCATGGTGCACAGGACCTACGGACCAGCCTGGAGGCAGCTTCTGAGGCCCTGGCACCACCCGACCCTTTCTGCTCGGGTCAGAACTCTGGGGGGCACGAGCTGCTGTGTGTGTGGGGGAAGCCGGCTTTGCATCCCTGCCTGCTCCTGAGGTGAGCAGGCTCAGAGGAAAGGCCCATTTGGAAGGGGCCAAGAGGCAGGCACGGACCAGGGCCCTTGAGGACTACGGCAGGTGGGCCCTGGTGTGGCCTTCCCCCATCTCGGAATTGCCAGACCTCACGGAGGTCTGTCTGAGGAGGCTCGGAGGAAAAGGACCATCGGGAAGGGGCTGAGAGGCAGGTGCATACCCAGGCCCCTGGGGGCCCTGGTGGGCAGGCCTGGGTTCTGCCTTCCCCTGTTTCAGAATTGCCGGACCTCATGGATGTCTGACTGACCCTCTCCCTAGTAATCCAGAGGAAAATTACCCCTTGTGACAGAGGGGACTCAAGGCGTGAGTCTACCCAACCTCCTGGAGCCCTCGCTAGGATAGGGAAAGCAAATGAGCCCTCATCAAGACTTCCAGGGAAGCCCAGCCATGTGGTCACCCCAGAGGAAAGCATTGCGTGCCACCAGATGGCTGAGGGGATTGGTGCGACCAGATGGCCGGGCTCAAAAGGGAGGCTATCTAGTTGTTCTGCGCCGCAACAAAAGAGTGAGCAGGCACCGGGGCATGGGAGGCCAGAGGTACGGGGTCCCAGCTGGGCCTCAGCCATGGGGGATGCCTGGGAGAGCCGACGGGCCCTCTGACCTGGGACCCGCAGACACACTGACAAGCAGGCGAAGCGGGGGAGGCCTGCACAGGACTGACAGACCCACGTCCCAGTCCCTTGGCAGAGCGGCAGGCCGGAAGATAGGGCCCAGGGCTGAAGCACCCAACCTGGGGTCCAGCAGGACCCCTGGAACCAGCCGGGGCTCCCGGAGGCACAGGGGAGCCTCCACAGGCCTGGGGGATCCCATCCCATGGAGGGAGCCTGGAGTGGAGAGGCTGCCCTTGCCCGGGCCCTGAGAGCCTCTGAACCCAGCCGAGCAGGGGTGGTTCCTGGACACAGCAGAACCCTGTCACAAGCCTTTGGCAGAGCAGCAGGCTGTGGGACAGGGCCCAGGGCTGGAGCACTCGGCTTTGCTTCCCAGGGTCTCGGAACTCTCGAGGCCTGGACACCCAGGGGAGGACTGCCCAGGACCCATGGAGGCCATTCTGGGCATTTTGCCATGTCCGGAGGCTGGAGGAGGGAGCACTGGACAGTGGGGAGGTGTTGTCCGGGCCCGGCCCAGCCTATCTGGTCCCCGGCTGAGAACCGCAAGCCCGGAAGGGGTGTCCCGTCATACCCTGCTCCTAGTAATCCAGAGGAAGGCTATCCCTCTTTCTGGGAACCCGTTCGCACGAGACTCAGGGGACCCTATCCACTGAATTGCCTGACCTCCTGGAGCCCTGGCTGGGATCAGGGAGGTGAATGAGCCCCCGTCAGGACTTCCACCTCAGACCGACCATCTGGTTGCCCCATTTGAAAGCATTATGTGCGACCAGATGGCTGATGGGATAGGTGCGACAAGATGGCTGGGACCGTAAGGATGCCCACCTGCCCTAGCTGAGCCTTTGCGGATGGGGTCTTGCCTGCCCTTTGGAGGGCTTGGGGGCTTTTCTTCCCAGGGGCTTGGAGACACCTGCTGGGACTCAGCCACGGGGAGCCCTCAGGAGCTTTCAGGGCCCAGATGCCCAGGGGAGGACTGCTAGGATCCATAGAGCCCGTTCCAGGCATTTTGCCATGCCGCGGTCCGGAGGATGGAGGAGAGACGTGTTGCCGGGCCTAGCTCATCTGGTCCCCGGTGGAGAACCACCAGCCCAGGAGGGGTGTCCCGGCATGCCCTGCTCCTAGTAACCCGGAGGAAGGCTACTCCTCTTCCTACGAACCAGTGCGCACTGCGAGACTCAAGGGACCTAGGCGCGGACGCACCTGATCTCCTGGAGCCCTGGCTGAGATTGGGGAGGCAAATGAGCCCCCATAGTGACTTCCACCCCGGCCCGGCCATCTGGTCGCCCAATTGGAAAGCATTGCGTGCAACCAGATGGCCAAGGGGATAGGTGTGACCAGATGGCCGGACCGAAAGGACTCCCATCTACCCGCCCGAGCCTTGGCAGGAGGGCTCTCACCTGCCCTTGCAGGGCTTTGGGGCTCTACTTCCTGGGGTCTCAGACACCCCGGCTGGGCCTCAAGCACGGGGAGGCCCGCAGGAGCTCTTGGGGCCAGGACTCCGGGTGAGGACTGACCAGGGACCGACAGAGCCCGTCCCAGGCACTTTGCCACCCGGTGGACCGGTGGAGGGAGCCCCGGATGCCTGGGAAGGTGTTGTCTGGGCCCAGCCCATCTGGTCCCCGGCTGAGAACCACCAGCTCGGGAGGGGTGTCCAGGCGTACCCTGCCCCTAGTAATCCAGAGGAAGGCTACCCCTCTTTCTGGGAACCCATGCACAGTGAGAGACTTAGAGGACCCTAGGCGTGTACGTGCCTAACCTCCTGGAGCCCTGGCTGGGATCGGGGAGGTGAATGAGCCCCCATCGGGACTTCCAGGCCAGCCTGGCCATCTGGTCACCCCATTGGAAAGCATTGCGTGTGACCAGGTGGCCAAGGGGATAGGTGTGACCAGATGGCCGGGACCAAAAGGACTCCCATCGGCCCACCCCCAGCCTTCACGGTTGGGCTCCCGCCTGCCCTTGCAGGGCTTGGGGTCTCTGCTTCGCCGGGGGCTAGGGGACACCGGCTGGGTCTCAGGCTCAGGGAGGACCGCCGGAGCTCTCGTGCCCGGATGCCCGAGGAGGACTTCCCATCTCGGCACTTTCACATGCCTTGGACAGGAAGAGTGAGCCCCCGGACGGAGGGAAGGTGTTGATCGGGCATAGCCCATCTGGTCCCTGGCGTGGAACCGCCAGCCTGAGAGGGGTGTTCTGGCATTCCCTGCCCCTAGTAATCTGGAGGAAACCCACCCCTCTTTTTGGGAGCCTATGTGCACCGAGTGATGGAGGGGACCTACGGTGCAGAGGCATCCGACCTTCTGGAGCCCTGGCTGGGATCGGGGAGGCAAATGAGCACTCATCTGGACTTCCAGGGCAGCCCGCCCATCTGGTCACCCCACTGGAAAGCATTGCGTGCAACCGATGGCCGAGGGGATAGGTGCGACCAGATGGCCAGGACCAAAAGGACGCCCATATGCCCGCCTTGAGCCTTTGCGGGAGGGCTCCCACTCGTCTTCACAGGGCTCGGGGGCATATGGGCGTCCTTTTGGTCCTGGCCATCTGGTCGCACCTATCCCCTCGGCCATCGGGTTGCACGCAATGCTTTCCAATGGGCTTTCCCCAGGGCTTTGGAAACCCCAGCTGGGCCTCAGGCACGGGGAGGCCCGCAGTAGCTCCCGGCACCTGGATTGCCGGGGGAGGACTGCCTGGGACCAATGGAGTCCGTCCCAGGCACTTTGCCATGCCGCGGGCCGGAGGAGTGAGCCCCGGATCGTGGGGAATCACATGTAGCAGAATTGATTTGGTCCTATCTCTGCACTGCACATTGTACCACAAAGTTTTCACCTTTTGTTTTACTAAAAGGCAGGAAACCCAGAAAAGAACGATCACTTTCATGGACAAAATCTTCTGAAACCAGTTTGTATGAGGTTAAAATCCATAAGTTAGCCAAACAAAATTGTAACAACTCCAAAAACACTGTTTCTGATAATCAACCTGTATTGCAAGCAGGTGACAAGGTCCAAATCAGATTTAATTTTACATGTAAAAAAGGCCAATCTAAATATTCTGATACTTTTATTATTCAGAGGGTTGGTAAGACATTGGTTCTTTTAAACAATGGCTCTTGGTGGAGTATGTCTGACATTGCCAAAGTTAATGTATCCAATGTTAAAACATCTTTGTGTTTTTCCAATCCAGATTTCTCTAGTGACTCAGTGATTTTGGAATAAGGAATAGAGTCAGAACGTTCACAATTCTTAAATGTTGATGATGTAATCTCTTATTCCCGTTCATCTTCTTCCAGACCAATCAGTACCAAGAGGCAGATCTTGTTACCTAAAAGATTTAAAGAGTTGTATTATATTAATTGTATTACATTATTTTGTCACTTTTGTTGTATCTTTTTGTATTCTATTGCCATGACAGCATGCTTACTGTTTCTGTACTGCCTTATCTGTATCCTTTTGAAAATGTTGTCATCGTTTCACATTCTAAGAGCAGTTCTATTCAGTTACCCTGCTGCTCTACAGAAGGTGGATGCTCCATTAAACTACTCTTCAACTTTATTACTACTACAGTTGGGTCAGCTGGGGAACCCACCCCCGGCTGCCAAGGCCAGCTTTCCTCCAGAGTAGCACCATCCTTGCTGCCATGGAAGCAAGCAGATTTTCTCCCCGCCTTCTTGCACAGACCTCGGGCCCTGGCCCACCTTGACGTACTTCTTCACGTTCTATGTTTCAGAAAAAGTCAAAGGTAACAAACCTGTAAAAGGCCATAACTAAGGCCCCTCTGGGCCAATCTCCATGATCCTGGGCCATTTGCTCCTGGTAGGGAGCTCTAGGCACCAAGAGCAGTCTCACCATGCCTCCTGGCCTAACATGAGCTGTTTCTTGCAGGGAGCTGCTTCCATTGGCTCCCTTCATCAGCTTTACCCCTGGTCTTTTTCTCTGAGTGTAGAAGTCCAGGGCTTATACCACACTGGTCCTCAGAGGGTGTAAGGTAGAAAGTGATCCAAAAAGAAAACGTCTGGGCATATTCTATGGACATAACCCATTTTTCCGGCACATAGGCACTGGACAGCACTTATGAGAACTTGTGAGAACTAGACAATGCAAATAATCTTTATCTTCTTGCACTCGACAGGGAGTTATGATGATAAACAACTCTAGCTTTTGCTGATGCTCTTGTTGCAATATCAAAACAAACCTATGTATTGCAGTCGCTCACTAATTCAGACAATCACATACAGGTATCTTTACGTGTAAAGCACTATAACGTTTACTCAAACTAAGTTCTCTAGGTAGAAAAAGACCTGAAATCAATAAATACACACAATTGACCCATCTTCACTGCTTCCCTATTAACTGTCAATTGACTTCCGGCCCATTTTACAATAATTTCCTATGAGTAGGTATACCTTACTCTGGGGGTACTTGTGGATTACCCCTGAATCCATTCACCAAGAGTACGTGCTTTCAGCAAAATCATTATCAGTACCCCTGACTTACTACTTGAATTCATATGAAAGTCAGGAGTATGCTATGAATACATTGACTACATGACCTTTGCAAATCAGGCACCTTGTGCTTTTCTTCATTATGTTGGATTTACTGCTTCCCGACTCTGTCTTCTGTATCCAGTGCTGTAACATAAAATGAAGGGGGTACTTCTGCAGGATGTGAAGAGGGCCCCCTTAGTCTTCCAGAGCTTCATAGACTTTAGGCTGAATGGTGGCCCCTTGAAGGATAAAGGGACCTCTGTATGGCGGGATCCCCCTACACCGTAGTGGAGGCAGGGGTGTGCGTTACGCCCCTCTCTGTATCATTCCAGTGGTGTAAAAAAAGCCCTCATGGTGAGGAGGGACCCCCGAGCTCCGGGGGCCCCCTACGGCACTGGCCGGTCCCTGACCTAAGAGCTCTGGACTCTGGGGTCCCCCTCTGTCACTGGCAGGTCCCTGGGAGAGCTCAAGACTGGATCCAGAGAGTGGGCCACTGCATGTACTATGCAGGAGTAATCCCCTCAAGTTTCCTTATGCCTCTGTATCTTTCATCCCTCTACTCACCACAGTGCATGTGCAATTTCGTAGTTTCCTGGAAATATTTCAGCCTCGAGCCAGAGCTCTGCAAGTGACATTTAGATGAAAGTAGTTTGGTTAGAGAGGTTTCCAAAAAGTACAACATTTAAAAATGTGCGTGTTGTTCACTGTTATATGGCCATATGTGTCTTCATGTAAAATCCAATTTTTGTTTGGTAAATGAAAAAGACATTTCACCTTACAATCTGTCACTTTTACAAAGTGTTTCTTGTAAAAGATCAGCAATAACACATGCTATGTGCGCAAAGCTAATAAAACTTCAGTGTAAAGTTTTCATTTTAACAGATCATCTTCTCCATCTGTTCATTTAACGGTAGTAGTGAGTACAAATTTCCAACAAAGAAAGTAGATGTGAAGATTCATTACATTCAACAACCAGCTAAAGTTAGATATTCTCCTGTCATATATGGAAGCTCACCTTTCAAGTACTGTTAGTTATACATGTATATTTTTAAAAGATGTTGACATATTTTGCGAAGGGATATCTAAAATGTATATGTTAAAGCAGGTCTAAAATATGACTCTTAATAGTTTGCATTAAAGAATTACTTGTGCAGGAGTGAGTGGTTTTTTTAATGTTTGAAAAGCTTTGTTTGAAAGATAGTAAGAATTACAAAAGATCAGCAACAGATTAAACATAATAAAACAGAAACATAACAGAAGAATTGGCTAGTGCAGGGATAAAAAATTAAAGCTATTTAAAATGATTATGGGAGGAAAGACCTATGGAATCAGAGAGACTTCCAGAGAAGAGAAGAGGAATGGAATGGGGAATAGAAAGATTAAACATCCTAGAAATACAGGACCAAACTTTCTTCCAAAAGGTAGAAACCGAGGGACAAAGGAAAAAAGATATTTGAGATCAGCATCAGAAGAACCACAGAACCAACAGTTGGAGACAGTGGAGTGGGAAAATCTAGCACTAGAAACAGGGGTGAGATAAAGTTTCTGGTAAAGAAAAAACATAGATTGAGTAAGAGAGGCAGATTGAGAGATTTTGAGAGAATGGGACCAGAGTTTGCCCCAAAATGGTATGATCCATTCGCATCCCAGGTCAGATTCCCAAGAAAGTTCCAGTTTGTTTTTTGCACGTTCCAAATTGGGAGCTGAGAAGTATTTATAGATGAGAGCAACTTTGTGTAAAGAAAGAAGGATCTGAAGAAGAGAATTTTGAACTACAGGAACAGATGAAGGGGAAGAGAGTAGTAAGTATCCAGAATGACCGCCATAAGAGTAGTGAATTTCTGCAAGAAGGATCGAGGAGATTGAAATAGGGCTTGGAACTGGAGAAAGGAGCATGAAGAAAGCCCATCAAAAAGTTATTTTTTACCCAAATGATACCCTTTAATCTCCAAATTTTCCCAAAAATAGTTCTCTTGTTAATGAGAATAAGGGAATCGTGCCATATTGAAGATTCTAAAAAAGATTCTCTAGAAATGGGATTAGATTGCATCAAGGGTTTTAAAAGGGAGCAAGTGTTCTTAAACAAGGGAAGAGAAGTAAAAATTGTTTTGGCCCAAAAAAACATAACTCCCTTTAGAGAGAAGGGTAATGATAAAGTTTGTTCAATGGACAGCCAGAGGGGAGTAAAGGAGGAAGGTTCGGAAAGGAGCCACTTTGAGGCCTGATGAAGGGAGAATGACTTATGATATAGACAAAAGTCATGAAAGTTCACACCTCCAATAGACTTTGGTGGGGGAAGAGATGATAAGGAAATCTTAGCTTTTTTGTTCTTCCAAAGAAACTTAGAAAGACAAGAGTCGATTTGCTTAAAATAATAGGTGGGAATATGGACGGGGAGCATATATCAATATAGAGGTGATCAGCATTTTGATTGAGTCTAACCGACCCCACAAAGGGAGAAAAAGGGGGCTCCAAGAGGAAAGTAAGTTGTCAATTCTGGATATAACAGCAGTCATATTTAATTTGATGGAAGTAGCGACAGAATTGGAAAACCACATACCTAAATCTTTGATTTTGAACGATTCTATGTAAAACCAGTGGAAGAAAGAGAGTGAGGTAGACAAAATTTAGTAAGGGGGAGAATTTCAGTTTTATCTGAATTAATTTTATAAACAGACACAAGGGAGAAGGAAGGAAATGTATGCAGTAAAGGGGGAAAAGGCGTTTCGGGCGCATAAATAAAAAGTAGAATTTCATCCGCATAAGTGGAAAGTTTTAAATGATGATCCCCATAGGAAAAACCTTAGATGGAATCATTATTACAAATTGAGAACAGGAAAGGTTTAAGGTCCAAGATAAAGAGGAGAGGAGAAAAAGGGCAACCTTGGCGGATTCCGTGTTGAAGAGAAAAAAAAGATGGGATACAACCATTAACTATCACCGAGGCTCTAGGGTCGGAGTATAGTAATGAGATAAGAGAGATTAATGTGAGACCAAACCATGCCACTTCAAAGATGAAAAAAAAAAGGACCAATCAACTTTGTCAAAAGCTTTTACAGCATCGACAGAAATGGCTGCTAAAGAATCGGAAAGAGAGGGGATTTTGTTTAAGACAATAAGGAAAAGTTGAGAATTATCTGAAGTCAATCTACACCTGACAAAGCCACACTGCTCCTTACCAATCAAATGGGGCATAAGGGGGTCTAAGCGTGAAGCAAGTGTTTTGGCAAATAGTTTATAATCAACATTGACCCATGAAATCGGGTGATAATTTTTACAAAACATAGGATCCCGACCCTCTTTATGTATAAGGCAAATTGTGGCTTTCTGAAAAGTGCCTTCTGTCTTACCAGTTAGAAAAAATGAATGGAAAAGATTAAAGAGCTTAGGAAGTAATACGTTAGAAAAGTGGAGGTAAATTCAACAGAGAATCCAACTGGGCCAGGAGTCTTACCTTTCCTTAAAGTATGTGAGGCAGTGGATAATTCATTAAGGGATGAATCTGCTTCAAGGTCGGAAATATTAAGGAGAGAATTAGACTATGTTAGAAGTTTATTAAGGTATGTTTGGATAACGGAAGAGGAGGGAGGAGATTCTGGGGTATAAAGGTCCTTAGAGAAGAGTTTAAATTCTTGAGAATATCCTGGTCTTTGTGTATGAGAAAGCCAACTGAAGAGTGAATAGATTCAATTAAAGTACGGTCTTTGCATGTTTTAAGGTAATTAGCTAATAGTTTACCCGCTTATTACGACCGCTATAGTAGTGAGCGCTACTACGAAGGAGAATTGAGGATGCATTATCGGTCGTAGTCTTATTGAGTGCTAATTTGGCACGTATCAAGTCTGTTGGGATTGTGTCCATTTATGTTCTAAGTCCTTGATATGTGCTAAAGTGGCTTTTTGTTGTTGAAGGAAACATTTCTTTTTTTAATACAAAATCTTTAATAAAGCCTCTTGCAGCGGCTTCAAAGGAGTCCCATATTATATGGGGGGAAGTATTTGGGTCACAGTTGAGGTCAAACAATTCCCTTGCAAGGCCTAAGGCAAATGTTATGTGTAAGATGTTTTTATGCCTAAGGAAATGCTAAGTACAGTATTTCGCCAATAGTTACTGGTTGTGTTTTACATGTACTACTAGTGCTTTCTAAAGATACTGACAGTGGCCTGATTGGCCCTGTCATGTGTATATAATTCCCTGGAAATATTCTCTATTGCCAGTTGGTACCGTGTATATGTGTGATTATAATTCTAATGTGTTTTAGATAATGCAAAGGCTATTTTTTATATAACCTTGTGTGGAGTTTCTTATGTAGTGTGCCTAGCGTGTTGATGCTGTGTGTGTGTGTTGCGCAAATGCTTTACACATTGCCTCTGGGATAAGCCTGACTGCTCATGCCAAACTACCAAGGGGGTGAGCAGGGGTTATCTTCAGCGTGTAACTCACTTGCCCTTACTAGAGTGGTGGTTTCTGCCTGACTTAGGCACATGCCCTAGCCAACCAGAAATCCCCTTTCTAACAGTTACTTTCAGCACAAACTTCATCCTCATGTCAAAATAAATTGACATCATGACAAATTGAGAGGACGGATTTACATTTTGCATAATTGCAGGTAATCTTGCATAAGTTTTCCTAAATCTTTGCATGCTTATGCAAAAACAAATTATGTGAATTTCGCACACACTTAATTATGATAATAACAGACAACGTAGGTTTTTATGTATGGGAATCCTTATAATTCAGTATGATTCTGACTATTTTAGATACTATTATTTTATATACCTGAATACTCATCAACCAAGGTCTGCAGTTCTTAGAGGCAGTAACCATTAGTGTTAGTAGCTATATTGAAGTGAATAATATCTATTTCATGTACTATTCCTTAAACCTGACTATTAGCATGCTTGTTGAAATTTTCACTCATTTTCTCTTCTTGGCAATCTTGCTTTGTTCCCATTAGACTTCACATGACTACTCGTTTAGATTCTCTTCTATTTTCTGCTTGATTGATAAAATAGGCCTTTACAATTTGTCCTTTAAAGTTGTGGTACTAGCTCTAATAATTTGTAAAATGTCTCACTGCTCCACTCTCCATGTAGTCTTTACTTCAGAATCCTCTTTTAATTGTTATTTTTAGATTTAGTCCTTTGGGTTACCATAATAATGAATATCATTCCTTCAAAAGTCAAAACCATCAATATATTTATTAGCGTATATAGAATGCTATAACTTTGGCAAAGTTAATTGATTTGGATTCCATTTTCTAAACCATGCACACCCAATCAAGCACATATCTGATGGTGGTGATAATAGTGGTTTTAATAAAGGTGATCATAGTGGTGATGGTAGTGGTTATGATAATTGTCATGGTTTTGGATTGGTGGTTGTGATAATCGTTATGGTGGTAAATGTGGTGTTGATAATGGTTGTGACGGTGATGGTAATACTGGCTGTAATGATGGTAGTGGTAGTGGTGGTGCCAATGGAGTTCTTGGTTGCACTTGTAAAGACAGTGGTAAAGTTGTTATGTTATGTTTTGTGTTGATATGTTATGTTATGATATGCTATGCTATTCTATGCTATGTTATGTTATGTTATGTTATGTTATGTTATGTTATGTTATGTAGGTTTGTAGAGTGCACTAATGGCCCATGAGGGCATCCGGAGCTTGAGCAGGTCAGTAGGTGTGTAGTCTCTGTGGAGGTATTCGAAGAGCTAGGTCTTCAGCTTCTTGCAGAACTCTAGAAGTGAGGAGGTTGCTGAGGTAGGTCATTTCATGTTTTGGGTATGATGTAGGAGAACAAACGATCATCAATTCTGCTTTTGTGAATGAGGCTGTGTGCAGGTGAGAGTGAGATAAAGCATAGGGGGCTTCTTTACAAGAAATTGGGGTAGGGCAGTGCCGGAAGACATTTTGTCATGCTGCCCTTGGCCAATTAGAGAGGGCAGGAATGCACTGCATTTACAAGATAAAGTACATTCTTGTCCTTTCAGCCTGTGCACAATTAGCAGTGGTGCACCAAATCAGGGGCCCTTACATCATGGCGCAACAGTGTCTGTGTTGTTGGCATGATTGTTTTTGTGTAGGGAAGCACAACCTCCTGCACAAAAACAATAATTGGAGGCATTTCACTTTTGCACGGATGCTGCATGGTATGCCTAAGGCCTGTGCACCACCTGATTGTCACAAAAAGTGACATTCCAACAGCTTAGAGGGCTTATAAATAAGCCACTAGGTGTCTGAGTGTCTGGTGAAAGTGTATGAGGCTGTTACGTTATGCTGGCCCATGTTATGTAGGGCTTTGTATGTGTGAGTGAGGAATTAAATTGGCTGCTTTTGTGAATGGGGAGCCAGTGGCGTCTCTTGAGCTGCAGTGTGATGCAGGTGCAGCACAGGAGGTCCAGTATGAGACTTTGAACTGGCATTATGGATGGTCTGGAGTCTTTGTAGGTGTTGCCTAAAGAGTCTAGCATGGAGTGTGTTGCCAGTGGTGGTGGTAGTGGTAATGGTGATAGTACCGATGGTGGTAATAGTGGTGGCAGGGACGTTAGAGTTAAACTTGCTGGCCACAATGGCTTACACTTGAGACCTAACAGAGATATTTAAAGTAAACCACTGCAATAAAGAAACTACACAATCAAGTGATTTTTGTATATAATGCATTCATGAGATAAACTGTTGAATGGGTAATATTAACATGTATTTGTTAGATGTTAAATACTTAACATTCTTTGCAGTGTAAGGGGTCCAAATTATGAGGAATGATACAGTAAATAACATTCAACAGCATAATATGATACAATAATACAGCTCTGGGTGGAATAAAATCCCATTTCATTTGTATTTTTAAGATTGGATGATTTTAGTATTATGTCCTTAGCCAGCATCACAGTTGAGAAAGACTTCAAAATATTGCCACTGGCAAAATAAACCTTTAGTAAAGGACAATAAAGCACCTTACACCCTTACATCTCAATTGCTTGATACCAAAGTGTAAACACACTGACCATACATTTGCTCAAGGACATGCAATTACTCCCTGTTTACAAGTCATGTGTTCAATGAGCTCAGAAAGTAACTCTGATCTCAATTCAGAGAAAGACAATCGAGTAGAGCATGAGGAAGGTTATTAACATGACTATGGCAAATGCAGCCTCTCTTATTCAGTAACACAAGGCCATGTCTGTATTCATTAATGCAAAGTGGTGCTCTGAAACTAAGAAGAATCTAATTAATTCATATTTGAGGAAATGTTTTCTCTGAAACGACATCAGCCTTTGTATAATTGAATCCACTAAAATAAGACGTGAAAGAGGATGTGTCAAGTAAAAAGAAAGTGTCTGCATCTCTTTTGCATTCTTGTATGGTAGATCAAATGAGGGCCTTCATTTTCACCTTAGTTCTTGTGGGTGTATAAAACCGTTCTTTCCTGCACAATGGGCTCACAATATCCTATATGTCATCTGATAGTAAATGAAGGACACTGTTTGTGTTTTTCACTGGTGAAAACCAATAGTATATTTAGTAGCACCCATTCTATTTGAAATGACCAAGTAATACATCCAGAGGAACACAAATCCTTAGCTGGTTAAAGAGACTTTTTAACACTTATGGCCACATAAGAAATGAAACTACTGAGATGGGCCAAAGGAATGCTGCCCTTTCCAGATTACCAAATGAAATCTTACATGCGGGCAAAGAACAAGATTTCTGTTGATATGCAATATAGGCCATATCTAGGACCGGTACTCCTTTCTCATGTAATGAAATGTTTGAGTCCATCATAAATTTCTTTTTAAGAAAGTTTCTATCACCACAGTGTGAATTAAAGATAAAAATAAAATTTCAAGATACCTCAGTCAATTCTTAGCAGACACAGCTTTTTTTACTTCAGGTTCCGGTATTCCATTACATTAGTCAAGAATACATAGCAACAGAAAATAAAATATACCCTATACCCAATTATTATTAGTATTTTTTTAATGCAACACAACGTATATCATGGTAGTGGAGAGTATGAAAAAACGGTGCACTATTACGCAGAGAGGTTCATGATAGGTACATATGTTCCCTAAACATTATACACATATATAGTCATCTATCTTCTTATTTCCACTCCTAATCCACATACAAGCTTTCTCCCTCAATTGTTGTGTCTCTTGTCCTTAGACCTTTGATCAAAATGTGATGTTACAATTCACAACACTGTGTTTCAATTTTTCTATCCTTCAACATCACCATATTTACCATCACTTCGCATGCCTCTTTGGGATGTAACCACTTAGTTTAACCCTTCTTGCCATTTACATTTAGACACATCTTCAAACAAATCTTCGTTCTCAAACTTCTGTTGCTTATTCAACTTGTCACTGTACCTAGTCATGTAATAATATTGTTGTCTCATTGTGCCTGGTAAATGTAAGGATATTGGTGTCTCTCAACCTTATAGGTTATTGTTCTCTTGTCAACATCAGAACGATCAACTCTCTCAGACGCTCAGGTGATCATGGTGAAAGACACCCTTCTTTTCAACAAAAACATGGAGTCTTCCCTGTGTCGTAATATTGTGTGGTCCTATAACTCCACAACATATTTCTGACTTCATATTTCCAATCCAGACCACTGCAAATTGCTAACAGAACACACTTACCAAGAACTTGATTAAAACGTTCTTTCTCGGCCATTCTAACATGGATGATAATCTGCAGTGCTATGGTGCTTAGGGCCAGATGTAGGTAGGCTTTTACCGGGTGGTAACGGCCGAATTCGGCCGTTACCACCCGGTAAAAGCAATTTGACATGTAGGTCCCTGTAATTTACAGACTCGGTAAATTTACCGATAGGTAAATTTACCGAGTATGTAAAATAACGAGTCGGTAACATTACGGATTCCGGTAAATTGGTATGTAGGTGGGACTCTTCTGAGTCCCACAAGCAGTACAAAATCGGTATTTTACCATCAAATAATACTTGATGGTAAAATACCGATTCTGGTGTGCATGCACATGTGTGCATGCACACCTATGCCATATGACAGGCAGACCTGCCCTTAGGGCAGGTATGCCTGCCACATGGCACCCGAGCCTCTTTTGGGGGTGTCAAAGTGACACCCCCTGCACCCTTGTGACAGTCGGTATTTTCCGACGCGGTAAATACCGACCGGTAAATGCCCAATCATTCCTATGGGCTTCAAAGCCCATAGGAATGCATGGGCATTTACCGGTCGGTATTTACCGCATCGGAAATTACCGACTGTTTCCGATTCGGTAATTGCACATCTGCAATTACCTACATCTCGGTATTTTTATTTTCCGACCTCTGAAATACCGAGTCGGTATGACTCGGTATTTAAGAGGTCGGAAAATAAAATTTACCTACATCTGGCCCTTAGTCCCTTCCTTTTTGTCAAAAGTTTTACATTTTTCTAAAACAAAGTGAAGTCCATGATCAGATATCACCATCTCTGGACATCATTCACTCCTAAAAATTTCCTCACAGAAACTTACCTCATTCAAAGTCTTGATTTTCCTCATGAGTACAACTTCTGGCCATTTTGAGAAATATTCAACTAGTACCATAAAAATATTGCTCTCCACATCTGAACACTCAAAAGGCGAGCATGTATTCTATCCCCCTTCTCTCAAGCTCTATTTGGAAATTAATTTGGCATAATAGGAGTCTCCATAACTATATAAGATGTGTCACTACACGTGCATGCATCTAAAACTCAAACAAACCTTTCAAACTAATGATCTATTACATGCCGCCAGAAAACAATAGGGGCCCTTTTCTTCATGGCAAACATACGTCCACAACCCTCATGTATTAAATTCAATCATCTCTGGTGCTAACTCACAGTAACAAACAGCCTTTCATGCATATTACTATAGTTTTCATTTGGGCAACTCCAACCACACCAATTTAAAATCATTCAGCTCCAAAACACAATTAAATATATCCGACTGTTGGAGCAAAAATGTCACTGCCAGCTGTAGCGCCCTATCTTCACTTAATGCCTGTTTCCATTCATCTTCTGAAATGTAACTCACATTAGCCGTCAATCACTCATCTTCTTCTTCGGGTGCACTAATCTCTAATGGCAGATGAAATTCTTAATACCTGGAACATACTTGTCAACAAAGGTATAATCCAGAAATAGTATAATCATTTGGCGATGGAAGTGTTGCTTTGCTCCCCTCCTTAGTTGAGAACAAGTCTTCCAAAGGTTTATGATCCGTGGAAAATTCAAAGAAAGTACAGCACACATACATTCTAAAGTACTTCACACCCCACCAGCACACTAATACTTCCTTTTCTATCATGGAGTAGGTGGTCTCCACCCCCTTTTACAACTGTGATGCAAATTCAACTACACTTTCACATCCTTCACTCACTTGCATCAAAACAGCACCAAGCACATATTCTGTTGCATCTGCAGTTACTGTAGTTGTATCAGGTCGATTAAAGGGTTTAAGAATCGCCACTTTAACAATGGATTTCTTATTCTTCCCGAAATGTACGTTAACACTCATCTGTCCAGCCAAACTTCATTAATTTTTTCATCAAAACATCGAGGGCAGAAACTTGGGAGCATATTACCTACAACTAGCGATAATTATCGCTATGTTGGCTTAGCGGCAATTTTTTGATCGCCGTGCTGTGGCGATTTTTATCGCTTAGGAACCTTGCTATTATCAAGGTTTATCTCCTAAGTGATAAAAATCGGCCGAAATGCATGAATATCGCTGAAAAGTCAGCGATATTCATGCATTACCGAGCTAATGCTCTTAGCCATGTTATCCACCTACCATTGGATAACATGGCTAAGAACTGGTTAGGGGCAGGTGTTAGCTTTTATTTATTTATTTATTTATTTAAGGATTTATAGAGCGCCTGGTGACCCGAGGGCATCCCCGCGCTATAAAGCTGTGAGTTGGCTAAGAGGGGGGAAGGGAGGAGCGGAACTCTTTACTTGGGGAAAAGCAGCGTTTTAAGTTGTTTGCGAAAGCGAAGGTAGCAGGGTTCCAGTCGCAGGCTGCGGGGAAGCAGATTCCAACGAGAGGCTGCCTTTACCGAGAAACGACGGCCTCCGGTACGTGCCCTCCTAAACTTGGGGACATTCGCCAGTCGTTCGTTGTCCGAACGTAGGGACCTCAGGGCCTTGTAGGGGGTGACCAATTCTTCCAAGATGGAGGGGCCTTGTCCATTTAGGAGCCTGTGGGCAATGCACATAGCCTTGAACTCGATCCTCTCTCGAACTGGTAACCAATGGAGTGCTTTGAGGGCAGGTCTTGCGGAAGATCTGGAGGGGAGACCAAGCAACATCCGAGCAGCTGCATTTTGGGTTCGTTGCAGCTTACCCAGGGTGGATTCAGGGGCTCCCAAGTAGACAGCATTACTGTAATCCAGTCGGGCAAGAACTAGTCCTTGAATCAGTAATTTCCTGGAAGGGGGGGGAGTAGGGGAAGAATCTTGCGGACGGACCGCATGAGACCAAAGCAAGTACCAGCTGTTTTTGTAGCCTGGGTTTTCATGGTTAGGTCTGGTTCAAGCCAGACCCCCAGGCTCTTAAGTTCTTTCCTGGGGGTGGGCACCTCACCCAAGGAGTCGGGCCAAACAGACGGTGGAATAGTTGTCCATTTCTTGCCCATCAGCATGACCTCTGTTTTAGACCCATTGAGCTTGAGCGAAGATTCGCACATCCAGTGATGGATCTTCTGGAGGCAGTGCAAAAGACTGTCTGGGCGCTGGTCTAAGTGTGACAGTGAGACGACCAATTGCGTGTCGTCCGCGTAGCTCACGATCTTAAATTCAAAGGGGGCAACTACATCTTCCAGAGGGGCCATATAGGCATTAAAAAGGGTTGGGCTCAATGAAGATTTTGGAGATATTCGCGCTTAGCGTGAATATCTCCAAAAGTTGGTAATAGGAGATAGCGATGTTAGCGACTGTTTCCAGTCGCTAACATCTTGGCACGCCCACTTTGCATGTCATTAGTGATAAATTTCACTGACATGCAAAGCGGGGCCCAAGATGGTCGCTATCTCCTACTAGCTGTCGCTAACTGGTGTTAGCGACAGCTAGGTAATAGGGAGATAATTTTATCTCAGCTTTCTTGGCTTTTAAAGCCAAAAAAGCGGAGATAAACCCCCTTGATAATATGCCCCCTGGTTTGAAAAATGATTGGTGAAGTTTGCATAATAATAAGTCAAATTTAGAAAATAACGTAATTGGTCGCTGTTACAAGGAGGAGATACCTTCTTGACGCCTTCCACCAATTTCAATTTATGCTTCACAACCCAACTCAATAATGTATTTCCCAAATTCTCCACCTCACCAAGTTTTAACGTGCACTTTTCTGTGCTGATAGTAATACCAGCACATTCCAGTCTAGCTAGTAGTCCTTCCAACTCCAAACCATTTTGAAATCTATTCTGACTCCACATAAAAAATCCCCCTGGAAGAACAAGAAATGTGTCGGGCTAGATTGAATATTGTGCATGACTTGATGGAACAGAGCAGGGTCCGGTGCATCAGAGAGTCATTACACCAGTAACTAATAGTCAAAAAGTGGGGTTGAACCTGGAAAAATGCAATTTCTTCACAGTGCTTTATTAGGTATTGTAATGTGACCCAGTGTTTGTCTATGGAAGAGGTTGCTTTGCCAAACTGAAAAACAACTTTGAATATTTTTCATTACCAGACCATGAAACTTAAGTACAGCATGTTCTACTTTGTAAATATCATGCACCTTGCCCAGTGGGAATTTAGGGCCTAATTTAGAGGTGTATTAAAAGTATGAAAAAGGAAAGATTAGACCTGGTAAAAGAAAGGTCGAATTTGCTGTTCACAAATTGCACATTCAGGCTTCAGGCGCATAGCCTGAACACATGCCTATACTTTACTGGTGGCAAAATAGGTGCTGCAATCCCCTAGTGATGTTTAGCTCATAGGCCCTGGATACACTGGAAACCATATATTAGGGACTTATAGGTAAGTCAAATGTGTCAATTAGGATTTTTAATTAAGTCAGCAAGTGTGTTTTTGGTGTCAGAGAACATGCACTGCTGCCGGGTTAGGAGAGTCCCACTGTACAATGTTTAAATCCAACAGTCTCAGTTCAGAAACATGGAGGTGATAATGCAAAAGGAAGCATTTTCTTACATGCATCATTAGATAGCTTGCATTCCCTGATCAATCCAATGTAATTTTTAGTTTTTTCAGAAGTGCATTCATTTAGGAACCGTAAAGACTACAAACACATGATCAGCACACACAATTGCACCTGAGATGCATTTTGGACAGCATTTTTGAAATTTATTAAGTGTGATGAATTATCATTAGTAGCTCATGATAGATTGTATATTATTGAATGATATTGTATGGGGTGAAAGACACGCTTTAGAAATCGTGTCAACCTAATTTCAAGATCTACATATCTTCATTGTAAGAAATTGGATACATGGTTGACTGGAGTGTGAGCCCTGGTCAAGTAGCAACCACAATCGTAGGCAGGGTAAGAAACAAGCAAACCCAAAATTAATCTGTGCTCAAACCTCTGGTAGTTTGGCACAGAACAGTCAGGCTATACTTACAGGCAGTATGTAAAGGATTTGTGCAAAACTTCAAACAGTAAAA
Organism: Lissotriton helveticus; assembly: GCF_964261635.1. Classification (NCBI taxonomy): domain Eukaryota; kingdom Metazoa; phylum Chordata; class Amphibia; order Caudata; family Salamandridae; genus Lissotriton; species Lissotriton helveticus. The sequence continues at coordinate 794,279,546 of NC_136067.1, read as the reverse complement.
CAGTGAAAACACCACACAAAAAGAACCTACACCAGGTTAGAAAAATTGTGTTTAATTTTATAAATAAAACGAGACCAAAATGTCAGTAATCCAAATAGTAAAGTCAGAGTGATGAATTTTTAATAATTGAAGTGTGAAATAGTGTCTAAAAGCAGAACACACCATCCACACCTATCTGGCTGCGCTGGATCTGGTCAAAGTCAAAGTTCAGGCCAACCATGATAGAGTGTGGATCGGACAGTCCCAGATCAGTCCCACTGATGTTTACCTTCTCAATTGTTGTGCCAATGGACCTGTGCATGTTGGAGATGATCAAGGAGATTGTTGCAGGCGGTGGTAGTTGTAGTGTGAAGAGCAAGGTGGGAGTCGCAGAGGGGTGAGCCGGAACTTTGCAATGGTGGTCATTTGTGGGTGATTAATGCTTGCTCTGGCAGCAGACTACACTGAATTTCTGTGCAAGTGCCACAGATCCGGAACAAAGGCTCTCAATTGCGAAGAGACTAGATTCCAAGAGCCCCCGAGCCACACCAAGGGACCAGCACCCAAAAGGCACCACTTGGGGGTCAGGAACTTGCTGCAGCTGGGCTGAAGAGCCGGGTGGGGAGCCTTTTATGTACCTGCGGTTCAATTCAGTAGGCTCAACACGGAGCCCTGCGGTACTCCAACCTCCAGCGGCGGCACTTCGGCTGAGTGGGGGGGGGGCCCAGACCACCTGCCGGCGACCAGTCAGGTAAGATTGAAACCACCTCAACACCGTCCCACGCAGACCTATCTCATACAGTCTGCGGAGAAGACCTTCATGAGGGACGGTGTCGAAAGCCGCCGACAGGTCAAGCATGACCAACATGGCCCTACCCCCTGAGTCCAGCACCTCCTTGATAGCCTCGCTGACTTCAAGAAGCGCCGTTTCGGTGCTAAAGTTGGTACGGAAGCCAGACTGAGAGGCATGAAGCAGGCTGTGAGACTCAAGGAAGGCAGAAAGGACCCCATGGACATGCTTCTCGACGATTTTAGCAAAAGCAGGTAGGAGAGAGATCGGGCGATAGTTCGCATGAAGGTCAGGGTCGAGTCCCGGTTTTTTGAGAAGCGGAACCACCCTCGCCTCTTTCCAGATATCAGGAACAACACCACTGGTCAAAGAACAATTCAGCACAGGATTCACAAGTGGATTGACCACCTCCGCCATCCTTGCCAAGAACCTGGCAGGACACGGGTCAGCAGGTGAACCGGATTTAAGCTGAGAAAGCAAATCAAACGACGCACTAATAGATAGAGGTGGAAATTCCGATAGAGTGTGCTCAGAAACTTCCACCAAACTCCCATGGATCTCCTGGCACATCCTAGTCCCGGTGACAGGGGTTGGGAAAGAGTCCTGGAACAGCTTGATCTTATCATGAAAGAAGCTGGCCAATGCGGTCACCCACGGTTCAGAGAACTCGTGCTGAGATGCAATAGCTTTGGGCGACATAAACTCCTTCACGATAGCGAAAATCTCCTTACAGGAGCTAGAGGCTGACTCTATTCGAGCCGCGAAATAGTGCCGTTTTTCTCGCCGAATGTCAGCATGATAGACTTTAATAGCTAACTTGTACTCCGTCTTAGCCACATCCTCGTACCTATGGCGCCACCGTCTTTCCGCACTCTTACAGGCACGTCTGGACGAGGCCAGGGCCTCAGTAAACCAGGGTGCAGATGACCGCCTAGGAATTTTACGAGGAGAGGATTCGGGAGCAAGTTCATTTAGGCGCTCCCTAATCCAATCTTGCAACTGAACAAGGTCGGACTCCAAGATTCCCGACAGCCGGCAGGGATAATCCAGGCAGGCCTGTCCCAAATCTTCAAGAGAGACCTTATGATAGGCTCGACGGGACTGCCCCGATGGACGAGTGGCGGCACACACGGGCTTACCGACCCCGACAATCTGAAAGGATATCAGAAAGTGATCTGACCAGAGCACAGGGATTGGGAGGGCCATGATGAGAGGCAGAGTGGAAAACACCTGGTCAAGAGTATGACCTCTATTATGGGTCGGTACAGCCAAGTAGGGGATAAGGCCAAGAGGGGCGGTGACCTCCAAGAGTCTAATCGTGTCACCCTCATCTCCTTGATCCATATGGATGTTAAGATCACCCAAGACCAGACAATGTTTACCCTTCAAACATAGTTCCATGGCCCTTGCCTATAGATCCTCATAAAAAGAACCAAGGGGCCCCGGGGGGCGATAAACAAGAAGCCCCAGAAAGGATTGGTGGGCAGAAAGAGTCATGGAGAAAGCTAAGGCCTCACAGCCCGGAATGGGCTCTATCGGGACTACAGCGCAGGTGGACGATCTCCTAACCACAATCGCCACACCACCACCTCTCCCTTTCACTCTATCTTGCCGTAAGATGACATAATCAGAAGGGATGGCGGCTGCGATATCAGGATTGGATGTTTCTCCCAGCCAGGTTTCAGTCAGCATTAAACATAGCGGCCTCTCTGATACAAGGAGCTCATAGATATTAAGCGCATGCCTGCCCATGGAACGTGTATTGAGAAGCAAGCACTGATGGTTGTTAGTGACCTCAGGGGCCACAGGTAACCCTACACGTATATTACTTGGGAGCCAGCCGCAGCCAGGGCAGCGCCGCTTCCCACAATGTCTACCCGGGAAAAATGTTCGACATGCTCCCCTCCCCGCCCTTATAGCCAGCAGCTCACCAGCCGTATATGATATTCTGGAGTTAGCGCCTCCCGCCGCCCCGTCCGCCTCCTGGACGCTGACGGGCGCAGACGGGCTTTCCTCTGGCGCTCCTCCGGCGCGACGCTGCGCGCGTGCGCTGCGCGCTAGCATATCTGAGGATTAAATAGTATGGGTCAGATTCCCTAGGAAGACTGCACTGCTAACCGGCAAGGCAGCTAGATGGCGTCTCAGCCCCCACACCCAAAATGGCGGTCGGCAGTGAGGCGGCGATCAAAAACCCCAAACTAGAGTCACTGGGGTGAAGTGTGGGCAATGCGGTCAGTTTTACCAATTTCGAAGCGTCATAGATTTTTTATCATGAATTGCCAGTGCAAAATACGCAAATAAACACAATACACACAAAAACGAGCAGGAGGCTCTAAAGGTTAAAAGTAGCAGCGAATAATTAAAAGTTTCACAGGCAGCGTTACAAGTGAGTGCTGTTCAGTTAGTTTAAGGATCAAAGGGTCCTTACTTGGGGTGTCTACACCACTATTCTACCACCCTCTTGTGGGAGGGGGCATAACCTTAAGTTCCACCATTTTCAAGATGATGGGCACTGAAAAGTGTGCTTTACTTCACCTCCAGCACCCTCCTTTCCTCACTATGTTTCCCCACCGGTTCGCCAACCAAAAGTGGGGATTTGAACCCAGGGCTGTCATTTGCTTCAGCAGCAGAGGGTGCAGTTGCATTACAAAGGCAACAAGGGCTTTTAAACTTCCCTCTCGAGCACTGTTCTCATTCTGGGGGAGGTGACCCCCCCACTTAGGATGGGATTTTTTTCTGGCCACAGTGAGCATTGGCTCTTGATCCATGGTTCCAGAAACATGTCTGATGGTGGCAGGCTGCATAAAGCCAGTCAGAGACCACACCAGAGTTGGCAGGTTTCAGGAGGCACCTCTAGGTACTTGTTTAAATAAATTGCACACTGGCATCAGTGTGGGTTTATTGAGAGGAGTTTATTGGTGCCAAACACTGCTGGATCAGTAAAGCCATCATGGTGCTGGGGAACTTGAGTTGTCGAGTTTCCAGCCCATGAACTATCTATGACTTCACTGGCACCTACAATATCAGCTGCAGCCCATGGAGGGAGTTCTGGTGAGTTAGAAAGGTGGGGCGGGGGAGGGGCACAGTGGGGGAGCTAAACAAACAGAATATGGATAATTGGAGGTGAGTAGACAATTTAATTAATGAAACAAATGTCCTAGCGCGCGCTGAATACACATTTTGCGATGCAGGACGCGCTACAAAATTTGTTTTATTTATTAAATTGTTTACTTACCTCCAATTATCCATATTCCAGTTTTTAGCACCCCCCTCCCTGTCCCTCCCCCGCCCCGCCTTTCTGCCCCACCAGAACTCCCTCCACAGGCCGTGGCTGTACAATATTAGGAACAGACTTAAATATTGGTTAAATATAGGTTGAAGCATACAAACGTTGGCAGTTGGAATACTAATTTCTTACAACAATTGCATTAGCTATTGCTCATCTGCTTATCAGCAGATGACAGAATTTCAGAGCTTACTGCAGCTATAAGAACCTTCCTAGAATACTGGTGTGTCATTTGTTACGACTTGTCTGCTTCAAATAATGTGTCTGGATAGACACATGATCTTGCCCAGAGGAAGCCTGTAACCAGCTGAAACATTTTGGCTGCATTCATCATTATATGGTGAAGAAGAATATTCAGGCTGATGAAGGCTGATAGCCAGAAACCGGTCCTTGGATGCTTGATTCCGGTCTAGGAAAGACATGGCTTGGTAGTTCGGACTGGACTGTTCCCATGAGGCACAGGGTCAGAGCTGATTTGCATATAGCCAGTGCCTAACCCAGGGTGGTGTGGAGTGCAAACAAATGATGGATTTAGGCCCAGATCCTTGTACTGGGCAGAATGTATGAAATTTTTCTACATTCTGTCCATCAACTGTGTTTTTTGCAATACTTCAGTTTGGAAGCACTCTCTGACATGATCAGACTGAATGTAAATTTTATTTATGAGAGGTAGGCTGTCACCAGTATACACGTAAGGGGTACACCAGCTAGTGTGACAGGGGTCAGAGAAAAGAGCTCAGCATACTGAGTCACGAATTGTCTGCTGTTCGTCAATGAGGGTATCTGACAAGACCACACCATCAGCAGACCCATCTTTTGGATTGCTGGAGAGGTGATCCGTAAGAGGTTCACCCGCAGCTTCCTGTCCCCTCATCTGTAACCATGAGCATGGCGGAAGATGGCGGCCGGATAGGACGTCCGGTCGGAGGCTCCTGACTCGCATTTGGAAATTTCCGCATGAAAAGCGCTTTTTGCACAAAATTCTCGTAAAACTATGACGAGAAACAGACAGAACTTATGATACAAGTGAAATGATTTCCTACCTCACAGGTGACATTGTGAAAAACCAGTCCCCGCAAGATCGGAGAAAGACAGTGACACAAGACGCTGCAGGCGGGCTACTCCTCAGGTCCTGGGCGGCTGCTGCTCTAGCGAGGAAGAATCTCCGGAGCATTGCAGGAAGACTCGGTTTCCACTTCCGGGGCGAAAGCGGCAGAGCTCGCTGGGGGCAGGCAACACAAACAGAGTGCTCGCAGGGGAGCCTGCTAACTCCGGCAATCCGTGTAACCGATTACAGAAACCACAAGTGTCAAAGCGATCGTGATGAGAATCCCAAAGCGGCGGAGGCTGTGGCAGTGGAAGTAAGTGCTCCGGTGAGCAAAGAAATATTTATTTGGCATTACCTTAAGGGAGCGGACTAATTTTGATGTGCCAGTAAAAACAAACCCCTTGGAAGTAAAGGAATATAACAGTGGATATCAGCCCATGAGTAGGGCATTGGGTGAAGGGGGAGGAAAGGGGGATTACAGGGGACTTGGCTTCTTTACTGACCCTGATTCACACACGGCTATTGAGGGAGTTGAAGCCCCCAGAGAAGCCCCCAGAGTAGAGACTGAGAGCAGTGAAGAGAAGGTCGCTGATATATCACCTACACCTTTAACCATATACACGCAGGAGGGGCCAAAGAAAGGAATTGATCCCCAAATAGAACAAAACAGACCGGCAAGGTCTTGTTACAATCTCAGGAGCAAACAATACCTCAAGCAGGATTATAACCCTCCCACTATAAAGGGCATAACCCCGAAGAAGTCCGGTAAGAACCCCAAGAAGATACGTCCCATACCTAAGTTCCGAGCAGAAAAGATAAATCCGGAGGAGAAGAAGGCAAAAATTACTCCGTCTTTGAAAACCTTCTTCAAAGTCCAACATCTCTCTCATCAAGGCATTTATCCATCCAGCAAAGATCAGAGAGAACAACTTACCCAACAGGGATCGAGTGTCACCCTTTTCACTGCACCAGGAGAGCAAGATCCAAACCTAAAAACTCAGGGCTTCGAGAAACTAGAGAACATTGATACGACAAATATGGAGGGAGTAAATCGAACAAATCAAGCAGGGATAGGAGAAGCGCCACAATTGAGCGGTGAAAAGGAAATAACAGAAGAGGAATATGAAGCTGAAATAACCAGAAATGGCTCTGAGTCTCAGGCGAGTCATATGGAGAAATTCATGGAGAGAATGCTAAATGAAATGAGAGACAAATTCGCGATCTCAGAGGCCAATCAGGGTAAAATTCAAGATGCGTGCGAGGCATTGGACTGTAAGTTGAAGGAGCTAGGTAACAGAGTGACAGCAGTGGAAGAAGAGGTGGGAGGTCTTAGCAAAAAGGTAGACGCCCATAAAAAGGAGATCAGAACCTTAAGACAAGAAGGAAAAAACATGAGCGAGAAACTCGAATCTCTGGAAAATCAGGCCAGAAAAAACAATATAAGGATTTTGAATGTCCTGGAAAATCAAGAAGGAACTGATATCAAAAAATGTGTAACCTCACTCCTTGCAGAACACTTCCCATGGGCTAGTAAAGAAATCCTAGAAGAAGAAATACAAAGGGTTCACCGAGATCCATTTGGAAAAGCAAAAGAAAGGAAAACACCTAGGAAAATCCTCATCAACTTTAAAACATACACGTTGAAGGAGAGAATACTCGGTGAAGCTTTAAAAAAGGGAGTTTTCAGTAAGGATAACTGGACCTTCAGGATAAGGTCAGATATTTCCAAAGCCTCGCAAGACCGGCAGTGGGAATTGGGACAATTCATGGCAGAACTAAAGTCCCTGGGGGCTGTGGTGCAAATGAAGTTCCCCCCATCGCTCAGAATCATGTGGAGGAATAAAATGCGAAACATACGAGACCCTGAGGAGGTCAAAGAATTTCTCGAGATGGCCCGAGTTAACATCAGAACTGAAAATTCCACGAACCATTGAAAACATTCGAGAAATATATCACGGAAAAAGCAGAAAGTGTAAATACAGGCGCAAACATAAAATAGAAGAGTCAAGGAGCCTGAAAGGGGCAAGAAAATAGCCCTGTAAAAAGAAGGAAAAGGACGCTTCCCCAGGGAGGGTAAACAAGACGCACATGAAACAAAATCAAAATATACAAAACAGAACACGGGTGGGGAGCAAACTAGGGAAAACATTTTTAAAAAATCCTCAAACTTTCAGGAAAATTGGGCATGCAAGGTTTCAGCTAGAAAAAACATTATGACTACCAGTACACACTATACAATTCAGGTAATTGATGGGGTCAATTAGCAGAAAGTTTAATATACTCTAATGGAATGTAAACAGGCTCAGGGTGAAAAATAGAAGAAATAGAATTTTAGAGTATTTAAAGACATCAGATAGTGAGGTTATTATATTACAGGAAACACATCTCTTGAAAGAAGAATGGAGTCAGATAATGAAAAATCTTGGGTGGGTGGACATGTATGTATGCACGAATCAGGAATGCAATGTAAAAGGGATAGCAATTATTTTCAAGAAAACTCTCAAATTCAAGCTTGAATCATCTGAAGTAGACAGCAAAGGTAGATGGGCAATAGCCAGGGTAAGAACTGGAAAGGATTTCTACACAATAGCAGGGTATTATGGCCCAAACACAGATGATTCAGGGCCATTACAAAAGCTATATACCCACTTACTATCAGCCACCTCTCCAATAATATTAGGAGGTGACTTCAATATAATTATGGACCCTAAAGTAGATAGATCACCCCCGGGAAGACATAAAAATCTCCCAAATATGAGAGAGTGGCTTGGAATTTACAAGAGAGACCTAAACTTATTGGATATTTGGAAAATAAAAGGGGATAAAAGACAACCTTTTACCCTACACAATAAGAAACTTGAATATAGATCGAGAAATGACTATTTCTTAACGGATAGAAGCCTGACAGAAGATGTAATAAAACTAGAACATCTTCCTGCTCACCTATCAGATCACTCTGCAGTCCAGCTTGTGGTACAAAGGACGGAAACTAAAACACAAAACAGAATGACAATTGAACTAGCTATACTGCTCGTCCAACAATGTATACAAGAACTTAGGGCAGAAACAGAACTCTTCTTTGAAAATAATAAGGTAGGCACAACAAAACAAACTACATGGGACACTTACAAGGCAGTCATAAGAGGGAAATTATTAAGCCAAGGCGCATTCAGATTAAAAACAACAAAACATAAGATAAGGGATCTGGAAAATTCTATAAAGCTGCTAGATGCACAAATACTGGTCGAACATACAACAGACAAAAAAGAGGAGTTGGAGAAGGAAAGACAAAGACAAAAAGAATGCCTTGTTGACATTTTAGAAAACAGAGTAAGAACAAAGTGGGAAGTGAGCAAACTGTCAAACCACGAGTACGGGGAAGGTTGCGGGAAACTTTTTGCCTGGAAACTAAAGTCAGATCTAGCCAGGAACAAGGTAGTGAGTATACTACAAGACAGCCAGTCATCCCCTTCATTCGAAGAAACGGTAATCAGGCAGGAATTCACAATTTTTTTTGCCGAGTTATACTCGGAAGATGTAAACCCATCAGAAGAACAAATAGAAGGCTACTTGAATACTCTACCCACCCTTGCCTTAACAAAGGAGGAGAAAAAAGCCCTAAATGAAGAATTCTCTAAAGAGGAAGTAGAAGAAACAATAAAGGATCTTAAAAAAGGAAAGGCTGCAGGACCAGATGCTCTTCCAAACGAACTATATATGGCGCTTAGAGAAACGCTGTCGCCACAAATCACAGACCTACTCAATCTGGTGTATAAACAACACGAAAAGATCCCAGATTCTTGGAATGATGCCATCATAACTATAATCCTAAAACCTGGAAAAAAGCCAACACTATGTGAATCATATCTGCCAATCTCATTGCTTAACTGTGATTATAAGATCTGCACAAAAATCATGGCAAAAAGGCAAGGGAAAATGATGAACCAGTTGGTTCATACTGATCAGAAAGGCTTTATCAGAGGAAGACAACTTCAAGACCTGACTCATGAGTTATTTGGGGCAATAGACGTCGCTACTTCCGAAAAAACTCCTCTTAAAATACTCACTTTCGATGCCGCAAAGGCCTTTGACCGGGTGAACTGGGTTTTTCTGAACGAGGTAATGAGAAGGAATACTCTGGGGGACTCCTTTTTGCATATAGTAAAAGAGATCTATAGAACCCCGAGATCAAAAATGTTGGTGAATGGGTGTTTAACCGATAACATACGAATTGAAAGAGGCACTAGGCAAGGTTGCCCACTCTCGCCCCTACTTTTTAACTTTTACATTGAGCCTTTGGCGAATTTGTTAAGGGGAAATGAAAAAATACTCCCATTTAAGCATCAGGAATGGTCTAAAAAAGTGGCCCTGTATGCCGACGATTTAATGATCTTCACTAATGACTATCAGTCCTCCATACCTGAAATTAAAACCACTCTTGAGAACTTTGGGAAAGTCTCAGGTTACCTGGTTAATCACTCCAAAACTGAAATTATGACATGGAATACAAATCTTTCCAATCCAAGTATTAAGAATGAAATTAATTATTTAGGAATCACAATAGCCCACGACCTGGAAAAAATACCGCAGATAAATCTAAAAAGAGTGGCAGGCGAAACAAGAAAACTTTTAAAGACCTGGACCAGCCTCCCGTTAAGCTTCATAGGTAGATCAAACATTATAAAAATGTCTATTTTACCCAAATATACCTACCTGTTCAACACAATTCCCTTAGAATTTAAAAAGAACTAACTGAAAAAACTACAAGGAGAAATTGCAAGCTTTATATGGGCATCTAAGGGAACTAGAATATCGTGGAAAAAAATCAGAAGAAGAAAAGAACACGGAGGGATAGCTAGTCCCGATCTGTGGGAATATTATAGAGCCTTTTCATTCAAAAACATGAGACCACTGTTGAGAGTTCATCATTATTACCCTGAATATCTTCAAGCAATGACCATGAAAGCTGACCACTTCTTATATAAATTCGGCCACCCAAAATTCTTCAAAAAAATAAAATTGAAGGTCCTGAAGGACGCGGCCAGAATATGGGCCCAAATCAGAGGGACCCTAAATATTTCATACTACAGCCCCCTGGCTCCTATATGGGACTCCCCAGGTACCCCGGACTGTTTAAAAGATAGTTTGGCAAACTCGTTAAAAATATCCAACATCAAGCATTGGGGTCAACTACTAAATGGATCATCACTGATCTCGTGGGAGGATCTTCAAACCATTACTAACTTTACCATCTCCAGATTTAAATACTATCAGCTTTCTAGTTGGGCAAATACTCTTACACATCAGGAAAAGGATACTGAAGAGCTGGAGAAAGAAATGCAGAAAGTTCCACCCATAAAGAAAGAGATAGCCAGATTGTATTGGGCCCTAATAACATCAGAAGATGAAGATGCTCAGATCGCAGAACTAATCTGGGGAAGAACCTACATATTGCAGATCTTGAGGGGGTGTGGCTTAAATCAATCGAGAAATGCTGAGCTACATTAAAATCAGCAGCTTTAAAAAGGAATAACATCTTCACGATTCATAGGGCCTATTGGACCCCTAAAAAATTGTCCAAATTCAAAGGCGCCAAAATCAGGAAATGTCCGAAATGTGGAGAGGAGAAGGCAGATGACATCCACATCTTTAAAGAGTGCCCATCTCTCGAAGAGTTCTGGTCTGAAGTGGGTAAGACCTTAAGTTCAATCCTCCAACAGCAACTAACTGTAAGTACCACTCTAGTACTTTTTGGAATTGACAGTAATATAGGAGCGGGTAAGCTAACAAAAGAGCAAGAAAACTTGGTTTTTGTTTTGATTCTCCTCGCAAGAAGGGAGATTTGTATTAAGTGGGTTGGCTCAGTACCACCTACGGTTGGGAAATGGATGAATTCAGTCTTGAAAACAAACAAACTAGATATAAGGGGAAAGCACACTAAAAGAAATAACTTCTGGGGAATATGGGAAAATCATTTTAATCCTAACTAGTGGTCGAGACGGAATGACGATCCTATGATTAAGCGATGGTAACATCTGTTGATGGGTATAATACTCATCGAGTAGTCAATGGTGGCTAGCTCTCCCCCACTAACGAAAAAACAGAAAAGTTATTTATGTGATGGCTCCAAGGGGGAATCCTCTACAATATCGATCGGTTGGGAAACTCCCCCCGCACACTAGTATTTTGGGGCAGTGTTGGTATACACATTGTAGAGGCTGAACCCTGGTATTCCCCAAAAACATAAAAATCGCAATATGAGGATATTAAAAAAATAAATAAAAAAAACATGAGCATGGCTACATCAGCCCTCTCATAGTAGGGCTTCAGGCAGTTGGCATGCATAATCCTTTTAGGATATTTGCAACCGCCAAAGTCCACCAAATAGGTAAACTCCCCTTTTCTTTGAAAGACAGGGTAGGATCTACTCTACTTGTCCTGGAGGACAATAGGTGCCACAGGCTCTGTTGGAAATGGCCCCTTTTTCAGGGTTATGCCCAAACCTTTTGCTTCTTCCTCTTATATTTTCCTGACCTGTGGTTGTTGGCTATAGGACTCTAGGCACTTTACCACTGCTGATCAGTGCTAAAGTGCATATGCTCTCCGTGTAAATTGATATTGTGATTGGTTCTCCCTGATTGGCATATTTGTTTTACCAGTAGGTCCCTAATGAAGTGCACTGAGTGTGCCAGGGCCGGCAAATCAAACGCTACTAGTGGGCCTACAGGACTGATTGTGCCACCCACATAAGTAGCCCTAAAAAGATGTCTCAGGCCTGCCATGGCGGTGCATGTGCACAGTTTGTTAACTACCATATTGCTTTGGCAAGTGCACCCACTTGCCAGGCCCTAACGTTCTCTTTCATTATTTATAGGGCACTCCTATGGTAGGCCCAAGGTACCCCCTGGGCAGAGTGCAGTGTATGTAAAAGGTGGGACATGTACTGGTCTGTGTAACATGTCCTGGTAGTGAAATGCTGCCAATTTTGTTTTTCACTATTGAACAGCTGCATTGCCCCATAGGACAAATGGGGAATGCTTTGTAACATTTCACTAGTATATCTTCCCATAGGGATAAGATGGAGTTTGGTATCTCTGAACTCAGGATTTAATAACACACATTTTGGTAAAGATGTTTTTTAAATTGTGTGTTTGAAAATACCACTTTAGAAAGTGGCTATTTTCTTGTTCAACCATCCTGTGTGCCTCTGCCTGTTTGTGGATTGACTGTCTGGCTTTTGACTGACAGGGCTGGGGAGGTGCAGTGGCTCTAGGAGTCTGGATGAGTCAGCACTAGTCTAAATAGGCCCGATCTGCAATTGAAGTCGTGGAAAGAGTAGCACCTGTACCTGATTAGGGCTGTTCCTGCCTTCCAGAATGCTTACTCCATCCCCCCTGTGATGTGTCTGGAGCAAAGGCTCACACTGACAATGGATGTTGTTGTACTCTTGCAGAGTGCCCCCCAGAACTGGTTAGAACCGGGCTCAGAGCCCCTTGCACAAAGAGAACAAAGACATTTTGGGGTATAAGTTTTGGACCTAAAACCCCTAAACTTTAGATCATTCCTGGAATTCAAGAGGAACCGTTGCCAATGAGAAAAGCTAGAGAGACTGAGGAGAAGTACTGCCCTTGCTGTGTTTCTGAGGTTGGCCTGTAGTTGCTGTTTCTGCCAAGGAAAGGAGAAGGACTTTGCTGTGTGCTGTGTCCCCTGTTAAAGGATATCTCCAAGGGACTGAAGTAAGCTGGCCTCCAGTTTTGAAGTCTCAGGGACACAAAGACTTCCCCCAGCTCACCTGAACTCTGCTGCTCTGAGTTCTAGCTGGTGCCTGTGCCAGGTTAGGGCCTCTGGAGGCTGTAGCTGCTGTTTAGGAGCTGGAAGAAGCAAGAAACTTGAACAACTGCTAAGATCGATTAATCGAGGGATTGCAGCTGTAGAGGACTGACACAGCACCGCTCAACGCCGCTGCATGAATCGGTGACCCATCCTGGCTTTCCACACATCGTATCTGTGCAGCATGCTTTCCCGATGCATCACCTGCGAACCGGAACCATCACGAACAATCAACGTGTCCCTTCCCATACAGACAGGATTTGACACAACTGTTCCTCTGCAAGTTGCAGAACTGTCGCATCGCCTCGCCAAGGTCTCAGGATTGATGCATCTCTTTTTTTTCAACTCTGTGGCTGTTTGGCTTTTGGAACTTTGACGCATCTACAGGTACTTTGGTGAAAAGTCAGGCATCCTTCTATGGTATAAGTTCTTGAAACCTTTTGAAAGTCATATCTTTTACTGTGTATGTTGGGAGTTTTGTTGTTTTGGTCTTGTTTAGTTTAGATAAAGATACTTTATTCTTCTAAACTGGTTTTGTGTTCTTTTGTGGACTTTTCACTGTGTTACTGTGAGTGTTGGTACAAATACTGTACACATTTGGGAGAAGCCTGTCCGCTCGTGCCAAGCTACCAAGGGGGTGAGCAGGGGTTATATACAGTGTGTATCCACCTTACCCTGACTAGAAGCAGGGTTCCTTATTTGGACAAAGGGACCTACCTCTGCCAACTAGAGACCTTCATTTCTAACAGGCTCTAATACCCATACCATTTGCCCTGGTTGAAACTCAACCATAGCAACCTTTCGGTCATACCACTGCTTCAGAAGCTCTTGGCTGGCCCTAGGTTTTGGCTTGCATTTTCTATGTACTCAGCTATCCAGGAGCGAAGGCCAAGCATATAATCCACTATGTCTTGTTTTGGCTCTGTGAGAGGTTTAGCCCATCCTTCACTCACAAAACTCAGGTGACCCCTAATAGGATGCCCAAACAGAAGTTCAAAGGGTTAGAACCCCACTCCCATCTGTGGCCCTTCCCTGTAGGCAAAAAGGAGGCATGGAAGTAAGACAACCTATAACTTTCTGAGTTTTTCAGGGAGCCAACCAATCATACCTTTCAATGTTGCGTTAAATCTTTCAACCAGGCCATTGGTTTGCGGGTGGTAGGTGGTAGTGAACTTGTAAGACACTCCACACTCTTTCCACATGTGTTTTAGGTATGCAGACTTGAACTTTGAACTTCTGTGTGAATCTACCTCCTTAGGGAAATGAACCCTGGTAAAAATTCCAAGAAATGCCTTGGCCACTGCCGGGGCAGTGATGGTTCTAAGAGGAATAGCTTTAGGATACCTGGTATCATGATCCACTACCATCAGAATATATCTGTTACCTGAGACTGGTTGAGGTTCTGTGGGGGGCAACAATGTCAACTCCTAGCCTTTCAAGGGATACCCAAACCACTGGAAATGGAATTGAGGGGATCTTCAGGTGGCGCCCTGGCTTACCACCAGCTTGGCCGGAGACACAGGACCGAAAAAAAGTCCTTCACCTTCTGGGACATCCCTGGCCAGTAGAAGTGATTGACTAATCTACTCCATGTTGTTTCCTGACTAAGGTGCCTAGCTGAGGGAGTGTCATGGGCCCAAGTAAGGTGAAACTCTCTAAATTTCTGAGGTACTACCACTTTCCTGATTGCACCAGGTTTGGGATGTCTTGCCTCAGTACATAGGAGCCCATCTTCCCAATTCACAGTGTGGCTACCACTGATATCACCCTTTTCCTGTGCAGCAGCTTGCATCCTCAGACTTTCAAGAGTGGGACAGGTTTCTTGTCCCTGGCACAGATCTTCCCTAAAGGGCCCCCCTAAGAACTAAGCTCCTCAGTCTCAGTTCCCTTAGGGTCTAGCAAGTCCTCTTCCTAAGAAGAGGAGCTCTGACTTGGAATCTGTTTAGAAGCTGGTCCTCCAGTTTTCCTGACTTTTCTCTTGGAGGGCTGGTCTATTTTTTCAGGATCCAACACCTCTTTTTCACTCTGGGTACTGCGTTGTGCTCTTGTTCTCATACAACCCCATTCTGGGAGCCCTAACATTCTTGCTTGGGTCCTCAGTTCAATTTCAGTCCAAGTCTCCAGATCATTTCCAAGAAGACAGTCTACAGGTATGGTTGGGGAAATGACTACTTCCTTTTGACCAACTACTCCCCCCAGTCAAAAGATACCATACCGATGGGATGGATCTTTGTGGCATTGTCAGCACTGGTGACTAGATAGCTGCTTCCAATCAGTTACTGATCTGAGTGAACCAGTTCGTGGGTCACCATTGCATCAATATTAGCAACTGCATGTACTGCACATTGACTAGAGGCATTTTTCTTATTTTGTACAGCCAGGGTCTCCAGTTTGGTGTCCCAATGACCCACAGTCATGAAACTAAGCCTTATTGGGATCACAGATTCTCTCTGGTACCCACCCTTTGGCTCTGAGGAGTCTCTGGGCCCACCCTCATGAGCAGATTTTTGGGGGCTAAAGAATACTCTGTGTTTTTAGGGTTACCCTCTTTCCCTGGAGAGGGTGGGTTGACTCATTCCTTGGGTCTCCCCACCATGCTAGTCTTGGTCACCCTTGCCTTGACCCAGTGATCTGCCTTCTTCCCCAATTGTTTTAGAGAAAGTGGACCTATGTCTACCAGGAATGGATGTAGTTTCTCTTGGTGACAATTACTTAAAAGATGCTCCTTCATTATCAAATTATAAATCCCTTCAAAGTCATGTCCATTGCTACCATCTAACCAACCTCCTATTGATTTGCCTGAGCAGTCTATAAAATCTACCTGTGTCTGTCTCTGTTTTTTAGCATCCCTGTATCTGATCCTATACTCCTCAGTACTAAATCCAAAGCCCTCAATCAGGGTACCCTCCGTGTGGTGATAGGACATAGCATTTTTTTCATTGAGTGTCAGGAGTCCATCCCTGCACTTCTCTGGGAACATTTCCCTCAGGATAGCACTCCACAGCTTCCTGTAGACCTGTCTCAAACGAAATGAACAACTTAGTGAAATCATCACTGACATAGAATTTTGTGACAATCTCTTTGGGGTCGTCCAGGTGAGAGTGGGGCATCATTTGGAGGTGGCACCAACAACTAAGTTGGGTACCACGAGATGTACCCAGAGGTTGGAAAGTAGATTATATGCCCCCTAACAGGGAAATGATGATCCCCAGAGAATAATACTGGTCGTTGCTAGCCTGGCTGCTCTGATACCATAGTGACCAGTATATATATTATCATTGTTTTACTAACACGAACATTTGCAGAGTGACTCTTTAATCTTGAGGTCTTGACGAATGCCCCTGGATCCCTGCATGGGCCTTACTAAGGGCAGGAACATGTTGACCCCTGTGAGGGATATATTTGATTAATTCCTCAGTCCTCTCCTTTAACCTCTATCCTTGAGGCCACCCAATAAAGTTCAAGTGAACCCCTGGAGATAGTTTTACTTACAACCACAATCACATTATCTTTGTCCTCTCCCCCTCATACACCTTCTTTCACCGCTCATCTTTGAGCAAGCACCTGAGCTCCTCCCCAATGAGCTGTAGCCCACACCTTGGACCTTGCAGCCCAGTTGTGAGGAGGGAACCCAATGATGATCAGCATGTCACCATATGGTGAGTGAGGGTTCTGGTCCTGAAAATAATCCTTTCCTTTCTTCCTTCCTGGCAGTTTCACTACAAAAAGTCAATCGCCAACGTACTGATCTTATCTGTTTGACTTTAAAGCCAGATGTACATGTGTGAATTTGCGTAAATGCAGTTACCTTGCGGCGACTACTAGCCAGTGACCATTGTAAACTGCTGAGCACCGAAGCAGAGGAAATGGCTATTTACCACATGAATATACGCAGATCAAAGACTTGTCTCCTGGGACTGACCTTGCAATGCGAGACCGCACTTTCCCTGAGAGATTGTGTTGTGTTCACTTATTGTCGTATTTTCATCCTTGGTTCCTATATCCACTCCGTTCTCCCTGCTTAGATTATTCCTAGAATGTCATGAAAGTTCTAACCTGCACTCCCTCGACCAACGGTCATTGCCTCTGTGGGTTATGGATGTTGGTTGATATTGCCCACGTGAATAAAGCTACACAAGTTAATTCTGGCATTTTATTTAATTATTTCACTGGCGACGAGCTGTTAGCCGGAGGACCTCCTACTGACATCCCCTCCTCACATTACCCAAATATACAGAGGGAGTTTGGAAATAGAATGCACGAAGAAAAGTGAACTTAAGCAAGTATACATTCAAGTCAATATTGGATAAGTGGAAAGGAGAGCTCACTTACATTTCCTTACAGTCAACATGTGCTACGTGGCGATTTTGAAATCTCTGGAAGGAATGGTATACTTCGGAGGAAAGTTCCTCTGCTTACGGCAGGCAGCTGGTTATCATTCTTTAGACGTCGACAGCGAAACAGTGCTGAATTCTAGGAGGAAAGGAGTCATACCGCCCCACAGGTTGTGCCAGTTGGGAGCCACAACAAAGGTCATCAACATCTCCTCAGCGTCGGAGGAGGGCGGAGTTTCTCTACGCTCATGTGCTGAGGAGATTTTCGGCATTTGTGAGGTGTCAGTCAAGACCAGCTCTCAGACCCTTGTGTTTGGAGCTGTAACGAGGAATTAGGCACAAGAAAGGACATCACCTTTTCTTCAGAGTCGGAGAAGGGAAAAGTTAGCACACAGCTCACGCACTGAGGAGATTTCTGGCAGTTTTGTGAGGTATCTGTCTAGATCAGCTCACAGAACTTCGTGTTTGGAGCTACTATGAGGAATCTGCTTAATTTTCCCCACAAAGTATGTGGTGAGCATTTATGATTAACTCAAACTAATTATAAGTGTCAGTGCTGTTTTTAAAAAAAAAATTTGATTTCTTTTGGGAAATTTACCAGTGAGTGAATTCCAGTACTAAATTTTAGGGTGAACCATTCCACCATGCATGCAGTTACCTGAAGTAATAGTGTGACAAACTTTGGATTGTGCTCTCAGTACATTTACCTTCAGTGACTATCTAAACGCAGCTTATTATACATATAGAAATCCTTATGGTTGGAACTTAATAAACTTGTATTGCTATATTGGAATACATTTATTAATACTATTTGCAGGCTATTCTAGTCTCACATATTAGTTTCCCACCTATTTACCAAATAATGGCAGCAGCTAGTATGAACCAACCTGCACCTTTTCTATCTGAGGCGGGAGAACTAGTGGTACAGTGGAAAAACTGGAGATTTTTTTTTAACTTACCTTATTACAATAGGTGCAAGTGGGTTCTCCGCAATAAGGAGGCAACATATCCTCCTACACAACCTTGTAGCAGAGGGTAGGAAAGTTTTTGACAGCTTGCCAGTGTTAGAAGGAGAAGAGATGGGAATAGATGAAAGAGATGTGTATGATTACTGTATAAAAAAAATAGAGATTCAATTTGCTGACAAAATAAATGTCGTTTGGAAAGACATACATTTTTTTAGTAGAGTTGAAGGTAAAAATGAGATGGTGAGAAATTACATTGCCAGTTTAACGGGACTAGGAAATACCTGTGAATTCAATGATTTGACAGAGTCCTTGATCCGCTACCAGTTAGTGCATTGCACCAATAACAAAAAGATACAGAAGAAATTACTGATAGGAAATCTTGACTTAAAAACTGCCATTGACATTTTTTTAGATGGAGTTTAAACCATTATTTTTGAGGAGCAAACAAATTGTGTGACTCACTTGTGAGTCACTTGTTTTTATTGTTTCGATGAATGCCAATGAAATGTGGATCATTTAAGTCTCCTCCCAAATTTGTGTCATATTGTTTTAAAAACAGTAGTGCAAGCTTAAAAAAAATCTGTGGTTTAAGAAGATTGTGGATAGATCCACTCACCTAAATGAAGTTATTTGCAATGCAGAATGTCTGCTTAATCTCGGTAGTGAATACTTTCCGTCTTGTTTCCAGAACACAAATACAGCCATAATGAATATAATACATTTCCAATCAGGGGCAGGGACACATTGTTTGTTATGTTTCACCCTATTTAATGGTCAGATGTATCTAGCTCAATTAGCTTGCCACAGAATAACATAGGAAGTTTGCTTATCCAAATCGCTCACCGCCACTGTGGGCCATATTTTTGTACTTTGACCCGGTCTCATTTTAAAAATTCACAACTCTAGTTCTGTAGATTAGATTTTGTTGCATTGGTGTCAAATATTTAATTAAAATGTATTCTAGTTTTTTTAATTGGTGTGAGTTATTTCTTATGTTCAGTTTTCACTTAATTACTGTTTGAGTGCTGCATAGATATTTGACGCATTGCCTCTAAACTAAGCTTGACGTCTTTTTGTGCTAAGCTACTTTGGGATAAGCACAGGTTAATTCAGTGACTCTTTGTGGTTCACCCTGAAAGAGAATGTGGCTGTTGTTTGACCAGGGCTCACACCCCAGTCATCCAACAACCCAATTTCTCACATCTGTGCAGCAGTTTCCTGTACTATCTGGATTCTTCTTCATCTTTTTTTAAGTAAGGGAAGGTCATAAGAGTTGGGACAGTCTAGTTGTGAGTGTATTAGGAAAGTAATCACAGACATACTGGTTTGCTAAAATTAAAGGTACTTTATTTTCAACAGTTTGATATGCCAGACACAGGTTCGTGGAACTGTTTCAAGCTGACCTTCAAGAGAAAGATTTGAGTTGATAATTAACACAAGATTTCTGACATACACAGGAGAAGGGATATCTTATGATTGAGGGCCAGTTAGCTAGCTTTGATTATCAACTGAGTCTCTGGAGATTAGGGGCTCTGACGTGGGAGGGTTATGCTTTAAAAAGTATGGACAGTGTCGTCAGAGACCATAAGTTGCAAAATGCCCCCCATCCCCACTGTCCTGTATGTCCTCTATGTCAAGTGCATGTTGGGATTCATAACATGTCACAAGGCTCATGGGAAGTCTGTAAAAGTATGATTTGCTGGAGTATCCCCTAACATTTTCGTGTAACCAAAACTCACATGAGATACTGTTGGAGGCTGGTATGAGCATAAAATGTCTCATGAGCATTGAAATTCATATAAATAAAGACGTTAGTCTTCATAAATTTGGAATAATGAATAAATCAGGAATTCTGCAAATTTCAAATTTAGGGTAATTTAGACTTCACCCGCACCTTGAACTCATTCAGACTTTGGTTCTATTACAGACCGTGGCTAACAAGTATCAGGTTTGATAAACTAGCACTGAGTAGACATGTGGCATCAACCCAGCACCCACTTGTGTCTGCTACCAAATTCACCTCCTGTGAGTCTTTGCATATACTGGGCCCGATTCACAGAATTAACTTAAGACAAAAACCTAAACTTAGTACTTTTGGTATTCACAGAATACCGCACTCGGACCGGAGATTCTGGCCCGAGGTGGAGCTTGGGCCCGAAGGCGGAGCTTCCAGCTAGGAGGCGGAGCTTCCAGCACGGAGATGGAGATTTCGGACATGGCTAAATCTCCAACAACGGCCGGAATCCCCACCTCCAGGCCAGAAGCTCCGCCTCCAAGCTGGAAGCTCCGCCTCTGGGCTGGAAGCTCCACCTCCAAGCCAGAAGCTCTGCTTCCGGGCCAGAAGCCCCAGCCCGAGTGCGGACGTAAAGTTAGTAGTCGTAAATCCATTTTGTGAATACCAAAAGTAGTAAGTGCATTCTGTGAATACCAAAAGTAGTAAGTTTAGGATTTTGTCTTAAGTTAATTCTGTGGATCGGGCCCACTGCCTTTAACACTGATGGGTAGCATCTTTGATGGCGCACATTGTGCTATGTGACAGTTTCAAAATAGGTCAAATTGAGGTTAAAGCAGCAGTTAGAGGAGCCACGAATCGAAGCAGCAGGGTTGGGTTGGATTGTAAAATGTACAGCTGCTGTGGGATTGCTAGTCTGTGCCCTCAGTCATTCCTCGTCGATTGTAGCCCCAACTTCATTACGAATGAGGTATAATGCGTATCACTCTGTTGTTTGGACCAGTAGTTGGTGTAATTCCCCTTTATAATGTCCAGCTGGGAATAATGACAGGTAGCTCTGCTGGTTTTTCGGACATTATTATGTGAATAATCCTTCTACTCTGGAACTCGGCTATTCTGGTCTTATTAAATCACCAAAGAATGAGGTATGGTCCGGGTAGCAGTAATGGATTCAGGCAGCATTGATCCAGCCTTTCTTTCCTATAGACCACCAACAGCAGTGTTTTCCAGTTTTTGTGAATTTTCCTTCTTCTTGGCAAATGATGAGTGCTCGCAGACAAAGCACTTAAACTCACTTATTTAATAGCATCTGATTTGCAATGGAACTATCAGGAACCGAGGGCACCCAAGACACAGCCAACTTTTCCGGAGCTCTGGCACCGAGCCACATCACACCATAATCTTCTCTCCTCATGAGAGTATTATTAAGTATATATTTGTTGCTATGAAACTATGATAATGGAGTATGTTTTGTGTGATGATGCAAGTTCATCTGATAGTTTTAACAGGTATTCAGAGCTCAATCAACTTATAGTTTGCTGTTGGACAATATACACTTGACTAAGGGCACGGGAGGAACAGGTCTTTCACTATTGCTCACTCCTACAAATTCTACAGGTTATTTGCTTTTTCCAATTTTTGGTTTTCACGCAGTGATTGTTATTGGTGTAATGGTGATAGAAAGTCATATTTCGTTAAATGTTAATTTTCATCCCCCACTCATTTCTTAATATGGAAGACTTGTTGCAAAAATGCACGCCTTTAATGCAAACTTTCTTTTCCTTTGAGTATAGATATCGTTTACTCAGGACACCCAATGAGCATCTTGAAAAAATCTCAAGATTAAGCTGAAACTGTGGGGTCATGGCCTTTACTGAAACTAATGGTCCTCCTTCTCCAAAACACTGGCTTCTCTACGATTATATGATGACTTTTACAAACAAATTGTGGGATATTCTCTCATTTGAATGGGGGTGTGGCCCATGCACATCTGGGACTGCTCAACTGTAAAGGCAATCCCTAATGAGGGTACAGGGTGATTAAGAAGACTCAGCAACACATTGAAAATTTTTAATAATTCCTGTTCCAGTGAAACCCTTGCTGTAGTGGAGAAACATTTTACACTAATTTGGATTTTCATAATTATCACTTCCTCAAAGTCTATTTATACCCCAGTGTTAAATTTAGAATACCCTCAAAGCCCGAGGGCAAGATAAACTGAAGGGGCGAAATGTAAACTGGCTAAGTTTCATTTTAATATTCGTATCTATCATCTCTGGTGATTCCAGTGCCGTTCAGTTGCATAGTATGATGACAAGTTTAGTAGTACAATTTTGTCGCTTCAACTTCAGAGTAACATCAAAAAAGGAGGTGTGAACAATGTAGCTAGTTGCTATGATTAGGACTAAAACAGCCGAAAAAGGATTTGGCAAAAAAAACAGATGAAATGTAAATACTTTTCAGAGGGGTTTTTCTCAGTATTGATGAAAAATGGCTCACATTTTCCACCTGCTTTGATCAGGTGTGAACTTTTAGTGGGACTGCTGGTGGGATATAAGTGATTGGCAATGGGTGAAATGCATGCTAGTCTCTGTCCTGGGGTAGAGTTATTCGCTCCCCCTGCCTTCTACAGGCAGCAGGTGGGTGTCTGGCAGGAACCCCAGAACAACTTGTAATGAGAGATTTTTTGTGGCTGTTAAAACATTTTATCGTTGTGAGACCAGTTAGAGAGAGTAATAATGGTGTCATATGGTTTCCCCTATCTCAGCAGGAACTGATTGTTTGTTGGACAGCATAAATGCTGGGATGGTGCCAGACTGATTCCATGCATCCCCTTAGGAAATGTTGGCCTATAGTCCTGCTAGCTCACAGTGCTACCATAAGTACCCCCAAACCTAGTAAGGTAACAAATGGTTTGTGCAACCTCAGAACATGACAGCCCTGACTCCCCAATGAATTGTGGTAACAGATCTAGAACCTTTTTTGCTCAGTCTCTCATGCATACTTTGAAAGATACACAAGAAATACACAAAGGGGCATTTCAATATTTATTAAACTATTGTGATCTTGTATAAAAGACATGCGCTGTGATATTAATAGATGGAAGCAGATAAAAGTGATTAGCAGTATAAGAAAAGTGAATAGGATAAATGATTCCACCATTGTGCTCAAACAGTATATATATGCTGGCATATAAGGACTGTGTCTAGTGTACTCCTACTATGCCCTGCCTAACCTAGGTGCCTAGGGTGGGTGTTCTGCTAAGAATCCCCTACTGTATGATCTAACTCCCCTTTAACTGATGGTAAGTGTATGTAGGTCCCAGCCTTGGTCACAAGTTGGACATCCCTCCTCGCAGAATGTAAACAGGAGTCAGCTGACCTGGGACTCTGACACAGCAATGACCTCGCAGTGACAGCAGAGTGCTCCCCTGATTTGAATATGTACATTTGCATGTATTTATAATAACATAACGGTATCCATGCGTCGGTGTCGAGGCTCAGCCATGCTGACATTTGTTTATTCTCTTGTGATAGCCATGCTACCTCATGCACAGATAACAAACAACAACATTTGCACAATGTGTCTTCAGATCTTGTACTAATTGTTCTAGGAGTCGTGATAGTGTAAATACAAAGAAGAATTGTAAGCAAGGTGGTTTCAGAGAAACTACTCCTGCACTGTCACACAAGCACATTCATGTGTCAAAAGTCATTGTGTAGGAAAGAAGACAACTTAAGAAACATGTGCATGTAAAATGGCAGAGTTTCTTTCCGGACCTAGCGTAACCATGTGCAATGGGCTCTACAGGAAAAGATTCATTTTTTTTTACATAGAAATGGAAATCTATGCGCAATGCAATTGGATCAGTAATAGCAGAATGTTTAGGAGAAATATTAATCATGAAAGTCAGACAAATCTTGACTCGTAATGTTTGGTCCTGGAGTCGGTCTGAATTAAATATATGTCTTATATGTACTCTGCATCTTCAGCCCATTTTTGTTGTTATGTCGTGGATACCAACATGCTCATTATGATAATCACTGAGGCTGTTAAAAAGAAAGTCTTTCCTCGAAATATTTCACGTGCTGCGTGGTTTGATAATCTGGCACAGTTATATTGTGGTGCAAACCGTAATGGTGGACTAACTTGTGGGTGGTTGACCGAAAAGGAGACTGTGCCCAGTACCTGGCTAGAGGTCACAATCACACCTATTTGTAAGAAAGACATTTGTTCTATTGTTGCATATTATAGGCATAGTTTTCTGTTTGAGTCAGTTACTAATATATTTTCAAAATTCATTCTTGCCTGATAACTGTCTTTGAGCCAGATATACAAAGCAGCTTTTTGGCCACAAATTCTCCAATTCAAAGTTTGTGAAAAAAAAATGCATTTAGAAATGTGCTAAACCCATTTTAAGCAACCACATATGCAATACGTGTTTTGGCATCTCTAGAATTGCACCAGACCTGTTACAGTGAGAATTTAAGACCAGTCTGGGAGAATTCTAGTCCGCGCATGTCTTCCATCAAGTATCCAATGTTCTCCACTCAAACTGATTATTGGAATTTTGCCTGCGGCAAAGGAGCTTACAAATCATATTGAAGTGTGCCGATTGTGTGCTGATTACAGAACAATCACACTGAAGCTTAAGGAAATTTCCAGGACAGCCATTTAAAATCAGTGGTTGCCCGAGCCCCATGCATAACTCAAACACTGTACCTACCTTAATCCCAGAAAATAATTTAGATCCCTGAGTAATGCACAAGTCAATTCACCGCCTTTTGTCTAGCCCTAAACTGTGAGAGTCCCCTGCTTCCTGGTAAGATATACAGAAGCCATTTTCAATCATCACATTACTTTCGGCCCTAGTACAAAAGATGCGTTTAAAGCAGCATGCATTGATTCAAGCTAGTGACCATAATTTCTCCCTTTTTCCATCAATACCAGTTACGAAATGTGTCTATCGTTATGATGTCACACACCCTCTACTGTTCCACCATACACCTAACCATGATCACGAATATTGTCCATACTGTGGAACCAACATATAACTGTGTGGTTATACCACTTTGATTAAGCAACAGTTTGCTTAACCTGTACTACCTCTGTTGGTGCACAGTGAAAACATAAGGGCAAATTTACCTCTCTCCTCTGGCTAGTAAAACACCGCTTATAAATCATACTAATTCCTATCAACATGCCTTCTTTTTGAAGGTAAAAGGCTAGTTCATGAAATGTAGTAGCCACCAATCGAGGCCGGGACTTTAACGCCACCAATGAACCACTACCAACGATAACTGTCTAATGAGAAAAGAAAAACCCCTCTGGTAAAAAAAAATAATCGAATAATGCCATTTATAATGGAATATATGCACGTATCTGTGTGCAACCTAGATGTCTCATTTAAACTATAGTACCTACCATATAAAATCCCATTTTTAAAATCATTACTTTGTAATTGCATAATGCAGTAATTCTTCACCTGCCTGTCTGACACTGCCAGTACCTATATAATTAACAAGTTATAACTTATTAAAGTTTCCGTTTAAGGGGATTCAGTTTGTTAATACCAATCTTTGCTACTCATGCAACTTAGGGATCTCCACAAGAGAGTGTTGACCTTTTCTACATTCCCGCTATACTTCTGCGATTAAATTGTTATCAGACAACTGTGTTTGTCAAATGCACTGTTTTCCATCTTCAAAATAAGTTCCATTTTGATACATTTGTTCCCCTACATCGCTTATTTTGTGGATATGTAAAGCCTTTTTGCATCAACCTTGCACACTTATTAAAGCATTGTTTTTCACCTAAGCCAGCGCAAAATGTTTATTTTGACTTTACTTTCCAGCGTAAAACGTTTTTTGCTCTGGAAAGTCACCTGAAAGTATGCACTGTTTTGCTCAGCTTTGCATTATTTTGAACTAAGGGGGTGTTCCGCTGGTGGTACATGGGTGTTCCCATGCAACCTCCCATAGATTTTAATGCAAAAGACTATCTACTAACAATGGTGGGGGGGCGGGGGGGGGGCGGTTGCACCAAAAAATAAGGCGTCTTTGAGGAAGGCTTATAAATGAGAGATGATTTTATTTCTACAATCTTTTCGGACTTTGCATGTGTTCTGCACTGAACACCATACATCTGCACTGAACACCATACATCTGCAATGGAAAAAGTTTTCAGGTTTTTCTAGGTATAGTATGTTGTAGTGAAGGGATACCCTTCCAGTACAAAACCTATTCTAGACGTCATGCAGGCACCTTTGCACAATGGTGCAAAGATTTGTGCACGGTGCTAGACAGCCTGATTTTGTGCCAGTGCTAGGGATAGAGCATGATAGTGCCATTTCTTTGACACCATCCTGCTCACTCACTATCACGCAACATAGCAAAGCAACTTTGGGTGGTGCACTGCATGACAGTTTTGTAAATCTGGGCCTTTATCTTCAATTAGCTTACATGTGTGAAATCATCACAACAGCCACACCCCAGTCTTGCCTTGTCATCCATAAAATATTATTTATCAGAGAATAATTATTGCAATTGGTTCAAATTAAGGAAACCCAAAACCACAGGTTCCAAAAATCTTGATTTAGTAAAAAATGAACAAAGATCGGGAAACTATTGTCAATATCGGGACACCAGGCAAGCCTTTTTGCAATGCCACCTAAACTGGTTCTCCCTAATAGATGCATCACATTCACATACATGCCAACCCTCCCGATTCAAACAGGAGACTACCAATTTCAAGGCTAGTCTCCCGTCTCCAATCAATCAATCAATCAATCAGGTGTTTGTTGAACGCGACTACTCACCCGTAAGGGTCTCAAGGCGCAGGTGGTGGGGGGTGCAAGTTCCAGTCCATCAAGGGGGGGGGGTCTGTTGAAGAGCCAGGTTTTGAGGTTTCTTGCGAAGATGTGGACCGATGTCTGTCTGAGGTGGAGCGGAAGGGCGTTCCAGGCTCCGACGCAAGGAAGGAGAAGGAGCAGCCTCCCAAACTGGTCTTTCTGGTGTGGGGGACCACGGCGTAGGAGAGCTGAGCTGGACGTAGGGTCGTTTAGGGTGCATGGAATTTGAGTCGGCTGTTTAGGTATGCTGGTCTGGAGTCGTGGAGGGACTTGTGTGCGTGGGTGAGCATCTTGAAGGTGACTCTAGCCTCGATGGGGAGCCAGTGGAATGTGTGCAGGTGCTGGGAGATGTGGCAGTATCTTGGCAGGTTGAGGGCCAGTCTTGCTGCAGCATTCTGGATGTTCTGTAGCTTGCGGGTGAGGGTTTTGTTTATGCCGGCATAGAGTGTGTTGCCGTTGTCGAGTCTGCTGATGACCAGGGCATGAGTGACGGTCTTTCTGTGTCCGAGGGGGATCTTTTGAAGGTCTTAGGTAGGAGGCGGAGGATGTGGAAGCAGGAGGACGAGACAGAGTTGATCTAGCGGTCAATTTTGAGCTCAGAGTCCAGGATGATTTCCAGGTTGCATGCGTGGTCTGTAGGGGCGGGCGGGCTTCCGAGGACGGGGGGCCACCAGGTGTCGTTCCAGGCATTGGGGTTTGGGCCCATGATGACTACTTCTGTTTTGTTGGTGTTTAGTTGTAGGCAGCTGTTTTTCATCCATTTGGCGACAGATTCCATGCCTTCTCGAAAATTGTGTCTGGTGGTTCGTTGGATAGGGAGAGGGTGAGTTGTGTGTCGTCTGCGTATGACACAAGTTTGAGTCCGTAGATTCTGACAATGGGGCGAGCAGAGCAATGTAGAGATTGAAGAGCGTAGGGCTGAGGGAGGACCCCCGGGGGACTCTGCAGGTGGTTGGTGTAGGGTCCAAGAGGAAAGGGGGAGGCTGACCTGCTGCATTCTGCCAAAGAGGAAGGAGCGGATCCAGTTGAGGGCCTTGTCCTGGATCCCTGCGTCGCGGAGTCTGCGTATTAGGGCGCAGTGAGAAACTGTGTCGAACGCTGCTGAGAGATCGTGGAGGATGAGGGCTACTGTTTCTCCTTTGTCCAGTAGGGTGCAGATGTCATCTGTTGCGGCAAGGAGTGTGGTTTCGGTGCTGTGTTTTTTTCAGAAGCTTGATTAGGAGGAGTCAAAAATGTTGTGCTCTTCAATGAATGTGGCGAGTTGGCTGTTGATGGCTTTCTCAATTACTTTTGCTGGGAACAGGAGCAAGGAGATGGGTCTGTAGTTTTTGAGGTTGGTGGGGTCCGCGAGGCTTTCTTCAGGAGGGAGTTGACCTCGGTGTGTTTCCTGTCGCTGGGGAAAGAAGCGGACGCCTGTTAGTGGTTAATGGTGCGGCAGTGCATGGGTGCTATGGTGTCGGCGGCTCTGTTGAAGATGTGATGGGGCAGGGGTCAGTGGGGGCCCCAGAGTGGATTGACTTCATTGTCTTCAGTGTGTCTTCAGTGGTGAGGGCTGTCCAGTTGTCAATCCCTGGCTTTAGGGTGTCGGGGGTGGTTGCTGAGGGTTCAGTGTGTTGGTTGTCTTCGTCAAAGTTGACGTAGATGCTCTTGATTTTGTGGTGGAAAAAGGTGTTGAGTTTGTCGCAGAGGTCTTGTGAGGGAGAGATGTCAGTAGACTCGCTGGTGGGTTGGGTGAACTCCTTGATGATGATGAAGAGTACTTTGCTGCTACGTGCGTGTGTGGAGATTCTGTTTTCAATCGCTTTTTCCAAATTTTTCTGATGAGTTGGTGGTGGGCATTGGTTGCAGCTCTGAAGTTGCTGTGGCGCTGTCGGAGATCCATCTGTGCAGCGTTCGGGCTGCGGTGTAGGGGTCTTTGTTTTCCGCTATGGTTTGGGTGGAGTTGCTGAGTGAGGAGGTGAGCTGGTCATTGGTGACGCGCCCATATATACATAGCTATATGGTAATCTAGTTACTCGATTACATATATATCGACCATTTTTAATTGACAGTGGTATCCCCCTTTTCTATTAAATTTTTCTTGGAGATACACTGCTTTTACTACTTTTCACCCTCCCTATCATTTCTGGACACTTCTACCAGAACCAGAGGTAGCCTCGGGTGAGGCAGGCATACAAAAACCCTTTTGACTTCCCTATGAATATGCCATGACACCTGAGGGGGCGGATAAAAGATATACCGCATCGCACCAATCAGGCTGCCTATGAGGGTTGTCAATTTTGGACCAATGGTTCAGTAGATACTAGTGTCCATTCCCTATTTTTGATTACCTCCGGATCTCACCAGGGGAACTGAATGGACAGTATATCCTCTTCCCTCATTTTTTGATAGTAGCATTGGTGATTCTTGTCCAGTTTCTTCCTGGGAGCAGGTGCTGGTGTCAGTGAATGGTGGGTGTTCTGAAGGTGAAGTGGACGCATCAATGGTCAGTCCAAGAGAGTTCGGTGGTGTGGCGGAAGGTGATGAAGTTTCCTGTTGTGAAGGGGGCGTTGAGGGTGTGTCCTGCTGAGCGCGTGCGTTCAGTCATGATCTGGTAGAGTCCAATGTTGTGGAGGTTGTCCAGGATGGATGTGGTGTTGGGGTACAGTTGGTTGTCGAGGTGGAAGTTGAGGTCTCCCAGCAGGGTGAAGTTATTGGATGCGATGGCATGCGGGGAGATGATGTCCGTGATGGAGTTGGCGAAACGTCTGCGGGGTCCATGGGGGTCAGTAGATGAGGGTTGCCTTGGAGGATGGTGGTAGTGATGGCCAGGTCAAGGTGTTCCAACAGGTCTGTGGGCTTGTCGTGAAGTGTGCTCAGGCGGAGAGTGGATTTATGCACGATGGCGATTCCTCCTCCTGGGAGGATGAGGCGGTCCTTCCTGGAGATTTTGTATCCTTGGGGAAGGGCAATGGCAAGGCCCGGTCCCGAGGTGGTGTTGGTCCAGGTTTCGGTGAAGAAAGCTACGTCCAGGGTGGTGCTGTAGAGGAGGTCCCAGATTTCGGGGTTTGAGGAGGGATCAGACTTTGAGGAGGATGCATTGCAGGGTCTTCGGTTCGGTTGTGTTCTTGTGGGCAGGTTGTGCTGGTTCCGTGTTCTTGACGGTGCTGTAGGTGTGCCGGCAGCGGTGGCAGCTGAGGGTCCGTGGGTGTCTGCCTGTGATGCTAGCTTGCAGATATTGTTGCGGCCTGGGATGAATTTGTGGAGTGTCGCTGGGGTGGAGCGTTTGTGGTGCGGAGGTCCAGGGTTCCTGTTTCTGGTCGCAGTCAGGTCTCAGACACGCTTGCCTTTGGCGTGCCAGCGGCACACCCGCTGTGCGCACCCTCTGCACGCACCCGCTGGGTGCACCCGCTGTGCGGCCGCCAGTAAGTAGGGGTTAAGTAGGGCTGGACAGCTGGGAGGTGGGAGCGGGGAGGGGAACTGGAATGGGCCGGTCGTGCAGGTGGGAGGGGCCACAGGGGCAGCAGTGGCGGGGATAAAAACAGGTGGAAAAGGGCTGAGAAAAAGGGTAAAGAGTCAAAATGGGCAGAAAAAGTGCAAGAAAAGTGATGAAACACACAGAAGGAGAGTGAAAGGTGGAGATTGAAATGAGGGATGAGCAAGTGAAAACGGAGGAAAGACACAGAAGGAGAGTGAAAGGGGGAGATTGAAATGAGGGGAAAACGAGTGAAAACCGAGAGAAAAAGCAGAGCGAGAGAAAGGAAACAGAGGTCCACTGGACCACCGGGAATGTGGCGCAGGTAAAACCTGCGGGTGGAGGAGGGCCTCGAACACCAACACTTGAGAGTGCATGGGCTCGGGGGAAGGCCTCACTTAATGCTGGAGCTGTGAGGGAGAGAGAGCAATTTCACTGACGATGAGTCAGTGGTTTTGCCTCCCAATGCCTACATTCAAAAAACAGATTCCTCGTCTGGCTTTTGCCTACAGAGACTTGTCTTGTGTGGCTCAGAGTGTGCACTGACAGTAACCTGATCCTTTGTCACACTCTCACTGCTTGCCATAGTGCTTTAGCTATGCCCCTGACAGGCAAGGGAAAAAATGTATATTTGCATTTCTAATATCTGATCCTGCAACAGCACAGTTGCAAATCCCATATGTGGCAATAAAACAGATTATGATGTCAACATAAGTCAATGGAAGAAATACAGTTAGTTTTTGTAAATCTCCCACTTTCCTCTTATACAATGTTGCCATGTATTCATTGAAGTTCTGCTGTGTGGAACTCTCAATCAGATTCGAAAAAATGTATAATATTGGAAAAGACAAAGATCAAGTATTTATATTTGTAATCATGTCTGGAAATACAAAGCACACGTTAGCATTGATGGCAATTTATTTGGTGCTGCACGACTTGAAAAGCAATCCAAAATGGATTTTCAGTCTAAACTCCCAGGTGACCTCAATGCATGAAATGGAAATCTCCATGCTTTATACGGGATCAACCAGCTCTGCTGTTATGCATTCGAAAAAACAATGCAGCTTCCTGGAATAGACCGGAAGTAATTCTTTATTAATGAGCAGGACTAGTCATGTTCTTTTACTCTGGCATTATACCAGCAGGCTGCAGGCTTGTGGGATGTTTTCAGATCAGGATGGGTCGCAATGACTCAGAAATGGTCCCATGGCACTAATGTGATCACGGCCTCCTGCAGAATGCGGCTGGTATGAACATTTTTCCAGGGCTGGTTTTCGTTTCCAGTCCTGCCCGGTAAACAGACACTTATATTTGATCATGTTTTGAAATGTATACAAATCGAAAGTTACTAAATTCGAACTCAGTGCTTGAATACTTCTTCCAGAGAACTTTTTTTTTTTTGCAGGGTTTTATATAGCCGAAGCTCGACCCGAAGGTATTGGAGCGCTTTAAATGAGCACCAGTTACGTTACACAAGACACATTCCTTTTTGGTAGGCATCAGAGATTAACAGCCTGATTCATCATTCTCCCGTTTTGCGAGCCCCTAATAGCGATTCATAACGAATCGCTATTAAGGACTTGCAAAACGGGATTCATGTAGGAATTGCAATAAATATTGCGATTCCTACATGTTCCTTATTTGCGATTAGCTAATTGCTAATCGCTAATAAGGAATAACTTCCCATGCATTCCTATGGGCCTACAGGCCCATAGGAATGCATGGGGAGTTATTCCTTATTTGCGATTAGCAATTAGCTAATCGCAAATAAGGATGCGATTTCAAGGGTGCAGGGGTGTCCAAAGGACACCCTGTAGCACCCCTGAAATGTAATCTACATTGGTGTTGCGCACACACATATCCAAAGGACATGTGTGTGTGTAACATGCAACTTAGAAAAATGCATTTAAATGCATTTTTCTAAGTTTTTGCTATTTACCGAGAGGTCTGACCTCTCGGTAAATAGCGGCCCAAAATTGCAATTTCGCAATTTTAAAATGCTTCATGAATTGCATTTAAGGAATCTCAAATAGAGATTCCTTAAATTCAATTCTTCGCAAATGTGCGAATTCTTAAATAGGGAATTTTGCATTTGGGCTGATGAATCCCAAATGCAAAAATTGCACTCGCAAAAGGCAAGATTCTGATAATCTTGCTCTTTGCGAGTGCAATTTAGCTTGATGAATCAGGCGGTAAGTGATTTGCCCAGAATCACAGGATTTGGAGCTACCGTTGAGGCTCGAACCTGCAGCCTGATTCATGTACGGGCCGTTTTGCGTGTCCCTAATAGCGAGTAATAGCGACTCGCTATTGAGGAAACTCAAAACGGCATTCATGTACTTTTCGGGGAAAAAATAGCGACTCGCACGCGGGCGCTAAATCCGTTAGCGACCAACAAAATTCGCAGAAAAATCGCTATTCCCGGCTACCTGCGTCGGGATAGCGACTCGCAATCCCGTGCGATCGGGATAGCGACCCGCAATCCCGTGCGATCGGGATAGCGACTCGCAATCCCGTGCGATCGGGAATGCGACTCGCATTCTCGCGCGATCGGGAAAACGGGAAGTCGCTTTCCGAGCACAGTGATGACATCACAACCAGGAAGCAGGCAGTTCCCACCCCCAAACACCACAGCGAGGCAAACCTCAGAGGGAGCAAGTCGGAAGCAGACGCTAAAACAGCGATAGCGACTTCTCTACCGACTGAAATAGCGACATATCCACTGCCATGTCTGAGGAAGCTGTCCCTGGCCCCAGCAACAGCGCAGGACGAAAGCGAAAGCTCAAGTTCTCAGAGCAGGAGCTCGAGAACCTCATTGAAGGGGTGGTGGCCAACCATGACCGGCTCTTTGGGGCCAACTCCAGAAAGGTCCCAGAGCAAGACAAGCGGAGGATCTGGCTGGGTATAGCTGCCAGCGTGAACTCGGTGGTTGTGGCCGATAGGTCATTGGAGGAGCTAAAGAAGCGCTGGTACGACCTCCGAGGTCGTGCCAAGGAGAGGGTGGCGGAGCGCCTTGGAGAGGCATCGGGCACTGGAGGTGGCGGACCGACAGTCCCACCCAACACACCTCTGGAGGACCAGGTCGAGGACACCCTTGAGAGGGAGGCGTGCGTTGGCGTGACCCCTCTGGACTCCTCCCGCCCCACCCAAGACACCCAAGGTAAGTGGCATGCGACTGCGACCCTGTCCCCTATGACCGTCCCTGACCAAATAGGCTCACTTATTGGCCCTTAGTCATGCCTTTGTTGCGCATCAGGGAATGCCCTGAAGCATTGTGGGAGATGTAGTATGTCCACAATGTAGTAGTACCCCAATGCAGCCAGACAGGTCCCAAATTACGCAAATCCACTGCCATCCAGGGAATGTCACCCAGCATGCATGTAACATCAGCACGTCTGACAGTCACATGCAACTAATGAGTATCCACTTACCCTCACAGGTGGCGCAGCCAGCAGTGACAGCGAGAGGCTGCTGATAGATGAGGAGGCCCAGGAGGAGGAATCACAACCAGAAAGCCAGGCACCAGCCCCTGCCGCTCAAACAACACCAGCAGCCAGGCCCCCCACCAACGTTGTGGCCCCTGCATCTAGCATCCCACCCGCAGCCAAGGCCAGGCCCCCCACCGTAGCTGCATCTGGATCTGCCGCACCACCCGCAGCCAAGGCCAGGCCCCCCACCGTAGCTGCATCTGGATCTGCCGCACCACCCGCAGCCAAGGCCAGGCCCCCCACCGTAGCTGCATCTGGATCTGCCGCACCACCCGCAGCCAGAGCCAGGCACCCCACAAATGTGCCCCCAGTCCCTGCCGCACCAGCAACGCCTGCTGCAACACCACCTGCAGCTGGTGCCAATAGATCTGGGCCTGCGACAGCGGCAACACCGCGGGCAATCAGCAGGAGGGGCAATGGACATCGCTATGCCTGCATGAGCGTTGAGAGACGCATGCTCCGTATCCACCAGCGCCAGTCACAGCAGCAAGGTGCCATCCAGCTCCAGCTGCACAAAATTGGGCGCAATGTGGCGGGAGTTGGAGAGCGCATGGACCGCATGACGGCGGCCATGGGCCGCATGACTGCAGCCATAGAGGAGAACACAGCTGCGCTGCTCAAGCACCGCAGTGTAGCGAGCCGGCGCCACCACCAGCTGATGAGCCGGCTGTCGGCCTATAGCAGGTCGAATTATGTGGCAGCAAATGCCACCACCCAGTTGTCGCGGCGCTCTCTCACCCAGCAGCACCAACTAGTGCAGTGCTGTGAGGACATCACCAGGGTGCTGGAGCACCTAACCACCGCCGTAACGGCACTACACACACCTGCGCTACCGGCCACTGTAGGGGGCGACGATGCCAGTGAGGGTGCCTCCAGCGTGAGCAGCCAATCGGCCACACTGGTCCCGCCACCTAGGCGCAGCACCAGGGCAACGCCTGGTACAGGAGCCCAGGAAGAGGAAGAGCCTCAGAGGCGCTTGGGCATTACGCGCAGGAGGCGCCATTGACACTGTCTGCATAACACTGGCACAGGCTGACGCTAAGCCTGCCAAGTACATGCACACTGCAGTATGACGCAATACTGGTATTTGTAAATAGTTGGACTGATTACCTTTTTGTTGTGAATGAAACAAATATATTTTTTTTGCTGCACACATTAGCCTTGTGTAATCATTACATTTTGCATGCAATTGTGATATGTGGGGTGGGGGAAGAGGGTGGGCTAGAAATTGTTCACTGTGATGTGGTTGCGACGTCTGTGGCCTTCAGCTGGGTTCTCCCCGCGTGCATGGTGCACATGTGCTGGTGGCCGGTCGTCCCCTTCAGATTCACTGCCTGAGATGTCAACAGGTATCCGGCGCTTGGTTGCAATGTTATGGAGCATTGCACAGACAGCCACAATGCGGCAGCACGCAGCAGGACTGTAATACATGGCCCCACCTGTCTTGTGCAGTATACGGAACCTGCTCTTGAGCAGGCCAAATGTCCTTTCTATACAGTTCCTTGTCCGGATGTGCGCAACGTTGTAGCGCTGTTGCTGAGGTGTGGCAGGGTTGAGGTAAGGGGTCAGGAGGTATTCCCGTAGGGCGTAGCCACTGTCACCTGAATGAGAGGAGCAGATGTTGATTGCCTGTGCAGCGCAGTGACTTCATTGCAATGTGACATTGTCGACAAAGTGTACTTACCAAGTAGGTGTCCTTCCCCAAACTCTCCTCTGAGCAGTCGTGTGTGGAGTCCACTGTGCCTGAAGATAAAGGAATCATGGGTACTCCCTGGGTACTGTGCGACAATGTCAGTGATGATGGTCTTGGCATTGCAGACCATCTGTATGTTGAGGGAGTGGTAGGACTTCCGGTTGCGGTACATATACTCCGTGGCAGCTGGTGGGCAGATGGCGACGTGGGTACAGTCGATGCAGCCGAGGACATGGGGGAAATGGGCTACATTGTAAAATTGTAGTTTTGTCAGGTCCAATTCCTGTTGGCTCGTGGGAAATGTGATGTGGCGGTGGAGCTGGGTGAGCATGGCGTCAACAAAAGTGTGGAGGCAGCGTGACATGGTGGGCTGGGATATCCCCCCAGCAGCCGCTACTATGCCCTGGAAACTGCCGGAGGCCAGGAGGTGCAGGCTGCACAATACCTGCACATGTGTAGGCACAGAATTGTTTCGCCTTGTTGGGTGCTGCATGAGGGGGTCAAGTTCTTGTATCAGCCAGGTGATCATTTCCCCATTCAGCCTGTATTTGGCATAAATCTGTTCTCTCGTTTGGCCCAGCAAGGTGACCCGCTGCCGGTAAATCCTTTCCTGCCTCATGCGTCTCCTCCGTGCTGCTCGCTGTAGCCTTCGCCGCCTCACCACCATGTACATTCCTGGCATTGTGGAATGCCTAATGCTGCTGCTGAATGTCCTTATGTGTGATTGGTCAGGCCTGGACCTGTTGGTGATTGGCCAACTGTTTTTCAAATTTTACTTAATCATGGCTTTTATGGTTACCACCTGCTTTGAGTTGTCCTTAATTTGCGCCGCGCAAAAATGCGATTTTGGGGTTTTCCGCTATTGTTTCTTTTTCATGAATGCCGATTGAGAATAAATTGCGTTTCGCTATTCATTTCGCAGATTCCGTGGTTGGTCGCTATTTCCGTATTGCTAATGCGCGACTACCGGGACTCTGCGACTATTATAGCATAATCGCTATTTAAATCGCTATTCTGTGTTTGCGAATTCGCTATTTTGTACTTGAATGCCGATTCCGTGTTTTGCACCCGCTATTGCATTTTCGCAGCCATTGCGGGCGCAATTTCGCTTCATGAATCAGGCTGCTGGTTCCCCAGCTCCAAACTTGGCAGCTCTGGCCGCTAGGCCACATTCTATTCCAAGCCACATTCTACTAAACTGCAGCACAGTTTTCAAAATTGTATAGGTCTCCTGAGCAGTTACATCATCAAAAACTTTCTGTTGCACTAATGAATAACACTACTATAGTAATCTATTTTGTTATAGAACTTTTAAATTGCAATATTTAAGGGAATACAAAAGTTACGTTAATAGAACATCCATTTAGTTAAAATATCAGTTCAAGCTATTTGCACTTCCAATTTTACCTGGAATGCAACCAAAACTCATTCACTAGTACAAAATCAATACACATTTACCAATTTGGAACATTTATTTTCCAAGTGAAAATCTGCAAATTTGACATATCAGTCATTTAGGTTGTCGATTATCAAGTATTACATGTACTGTATTTTTCTTAGATCGCAACGTTGAATAAACTGTTATCACATCTGTTTTCATTGCTGATTCGTGGATGTAGCCTTGGGAAGCTACCGAGATATTCAATTGAATTTCAGTTCGAATTGCTGATTTAAGCCTCGCAAGTGCCACTGTTTCATGCGGGAACAAACAGACAGACAACAGGCTCTCTTAGTCTCACAGCTTCATTTTGTTCCTTCTAAAAGGTAACCAATACAAATCAGACTTTGCCTTTTTTATATTTCACCTCTCCCGCAAATCAAGCACATTTATTTTTTATGTCTATCTTCCGTCTTCCTTTTCCATGGCGATGAGGATGGGATATAAACCCACTTGTGCAAAGCACAATACATTCAATTTTTGTTTCATTCCTGTTATCCTTAAATTATCTCCTCCCCCCCCTTATATTACATGGTTTTCTTTTTTGGTAGCTAACATTTTCCAGTATCTACTCTAGTCTCTAGTTCCCTTCTGCTTTGCTGGTAAGCTTTCCCTCTCTCCTATTTATTTTGTGGTACTGTAATAGTAAAACTAAGAATAACACATTGTGGTACTCTACTGCCCACCATGAAGATTGCAGGCCCGAGTAAGCTAGTATTATAAATAATATTCAAAATGTGTGTTGGTAAAGAAGGCTTTCTTTTTGCCTGCTCATACTCTAACAGTTGAGTTCAGGAGTGAGTGATCATGCATTCATTTCTAACGATAATGGCATTACTCCTAGTCCTACTCCCTCGCCTTCCTTCAGCACAATTGAGGCCCCGCCTCCCACCCAGACCCACCCCCAGCATAAAAACTCTGCCCGCCCCCACCTCCACCTGTACACAAACAAGCCGAGCTAGCACTCAGTTGTACCGCACCGGGAGGGAGGGAGGGTCCTTGAAGGAAGGCGAGGGAGTAGGACTAGGAGTAATGCCATTATCGTTAGAAATGGATGCATTACCTCCCGTCCCTCCCTCGCCTTCCTTCAGCACAATTGAGGACATAGCAAGCAGAAGAAAACAGAGACGGACAACTGAGAGCCAAAGAACACAAAACAGTGCCCCAAACACAGCAGATCAACATCCCTGGCCTCGCAAAGAGGACAAGACTTCGAAGGCCGAACCCCCACCAGAGGAAAAGCCACCAAGACAGTGGACCGAAACCAACCACCCCACGGAGCGGGGGAAGGCAAACACCTGAGCCAGACCAAAGCGAACAAACAGATACCTCCACCCGGAAGGACACCACAACCAGCAGGCATCACAGCAAAAGAGGCCGGACAGCCCAACCGAGCAAAGGAGACTCCACAGCCAAGGAAGGAGCAGAACAGAACACAGGCAAAACCACCCCATGACAGAGCGAAAACGCCGAGCCACCGGAGGGACAAGGGACGGAACCGGACCCCAAACCAGCAGAACCACACAGACCAGAAAGAAAGTAATGCACAAGACAGGGCCCACAACACCCCCAAGCGCCCCGCAGGGGTGACAGCAACCAAAAAACAAGGCCCAAAAGCCGAGAGCCGCAACCCAAGACCCCAAAGAGACCAAAGGGCGGACTGGAGAGGACAACCAACACCAGCAGCAAAGACCCCGAAGGGAAGGACCCTACAGGGCGGTGAAACAAACACACCAGACCCGGAAAAGAAAACCAGGCAACAGACCCAGGCAACATGCAAGGAAGCCAGGAGCTCCAAGAAGCAGGAAAGCCGCCCCCTGCACCCGCAGAGGAACCACCGACAATCCCAGAAGAGCCCCAGAAGGAGCGAACTGCCACACCAAAAGGAGGCCAGCACCATGGGAACAACACCCAGAGCAGAATCCCAAGCCAAAAAGGCCAGCAAACACCAAGCATAGGACAGCCGAGAGGAGGACCGACGAGAAGCCCGCAAGCCACCGCCAGCCGGCCGAGAACCCCCAACCTAGCCAAGGCCAGCCGCACAACCGCCAGGCAGCAGGGGCAAGCCCCGCACAGAACCCAGGGGAAGGGCACGGAACATCAAAGGGCACGGAACCCCCGGAAGGAACCCTCACCGAGCGCAACACAACCCGGACAGGAGGGGAAAACAAGGAGCCCAAGGCCAACAGGGAGAAACCAACAACCCCCGATAACAGACCCACTGGGCCCGCACCAGAAACGCCCAGAGCAGCAGAAAGCAGCTAGGGGGAAAGGAGGAGGCACACAGAAAAACCCAGAGGCCTGGGAGAGGGCCAGCCGCCGACCACCCCAAGACCCGGGCCCCCGGCCCAGAGACCAGAACCGGGCCACCCAGGCCGGCGCCGCAACAGGACCACCACAGGGAGGCCCCAACGACTCACCAACAGGCCGGACACCGGGAAGGAGTGAGAAACCCCAGGAGGAAGGAGGGACCCAGCACAACAGAACAGCCAGCACCCAGGCCACCCGCCGAAGGCAGAGAGCAGACAGCCCCAGTACCCAGACCAGAGTCCACAGACACAGGACTCAGGCAACCAAGGATCAAGGACCAGAACCTGGACCAACTCGACCACGACACAGGACCAAGCCACCGGACGACAGACCGAGCCAACACCCACGGACCCCGCAGAGAGCCCCAAAAGGTCACCAGGGCAAGCCCAAACTCCACAAAACCGTCAGCAAGAGGACCCCCGGGAGACCAGCAGGAACCAGAACCGGAACCCGAACTGAACCCAGCCAAGCCAGGAACAGGCTGGCGACTGAAGCCACCACAAGCGGAGCCGGAGGAGCCAGCGAACACCCAGCCAGAAGGAAACAGCGGCCGAGCCACCAGGAGAGCACTCCCGGGGACGGACTGACAAGGGCAGCAGGGACAACAGACCCCGGAGACCAACCCAACAGGAGTCAGACGGAGAAAGAAACGAGCCCAGGGAACCAGAAACACTACAGAAGCCAGGCGCCCCAGCACCCGCAGCCACAGGACAGCCGAGGAGCCCCCGGGACCACAAGGCCCGAACCCACGAAGGAAGAGAGACCAGGCGCCCGCCGGACAAGGGACCGGGGCCGAGCTAAGCCAGAAAACCAGCACCGACAGGGGAACAGAGAAGACAAACCCCGGGACACCGAAAACCCGACCACCGGAAGAACCATCCGCAAGAGGTCGACCAGAGACGGAGGAAGGAAAACCCCCGCCACAGGAAGGAGAGCCACGAGAGCACCCAAACAAGCGGGAAGACTCAGGGTAATGGCCAGAGGCTGAAGGGGAAGGACGCCACACGGAACACGGGCGCCCACCACAGAGAACCGCAGGAAACGCAGCAAGAAGCAGCGACAAGGATGCGGTGAGAAGTGCCCCCAAAACCCAGGGCACGTCATAAACCGCCAGGCAGGGCCCGCGGAAAGATGACCCGAAGGACCAATACGTGGAAGGGACCGAAACCAGGAGCACAATCCCAGGAGAACCAGAACGGCATAAAGCCTCCGGACACCTCAGCCCCAGCAACAGAAAGGAGCGGACCTCAGACCCGAACCCCTCCGACAGGAACCCAGCAGAAGGATCACAAGGCAAGCAAACAGGACACCCAGTCCAGCAGAGCCACCCAGCAGGAACCGGAGACAGGCACCGGAGGCAGCCGAACCCCCGACCAGGAGGAACCCGCACCAAGCCGACCCAGCACCTACGACCCACAGAACCCAGGACCCCAGGAACAACAGAAACAGCCCGCAGCCACTGAGGAGGAAACGCCAAAGACGACCACCCACAGTCAGGGAACCGAACTGACAGCAACGACAGGGACCCAACAGGGCCTGGCACACAAACAAGGAGGCAGCAAGCCAGGGCGAACAAAACGGCCAAAACCGTGCCCCTCCGAATGAAGGAAGGAGACACCCACAGCGGGGACGATGGAGAGGACCCAGTGCAAGGCGCGCGAGAAAGGCAGGATGCCCCATTCACGGCAAGGGAAGCAGAGGG
The DNA here is from genome assembly GCF_964261635.1 of Lissotriton helveticus. Lineage (NCBI taxonomy): Eukaryota > Metazoa > Chordata > Amphibia > Caudata > Salamandridae > Lissotriton > Lissotriton helveticus. Next base: position 794,238,644 of record NC_136067.1, on the reverse strand, counting down.
CCCAACGCGGTGACACCCAGCCACCACAAACAAGCGCCCTCAATGCCATGAAACCCAGCACCAAGGAGGGCACAGAAGAAGCATAGGACAGGCCAGCCCCCAGCGCCACAGCCGCAACCAAACCAAACAGAGCCACCAAGCAGCGCGACCAGGACAGGTACCAACAGTCCAACGGGAGGAAAGGGGCGACTCCCACCAAGAAGCAAAGCCACTGGAGGAAGAGAGGGACGCGCCGCACCGAAGAGAAATCCCAGACGCAAACTGAGCGTGTAGAGAAGTCTGAAACAACAGAGGACCCAACACAGTGCCAAAGGAATACGGAGGGCCGAGGAGAGACCCCACACGGCAGGCCCTATAGGCAACCAACAAGCAACTGTCAGCAGGCCAGTACCATAGTGGACAAAACCACAAGCAGAAAGCACATACAACCAGTGCGAGCAACGCACGCCACTCACACCGCACCAGCCCCCACCCCGGGACCAAAGGGCAAGGCCAACCGGGAAGGCCGGGAACACCAAGGAAAGAAACCCATAGTCCCAGCCCAGCAGGAAAGAGGAAAACCCAGCCGACCAGCACAGGAGCCCAGCGACCCACGTCCTGCACGCCCACCACCCTGGAGCCACAGACAGCGCCAAAGGCGGGAGAAGGATCCACAGCATCCAAGCACCCAGACGGGAAACAGCCGCCCACAGGAACCGATGGATGAAGAGGGGATAGAAGGCACCAACAGAACCTCCACACTCCAGAACACAGGACAGCAGCAGGGCACAAGCCCTAAAGAAGGAAGAGGGGGGACACTGATTGCATCAGAGAAGCCAGCACGTGAGCAGCGTTCCGAATGAGCTCCGATCTCGCGCCAGAGAGGCCAAAGAGTGAATGTGTGGCTCCAGTTGCTCCAGTAAACGAGCCCCTAGAGAAAAAAGTGGGGGGACGGCGACCACCCACGTGGTACCCCGACTCGAGCCCTGCAGAGCAGCCTCAATCCAGGATAGCACCAGCCAGACATGAGAGGCAGAACAACCCCCACGGAGCCCAGGCGACCAGGGCGCCCAAAGGGGGACCGGAGTCCCAGCCGCAGAGGAAGAGGACAACAGCATGCCCCCACCAACCCCAAGCGACCCAGTGGCAGACAGCCAAGCCAAAGAATCAGGAGCACAGGCAGGATACAAACCCTTTCTTCCAGGAAAACGCCTCAGCGCCAACTAATGGAAGGGGAAAAACAACAGAAAACGGGCAGAAACCCGCCCTACCTGGCCTCCGGGAAGACAGCATACCGGGAGGAGGCAGTCACACAGCCCGACCCGGAAACGCAGCCCCAGCCACAGGAGGACCACCGGACACCGCCGAGGATTCCTGAGCCACCGCTCCGCCCCCATACCACGAGGGAGACGAGGAGAGGAGGCACAGCCAGGAGAACGCTGCAGAGGGCACCGCCGTAGCAGAGAACCAGACCGAAGACTCCCCGGCACCGCCACAGAGAGGAGCTGAAAAGGTAAGTCTCACTAGGGAGACAGAAAAAAACAGGTGGAGGTGGGGCGGGCAGAGTTTTTATGCTGGGGGTGGGTCTGGGTGGGAGGCGGGGCCTCAATTGTGCTGAAGGAAGGCGAGGGAGGGACGGGAGGTAATGGTCATCATGAACAACCTCCCCAATGTAGTGTTCTGCTTTATCGTTTATTTATACAGTATACCAGCAGTTTCCTGTGCATCATTGCTGGAAAAAAGTATGAGATCCCACTCCCACTGCATTTGCAGGTCTTACATTGACCGTTAATGCACCCCCGGCTTGTCTAACTTTGCAAACCAATCAAATGCCCAGAGTGATATTTTTGCTAGAAGATACTGCAGTGCTTACTGAACTGCAGTGATGTAATGCAATTGTATTTGGGGTGGCGTGTCTAAAATATGTGTAATGCTTTATTCTAGCCACACAGAACACCAGTGATGACGGCTCCTGTGCTGCTGCAGGAGGAGAAACAAGGACATAAGGAAGGTAAGCTTCACGAGGAGTATATCAGGAAGACTCAGAGGCAGAGCAAAAAAACAAGAGGGGGACTCAGAGTTTCACTTTTGCCACAAATCTAACACACACACAGCACCATTTCACAAATAAGCGCACCTTTCTCCTTTCCACATAGGTGAGTACTAGGCCTCTTGGTTTACCTTAGAACAAAAGTCGATAACTTCTTACTTCCAGCTATTGAATCATTGATGATGCAGTCCCCCAGCTCCAGCGCTGAGTTCTTCCATGCTCCTCCTGACATAAGTAACTCTATCCCAGAACAGACATCATGACTCGAGCAATTTAGATGTGTAGTGCACTGTTGTTGAAAAACAAGTAGAGAAACAGAATGGCAGTACTTTGCATACATTTTGGTTATTAAATAAAGTGACTGTTCTTGTTTCTGAAGAACCAGAAAAAATAAGTGGACCATGCAATCAAATCTGGCTTTGTGTAACAGGGCCAATCACCTCCAGGGAAATGAATGGTCACCCATTACTCAAGCCCCAAACTGCAAATCAATCATCTCAAGAAAGGTCCCACATTACAGTTTAACACACCTTCCCACACTGTCAGCCACCACATCAATCATCACTTACAGTCGGGGCGTGGCCTAGCTGCAAAGCAAAATGGCCACAGGCTAGAAGAGCTCCAGCCCTGTGACTTTCTCCCACATATCTGCTACACCGATCCGGCTCCACCTGCGTTTAGAAAATGTATATACCTTTGCTGCCACCACTCCGCTGTGCGATGGATGTTTGGGGGCCATGTCAATCGGAGTGAAGCTGATGGAAACCTGAGGCCCGATTGGCCTTCCCCTGCTGAGGGCTAAGGCACGAGTTACTGGGCGTGGCGATTTGGCCTGAGACCTGCCACCAACGCAAAGCTGTGGTTGCGGCCTGCACCCGCCCTGGAGTGTAGTTGGGCCTGAGATCTGTGGAGGGCATCAACACTTCTCTGTTGGCGCTGCTGGGAAGGAGCTGGCAGCAACGGGAGGCCAGTGCACACACCGGCGTGGAAATTTGGTGAGCGTTGCTGGTCGTGCTGCCGATGGGGCTCTGTAGCTTCGAGCCCTGCAAGGCAGGGTGCGGCGACTGGGTGGGCGGCGTGGCCAGAGTGTGACTCTTGACTCTCCTCCTGCCCATGATATCCACTGCCACCTCCCACAGAGACTCTTCCAGGGCGCGTGACTCCCGGCTGGGAGTGTGGGGTGTAAACCTACTGACACCAGCCGCGTGGATCCTGGATTGTGCCCGACCGGCGATTGCCTCGTGCAGTGGTGTGGAGCTGATAGGTGGTGACGGGGCAAGCATCCACCAAAGCCTGCCTCCTTGAGTCCCATTCAACAGTAAATGCCCATGGCGGACTACTTCCCACTGTCCATATACTGCATCACCTAACCACCTGCTGGGAATGTGTCGGAGAGCAGCAACAACAGGGCGGCCACAACTTGCTCTACAGAGCACCTACTCTGATTATGCCCTGGCATGGCCTGCCGCCTTCCGAAGTTGCCACCAGAGCCTGAGCCTGAGGGTAGGCATCCTGTGACGTGATCCCTTGTGACTTGGTCTGCAGCCGAACAGCCAATTTCCCAGTGGCCTCCGCACCTCAACTCACCTCCTCCTGTTGGTGCCTGTACCGAAGCCCGGGAGCCACGGGTGTCAATAGCGGTTGTGGATCCTGCAGGGCTGGTGTATTACTGAGAATATGTCAGGGTCCAGGGGACAGAAAGGCATACAAACTAACAAACTCGATAAGTCTAATTGCCCGAAGCCGATGCTCCCGGACCCACAGCAGGTGGCAGCCACCTCAAAGATTCCAAAAGGGACCGCCGCAGACTTGACGCTCCAGGACGTCCTAGACACCCTATCTGGAGTCAGAGTGTCCCTTGAGCAGAGGATGGACACTATCACCACTGAGGTTACGCTCCTCAGAGCAGACCTCAAGATCATGCAACTGGAACTCACCACCTCCAGTCTTCTATAGGACACATCCCAGCTGCAACAGGACGTCAAAGAACTGCAAACCTTCCGGAAGCACACAGACGAGAATCTAGACAACTATGAAGGACGCACCTCTTTCAATTACGTGTGCATCATCGGGGTCCCGGAGAAAGTGGAAGGGCAGGCGGGGGATCTTTTTGCACCTCCGGCCCAATGGACACATTTTTCATGGTCTAAAGGGTGAAAAGAGTGCCGGGTAGGAGGCCAAAGCCTGGAGCACCGCCCCGGCTGATCTTGGCCAGATTACTAAACTTCTGTGTGTGAGACGTAATCCTTCAGGCCCCCAGGAATGCCCTGCCGCTCTGCTATGAGAACTCGGATATCTCCTTCTTTCTGGATTTTATCCTCAATGTGCAGAAACAGAGACGATCCTTTTTGGCAGTCAAGAAGCAGCTCCAGGATAAGGGGTTTAAATATGCAATGTTTTTCCCAGCTCGCCTCTGGGCTGAGGCACATGGTAGAGCTTGCTTCTTTGATCATCCGAAAGATGCTGCGGATTGGCTTGAGGGCTGGAGAGGGGCAGAGGAGCATAACGCCCACAGATGAGTGCCAACGAGCTGCTCTTGGACTCTGACTGTCTCCGAACTGTAAGATGCATGTACTAAGAATCTTGAAGGGGTGTTTGGGCCTGTGCTGGGAGGTTCTGGGCCTGGAGAGGCATGAGTGGGGGCTTGTTCTTACTAAATTGGGAACCATATTGAAAATGCGTAGTTCTATCAGCTTGCAAATCTAAAATAGGAGCCTAATTGTTTTTATTTTCCACAGGAGGGTTCACGTGGAATCGGCCTCCGTTCCCCAAGTTAAATTACAGTTGGTTACCAGTTTGGGCGACAGGCACTCTGCATAGTGTTTGATGGGCAGTTTTAGGCCCAGAGCGCAGGGGAGCAGGGTGGGGGGATGTTGGGTTGGAACCGAGGATTTCAGTTTGTTTTTCTTTGTTTTTCATCTACACATGTCGACTGGTCAATTCTTCGAGCTGGAGCAAATAGGTATGAACTCTTTCTATAATGCTGGGGACCCACCGTGGAGGACACTTTAGACTGTTAAGCTGGAACATTAATGGTCTGGGGGATAAGCTCAAATGCAGTATAGTCCTGCAAAATGTCAAACGACATTCTCCTGAGGTGGTGCACCTCCAGGAGACACACCTCGTTGGCAACACCTGTAAAGCACTGGACAGATGGGGCTATAGACTGGTGACACACTCTGGGTTCACTACTGGGTCTCGGGGAGTAGGTATTATGATCAAAAAATACTTTCCACTTGCTCTGCAGCCCACATGGATTGATGATATGGGGCAATATGCGGCAGTGTCCAGATGTTGGGAGGGTTCATCCCTTACTCTATTGTCGGTGTATGTCCCCCTGGGAATTCAGAGCCTGACGTTCAAAGATCTGGGTGTGCTCTTACTCTCATTCCCTCAGGGCCGTTTGGTAATGTGTAGAGATTTAAACTCTGATCTCAGGACGTCTGGACCACCACCCCATGGGAGACTACATCTTCGCAGAGGTGGCTCCCTGATGTTCTGGATGCATTGGGATTGGTGGATGTGTTGCGCACATTCCACCCAGATGCCCTCCAGCATACCTTTTGACCCCTGTGGCCCAGATAGCAGAAGAGCTGGAGGCTAGACATACGGCAAGGGGTATATTGGATGGATCACTGACATAATATAGAATGACAAAATATAGACTTACCAAAATATAGTCACCAAAATATAGAATGCCAAAATATCGAATTCCTATCTACAAACAGGTAAGTACAAAAATATCGAATCCAAAATATAGTCTGTAAAAAATATAGTCAGTCAAAATATCGATTTTTTTTAAATGTCTTAAAAGTAATTTAAAATTAATTAAATAATAAATATAATTAACTAAAACATACTTAAAAATACTCAAATAACCTTAAATTTAAGATATAATTAATTTAAGTTATTAATAAAAAATGTACAATATTTTACCGTAGGATAGCAGGAGGGTAACATTTAATATTACCACTCCAGTGAGTGCAACAGTAGGAAAAGCGTTGGATAGCGTAGGGGTAAAAAATACTATTCCCACTCCAGAGAGTGCAACAGTATGGAAAGCTTTGGATAGCGTAGGGTTAAAAATTACTATTCCCACTCCAGAGAGTGCAACAGTAGGGAAAGCGTTGGATAGCGTAGGGGTAAAAAATACTATTCCCACTCCAGTGAGTGCAACAGTAGGGAAAGCGTTGGATAGCGTAAGGGTAAAAATGACTATTCCCACTCCAGAGAGTGCAACAGTAGGGAAAGCGTTGGATAGCGGCAGGGTAAAAAATACTATTCCCACTCCAGTGAGTGCAACAGTAGGGAAAGCGTTGGATAGCGTAGGGGTAAAAAATACTATTCCCACTCCAGAGAGTGCAACAGTAGGGAAAGCGTTGGATAGCGTAGGGGTAAAAGTTACTATTCCCACTCCAGAGAGTGCAACAGTAGGGAAAGTGTTGGATAGCATAGGGGTAAAAAATACTATTCCCACTCCAGTGAGTGCAACAGTAGGGAAAGCGTTGGATAGCATAAGGGTAAAAATTACTATTCCCCCTCCAGAGAGTGCAACAGTAGGGAAAGTGTTGGATAGCAGGAGGGTAAAAATTACTATTCCAACTCCAGAGCGTGCAACAGTAGGGAAAGCATTGGATAGCGTAGGGGTAAAAATTACTATTCCCACCCCAGAGAGTGCAACAGTAGGGAAAGAGTTGGATATTGGAAGGGTAATAATTACTATTTCCACTCCAGAGAGTACAACAGTAGGGAAAGCATTGGATAGCGTAGGGGTAAAAATTACTATTCCCACCCAGAGAGTGCAACAGTAGGGAAAGCGCTGGATAGCGTAGGGGTAAAAAATACTATTCCCACTCCAGAGAGTGCAACAGTAGGGAAAGCGTTGGATAGCGGGAGTGTGAAAATTACTATTCCCACTCCAGATAGTGCAACAGTAGAGAAGGCGTTGGATAGAGTAGGGGTAAAAAACTACTATTCCCACTCCAGAGAGTGCAACAGTAGGGAAATCGTTGGATAGCGGGAGTGAGAAAATTACTATTCCCACTCCAGATAGTGCAACAGTAGGGAAAGCTTTGAATAGCGTAGGGGTAAAAATTACTATTCCCACTCCAGAGAGTGCAACAGTAGGGAAAGCGATGGATAGCGTAGGGGTAAAAAACTACTATTCCCACTCCAGAGAGTGCAACAGTAGGGAAAACGTTGGATAGCAGGAGGGTGAAAATTACTATTCCCACTCCAGTGAGTTTAACAGTAGGGAAAGTAATGATTTAATATATTATTAAAAATAAATTAAATATCAATAGCAATAAAACATTAATTGATATTAATAACCAATTTAATATTATGTAATAATTAATTAGAAATACAACTACATTTTAGTTATTAAAAATCAATAACCTATTCATAATTATTCAACAACTAATTAATTTTCAATAACAAAAACTAATTAATGATAAAAAATAATACCAATTAAAAATTAACAGTAAATTAATTATCAATACACAAAAAGTATTTTTAATATGTAATTAATTACAATTACATTACTTCCCACCCTATTTCCCCTATAAACCCACATCCCACTACAGAAAATACATTAATAAAATTATCATAATTATCAAATATTTAATTAATACAAAATAATTACCAATTAATAAAAATTAATTGCCAATTAATAGAAATTAATTACCATTTAAAAATTAATTAACAATAAATTTCAAATCAATACCAATAAATGAAAAAAATTAATTACTTAATTACAATTAAATTACTTCCCACCCTATTCCCCTATAAACCCACAACCCGCTACAGAAAATAAATTTAGAAAATTAACATAATTAACAATTAATCAATTAATACAAATTAATTGGCAATTAATAAAAATTAATTACCAATTAAAAAATAACAATACATTAAAAATTAATACAATAAATAAATAAAAATATTTAATTAATTACGATTAAATTACTTCCCACCCTATTCCCCTATAAACCCACAACCCGCTACAGAACTAGAAAGCAAAATGTAATTAAAAATTATTCATAATTGCTAAAAATTAATATTTAATTTAATATAATTAAATTACTTCCCACCCTATTCCCCTCTAAACCCACAACCCGCTACAGAATTAAATTACGCAAAAATTAAATAACATAAAATTCATTACTTAAAATACATTAAACATACATTAAAAAAATTAATATACACTTTTCACACACATACTAACATACAAAACACTTTAAAAAAAATTATATTATTAAAAAATCGATATATTTAATGCCTATATTGTATACTTCGATATTTTGACTTCTATATTTTAAAAATCGATATTACTTACCTTAATTTCGATATTTTTAACCACTATATTGTGTCCATTCGATATTTTGTCCATTCTATATTTTTACTTCGATATTATGTCCATTCTATATTTTGGAATCGATATTATGACTGTTTACCATATTGGATCACTCTTTGCTCTGAGCGCATCTGGTCGCGGGGAGGGACAGTTTGTAAAGGTCGTGCCCATCAATCCCTGGTACCTCCGTAACCCAGCTGTTAAGAAAACACTCCTCCAGACTAATGTTAACTAATTTCGCAACAACAACTGCAGGGTCCAGTCCGCATAGGTCCTGTGGGAAGTGTTAAATAGAGTGCTCAGGGGTCAGGCCATGTCTGCATTTGCCGGGACTCGGAGGGTTTAACAGATAGAACTTGTGCAGGTGGAGAGGGAGATTCTCCGCCTTGAAGAAACTGAGACGGAGGATTTCGCACTGGAGATGCTCCACACCCTAAAGCTCAAACAAGATGAGTATAGAAGCATTGCCACTGACTTGGCCAAAACGCTAGGAAGTGAGACAGCCGGTAGGCTCTATGACCTTGGGGACAATGCCGGGAAACTCTTGGCCTGGTTGGATAAAAAAGAAGTGGCCAATCGGCTGGTCCCTGAATTGACAGATGAGAAGGGTCTGACAGTGACCGACCCGCAAGCAATCTCACATTTATTTGCCGCCTACTATGGCTCTGTGTACAGTTTAACCTCCACTCTCTCCGCTGCTGACTCTGAGGGGCTCCTCAGGGATATTCAGATGCCGAAGCTTACTCCTGACGAAAGGGATGCACTCGATGGCGCCCTCACTGATGATGAGCTTGCACAAACCATCCGGGGCCTTTGCCCTTGAAAGGCCACAGGCCACAATGGACTACCGATTGAGCTCTACAAACTGAAGTCATATGCTGTTGCTCCACACCTGCATGCTATGTTTAATGAGAGCCGAAAGAAGGGGCTCCTAGGTACGACCAGCGTATAGCCACAATAGTAACTATCCATAAGGAGGGGAAACCCAGGAATCAATGCTCCTCTTACAGACCTATCTCCTTATTATGTGCTTAACCCAAAATCCTAGCCAAAGTATTAGCAAGCCGCCTCGTACGAGTGATCTGTAAGCTGATACACCCCAATCAATCAGGTTTTATGCCCCATCGTAATACGGCGTTGAACCTCCGGCACCTTCACAGTGTTCTGGGAAGACTTGACACAATTCGATAAGCGGCAGTGGTGGTCTCATTGGATGCCTCCATAACGTTCGACACAATAGAGCGGTCTTATCTCTTTACTGTCCTGACAAAGATGGGCTTCGGACCTGGCTACGTCGGCTGGGTGCGCCTCCTGTATTCTGAGCCTCTGGCACAAGTGGTAGTAAATACCCAAAAATCGGAGGCCTTTTGCTTGGGCCAGGGGACCCGTCAGGGAGGTCTCCTCTCGCCTCTCGTTTTCACCCTCTCCCTAGAGCCCCTAGCAGCATGGATCCATTGGAGTCCCTCCATCTGAAGACTCAAGTGGACAGCGGGATGGGAGGACCACATCTCGCTATACGCGGAAGACATCCTCATTCCCCCAAGTTGTCCCTTCGTGTCATGCTCAACATCTTTACCGTCTTCGGGAGATATTCCGAGTACAGGATTAACTGTGGTAAGTCCCTCCTGTGTGTCATAAGCGGCGATCCCGACCCTTGCCTCATGTAAATGTAAATGTAAATGTACAGGAATTTATATAGCGCAAATCACCAAGCGGTTTCTAAGCGCTTGCTTAGGGAACCCGTCCTGGTATTCCCCTGTGAGATAACCCCGGCAGGGTATCCGCAAGGTGAAAGCCAGGCATCCCGCCGCGAGGGGCCGTTGTGGAGATTAAGCATGCTATTGCCCAGAGTCGCAGAGTGTGAACCCGTGAATCGAGTAGGCACCGGAGCGGGAATTGTCGAGTTTATGGACATTTTAGAACTCAAGACCCCGCCGAGCCGGGAATTGAACCGTGGTCCCGGGCTGACCTCTGCTTCCAGGTCTGCCTCCTCTAACCAGTGAGCCACACCTGGGCATCTTTATCACAGCAGACACCAGGCTCTGATACTAGCACAATCTACTCCCCCCACTCAGTAGACTAAAATGTTATGTCGCCACCTGAGAAAGAAACTTCCGCTCTCGCTATTAGGCAGGGCGGGTTTACTCAAAATGATGTCACTGCCGTGTTTCCTGTATGCTTTGCAAAACTTCATTGATTTAGATACAGCGAATTACCTTGGTGAGATCGAGAGTCTGCAGAGAGATCTGCTGTGGGACCGATGGCAACGCATAGCACTACAGAAGTTAGTCTTGGGCTGGTACGATGGGGGTATTAGTTTACCAGATATAAAAAGATACTACTGGGCCACAGATCTGGCAGCCATCAACCACTGTATATATAAGCAAGGGGATGACCCAGCATATAGAATGGACAAGTGGTTGTTACTGGGAGGTACTTAGTACAGAGCTCTCTACTCCAGGCCCCAGAGGTTTCATCTTACGGGACCGACCAAGCACTCAGTGCCAATATGGCATGTTGCCAACAGGAGCATGGGGTGGGACAAAAAATTCACTCTGTCTACACCTCTCTGGGACTCGGAACGATTGGGTACACGGGGCACCAAATAAGGGTTTGACAAGTGGGACGTAATTGGAATTTCCACTATTGGAGACCTTTGGAAAAATGGTGGATGATACCGTTCTCCGCCCTGCAGAAGGAGCCACGAACTCGTAGATTTAGAGCTCTTCCAATACCTGCAAATTAGGCAACCACTACAGTCTAACCTACCCAAACACACTCCCCTCCCTAACGCATCACCTTTAGAGGACAGACTCTTAGACGGTTACCTGCCAGACGGGGTTATATCATTGACATATAAAAAACTGATTAACAACACTACAGATCCTCTGATGCTCTTGAGGAGCCGCTGGGAGGGAGACGGACTAGAGATAGATGATGAGGTGTGGCAGGAGGCCCTGGCCTCCCCGCAGGAGGTTGTAATCTCTTCCTGACTGCGCCTGGTCCAGCTAAAGATCCTCCGCTGACTTTATGTTTCTGGCCCAGCCCTGGGTAAAATGGGAAAGGTAGAAGAGGGCAGCTGTAAAAGTGGATGTGGGCAGCTCGGCTCATTTATGCACATTCTATGGGAATGCCCCCTTGTGCAGTACTACTGGTCATGAGTGCAGGAGTGTATGAGTCATGTATCGGGGGTAACCATATGGCCAGAGGCCAAAATGTGTCTTTTGAAAATTTGAGAACCCACTGACCTCAGCAGCAGGGGCAACCTCAGGGCTACGCTGGGACACATGATAGCCAAACAAAATATTGCGCAGCTGTGGGGTGCGGGAGACCCACCCAGGATGGACTCCTGGAAAAAGGACACAGACTGGTATACGTTCATGGAAAAGATGATCTATCAGGCGCATGCATCAAAAGAAAAAGCGGTCACAAACTGGCAGTTTCTCAGAATCTGCCTCTTTGCAACCAGAATTTTTGCATTTGGGATGCACCATCCCAAATGCAAAAATTGCAGTTTAAGTAATCTCTAAATTGCGATTATGCGATTGCATTTAAAGAATCATAAATTGAGATTCCTTCAATGCAGTGCATTAAAGTAAAATCATTAGCAATTTCGCTAACGGGGGCGCAAATTACCATGAACTTGAACTTCATGGTAATTTGCAAAAACTTTGAAAAATGCACTTTTATGCATTTTTCAAAGTTTCATGTTGCGCACACACATGCCCTTAGGGCAAGTGTGTGCGCAACATATGTGCACCCTTGCACCCTGAAATTACATGCGCAATTTGCGAGGACCTACTGGTTATCGAAAATTGCGCATGCAATTTCCCATTCATCCCTAAAGGCCTGTGGGCCCATTGGAATGAATGGGAACCCATTCCTTATTTGCAACTCGCAATTTGCGAGTCGCAAATAAGGAATGTGTAGGAATCGCTATTTTTACAGTGATTCCTCCATGCATAGGCTTTTGCGAGTCCTTAATTGCGATACCTTAATTATCGCAATCAAGGACCGCAAAATCCTACCTTGATGCATGTGCCTGTAAATCTCCGAAGGATGTCCCAAGATATGGTCCTCTATATGGAAAGACTACCGTGGGAGTATCTGTGCTCCCCCCTTGATCCTGTGTCGATTGACCACCCTACACCATAGTCATTGTTGTCAGCAACATCCACCTTTAAATGTATGGGTCTTGCATTGCCGGAGTAGAGTGTCCCCGTCACACCAGATGCCGTCACATCACCGGAGAAGCATGTCGCAGGGCCTGTTGCGGCTCAGAAGAATCGTTGAGTCGCCGCACGGCCGTCAGACATGCACGCATCGTGTCGCATCAAGGAGAAGACGCCATTTATGTTTAATTGCACCGAATCTTCATCGCATCACGACGCTGCTGGTTGCATCGCCATGGAAGCGCAGTAAGAAACCGATGCATCGCCTCCTCACGCCGAGAAGAACCGATGCATCCCCTATGCATCAGTAGGGACTGGACGCATTACCATTCTTGTGTGTAAGGAACCAACACATCACCTTCCCTGCATCACTTTTGTTGTATAGCGTTACGCATCCAAAGATACATTGAACTCAAAGTGTCGCATTTACCATTTAAAGGCAACTAAGCTATTTCTACTATTTTTAAAGTACGGTATTGTGGATTTTTGTTGTTTGTGGTCTTGTGTTAATTCTATATATAAATAGTTCTTTTTATACTACAACTTGTGTGGTGTCCATCTGTAGTGTTGTCACTGGGTTACTGTATGTGTTCACAAATGCTTTACACACTGCCTCTGAGATAAGCCTGTCTGCCCGTGCCAAGCTACCAAGGGGGTGAGCAGGGTTTATTTTAGGAGTGTACTCCCTTACCCTGACTAGACACAAGGGTCCCTATTTGATCAAAGGTACTTACCTCGCCAACTAGTGACCCCCACATCTAACAAAGGCCAATCACCTCCAGGGAAAAAATGATCGCCCATCACTCAGCCCCCAAGCATTGCAAATCAATTATCTCAAGAAGGTTCCCCGCATTGTAGTTCAAAACACACCCTCCATCACTGTCAGCCACCACATCAGGAATCATCAAACATCATCATTTACTCACTGTTGCAATAGATCAGCTAACACACTTGATTCAATTTCTGACCAATCATCCTCTTCTTCCTACTGTACTGTTTAAGGAACGGTGTAATTGTGTGGTATAAAATGTTGGTTCGTTTTGCTCAAAGTCATCTCTCCATGTTTTGAGGTGAGAGACTGGTCCTTCTCACTGTAACATCTGCACAAGCTGCCCTGAACACATGCTCTGCAGGGGCACTAGCTACAGGGCAAGCCAGATACTTTATTGCCAGCCTGCTGAGCTTTGGCCATTGGTAAATCTTCCCATACCAGTACATCAATGGATTTTGATCCACATAGACCTCCTTTGGATCATCCAGATACTCCTAGAACATTCTGTGCATGGTCATTTGTGCTGCCAGTTGCTAATCCTGTTTTGCCATCAACTCTGCACCGAACATAAGCCTTGCTGATTGAAACCAGTACAATGCAGAGGTTGGGTCCGGTCCTTCTCTTGTTGTTGCCAGTGTTCTGGAGGATGGTGCTGTTGCCTGCTGTGAGGCAAGACTGCTCTCTCTTGAAGTTGAAGGCGGCCGCACCTTAGAACTGCGTGGTGGGTCTCGAAGTATCAGCCATTCTTCCAAGTCACCAGCTTGCTCTGCAATACAATTCTTGTATTTTAAAACACCCACTTCAGAAAAAGGAATGAGAATGGGCAGATTTTTTTTGTAAAAAACAGTCACACAAGGAGGGACAGGGGGCTTGATAGGTCCAGCATACAAGCCCCCAAGTTACTGCTGCACAGACAAGGTATGCTGTTCCTAGGGGTGACAAGGAGGTGTCCAGGAAATAGAGAGAAAAACCTGAAAGGAGGCAGGACACATGCTTCATCATAGGGCAGCTCATCGTTGGGCTGGCGCTGCAATGTCCAACGGACCCCGCAGGGGGCTCTACGCCGGAAGTATTCTCAGTTTGCGGTCATGAAGTTAGATGGTATGTATGTGAGGGTGCCTTTATATAGTAAATAGAAGTGGGATATTGAATGTATGGTAAAAAAGGCTCCTGGATTCTCCAACCCTTTTATTCGTGGAGTACCGGGCTATGATTAAAAACAAACTAGAGAGTCAATGACTGAAAGGGGAATTTTAAACCCTTGTCAGTACTAATGAGTTGTGCAGGGGGTCAACATGTTTCTTGCCTCAAAAGTATATCGAGGGGATCCAGGCAATTCTTCAGGACATTCAAAAATCCTTGTCTACTCTAAGGGGGTGGCATGTGGTGTTCTGCCTATTGGAACTATGTTTCACGTCTCCTTAACCCCTTAAGTGCTGCCGTCGGCCAACGGTCGTCACGGGCACTACCTCCCCAGTGCTGCGTGCGACCGCTGGACGTCCAGTTCAGCACCGGATAATGGACAGCGCAGCACTGGGGAGGTTTGTTTACTAGCTCCCAAGTGGTTAAATATGAATTCAGTAAAAAAACCTGGAAGTGTAAAAACATGAAAGACTAATAACAGAGGTATAGGTATACTTTGTGGAAATTGTTGCACTTAGAAGAGGAAGTGGAGGTGCCTCTACAGGGACGTAACAGAGATGCTTGCTACATGTTGGGCAGAAGACCCACTGTGGTCCTTGTGGTGCTGGGGTCAGAACCTACCCTCAGGCAGTCCGTCCTTGGGATGGGCGGCCTGAGGGTGGGTTGTGGCTAATCCTGGGCAGAGTTTGCGGAGTTGTGCTACGCAGAACTCTACAAAGTGGCAAAAAAACTCCACTGCGCTACACGGAGCTCCGCAAGCAATGGAGTTCCATCGAAAAATGCTGATCGTGGTGATTGTACAGTGCGGATGCTTGTCCGCAGTGTGCAATCATCATGAACGGCACCTTACACAGCACAAGCAGTCCCTTCTTTCCCTTTTCTGCTGCTCGAGTAGATATTTAATCGAGCAGCAGCTTTCTCAACATGAACAAGCAGTTTCTCATCATGAGTGTTCGAGAGCAAACGTGACTGCTCGCAATGACAAACCTGACCACCCCGCATTGAGAAATCTCACTGGAATGTTTATTTTCTACACTCACGCTCTCCAACTTGATGTTGACGATCGTTAACAAGGAAAAATCTAGTTGGGAGGTTCATTTTCCTTGCTCTCGGTCACCAACTTGATGTTGAAGATCGCAAGTGGGGGAAAAACCTCCATGAGCTCCACGTAACGTGGAGTGTGGGAAACTCAGCAAACTCTGCGAGCGGAGTGTAGTTCACCGTCCAGGCTTAGTTGTGACCCCAGTACCACGAGGACCACAGTATACCACCAGTAATAGCTCTTTTATATTTTTTTCACTTTCAGGTTCTCTACCTAATCTATCAGTCTGTTTTTAATCATGGCCCAGGTATTCCCCAAATATAAGGGTTGGAGAATCCAGGAGCCATTTTTACTATACATTCACTATCCCACTTCTACTCTCTATATAAAGGCACCCTCACATATGTACCATCTAGCTTCATGATGGCAAACTGAGAAGACGACCGGCAAAGACCCCCTGCAGGGTCCGTTGGGTATTGCAGCACCGGCCCAAAGAGCAGCTGCTCTAAGATGAAGCATGACACCCTTCGGGGTGTGTGAGAGCCCTTGCTCCTTATAGGAGCTATCCCTGGATGAGTATGCCCACCTTTACTCCATTTAGCACCTTATGGGAACTAGCCACCACTCCCGTGGCTTGCCTTCTTGCTATTTTTTGTCTCTATTCCGCCCGTCCCCTCTTTGTCACCCCTAGGAACAGATTTTTTTTGTACCAAGGATCAAGTAGTGTGACACAGATGTACTCTTTGGACGTGATGATACCATGATATCATGTTGTAGCCTTATATTACAAGCCAAGTGAATGTTTAAGCTCCCAACCAAGATTGCCCCCATCGCCGCCACCGACGACATCAGGACCCTGCTAGACAACGGGGAGACTGCAGCACTCATTTTCCTAGACCTCTCCGCCGTCTTCGACACCGTCTGCCACCGCACACTACGCGCACGCCTCCACACTGCAGGGATCTGAGACAAGGCTCTGGAATGGACCACCACCTTCCTCTCCAGCAGAACCCAGAGCGTCTGCCTCCCCCGTTCTGTTCCAAAGCTTCAAAGATCATCTACAGCGTACCCCAAGGATCCTCCCTCATCCTGACACTGTTCAACATTTACATGGCCCAGCTCGCGCATGTCACCCGGCAGCACAACCCCAACATAATCTTCTACACCGATCACACTCAACTCATCCTCCTCCTCACCAAGGACCCCATCACCACCAAAGCTAACCTGCATGAAGGAATGAAGGCCGTCGCCGACTAGATTGAGATCAGCCGTCTGAAGCTGAACTTTGACAAGACGGAGGTCCTCATCCTCGGCTCCAACCCTTCAGCCTGGGACGACTCCTAGTGGCCAACGGCACTGGGTGCAGCCCCGACCCCCACCGACCACGCACGTAACCTGGGAATCATCCTCGACTCAACGCTCTCAATGACCAAGCAAGTCAATGTCCTACTCCTGCTTCAACACCCTCCGCATGCTCTGCAAGATCTACAGCTGGATCCCGACAGATACAAGAAAGACAGTCACCCAAGCCCTCGTCAGCAGCAAACTCGACTACGGAAACGCCCCCTTCGCGGGAACCCCGACCAAGCTCATCAATCGACTACAACGCATCCAAAACGCCTTGGCACAACTGATCTTCGATGTTCCACGACACGGCCACATCCCCCCCGACCTGAGAAACCTGCACTGGCTCCCCGTCAACAAGAGGATATCCTTCAAGCTCCTCATATACGCGCACAAGGCACTCCACAAGACCGGCCCAGCCTACCTCAACAGACGGCTCTCCTACATCCCCAACTGCCAGCTACGCTCCGCCGTCCTCCCACTCGCCATCGTCCCACGCATCCGAAGAACAACCACTGGCGGGAGATCCATCTCCCACCTCACCGCCAAAACATGGAACACCCTCCCACTGAGCCTACGACAGACCCATGACCTGCTGCCCTTCAGGAGGATACTAAAGACCTGGCTGTTTGATCAGTAGCGACCCCCACCTCCCTCCCCCAGCACCTTGAGACCTTCGCGGGTATGTAGTGCGCTTAACAAATGACTGATTGATTGACTGATTGTAAATCAAACAATTTTCTGGAGCCAACATTTAGATGATTAAAAAACAGAAGGATCATAGGAGTAGACCATAGAGGTTAATTCATTTTTGCTAAGTAAGTTTATAAAGGCTGCTGGACTTGGCCCTTTTTGCAGGGTCATCCCTGAAATTTTTGCTTCCTCCTGTATTTTGTCTGACCATTTTTTGTTGGTTTTAGGACTCTGGGCACTTTACCACTGCTGATCAGTGCTAAAGGGCTTATGCTCTCCATATTGTAAATTGACGTATGGATTAGTGACGCCAAGACTGGCTAGTTTGGTTTACTTGTCAGACCCCAGTGTAGTGCACTGCATGTGCCCATGGCTTGTAAATGAAATGCTGCAGGTGGGCTTGCAGCACTGGTTGTGCCTCCCACAGAAGCAGCCTGTAAAGTGTGTCTCAGGTCTGCCATTGCAGAGCCTGAGTGCAGTCTGGTACTGCCATGTTGACTGGGAAAGTGCACCCACTTGCCAGTCCCAAAGCTTCCATTGTCTGCATATTAGTCACCCCTATGGTAGGCCCAAGGGCAGGGTGCATTGTAGGTAAAAGGCAGGACATGCCCTGGTGTGGGTGGCATGTCCTAATAGTGAATTACATCCGTTTTCGTTTTTCTCTATTGCAAGGCTACCTGTTCCTGATAGGCCAGAATGGGCAGTTTGATTATAACATCTCATAATCCTAACTGACTGAGGAAACTAGGTAGAAATTCGAGTTTGGTATGCCTGAACTCAGAATGATAAAATACACATTTTAGTGAAGTTGGTTTTAACATTCTGTGTTTGAAAATACCACTTTTAGAAAGTGGGTATTTTCTTGCCTAACTGTCCAAGCCTGCCTCTGCTAGGTTGTGTATTCCTTGTCTGGAGTTTGTGTGACAGGAGCTGGGGGATACCAGGAGACATAAGTGAGTCAGCACAGGGGTGAATAGAGCTATCTGAATGTAGATGAGTGGGAGGAGTTGCACCTGGGACCTGAATAGGGCTGTGTCTGCCTTCCACAATGCTGGTTCTACCCCCTGTGGTGCGTCTGATGTCCCTGGCCCACACTGTCAAAAGAAAGAAGGAGTATTGTCAACAAAGTGTTCCAGGACTGCACATAACTGGTTTGGACTGGGTACAGGACCCTCTGGCTTCAGAGGACAAAGGATTTGCCAGTATAAATATTGGGACCCAGACCCAAGAACTTTAGTTCACTTTTCGAAAACAAGAAGAAACCTTTGCTGAGGAGAGAAACCAGTGGATCTGAGGAAGAGACTATCCCTAAGCGGTGTGATGTCTGGGGGATTGGCCTGCAGTGGTTGCCTGACTGCCTACGAAAGGAGAAAGGACTTTGTGCTACTTTCATATAACTTGTGATGGATCTCCAAGAGCTTGAGATAGAGTTTGCCTCCTGCTGAAGTCTCAGGGACAACAGACTTCACCCACCAGCTGCCAAGAGTTCATTGGAAGTGCCTGCAGTTGTATTGGGCTTTCAGAGGAACTACTGTCACAAGGAGCTGGAAGACCGACTCACGAAGAAGAAGAGTGTCGCTGCCGCATTCGCTGTTATCGCATCACTGAAGTAGGGTGTTGCCGCTGCCGCTTCGCCTCGCAGAAGCATCTTGCATTGCCGGAGTAGAGTGTCCCCGTCGCACCAGATGCCATCACATCACCGGAGAAGCATGTCGCAGGGCCTGTTGCGGCTCAGAACAATCGTTGAGTCGCCGCACGGCCGTCGGACATGCACGCATCGTGTCGCATCAAGGAGAAGACGCCATTTATGTTTAATTGCACCGAATCTTCATCGCATCACGACGCTGCTGGTCGCATCGCCATGAAAGCGCAGTAAGAAACCGATGCATCGCCTTCCCACGCCGAGAAGAACCGATGCATCCCCTATGCATCAGTAGGGACTGGACGCATCACCATTCTTGTGTGTAAGAAACCAACACATCACATTCCCTGCATCACTTTCGTTGTATAGCGTTACGCATCCAAAGATACATTGAACACAAAGTGTCGCATTTACCATTTAAAGGCAACTAAGCTATTTCTACTATTTTTAAAGTACGGTATTGTGGATTTTTGTTGTTTGTGGTCTTGTGTTAATTCTATATAAAAATAGCTCTTTTTATACTACAACTTGTGTGGTGTCCATCTGTAGTGTTGTCACTGGGTTACTGTATGTGTTCACAAATGCTTTACACACTGCCTCTGAGATAAGCCTGTCTGCCCGTGCCGAGCTACCAAGGGGGTGAGCAGGGTTTATTTTAGGAGTGTACTCCCTTACCCTGACTAGACACAAGGGTCCCTATTTGATCAAAGGTACTTACCTCTGCCAACTAGTGACCCCCACATCTAACAAAGGCCAATCACCTCCAGGGAAAAAATGATCGCCCATCGCTCAGCCCCCAAGCATTGCAAATCAATTATCTCAAGAAGGTTCCCCGCATTGTAGTTCAAAACACACCCTCCATCACTGTCAGCCACCACATCAGGAATCATCAAACATCATCATTTACTCACCGTTGCAATAGATCAGCTAACACACTTGATTCAATTTCTGACCAATCATCCTCTTCTTCCTACTGTACTGTTAAAGGAACAGTGTAATTGTGTGGTATAAAATGTTGGTTCGTTTTGCTCAAAGTCATCTCTCCATGTTTTGAGGTGAGAGACTGGTCCTTCTCATTGTAACATCTGCACAAGCTGCCCTGAACACACGCTCAGCAGGGGCACTAGCTACAGGGCAAGCCAGATACTTTATTGCCAGCCTGCTGAGCTTTGGCCATTGGTAAATCTTCCCATACCAGTACATCAATGGATTTTGATCCACATAGACCTCCTTTGGATCATCCAGATACTCCTAGAACATTCTGTGCATGGTCATTTGTGCTGCCAGTTGCTAATCCTGTTTTGCCATCAACTCTGCACCGAACATAAGCCTTGCCGATTGAAACCAGTACAATGCAGAGGTTGGGTCCGGTCCTTCTCTTGTTGTTGCCAGTGTTCTGGAGGATGGTGCTGTTGCCTGCTGTGAGGTAAGACTGCTCTCTCTGGAAGTTGAAGGCGGCCGCACCTTAGAACTGCGTGGTGGGTCTCGAAGTATCAGCCATTCTTCCAAGTCACCAGCTTGCTCTGCAATACAATTCTTGTATTTTAAAACACCCACTTCAGAAAAAGGAATGAGAATGGGCAGATTTTTTTTGTAAAAAACAGTCACACAAGGAGGGACAGGGGGCTTGATAGGTCCAGCATACAAGCCCCCAAGTTACTGCTGCACAGACAAGGTATGCTGTTCCTAGGGGTGACAAGGAGGTGTCCAGGAAATAGAGAGAAAAACCTGAAAGGAGGCAGGACACATGCTTCATCATAGGGCAGCTCATCGTTGGGCTGGCGCTGCAATGTCCAACGGACCCCGCAGGGGGCTCTACGCCGGAGAGTCTTCTCAGTTTGCGGTCATGAAGTTAGATGGTATGTATGTGAGGGTGCCTTTATATAGTAAATAGAAGTGGGATATTGAATGTATGGTAAAAAAGGCTCCTGGATTCTCCAACCCTTTTATTCGTGGAGTACCGGGCTATGATTAAAAACAAACTAGAGAGTCAATGACTGAAAGGGGAATTTTAAACCCTTGTCAGTGCTAATGAGTTGTGCAGGGGGTCAACATGTTTCTTGCCTCAAAAGTATATCGAGGGGATCCAGGCAATTCTTCAGGACATTCAAAAATCCTTGTCTACTCTAAGGGGGTGGCATGTGGTGTTCTGCCTATTGGAACTATGTTTCACGTCTCCTTAATTATGAATTCAGTAGAAAACCTGGAAGTGTAAAAACATGAAAGACTAATAACAGAGGTATAGGTATACTTTGTAGAAATTTTTGCGCTTAGAAGAGGAAGTGGAGGTGCCTCTACAGGGACGTAACAGAGATGCTTGCTACATGTTGGGCAGAAGACCCACTGTGGTCCTTGTGGTGCTGGGGTCAGAACCTACCCTCAGGCAGTCCGTCCTTGGGATGGGCGGCCTGAGGGTGGGTTGTGGCTAATCCTGGGCAGAGTTTGCGGAGTTGCGCTACGCAGAACTCTACAAAGTGGCAAAAAAACTCCACTGCGCTACACGGAGCTCCGCAAGCAATGGAGTTCCATCGAAAAATGCTGATCGTGGTGATTGTACAGTGCGGATGATTGTCCGCAGTGTGCACTCATCACGAACGGCACCTTACACAGCACAAGCAGTCCCTTCTTTCCCTTTTCTGCTGCTCGAGTAGATATTTAATCGAGCAGCAGCTTTCTCAACATGAACAAGCAGTTTCTCATCACGAGTGTTCGAGAGCAAACGCGACCGCTCGCAATGACAAACCTGACCACCCCGCATTGAGAAATCTCACTGGAATGTTTATTTTCTACACTCACGCTCGCCATCTTGATGTTGACGATCGATAACGAGGAAAAATCTAGTTGGGAGGTTCATTTTCCTTGCTCTCGGTCACCAACTTGATGTTGAAGATCGTGAGTGGGGGAAAAACCTCCATGAGCTCCACGTAACGTGGAGTGTGGGAAACTCAGCAAACTCTGCGAGCGGAGTGTAGTTCACCGCCCAGGCTTAGTTGTGACCCCAGTACCACGAGGACCACAGTATACCACCAGTAATAGCTCTTTCATATTTTTTTCACTTTCAGGTTCTCTACCTAATCTATCAGTCTGTTTTTAATCATGGCCCAGGTATTCCCCAAATATAAGGGTTGGAGAATCCAGGAGCCATTTTTACTATACATTCACTATCCCACTTCTACTCTCTATATAAAGGCACCCTCACATATGTACCATCTAGCTTCATGATGGCAAACTGAGAAGACGACCTGCAAAGACCCCCTGCAGGGTCCGTTGGGTATTGCAGCACCGGCCCAAAGAGCAGCTGCTCTATGATGAAGCATGACACCCTTCGGGGTGTGTGAGAGCCCTTGCTCCTTATAGGAGCTATCCCTGGATGAGTATGCCCACCTTTACTCCATTTAGCACCTTATGGGAACTAGCCACCACTCCCGTGGCTTGCCTCCTTGCTATTTTTTGTCTCTTTTCCGCCCGTCCCCTCCTTGTCACCCCTAGGAACAGATTTTTTTTGTACCAAGGATCAAGTAGTGTGACACAGATGTACTCTTTGGACGTGATGATGTCATGATATCATGTTGTAGCCTTATATTACAAGCCAAGTGAATGTTTAAGCTCCCACCAAGACATGAACTTCAGTGTTTTTATTCATACCTGTGGGGGCGAACCTTTCGGACACTTTCTTTAGCTGATCCTCTAGGAGATAAAACAATGGGATAGCTTGGCCCATCATACTGTCCTCCTTGCTTACTTCCTGTGTGGAAAGAGAGGACCATCTGTGTTAGGCATTTTGCCAGGTGTCATTTGTCTGCATCTATGGTCATAGCTTTCCCAATTGCATCCCCTCCTGTTTTAATGACAGTCATTGATCTATTTGAACTGCTTAAACAGACGTTGCTACATGTAATAGGTTGAATTTAAACCTGTTGGCGCCTCTTGAATCAGGGCTTTAACTAGTGCTGTATTATTATGCTGAACAGTCCACAACTGCTTTTAGTCTTTATAAACAATGGCTGAAACGAGTACAAATTCTTCCGCAAGTGGTCAGTATATTGCTGACCATGTCTTCTTTTCTTCTTTTTTGAGTAAGGTGTGCACCACCTGGTTGATGCAATGGTCCAAATACAGGACCCTGAAATAGACTCCATCTGACATGGCCTTGACTATGCTACTGCCATTGTCTGTGGCAACAAATCTAATTCTGAGACCTCAGGTTGACAGCCATTCACACACCTTGCTGTTAAATACCTCCAAGATGTTTACAGTTGTGTGTGATATCTCAATGGCGAAAATGGCCACTGTTGATTGCTGCAAATGCTCTTAAAACTGCCATCAGTGCAAAGACATGCAGATATCTTTTGCTTTACCCCTTCAAAAGAGATCCTGTGTGCAGTGTTGCTTAGGTAATCAGTTTCCTGACAAAATTTCAACATATGTGTCATCAGGTAGATAGTGTGAACAATCAATCAATCAATCAATCATGAAATTTGTAAAGCGCACTACTTACTCGTGAGATTCTCAAGGTGCTAGGGAGGGGGATGCTGCTACAGCTCGAAGAGCCAGGTCTTGAGTAGTCTCCTGACAGTAAGTAGGTCTTGGGTCTGCCGTAGGAGGATGGGGAGGGTATTCCAGGTCTTGGCGGCAAGGTAGGAGAATGATTTGCCGCCAGCAGTTGCTCTTCGGATGCGGGGGACGGTAGCGAGGGCATGGGCAGCAGAGCAGAGCTGGCGGTTAGGGGTGTAGATGGTGAGTTCTCTATTGAGGTATGCTGCTCCTGTGTCGTGGAGTGCCTGGTGTACGTGGGTGAGATATTTGAAGGTTGTCCTCTTGTTGACGGCCAGCCAGTGCAGGTCTCTCAGGTAGGGTGTGATGTGGCTGTGTCAAGGGATGCCGAGGATCAGGTGGGCAGAGGCGTTCTGTATGTGTTGCAGTTGTTTCAGCAGTTCGGCCGGGGCTCCCTTGTAGAGGGCATTTCCTTAGTCCAGCCTGCTGCTGACAAGGGCCTGGGTGTCCGTTCTTCTTGTTGTTAGGTTTCGAGGCAAGTCACCTTTTCATGACCATGCTCCTGATATCACATGACTTACCTGTGGAGATATAAGCTGGGTCCGCCCTTTCAACGGTGCTTGGTATCTTTCTATGTAGGTTTCAGGTCCCGGGCTCTGGCCGTTGTTTGGATCTAGTCAGCTGTTGCTCATGGGCTCGTGAGCATTTTCCTGGACATTTCCCTTGTTCCTGATTTCCCTGATCCTTCCTTGTTGGTCCCTCCTTCCTCCTCTTTGTTCCTTGTGGTGTTTCCTGGCGTTACTTGTGGCGCTGCTGTGCTTGGACTGACAGGGGGTGCTGGGGCTCCAGCTCCCTCATTGTGCACGGGGACCTTGTATGTCAGACGAAATTGGAGTGCTTACTGTGGAGTATAGGGAATAGCGTGATAGCACGAACTGAGACGCGCTTTACTTCCGCGTAGTTTTGGATCCTATCAGCTTCCTTGTGCCGGTTTGGACGTTTTCGGTACTTGCGGGTTGACATGGGGAACGCGCTGGAAGTCCCTTTCTTCCTGTGCCTTGCTCCTTGCATTTCCGATCATTCTTTATTTCAAACAAAGTGTAAGGGGGTTTTTTATGTCGCTTATTCGACTTTTTCCCCCTTATTGCGGGTTTTTGTCCTTGTGGGAAGATTGCTTCTTGTTTATACTACTTTGAGTTGGCCTCTCCTCTAGATATCGTGTTAACACATCGGATTCCTCCACAAGACGCATCCTGCATTAAAAATCGGTAAGGAGGTCATTGTGTAATGGTGGGGCATGGTCATGGGTCAAGGTGGATGAGGGTTGTTATAGCTTAGACAAGTAAAGGAGTGTCTTGTTTTATAGGTGCAGAGACGTGGAGGCAAAGAACCCCCTGGCCTTTCCTACTCAGGTGGAAGCAATCTCTTTGTCCTTTTCCCTTGTTATTTTTTCCCGCCCCCTCCCCTTCGCTCATTTGTTTACTCATTGTCTACCATCTAGTGAGTGACACTTGGGCAGGGGTAGTGGATTGGGCCATACATCGTTCCTGCAGTGTACGGGTATTGGAGGTGGACACTAACACTTGTATCGGTTGGGATCCACATGTAGATCTTCAGGAGCATGCGGATGGTGTTGAAGCAGTAGGATAAGACAGCGTTGACTTGCTTGGTCATGGAGAGTGTTTGATCGAGGATGAATCCCAGGTTGCGTGCATGGTCTGTGGGTGTTGGAGCTGCTCCCTTGGCAGTCAGCCACCAGGAGTACTCCCAGGCTGAGTGGGTGGAGCCGAGGATGAGGACCTCCGTCTTTTCCAAGTTCAGCTTCAGACGGCTGTTCTTCATCCATTCGGTGACGGCTTTTATTCTTTTGTGGAGGTTGGTTTTGGCGGTGATGGGGTCCTTGGTGAGGGAGAGGATCAGCTGTGTGTCGTCGGCGTATGAGATGATGTTGAGGTCATGCAGTCTGGTGACATGGGGGATGGGGCCATGTAGATGTTGAACAATGTCGGGCTGAGGGATGATCCTTCGGGTACGCTGTAGATGATCTTGGAGGCCTCAGACCAGAAAGGGGGAGGCGGATGTTCTGGGTTCTGCCAGAGAGGAAATAAGTGGTCCATTCCAGAGCCAGTGTCTTGGATCCCTGCATTGTGGAGGCGTTTGCGTTTGCGTAGGGTGCGGTGGCAGACGGTGTTGAAGGGGGCTGATAGTTCTGGGAGGATGAGGGTCGCCGTTTTGCCTTTGTCCAGCAGGGCCCTGATACCGTCAGTGGCAGCGATGAGGGCGTTTTTGGTGCTGTGGTTGCTGCGGAATCCGGACTGGGACGGGTCTAGGAAGTTGTTATCCTCGAGGTAGTGGGTCAGTTGTCTGTTGACGGATTTATCGATAACCTTTGCTGGGAAGGGGAGTAGAGAAATGGGCCGTAAGTTCTTGAGGTCTCTCGGGTCCACCTTGGGTTTCTTGAGCAGGGCGTTGATCTCGACGTGCTTCCTTGCGGAGATGGGGCGCAATGGTCGCGCTGGCTTTGTTGAAGACGTGGTGTGGGCATGGGTCTGCCGGGAAGCCGGAGTGGATGGTATTCATGTTCTTGATGGTTTTGGCGTTGTTGATGTGGGCAGGGGGTCGCTGTGGATGGTGGTCTTGGGGTCTGAGGTGTCGTTGGTTGGTGGGGTGGTCGGATTGTTGGGGGCCTTTTGGGTGCGGTGGTGAAAAGTGGGTTTCTGGAAGGTGAAATTAATGCATCAGTGGTCGGTCCAGTGGAGTTCAGTGGTGTGGCTGGAGACATTGGGGCTTGCGTAAAAGATGGGGTCAAGCGTGTGGTCGGGGAGTAATAGGTGGGTGCAGGGATGAGCTGCCTGAGACCAAGGTTGGCGAGGTTGGCGGTCAGGGTGGAGGAGTTGGTGTGGTTATAGTTCTCGAGGTGGAAGTTCATGCCTCCGAGGAGGATGAAGTCTGTGGAGGCGAGGGCGTGCGTGCTGATGAAGTTAGCAATGGAGTCGCTGAACTGAGGCCGGGATCCGGGTGGTCTGTAGATCAGCGTTCCTCTGAGGGTGGTGTTGGGATCAGTGTGGATCTGGAAGTACAGGTGTTCAGCGGTGCTGAGGGTGTCGTCGGAGTTGGTCGAGACCATGAGGGTGGTCTTGTGGATGATGGCGAGCTCACCTCCTACTCCATTGGTCCGGTCACTGCGGGTGATTTTGTAGCTGTCCGGGACAGCTATGGCGATGTCGGGTGCCGTGGAGTCGTTCACCCAGGATTCTGTCAGGAAGGCCAGGTCCGGGAGGATGTGTCGAGCAGGTCCCAGAGTTCGACAGCGTGTTTGCGTGCAGAGCTTGTGCTCAGCAGTATGCATCTGAGGTGGTTTGGTCCTGTTCTGGTGGATGGGTTGGCGACTTGGAGGCTGGTGAAGCTGCAGTTCTGACATGAGAAGGGGCCTTTGGTGCGCTTCGGGGCGGCCAGGAAGCATGAGTGTGCTCATCCGGTGTGTGGAGGGTGTTGGCGTCGTAGCGGCGTTGGGTATCGCGAGGGCCAGGGGTTCTGGTGCTGGGCATGGTCCAGGCGCGGATGGACACAGATGGGCTTGCCTTTGGCATGCCAGCAGCACATGCGCTGTGCGACCGCGCAGTAGCCGCCATAAGAAGGGGAGGTGGGAGGGAGTAGCAGCTGGGAGGTGGGGGTAGACGAATGGGAGAGCGAGGGGGCGGGGTCGCAGAGGACACAGCAGTGGGAAACTGGAGTGATGAATGGCGAGGGATACTGAAGGTAAAAATGGGCAAAAGGCAAACGGGCACAGTAATGGCAGAGGTGGGGAGGAGGGGAAACAAAAGATAATAAAACAAATACAGTGAAATTACAATAAAATTACTAAGAACATGAGCAAGAGCAAAGGAGGGTCTCGAACCCCTGTCAGCAGCAGCGACAGCTGGGCTAAGGGCATGGGCACACAGGCGGTGCTGTGCGGCATGGGGAGCGACCTGCCAAAGGGTCGCCCCCACCGCACAGAAGGGGAAGTGGGAGGGAGGAGCAGCTGGGAGGTCGCCCAGGTGGGGCAGACAAATGGAAGAGTGGGGGCGGGGCTGATGGGGACGCAGTGGGAGAAACGGGAGTGATGAACAGCGAGGGATACAGAAGGAAAAAATGGGCAAAAGGATACAGGGCACAGTAATGGACAGGTGGGAAGGAGGAGAAACAAAAGATAATAAAAGAAATTCAGTGAAATTACAATAAATTTAACGAGAACACAAGCAAGAGCAAAGAAGGGCCTTAAATCCCTGACAGCAGTAGCGGCAGCTGGGCTAAAGGCACAGGCACACAGGCGGTGCTGTGCGGGGTGTGGAGCAACCTGCCAAAGGGTCAAGGGTCGCTCTGCTCACCGCGCAGTGGGTGCCATAAGAAGGGGAGGTGGGAGGGAGGAGCAGCTGGGAGGTGGGGGCGGAGGAATGGGAGAGCAGGGGGCGGGGCTGCAGGGGACGCAGAAGCGGGAAACAGGAGTGATGAACGGCAAGGGATACAGAAGGAAAAAATGGGCAAATGGCAAACGGACACAGTAATGTTACAGGTGGGAAGAAGGGGAAACAAAAGATAATAAAACAAATACAGTGAAATTACAATAAAATTACTAAAAACATGAGCAAGAGCAAAGGAGGGCCTCGAACCCCTGTCAGCAGCAGCGGCAGCTGGGCTAAGGGCACGGGCACACAGGCGGTGCTGTGCACCGTGGGGAGCGACCTGCCAAAGGGTCAAGGGTCGCTCTCCTCACCGAGCAGCAGCCACCATAAGAAGGGGAGGAGCAGCTGGGAGGTGGGGGGCGGACGAATGGGAGAGCTGGGGCGGGGTCACAGGGGACGCAGCAGCAGGAAACAGGAGTGATGAACAGCGAGTGGTACACAAGGAAAAAATGGGCAAAAGGCAAAAGAGCACAGTAATGGCACAGGTGGGAAGGAGGGGGAAACAAAAGATAATAAAACAAATACAGTGAAATTACAATAAAATTATTGAGAACACGAGCAAGAGCAAAGGAGAGCCTCAAACCCCTGTCAGCAGCAGCGGCAGCTGGGCTAAGGGCACGGGCACACAGGTGGTGCTGTGCGACATGGGGAGTGACCTGCCAAAGGGTCAAGAGTCGCTCTACTCACCACACAGTGGCCGCCACAAGAAGGGGAGGTGGGAGGGAGAAGCAGCTGGGAGGTGGGGGCGGACGAATGGGAGAACAGCATTTTGCTATAAATCTTGTCCGACCAACTGCAGCACATCATGATGCAGTGCTGGAATAGCAACTCTGGCAAAATAGGTCCGACTTGGTACCTTCCATTTCTGGCTGATGGCTGCCACAATTTCTAAGAATTCCACCCCTTCCACAAACGAAAAAGCGAGGAGGTCCAGCGCTAATATTTTTGCCAGCTTCCCAGTGCTCAAATGTGCAGTTGGGTGGCTCCGATTGGAGTGCCTCTCCTGCCTAAACATGCCCCATACTAGTACTCTAGATTTTCTTCTTTTCTGGGGCCACTGACACGTGTCTATTGAAAAGTAGATGGTGGTGGAGGACTCAATGTGCCTCGTGGTGGGACAGTGGTGTCTAAATCTCACTCTGAATCTTGTGCCATTGTGAAGTCGCAGATGTCGGTTTAATCTGCTGGTGCACTGCTGGGGACAGGGCTGCTTTGTGTGAAGATGTAACCCTGTTCTTCCGCATCATCATGTTCCACTGTGATTTTAAGTTGTTTCTTCCACTTGATTGGGTTGTGTTTTTCATATGGGTCATTTGGCATCTAGTACCATAATGTGGACCAGGCTTACCTCTACGAACATGTGTGAAGCAAATGTGACACACTGCAATGTGTTCCCCCTCTTTGCTAACCGTAAAAAGTCCCAAACTGGGGAGGAGTACTTTTTTACCATGCCACTGACAATGCTTGAGCTAGAACTGGAGATAGGTGGGTGTATTGCCAATAGCCTCTCTTCTTCTGAGGTAGGGGTTGGGTCAGGTTTCAGCTGAGGTTTTACAAATATGGGAGCTCGTGTTGATGCTACCTGTGACACATCCCTCTGAGCAGGTTGAATAGCAGTGTCAGACTCCTCTATGTCACCTTCTACATTGACTGCATCATCGTCACCCTCATCATCATCCCCTTACATAAATCTAAGTCTTTCAGTAACATTTCTTTGCCCTTGCCTCTCCTATTGTCTACTGGACTCTGCTTGGGTCCACTCCATGTCCCTATCATTGTCATCAGAAGTGGTGCTTGGAGAAGGTGGTGGAGTAGTACCCTTCTTTTTCCTTGCTGGAGATCTGGGAGTCAATGATTCCAAAAGAGGAGGTTCTTGATCAGAAGGAAGCTCTTCCTGCTGTTCTGCTCCACATCTGGCAAATGTACTATTGCTGGCTGTGGTTGCTGTCCACTTTGCTCTGGTTCCTGAAATGATTGTATACTACTTTGCAAAAGGGTCAAATCCAATTCAGCGTCACCACTCATCGGCATCAACATGATTGCAGTGACTAACTGACTGACAGACATGGTCCTGGGCTTAGGTTGGGTGGTGCTGTTGGTGCAGGAGTGCAGCTCTCAGCTTCCTCCCTGGAGGGCGATGCAGCTGGCGCAAGTTAGCCTCGAAAAGGTTCTGGTCAGCACACCAGTGCTGGGAATTGACTTCTTCTTCTCCCCACTGGCCACTTTCTTGACAGCACCTTTCTTGGGGGCCATCTTGAAGCTGTCAGTTGGCAGTGGCACTTAGCTTCACAAGCTGAAGAAATGGTCATGTTGTGTAGTTAGTCATACATCACACCATGCACAGACCTTCTGTCTGGAAGTACTGTGGGTGATGTCTCTTCTCTTGTGCACCTAAAAGAAAATAAGCAAGAAGAACATCAGTGAAAAGTGGCGCTGTTACAGTTCAATTAGTAGTACAAACAAACAATATAATTTAGTGTGTTTACTTAATTGGTTATAAATTATTAACAATACAATGTATCCATTTGTAAGCCCACACTACCATAAACGTTCATATTGTACAGTCAGGAAGGATAAGAAAGAGCAACAACAACAAAAAACACAAGTAACTGTTTGCTCTATTTGAATCAATTTGGGATGTAGCACTCAGGGAGGTGCAGGTGACTATGGAATAATCCATAGACAATGAACTGCTGTTGTGCACCTGTAGCAGACAGGGTTGATGATGCATGTTAGAAAAATGGGGAAAATTAAATAAAAAATTAAATAGTAAAAAAATTTAAATCAGAATACATTATTTTTTTATGAAAACAATTAAAATAAAAACTAATTACATTAAAACGTGTAAATACATTCAAATAAAAAATATATAATTTGTTTTTTAAAAACATTAAAATTAAAGAAATTTAAAATACATATTTTTTTAAATAGGTGAAATTATGCTCTAGCAAATAATGTATTAAAGTAATATCTCATCCATCCATGCATGCTTATGGCAAAGTCACACTGGCTGGACGCACACAATGGCTGCCAGCCAGTGCCATATGTTCAACAACACTGAGCAAGAAGGCATGGGGAAAAAAGAAGACATGCAGGCCTACTGCAAAAGTACACTGGCTGCCTACACAAAACGCCCACCAGCCACATGGTGACCAACAACACCAATCAGCAAGGAAGCATGGCCACAGCAAAGAATACATGCAGGCCCATGGCAAAAGCACACAGGCTGACTCCACAAAATGGCCACGAGCCACATGGTCACAACAACAAGCAGGAGGCATGGAGAACAAATAATACATACAGGCCTATGGCAAAAGCACGTTGGCTGCCCACACAAAATGGCCACTAGCCACATGGTCACAACAACAAGAAAGACCGTATGGGGAACAAAGAACACATGCAGTCCTATGGCAAAAGCACACTGCTTGGCTGCACAAAATGGTCAAAAAGCAAGCAAGTAAGCATGACCACAACAAAGAAGATATGCAGGCCTATGGCAAAACAATACTGGCAACCTACACAAAATGGCCACCAGCTACATGGTCACAACAACAAGCAAGAAGGAATGAGGAACAAAGAACACATGCAGGCCCATGACAAAAGCTCACTTGCTGACTACACAAAATGGCCATCTACCACATGGTCAAACAGCAAGCAAGAAAGTATGGCCTCAAGAAAGAAGATATGCAGGCCTATGCAAAATTGCACTGGCTGCCTAAATAAAATGACACCAGCCACATGGTCACAACACCAAGCAAAAAGGCATGGAGAACAAAGAAGACATGCAAGCCTGTGCCAAAAGCACACTGACTGGCTACACAAAATGACCATCAACCTCATGGTCAAACAGCAAGCATGGAGGCATACCCACAACAAAGAAGACATGCAAGCCTATGGCAAAAGCATCATGGCTGCCTACATAAAATGGCCACCTGCCACATGGTAAACAGCAAGTAAGGAGGCATGGCCACAAACAAAGAGCAATTGCAGACGTATAAGTACTGACTGTACAAAATGGCTTCTGGCCACAAGGCATGATGGTGGCCTGCATGTGTTATGGCAAACACACTCAGAGACTGGCTAGTCAAAGGAGGCATGGTAAGGTAACATAGGAGAAAACAGTATTAATTCAGCAAAAGCCAAAAATGAAGATTTACTGAGGCAATATTTCTTACAACAAAACACATCCTCATGAGGCATCAAATATATTACCACACCTATACACTGTTTGTAACAATAACAACATGAAATACTCCCAAAAACACATTTAGTAATTTAATCCAATGCCATCCATGGACTAAATAATATTTTAAATCAAGGGAAACCACAGAAACAGGTGTTTCATGCACAAGTTGTGTATTAAATGTATATTGAAAATGTGTTACAAAGACATGAAGAAATTGTGCTAAACTGTGCAAAAAAGTTTCCTTCACAAAAGAAGAACAATTAAATTCCCACCCACCACAAGAAATAAAAAAATCAAATAAGAAAACAAACGAATTCAGGTGTATGCCCCAAATCAAACAAAACAACACCCGTATACACCAGTTTTTGAACTTACTTGTGAAATCTCAAATAGATATTAATTAAATCTTATGGTATATATGTAGCAGACAAGGAGAGTGATCCTTCCAGCCCCAAATACAAATGAAAAGCGACCAGGAGATGGACAAAGCGATGGGAGGAGCCTGCTAGACAGGAACATGAAGTTTGAGTCTCTGGGGTACTTCTTTCCTGTTGAAAAAAGAGTTCTTGCACAAAAAACAACTCTATCAGCCAGTTGGAGACAAAATTCCACTAGAAAAACCTCTCAGCTGCATCTTAAGCATAAAAGCTGCTTGCGACCGGATGACGTGTGAGTGAGTGTGAAGTCTTGCTGGAGCTCTATAGCAGTGCTTGAAGTCTCTTGCGTGCTCGCAAGCATCCCACGAGTATCTTGTAACAAACCAGTCAGAGACCCAATACACCCTTGGAGGCTTGGACAAATAAACAAGTATTAGGTAGAGATGCCTACAAGAGATTTTATTCACTGATCTTGATCAAATTTTATATGAACTTATTACTGATATGTTAAGCCCCAAATAGTGACTAAACGTTGAAAAAATCTAAGCATCCATGTTGTTGTTCATAAAATGAATTATCAGCAGAACAATTAGTGAAACACGGGTATATACTTTTTTCTGGGTACCCAGTTTTAATGTGAAACAATTATGTAAGGGGTACATTTAAAGACAATTAAACACCATGATGGAAGGTACAAAAAAGAACCTACAAATCATGAGTGTAAACAACCATTCTAAAAGTATAAAGGGAGGGAAATGAATCGAAAACAATAGAAAACAATTCCTCAAACAATTCAAAGGTTATGTGTGTAACAGTCGACGTTTTGGACTGTTATGGTGATTTCGTCCATCAGACCACCTTCAGGACTTATACTTGTTTGTAAACCAAGTCCCTCTAATCGTGTTCGGTGGTTAGTTCGAACCAGAATAATCGAGTTTTGAAAACGCTGAAAAGAGCCTCACGAATAAGCTCCTATCGTGATATAGAAGAAAAATGTCTGTATCGATACAGTAAACAAGAGAAAACCAAGCCTGTCTATCTCAAACAGAAAGGCAGAAGTCTCTTTCCGAGGTTTCAAAAGTTGAAATGAATGATGGTGAACAAAAATCCAATGTAGCAAGTAAAAAAAAAGGTGTGTCTCGTGGTCAAACTCAGGAAGGAAAAAGTCTCTTTCCAAAATATAAAAAGTTGGGGAGAGTAATAGTGAATCAGATCTCCAAAACAGTGAGATAAAAAGTGGCTCAAAATTTTTAAAGCGTACAAAAAGATTATGTCCCAGTGGAAATCAAATGAAATAGAATCTAATCAAAGTCAAACACCACCATTAATTCCTTCCAAACAATTGGTCTATTTTAATTGAATCATAATATTTGAATAAATCAGTACATACAATGGAAAACAAATCCTAAATGGATATAAACAGGTGCACATAGGAGTGCAGTGATAGGTGTATAGGAAGGATTGTGAAAAAGGACAGTGGTGTATACATATATACAGTAATCAGATAATTGTAAACTATCCCAACAGTCTTACTGTCTAATCAGTAAATGTCAAGTCATAACATATTCTCAGATAAACATTCTCTGTCATATATGTCTGACATAAAAAACAGAAGTGTCGACGTTTCGACCCCTAAACGGAACAGCCAATTTCACACATTCTGGGCGGGGTCTTCATAACACTGCTTTAAAGGGACTGATATTTATCAGGCAGCATTAAGCCAAAAAAAGTGGCCTAGTGCTGCCTGATAAATATCACCCAGGCTGCTGCGCCAGGGAATGTCACAAAAAGTGAAGTTCGATGGTGCAAGAGGCCTCATAAATGAGGCCCTATGAGTTCTATTTCCAAGAAGGACTTTGTATTGCTATGTCTGTCGCACTTGGAGTCTTTAAGAGCCTCAATGGAAATAAAGAAATGTACTATGATTCAGCATCAGCTAACCCTGGTTACTCCCTGTATACAACTATATTTGGTTTGGTGCATAGGAGGGTATGACAGGTACGTTGTTACCAGATTTAAGTTCGATAGTTTCCACTGGTTAGTTAGCTTTCCCACAGTAAATGATTGGTCTAGAGATTTATGTCAATGTCCATGTGATAAGATGTGTTCCCAATCAACAATACATGTGATTTTATTCTGCAAATGTTATTTACTCGAAAGATCAAGATGGATTTTGCCAGGGTTATAGAGATGGGGGTGGAAGCAATGCCGCCCTGCCTTTTGTTTATATTTGCAACTGTTGGAAAATGCTTATTGTGTAGGCGTAATGACTGGATTTTTGAAAAGAATATTGAGAAAAAGGAAAGAAAAAGGATAACTGGTTAATCCTGGTATGAAGCTGGTTACTACATACAATTTTAGTATGTCCTTCAGATGATTATTAGATTTAATTGATGGGAACTGTTAGGATTGAGACTCTTGTATAGATGGAAATGTGTGTATTTTTAATTCTGAAATTGTTTTACATGTTACTTTAATGATTTTTAAGGTCAAAAAAGCAAATAAAGAATATTTGATTTGATTTGAGTGGGAGTGGAAGTAGGTGCATGAGTGTCTCATTGGGTCTTAGAATGAGTGCAACAGTGTCTGAGTGGGTCTGTCATGTCAATAGGTGTGTGTGAGTGTCTGAGTGGGTCTCTGCATGGATGTGTGAGTCTCGATTGGGTCAGTAACTGGATGCTTGAGTGTCTAAGTGAGTGAGTGAATGGGTGCATGAGTCTGTGAGTAGATCTGGGTTTGAGTGCTTGAGTGTCTGAGTGGGTCTGTGAGTGGATGCCTGAATCTGTGAGTGGGTCTGTAAGTAAATATGTGACTGTCTGAGTGGGTCTGTGAGTGATAGTGTAACTGTCTGAGTGGGTCTATGAGTGTGTGTCTGAGGCGCTCAGTTGGTCTGTAACTGGGAGCATGAGTGTCTAAGTGGATCTCTGTGTGGAGGTGTGAGTGGATAAGTGTGTCTTTGACTGAGTGAATAAGTGTCTGAGTGGGTGCATGAGTGTCTGAGTGGGTCTGTGAGTGGGTGCATAATAATATGAGTAGCTCTGTGAGTGGGTACAGAAGTATCAATTGCTCTGTGAGTGGGTACATGAGTGTCTGACTGTATCTGTGAATTAATTTGTGAGTTTCTCAGTGGGTCTGTGGGTAGATGTATGAGCATCTGAGTGGGTCTGTCACTGTGTTTGTAAGTGATTGAATGGGTCCGTGAATGGGTACATGAGTCTCTGAGTGGATCTATGAGTGGGTGCATGAGTCTCCCACTGGGTAGTTGAGTAGATGCATGAATGTTTAAGTGGGTCTGAGAATTTTTAATATGTATAGTATTAGTTCATGTCAGCACACTTTACTATTTTGCATGAAATGGGAGTCTCCACAAATAATAGCAGCCTTTATAAATTGTTATCTTAAGGGGGAGAGGCTTCTAACTGCAGAAGGTCTGATGAACAAAATGTAAAGATGGCACTACAGTGATTTGATCTAAATAGATTATAACATGATTTTAAGTTCTTGATAAACATTATGTAATGCCGATAGTACTTTGATGTGCCTTTCTGTGATAATATTTCATCTCAAAGTGGATCGGACATTAATGGTAATGGGCTTGTTAAACTTTTAATCTTAATACAAGGCCGATACTATAGAAACTTTTTTATCGAATCGAAGCAGCAAACAATTGTAAAATTGATAGAGGTATGATGTATTGGCACCTTAGATATGGAGGCATAGGCCGGTCTGTGTACCATTTGATTCCTTCTAAGTGTCTACAAGGTTTTATATATATACTAACATGTCCTTGAATATAAGATTATAACACTATTAGAAAGATACGACAAACGCAAAATGCTAGTATAAATAATATTTATGAATTTTAGCGTTGTTCAAAATGAAATTGTTGAAGGTTGATCGAGAAGAATCATTGCACTTTCAATGCTTTATTTGTAAAATTTATTTTGGTTTTTAATAACTAAAATAAAACTACCTTTGAGTGGGTCTGTGAGTGGATACATGAGTATCTGAATGGGTCTGTGGATGGGCGCATGAGTGTCTGAGTGGGTCTGTGAGTCGGTGCATGATTCTCTGTATGGATCTGTGAGTGAATGAGTTAATCTCTGAATGGGTCTGTGAATGGTTGTGTGAGCCTATGAGTAGACTGTGAGTGGGTACATGAGTGCCTGAATACGTCTGTGAGTGGGTGTGTGTTTGAAAGGTCTCTGAGTGGGTGCATGTTTCTTTGACTGTTTCTTGAGTGGGTGCATTTGTCTCACTGGGTCTGTGAATGGCTGCAAGAGTTTCTGAGTGGGTCTGTGAGCGGGGACATGAGTCTCTGAGTGGGTCTGCGAGTGGGTGCACAAGGGTCCTATTGGATATGTGAGTGGGTGCATTAGTCTCTCAGTGTATCTCTGAGTGGATGCATGAGGGTCTGAGTGGGTCTGTGAATGGGTGCATGAGTGTTTGAGTAGATCTCAAAGTGGGTACATGAATCTCTGAGTGGGTCTCTGACTGGGTGCATGAGTCTCTGAATTGTTGCATGAGTTGATGCATGAGCCGATAAGTGGGTCTGTGAGTGGATGCATGAGTGTCTGAGCAGGCCTGTCAGTGGGTGTGTCAGTTTCTGAGGGGGTTTGTGAGTGGGTGCATGAGTCACTGAGTCAGAATAATCATGAGTAGATACGTTTGTGAGTGGGGCTGTTGGTGGGTGTGCAAATCTTTGGATGAGTCTCTGACTGGGTACATGAGTCTCTGAGTCTACAGCCACACAGCCTACACAGCCTACAACCCCACGACAACCATTGGAGCTATTCTTTTGTCTCCAATTTGATTTAAACAGACATTAATTACCTCAGCTCCTCCTTTTTGCTAAACCAACACTCTTTATAGTTGAACTTTCAGGAACCCGGCTGTACTCCCCTCTAGCTGTACCCCCCTCAAGCATGAGATTGGGGTGGGTGAGAAAAGCACCAACAAAGCCTGTAAATTAAAAAAAAAGCAAAAGTGAAGGCCTCCTCCAATTGCCCGGAAGTATTGGCCGAATCCCTTGAGCAACCACAACTACATCCACAACCTCCCATGAATCTACATACAGGTTTTGATCCTGATTTAGGATACAACCTCAAACGCTGGCAGCTCTCAGTACGAGAATATATTACCTAAAACTCATTTGTCACATCCCAACGTAGGGGGCATGGCTACAGCAGAGGTATATTGGAAAAACGAGGCGCCAAAACCGGGCATAATAGCCCATCCAAACCCACTTACTAAACAACTTTCATTAAGGGGCTATTTTATAGGCATGGGCGGCAAATTTAATTCTGCTTGCAGAATTTGGGTAATTTCGCATTCCGCGGAGAACGCGTAAATGCCAAAAATTCTGCGATCCTCGGCTTCGCAGAATTTTTTGCTTGTTTGCGCTTTCAAAATGCGTGTTCACAAGATATTTCTCCCCGAGCACGCAAACACCGTTCGCGAACAGGAAAAAAGCACCGCGAACACGCGTAAAAAGACATTCCGCCTGTTCGCGGAACTTTTGCGTGCTCGCAGAGATTTTGTACCATTTCGCTGAGATTTGCGTAGTGCGACTACGCAAATTCCGCCTACCCCTACTATTTTAGGAGCCTAGCACCATCAGCGTCCTTCAAGAAAAACCTCAGTCCAGCAGAACTGTCTCAGGCTACCCCAGTACGAAAACAGCTGCCACCTTGAATAAAATTCTGATCCAGCCCATTATTCAGGCGGCTTCCAATAAAGGCGAAAGTTCTTCGCTATTATGTTCGCTATCGTGTTCTACAGCGATGATGGAATCTCGCAACACGGACTCTCCAGATGCCCCTGAAGATAGTCGACTGTCTCAAACATCTGGACAGCCCTTCTTGGACCAACAGTCAGCTGAAATAGAACAGGTCCTTTCCCAAGTCCCCACTTTCAAAGAAGGCAGTTCGCCAACTACGCAGTCTGTTCAGAACTCAAGTCAGTTTTCTCCATCAGCATCAAAATTTCCAACTGCAAATTTACTCAATAGCCAAAGTAAGAGCGTAAGCATTCTGATCCCCCAAGTTTTGTTTCATCCCTGCCCTCTGTCCAATGCCCTCAATCCCAAAATTCTACTAGAAAAGGTGACCAAGGCGACCAAACGAGTATTTCAGAAGGGTTGGAAGAGAATGTAATTCTCTCCCCCCTAAATGTATCGTTTTTCTCAATCAAACATCAAATTGACCTCAATGATCTTTGGTTCCAGCTACTGCAAACTCTCCAAACCTCGGCAGCTGCCCTAGCTTATTATTCAGACAAGATGGACCTGCAGGTGCACCTTCTGAACATGTTAGCGGAGTACACTGCAGGAATAGACCAAAAACTTGAAGCACTCAACCTGCTCATTACTAAAGCCCAATCCCAAGCCCAATTAGTCCAATCGGTATGCTGCTGTTCCCCCATTATTGATTCTTTATCATGCCTACCACAATTTCTTTCTTTAATGCTAACCGAAATCAAGAAGCTACTGTCGACAGGGCCATTAGACACCCTGCCCCTAGCTCTCAACTCAGCTGAGGGACCCACTGTCATGTAAGTCCAATCTCTACACACTTCTCTGCATTATACGGAGTTTGAAGATAGTAAAGTAACCCCCACAAAATCAGCTCAACAAAACTGGAAAGAAAAAGACTACGGAAGAGTCAGAATAAATACGTAACCAAAACCAAAATCCTAAATGCTAGCAGCCTCATCACCATTATCTCAGACCAAGCACGAGTGCAGGTGCACTCGTCTGGAGAAAATTCGGCCCTGAGTTCAACAGCACAGGTCCCGACTCCCCAGACTGATCCGCCACAACTAAATACCCAACAGGGGCCTCTCCAAGATCGACAGCCCCACTCACAGTATTCCGCGCAAGTAATATTTAGTTCCAGTAAACCTTCAATAGCTGTGCCTGCATCGGGCATAGTGCATTTGGGAACTGAAATTCCCTTGACGCTGCCCCTAGACACCCGCCCTAGTTGTCTACCAACAGAGGTGGGTAATCAACATTACACTATGCAATTCACAGTCAAAGAACCCGCTCACCCCAATCTGTCAAATTTGTCAAATGACCAACAGCTGGTGGCCATGAGCAAAAGACTCTTTGCTTTACCACCAACTATTAAATATTGTGAGCCGTCTTCTTCATCTGCAGTTACATGTCCGACCAAGCAGGTTCTTATCGACAATTCAAAGAAACCAAAGCCTTTTACGACTGATCAAGCGCCCATGCAGCCTACCACCAACTCAGGCACCACACTACTGCTAACCTCAGAGTATGTTTCAAGAGGCCCCCACGACATCCTAAATCGTGTGAACATATTAAGACTTCTTAAATCATTCCCGGACTTGTGCGCCTTGCAATCCAACAACGTAATCTCCATTAAATTTATTCCATCATCCGAAACTAGAGCGGGCGAAACAACCGAATTAACGTTAGGGTCCTCAGCAATTTAAGAACTGGTCCAGTCAAAAACTGATCAATTTAAAAACTGGGGCATAACCATGTCAACATTCAGTGCCTCGTGTTATCAGACAATACTGGAAAGTAATCAGACCCAGACTCTAAGTGATAATTCGGTCCCCTCCTCCGTATTAAAGTCAGCAAAAAGTTGCTCGCCCACAGCAACACAGGAGCACACAACAAACCAGCAGAACTCCGACAAGGCAGACTGGTCATGGCTCCCAGAGGCCCTAGTGAGAAGCCGGAAAGATTGAAATACCCTTCACCCCGGTCTATCAATATGTTTCTGGAACATCCATGGCCTTGGTCATAAAATCCAATCAGCAGCCACACTTGGTTTTTAAAGGAATAATAGATTATTCTACTGCAGGAAACCTGGGTAGTAGACAGTATTCCCATTGAAGGTTACCTTGAATTTGCGACTTTTGCAACAAGACAGTCCAAGTTTGGCAGGCCTAGTGGCGGCCTGGCGAGCAATGTGTCAATCAAACAATTTGAGGAGGACTGACTCTCTGGAATCCTTCTGGGCAGTCAACAGACCAACACCCAGTTGCTTCTTCTGAATGTTTACATATCCCCACGCACCACTGAGATAAAATCTAAACTGGATTGCCTAGCCACCACCGCTTGCAACTTGCTCAGTGAGCATGGTAGTTTACCAACTATATTTACATGAGATTTTAATACCAACCTTTACTGCAACTCCTTTGAGGATCCAGAGACTGCCCCCTCAATAGTTCCATCACACCTTGCAACACAGTCAGTTCCTGTAGGAAACAGACCATCAAAATTGGGCGAGTATGCAGTCATTCAGCTAGGCAGCGTAGATTATAACGTATTGAATTTTCGTTTCCAGACAAAATGTATGTTTCACAACTTGACGGGTGCCGCGCAGTGCCTGCCACCTTGTGAATGCCAATGTAGGAAGGTACCACGTGTACCCCCCAAGTGCAGCCCCCACACCCCGGGGGGCCCGCAACGGGCCCCCAAAGTAAGCTCTGCATGCCTTTCCATGGCATAATCTCCACCCTGGAAAGGCATTCCACCGCACACATTATAATAATATGGGACTTTTCCGCCCGGCAGGCGATCGTTACGATTGTCTACCAGCGGAAAAACGGCAGACGGTACCCCCTGCCATGTTAATGTGGCGTGGATAAATGGCCGTCCGGCGGGGTGTTTTAGGGGGCGGATCATCACACCAGTCAGGCCCTTAATTGTGAAAAAAAATAAAATACATATGTTTGCAAATAAAAATGTTCACAATAAAAACTAACATATGTATTTTTCTTATTTCTAAGTACAAATAAACTAAAAAAAATATACAAAAGGAACAAAAGAAAAATTACTATTCCAACTCCAAAACCAACTAAACTCAGGGACTTTGCTGGATAATAAATCCCCAAAAATTACACTTCCAACTCCAAAACCAACTAAACTCAGGGAAAGTCCTGGATAATAAACCCACAAAAAATACTATGCCAACTCCTAAACCAACTAAACTCAGGGAAAGTCACAGATAATAAGCACCAAACAATTACTATTCCAACTGCAAAACAAACTAAACTCAGGGAAAGTGCTGGATAATAATTCCCAAAAATTACTATTCCAACTCTAAAACCAACTAAACTCAGGGAAAGTGCTGGATAATAAACCCCCAAAAAATACTATTCCAACTCCAAAACCACTAAACTCAGAGGAAATGCTGGATAATAAATCCCCCAAAAATACTATTCCAACTCCAAAACCAACTAAACGCAGGGAAAGTGCTGGATAATAATCCCACAAATGTATTATTCCAACTCCAAAACCAACTAAACTCAGGGAAAGTGCTGGTTAATAACCCATATTAAAATACTATTCCAACTCCAAAACCAACTAAACGCAGGTAAAGTGCTGAATAATAAACCCAAAAAATTTACTATTCCAATTCTAAAACCAACTAAACTCAGGGAAAGTGCTGGATAATAAACGCCATAAATATTACTATTCCAAAACCAACTAAACTCAGGGAAAGTGCTGGATAATAAACCCCCAAAAATTACTATTCCAACTCCAAAAGCAACTAATCTCAGGGAAAGTGCTGGATAATTAACCCACAAAATTACTATTCCAACACCAAAACAAACTAAACTCAGGGATAGTGTTGGATAATAAACCCAAATAAATTACTATTCGAATTCCAAAGCCAACTAAACTCAGTGAAAGTGCTGGATAATTAATCTTAAAAAAAACCTATTCCAACTCCAAAACCAAATAAACTCAGGGAAAGTGCTGGATAAAAAGTCCCTAAAAATGTCCTTTTCCTAACTCAAAAACCAAAAATAAATACAAATACTACTGAATAAACAGAATACAAATATAGAAAAATAAAAAAGAATTTGAATTAAAAAAATTATTAAAATGTACATTGCTTGAAAAACTGTAAAATATAACACAATTGTTTTTTAAGATTTGTCACAAAAATTGTAGGATTTTAAAATTTAAAATAAAAAAATCATAAAAATTTTTATTATTACAAAAAATTATACATACAAATTTGAGACTCCTTCTCACAAAAATAAAAATATAAAAATATTGCATTCTTAAATAAAAATAATGAAAATATTTAAAAAATCATAATGATCCAATTTTGTAACATTTTTTAAACTAAACATAATTAGAAAAAATATATATTTTAAATAATTTTTTCAAAGAATCAACGAATGATATAATTTTTTTATTAAAAAATATTTCTAAAAGGATTTACACAATTTATATTAAATTCTTTTTTAATTTAAAAATGTACATTTCTTTTTGTAAATTTATTTATACTTTCATATTTTTTTGAATAAAAAAGGAATTGTAACCAACAATATTAAAATACTCCCTACAGCCATATTACGATGGGCCAATTCAGATGCCTTTCCGTGGCGGCGATGCCGCCACGAAAAGGCATGCAGTCTTCACTCTGGGGGCCCCCTGCGGGGCCCCAGAGTGAAGGAGGGGTGGGAGGTGCACACGGGGGGTACCTGTGATACCCCCCAACATTTGCATACACGAAGCAGCAGGCACCGCATGGTGCCTGCCGCTTCGTGTATGCAAATGCATGCATGCATTTCTGACATTGTGGCTGGCTGGCGGTGCAGTGAGCACCGCCCGCCACAATGTTAGAAATGAGGGATGCGCCCGCCACTGTGGCGGGCGCATCCTAATGCTAACTGCGGGACCCCCGCCCTTAAGGCGGGCGGTCCTGTTTTCCGCAAGGGTGGCGGGCGGGCAAAGTCCGCCCGCCATCCTAATGGGGGTCAAAGCATGCTGTTCCTGATAGTTTCATAACAATAGCGATTTCAATAGCAGTTTGTACAGTGGTTACATATGTTACTTCACCCTGTCCCCAATACGCCCCCCACCCCCTCCCAAAATCCTGTTCCAAGTTGTTAGACATTACAGCCAGCTGTACATCTCAAGGAAAGCTATTCGACTGTGTATCCCCCGACGTATTATGTATGGAAAAATCCTGCAGGACTTAAGAACCTCCCCCTCAGCCCACTCCCTCCGGCACTACGCCATTGTCTGCCTGCATATTGGAAACCTGTTTAGATGCGTCTAAATAGGTCCTCAGCGGCCCCCATATGTCTTTGGGACTTGATGTCGATGGCATAAGACTGCCACATGTCTCAGCATTGGTGCTGCAATACACGAAACTACTTAGCCAGTTTTGTAACTTAGGAGCGATTTTCCTGCCCCAATAAATGGCAACTTCCCTTTTAGCCAGTAGTAGTCCCAACGATGCCAGTCTCTTTACTTTTGTGGGGATCTGAACCGTGTATCCTAATAGTTCAATTTCAGGGAGAGGATCAAGTGGAAGTCCGATCATTTTCCCTAGCGTCCCGTGTACAGCCAACCAGTAGGTCTGCAAGTGGGGGCAGGACCACGCCAGATGCAGAAAGTCTGCGTGTGGGGCAGTGCATTTTAAACAGGTGTAGGGTCTAGTGGTGTCTATTCTATGCGTCATGGCTGGTAAAGTAGGCGTGGCGAAGAAATGTAAAATGCAGCAGCTTATGGCGGCTGTTGAGTGAAATTTCCTTGGTGGCTTTGCAATATTTTACCCATTGCTCATCCGTTATAGGCCCCCCTGTGTCCGCATCCCAGGCCTGTCTAAGTTTATAGTCATCCACAGGTTGCATTTGAGCACAGGCTTTCCACATTTTGGAAATGAGGCGTGTACCATTTGGGTTCTCTAACACTAGAATGAGTGGGGGATAGAGTCTGGCTCAACCGGGTATGTGGGGAGCACAGCCCGCAGCGCGGATCTCATTCGGCTCATAAGAAAGCGTGTCTAGAAGTTGCAGTCAGCAAACCTAGCGTCTTCATCTATCGAGAAGATATGACACCCTGGGAAGAGATCGCCTATCTTGACAATGTCTAATGCGGACAGTGTACACTGTACTAACCCCTCCCCAGTGATTGGGAACCATCTGGCATTAGGTAATGGCAGGGCAGAAGAATAAAGGATTGTGGTGCCGGTGCGCTTCCTCAATTTTCCCCACTCTCAGGAGGTGGTGGCCACTGTCTGGATGTCGCGTCTGTCTCGTGGGAAGCCCCCAGGTAGCACCTCGC
Source organism: Lissotriton helveticus (assembly GCF_964261635.1). Taxonomy (NCBI): domain Eukaryota; kingdom Metazoa; phylum Chordata; class Amphibia; order Caudata; family Salamandridae; genus Lissotriton; species Lissotriton helveticus. The sequence continues at coordinate 794,193,883 of NC_136067.1, read as the reverse complement.
ACAATTTGTCTGGGAGAACAAGGTCCGCCTCTTGCCGTAGAAACGGAATAAGCCATCTGGATGAAACCAAGCGAACGCATAGCAGCATTGTGCTACCCAATAATACAGTTCGAAATCCGGGACATTGAACCCGCCTCTGTCATACGGTAAGGTCAGTGAAGACCAGCCAACGCGTGGCCTTTTCCCGCCCCAAACCAGGCAGGCCATGAGCGTTAAATATTGTTAAAGTCAAAGTCAAAGTCAAAAAGCTTTATTTCGATAAAAGTCATTATCATAAAAGCAGATCAATTATATAAAAAAATTACAGTTGAGTACAATTTTTTAAAAAGATTCTATATCTCTGTTTCAAAGAATAATTTCAAAAAAGATGTATGTTCAGTTAAACATAGCCAGCTAGTTTGTTAAATTATAAAGATAAAACAATTATAACAGCATTTCCAGTTTAAGAAATTTTTCTAAAAAAGAATTAAACAAATTGTTTTAGCTTTTTGGCTCGAATAGCCCAGGCCCAAGATAGAAATTTGGCTAGGGCACAAGCATAAGGTACATTACTATCCGAGATAAGTATCCTGATTGCCACAACATGACTCCTAGTCCCCAGCTGCCGGCATAGGTTTTTAAGCCAGACCCTCCTTGGAGTAGCGTACTCGCCGCAGACAAACAAAAAATGTGCTAGTGTCTCCGGTTTAGCAAGACACGATGGGCATAAATCAGACATTTCTATACGAGATTTCCATCTTTTAGTGAAGGTGGTAAGGTTCCCGTTCTAAATCTGAAATACAAAGCCCTATCAAAGGGTTTTCCAATTGTATCCAGATATAGTTCCCGCCTGGGACAGTCTTTAAACATCAGAAAGTCATCTGTTAACCTGCCTAGGGATGTACTAGAGTGTCTTTGAGAACAAATCCAGTCCCAATAAAGCTTTTTAAGTGTTTGCTTTGGGGGTGAAGTTCTACTTAGCCATGAATCAAGTTGGCCCACCTTAGTTAATAGGCTTTTCATGTCTTTTAGCCATTTGATTTTGTGCCAGCTTGGTGATGACATAATTTCTTTAAGGCCTCTGGCATATCCACTTAGTTCTTCTACCCGCCAAATACGGGCCCATAGTAGTAACGGGCGAAATTTCGCAATTTCGCCAATCTGAGTACAGCCAAGGTCCATGAATAAAGGAAGTGTCGGGGTGCCTTGTGGAAGGGACATTATTTCTCTGCAAAATTTGTTCTCAGATCTTTGCAGAGCGTCGATGGACGAAAAGCCCCAAAGTTCCGCTCCATAAAGGGCAGAGCTAACACCTTTAGCTGTATAAATCTCGAGGGCTGTTCCTATAGGTCTTGTTGTACTGGAACGTTGCTCTCTCAAGATGGCGCCTGTAATCCTTTTGTGGCTCAACAGCATTTTGTCTAGGTGTGGCATCCAATCCATTTTGTCCGAAAGGCGTATCCCAAGGTAATCGAAAACTTTCACCCTTTCCAGGAGCTCAGCGTTTAGGGTGGGGGAACGCACATGTTGTTTCGGTGGATTGAGGACAAGGTACTTCGTTTTGTTTGTATTTATGACCAAGCCTCGGACGGTACAAAATGATTGGAAATTGTCCAAAAGTCTCTGGAGTCCCATTGGGGTTTTGGAGATTAAGAGCGTATCATCCGCGAAGAGGAGGGTTGGTACACGTTCGCCAGCCAGGGATGGCTCGTCAGATGGATGTTTAAGGAGATGCTCAACCACCCCATTGATGTAGAGAGAGAAAAGTGTGGGAGCCAGAACACATCCCTGGCGGACTCCTCTCTCGACCGGAATACTGCCCGTTTTCTCCCCTCCAGGGCCCCACCTGACTTGAAGAGATACAAAAATTTTGGAAGGACCACCATTTTCAATATAGCCAACCGACCTGCAAGAGACAAGGGCAATCTCAGACATCTGTTGACCTGCTCCTCTAGGTTTTGGAAGGTCTGTCCATAATTTAAGCGGATGATTTGAGTGGTGTCCAGGTGAATATGTATTCCAAGATATCTCACCGAATCGTGGCAGCACTCGAGGGGGAATTCGCAGTTCCACTCTGCTCACGGTAGGTGGAAATATGATGGATTTGTGCCAGTTTATGTCCAGTCCCAAGAATCTACGAAAATGGATGATTTCCCAGATTAAAGGTGACAGATTGAGGTGTGGTTCCCGGACCTAATGGATGGTGTCGTCCGCATATAGGAAAGCCAGGAGTGGGCCCGTATTAAACTGCAGTCCTCTGTGTAAGTGGCGCTCTTGAAAATACCTGATTAGTGGGTCCATTGCAAGGATGAATAAGAGTGGGGACAAGGGGCAGCCCTGCCTAGTCCCTCGATAGAGCCGAAATGGCCTGGACAGGGTGCCATTCAAACGGAGATGTGCTGAGGGGCTACTATAAAGCAGGGAGACTGTGACAATGAAGCCATTAGGCGGTCCCATGCGCTGCATCACTACAACGAGGAAAGGCCATTCCAGGGAATCGAATGCTTTCTCTGTGTCAAGTAATACTGCCGCTACTGGAATGTCTGGCTGTACTCTGTGTAACACAACAAAGAGTGTACGAAGGTTCAGGGATGTCGAGCGTCGGGGGACAAAAGCCAGATTGTACCGGGGAAATGATGTACTCCATTAGCTGTGAAAAGCAGTTTGCAAGTACTTTCACCAAGAATTTATAGTCCAGATTTATTAAGGACAGTGGCAGATATGAGCCACATTGTTTGTGATCTTTGCCGGGTTTCGGAAGAAGTATTATTACGGCTTCACGCAGTGTGGGAAGGAGAATTTGTTTCTCTAACGCTTCCACATAAACCTCAATTAGCTGAGGGGCCAGAAGGTCCTTGATTTCCTTATAATAGTCACCTGTGTAACCATCCAGCCCCGGGGCAGTACAGCCCCGCAAAGGTGTCTATGACCAAGGTGACATCACCAACTGATATTTCTTCTGCCATAAAGAGTAGCATGTATTTTTCCAAATACACCAGTGCGATTTCATCTAGGTATGCAGTCTGGGCCGTGCCATCAGGTTCCGCCTTTGAAGAGTACAGTGTGGTGTAATAATCCAGGAACTTGTCCCAAATAGCAGATGTCTACGTGAGAGTGGCACCGGTAGTAGAGTGCAGTTCAGTAATGTAAGTTTTGCTGTAAGGCGGCCTCAGCATTTGCGCCAGCACCCTGACTGGCCGCACCCCCTCTCCATACCGCCCTGCAGCGTGGTATTTTCCCAGGTACAGTATCTGCCGGTCGGCCGTGTCCCTATATTCAGACAAACGAGAGAGTCACTTTGCCTGATCATCTGGGTTAGGGGAGGTCGAGATTTGGGAGTCTAATGTGGTTATATCTCGTTCAATACGGGCCATCGTTTTATGGAGATACCTAAGTACTCCCGCCTGTTTGGAGATGCATACTCCTCTGATGACAGCCTTGAAGCTCTCCCATAATACTGTCATGGTGTCCACCGAGCCTGAATTGAGCTCAAAATAGTCCTCTATTGCGTCGCGCACTTCTGCCTTGAACAAGTCATCCTGGAAGGCCCTACTTGGGAAACGCCATTGTCTCTCATACCCTTCCGGATGTGGAAGCTTCAAATGCAAAAGCTATCGGGGAGTGATCTGAATATGTGCTAGGGAGCGTAATGTGGGAGTCAAACCAATCCGTAACTATCGGAGAGATCAGCCAATAGTCAGTCCTGGACCAGGTGCCGTATGGGCCAGAATGATGGGTGTATTTGTTGAGGGTGGGATTACGGTGTCCCCAAATGTCAATCAGTGTATATTGATCATATAGGTCCCTCAGGGCCCGCCTCGCCTGCGGTTTAGTGTCAGGTGCGTTAGAAGTGATGTCCAGTGTGGGGTTTATTAATAAGTTGAGGTCCCCTCCCTCCCAGAAGCAGTGCCTGAGGAGCATGTTGTGGAATCCGAGCGTTCAGGTCATGGAAAAACTCAGGGGCGTCTACATTTGGAGCATAAACGTTGATCAAGGTGACTTTGTGACCATGTAGAGTGCCTGTGACCACTACATACCTACCTGCAGGGTCTCGGGTTACGTAAATAAGGTTGAAGGGTATTCTCCTATGAATTAATATTGCAGTGCCTCTAGCATAGTTGCTTTAATTAACGAAGAACCTATGTGCGCCCCAGCTAGCGCCAAAATTAGCTGAGTCTATGGGGGGAGATGTGTCTCTTCTAAATATGCTATGTCGACCTTGTGTCGGAGAATATAATGAATCACCTGTCTCCTCTTGCGGGTGTCGTTGAGGCCTCTGACATTCCAGGACATCAGGGTGATGGCCGAGGGCCCCTGTACGTTACCTAATCGTGACATCTATGCAAAGTAAATGAATTCTCCTGTCAGAACTGCAGTGCAGCTGAAACATGGCTAGCAATGCTAAACTAATGTGTGAACAACAACAAGTGTAACATGCGGTCCCTTCTCCTCCCCTCCTTCCCCCAACCAGCCGCCTTCCAACCCTAAGGAGGCCATCCCTCAGCAAACATTCCCTCCCGGGTGTCATAGGAACCACTGGGCTCGCAAATGAGGTCCAAGAAGTGGGCCCAAGGAGAAAAGAATGAACTCAGTGGATACACCAGGGGGGCGGTGGCAGCAAGGGATCAAGCCAGCCAAAGGACATATCTTTGAAAAATACAAAACAATGTGATTTCCCCTACGGAATACGTTGATGGTGCGAAATACATCAAAGTCATCACCCAGCTCCAATGTTAAAAAAGAGCTCTGCACTTGCGATATGCGAGCTTCCACCAGGTCGACGTGCCTATCATGCACCTGTATTTTGGCACCCAGAGACGCGAAGGTCTTGTCAAGAGTGTCGAAGCCTGAGTCTAGCGCCTTAAATCCAGCCTTCATCTCAAGCAGCAGTGAGGCATCAGAAGCCTCCAAGGGTGCAGGTGGTTCCGTAGTGTGTGCGTTGTCAGCCATTTCAGAGGTGTGTGACGATGTTTCCTCAGCCACTTTTTCAAAGAGGAGGGTTCTTTGCCTGGGATCCTTATGTCCCATTCCGCAGTGATGGCGCCACTAGTGAGGAGGGGCAAACTTGGGCAATGACCTGTCGGCCCAACGTTCAACTAAAACAGTCTTCTGGTCCCTCAAACACTGTAGGCCCCCAGGATAGTAGGCTTGTACTAGCGTGTGGTCTGCCGGTTAGAGGCTAAGTGTGGCAGCAAGGGAGAACAAATGGCGGCACCCAGTCCGGGGGCTGTACATGCTACTGAAGAGGAGTGGTGGTCAGCTGGACAGGTCGGCTGTGAATGCTCCCTATGTGAGCACTGGGTGGTTAAGTCACGCTGGAGGTCTTCAATAAGTGGCGCTATGCGGGCAGTGAAGGAGGGCACTGAAATTATGGGCTGAGGCCTGAGACGAACCCACAGCACCTGGGCGTGGCTCCACGCACCCTGTGGTAGTCGTGCAGGTTTCCAGTCCGGTCTGCCCTGCCGAGGTTCTGCCATGTCCGCCTCCCACCTCGGCCGCAACAGCACCCGGCCAGTTCCAAGCCCCCGATGGCAGTAGCGTGTGGGCCCTGTCCCCACCCGTGTCTGGCATGCGCATGCTGGGGTCGCGGGGCAGGGCTGCCAGCCAGACAGATGATAGCGGGCACAGGCAGATTGGGGGGGAATCGCCACCAGCACAGACACGACTCACCCGATCTCCCTCAGATTATTACATGCAGCGTTGCCGCCCGTCCTCAGGATGTTCTTCAATGCTGGCCCGCCGGGGCGACGGGTGTGGTGACGCAGGCTGATCGGGGCAGCAGGCACGGCCATAGGTATTTCGCAGTCCTTTCAACAACTGAACTAATATGTTCTAGTTGAGGACATTTCCTTCTCTGCCCTCCGATGCCTAAAAGACTTCTAATATGAGTCTCGCTTTTATTGAGCGCACCAATTTTTGGTAGCTGCTCACACTTTTTAGCAGAATATTATTTTTGCTGTTTCCACAAGAATTTAGGATTGGGTACGCCTTTTAGGGGGTGTAGACCGTTCATTTTCTTTGTTTTTGGTCCGGATGAAAACCTGGAATTCTCCATCATAAGGTTGAAACATGTAGACCAGACCACTTGCAGAGATACTTTTGGTCATAATTACCCTCAAGGTATCTCCACACTGTTTTTAATATTGTCCAGTTGCTCACTAATAAAATTCATTCTTTGAGTTTATACCAGGACAATTTTTAACACTTATTTTTTTGCACTCCAACACAAACCAGCTCCACTGTAATTCAGGTGTTGCAGCACACCCTGGTGACATTCGTTCATCAGGGTGGACCCCGATGATGAAGCATGTCACCACTAGGTTGGTGAGTGAGGGGTTTTATAGAAGGAAGAATTTTTTCCTTTTGCCAACATACATCCCATTAGGATTTTCTTAAATCTGTATGGTGATACTGCTCCTTTGTTTGCTACAACGCAGGCTGATCCCCTGCCGCTAACGGAGCGATATTTTTCTGGCTGGAATGGGATCTAGAGCTCAGCGATTGGGTTATCTTATGTAGCGCCACTTCCGCTGTTAGTTACGCCAATCTCAATGCTGGATTGCTGACATTATGCAGGGGAAATCGCCGATGGGCCTGGCCGTTCTCCGGAGCTTCTCTAGTAGGCGGCCATCTTCGCCGCTGGCTTGGCCATGCCCCCCAAATTACCCCCCAACCTTATGCCCTGTAAACCCAATCTCCAGCTCCTAAAATTCCAGAAATGTTTTCAAAGTATTTAAATTTTACACAATTTTTTTTAAATTACTCCCCACACTTATCTCTAGAAACGTAACATCCCGCTCCTAAAAATTAATAAAAAAACAATAAAAGCAAACATTATAACATAAGAAAAATTAAATAATATGAAAAAACTAAAACCAAAGTAATAAAAAAGTACACAACATTGAACAGAACTAAAAACAAAACAAAAATCGATAATATTTACATCTACATATTTGCCATCGATATTTACAAAATTGATATTTCTACATAACACTAAAATCGATATTTTTAGCAGTGAAAAAACCTACCTCGATATTTTACACCATTGATGTTCTTCACTCGAAATTCAGGCAATTTGATATTTAAACGTCAATGTTCTGTCTCTGCACCCAATTATTGCCCAAGTCTTCGCTCGTGTGGGGTAGCATGAACATAGAGACCATTGGGATCCTCCAGCCTAGGACAGAGCAGAGGCAGGGCTGACACTCATCTAAAACAGTGTCAACCGGTCGCAGCCCTAGACAGTGTGTCTGAAGTCACCCTCCCTGGCAAGGCATCAGAGGCAAGAAGGGGCCACAATCACCCTCCTTCTCCACAACCTCCATCTGGTGAGGTACACCCTGTTAAATGCTAAGCCCCAGTAGGACGCCCTAACCTCATCCCACTCCTTGTCTTAAAGTCACTCTATGTCTGTCTCCCAAGTATTGCATAGCAAATTGAAGGGGTCAGAACTGATTAAGGATGAAGTTGCAATAGACTTTCACCAGTTGATTGTCTCCCAGCTCTCCCATGAGCTATTTGCCTTTAGTGGTGTGCATTCAGGGAGGCCCTCCAACTCTGGAATATATGGAAATAAAGCATGCCTTAGCTGTAGGTATCGAAAGAATTGTGTTTGGTGTAAGGAATATTCTGTCTGTAGGATTTAGAATGATTTAAAGGTAGTCCCTTCTATTATGTCTACTAAGAGGTCCCATTGTTGTAACTCTTTCAGGACAGTCACCTGTCGCAGTCAGGCTCAGCCTCAGAGAGCAGTCTGTTCTGTGAGTTTGCCTTCCAATCCCATCTGAGTCAGGGTAGACGTTCATAACCTCAAACCTACAGTGGTCGGCGGAGGTAGAGTCTAGTGTCCACCTTCTTCCATATAGAAGGAAATGAAATGGCATACCTCCCAGGATGTGTTTCACCAAGGCATATGCTGGGTCACCATGAATATTACTTCACTATTCATTGACAACCAATAGGTGTGATGCTCAATAATGTAGGGCTTCGACTTTTGTAGTCGCTATAGCCCCAAGGCATGTGGATTGAAAGCATTTTGCAAGAGCTATGCAGGAAAACCCCTGGTTCCACAGTAAGCCACACAGCATGGAGTTCAGCTTCTGAAAGAAAGTGCGAGGGACCAGTAGGAGTAGCTCTGCAGCTGGTATATGATTCTTGGGGGAGAAACCATCTTAAAAATTGCCTTTAAACTCAGCAGTGAGAGGGGCAGTGGGGACCAAGTTTTAATGTTGTACACAAGCCCCTCTATTGAGTGGTTGGATATTAACCTTCCAGGTCATACTTGTGTCCAATGTGAGGTACACCCCAACATATCAGATGCCTTGGTGAACCACCTGAAGGTCCAATGCCCATCAGAGGTACAGGGGTGGGAGTTAGCTGGGAACACTGATGACTTTACCATAGTGAGTTGATCCAATGAATTTTGATGTATTCCCAGATTTACCATTACTGATAGACCTGGGAATCTCACAAAATACTATACCTTCCCTGGGTAGGAGAAATACCTTTATTTCTCCTCGTTACTTCCCCTATCTATGTGTGCTGCATTCTGCAGCACATATAGAAAGAGGAATATGCCTCAGGAGATTGTTCTTGTGTACAGAATGCTGCAAAGGTACCTGCATTGACACTAGGCAGCCCTTTGTGCACCAGCGCTGGGGAAAAGGAAGGAATATGCCACATTGTGTTAAATATGGCACATTCCTGTCCTTTCCCTGTAATGCAGTGCCGCCCAGCAAATTAACTTGCTGTGTTGTGTTAGGTTTTAATAAATAGACCCCTAATTTCTATTGCCAAATCTTACTGTTCATAGCCACAGCTATCCTCGGTTGAGCTATAGTTATTTAATTGGTATTAACTGTACTCAGGATGGCATTTGCAAGTGCACTTGACTATAGGGCTCCACAGCTATAACATATAGTGGACCCAAATCCTCACATTAGTGCCTAGCAGTGGGATTCAGATACCAGACATCTAATAGGTTGGTAACCACTAATAGGAGATTGCCAGGTCGACTGCCAGAAAAGGTATACAAAGTTGCAAAGTACCGAAATTCCAAAGGCACCTTTTCTCTAGAAGAAAAGTTCCAAAGTAGCAAAAAGGTTTTTTAACAGGTGTTCAAAGAAGGAGAGCAGGGGAATCGACTTGCCTGCCCTGCCCACATTCAAGAATAATACATTGAGGTCACTTTGCTGGGAGAGGAACATTTTGAAAGGCAATACTGCATCTGAGGAGGACCTCAAGAAAGCTCTCACAGTTTTGATGGAATCAAGGAAGGCCCAGCTCCAACTGGAAGAGGAGATCAATGAGAGTGGAGTCCCCACAATTCAATGAAGAGTCAACTCCCTGTCTGGGAGGGAAAGGAACTCCTCCTTAGTGAGTAGCCCAGCTCAGCCTCCTGGAGATCCAGGAGAGGAAACTGGCCCTGGAAGAAAAGAAACTGGCCCTGAAAGAGAAAAGTGTCACGCTGGGGATGAAACCCCAAGACAATGGTGGCAGCAGAGAAGCAGAGCTAATCGAAGATTGCCCAAGGGCATTGTTCATAAATACACTGAGGGGGTGACATAGATAAGTGGCTAGCACTGAGATAGTTCTTAGGATGAGGAGGGTGAGTGCACAGCAATGGCGGTCCTTACTTTGAGAACTGATATATACAGTAGGGAGGGATAGACTGCTTACACTTGAAGATGAGGTAGCAGAGTATTTCACCCAAATGAGAGAGGTACTCACTGAGCTTTTTGCTCTGACCCCTGGGGAGTATAGACAAACATTTAGGAGCATATACAAGGGAGCAACAAAGACATCAAAACAAATAACAGTTTATAAAGCATGCAGCTGCTTCAACAAAAGTGTCCTGATGCTCTAGCAGACAGTTTAAGGCAGGCAGAAGTAATCAAGAGGCTAAATAGTGTCAAATAACCAAGTTTTGAGTTGCTTGGTAAAGAATGTCAAAGATTAATTTAGGTGAGAGACTGTTCCACAATTTTTCCGTGAGGTGAGTAAAAGAGCTCCCTCCATGGGGAAAGAGACTTCTAGAATTTTGGGATGTGAAGTAGGAGGCTATTGTTGGACCTGAGGAACCACTCTGTTACAAGGGTTTACTTTGTGGACGCCACTATAAAGTCATTGGAGGACTGCACTACAGGTAACAAGATAGATACTTCTGAGGGTCTATAAAATGTAGTGGTGTTAGAAATTGGGTTACTGGATGGCAGGGGTATGCACCTTGTCCACTCAGGATCCGCAATCCTAGTCAGGGTAAGCCAGAAACACAGTTTAAATTAACCTGTGCTCACCCTTTGGTAGGTTGGCACAGAGCAGTCAGGTGTAACTTAAAAGGCAATGTGTAAAGCATGTGTGCACACAGCACACAGTGAAAACAGCAGTTTAGAAAAATAGTCAATATTTTAATGAGTATAACAAGATCAATACAGCAAAAATCTGATAAGTAGAAGTCAAGGGATTCATTTTTTATCAAGAAACTGTTTTATAGTACTTAGAAACAAATAGCACGAACTGGGGCTATCTGATCACACGATTAAGCACGGGTTGGATACATGGACTAGCCTAGGCCCACTGTTCAGTACCTTGGATACATCGATTCCGAGGGCAATGCATGGAGCAAGGAAGGTGATGCATCGAACTCGCAGATCGAGTGATGCATCAGTTACCAGCTGCACGAAGTGAAGGATGCGTCGAGAGATAAGATGCTAGAAACATTGGAGCTATGTGGCGTTGAACCACCTGGCTGTAGGTGATGTGACAAGCCTCAAAGCAGTGCATTGAGTCCAAGCCACGCAAAGTCTTAGATGCGTTGATAACAGTGGACAATATGTTGCACAGTCAGTGATGAGGTGTCAGCAGTTTGTACAGCAGTGGCAATGCATAGGTAACTAAGGAAATGTGTCTGTTATGCTCAGTGCAGCATCGTCAATATGTGGATTTTCTGGGTTGCAGCACTGAAAACTCACTTTCAAGGCCCCATGACAAGTTTGGCACAACTTGTTAGAGCAGAATTCACAGCAGACAGAGTACAGGTTCTGGTTGCAGGCTGCAGGGTAACGTCTTTGATATCCCTTGGATCTCAGAAACAGGAGGCAAGCCAACAAGCCCTTGGAGATACTTTGGTTCAGGGATGTAGAGATGCAAGTCCAATCCTTCTCACTTCCAGGCAAGCAGCAGCAGGCCAATACTGCAAAGCAGTCCAGCAAAGTGGCACTCCGACCTAGCAGCACAACAGTCCTTCCTTGTAGAATGCCCTTAGTTCCACAAGTGTTTTGATTTGGTGGTGTCATAGATCCAGTACTTATACCCATTCAGGCCTTTTAAGTATGGAGACTTTAACATTTGAGGTGCACAAGAACCTGTCTATCCCCCCTGGCTCTAGACTCACTACAGTGGGGTATGCAACCCTTTGTGTGTGGAGGATTCCATCCATCATCTTTTTTCTTGCTAAAAGTCCTCTGTGACACTCAGAGCACTCCAAGAAGACTGGGACTACCCATATCTGTGAAAAAAGGGTGAAGTCACATACTTGGTGGATTTAGTTACCCCAAAACATCCTTACAGGGTGATACACATGAATAAGCTCAAGTTACATCATTACAGAGCTGGCATTACAATGATCATGGTGACAGATGATGGAGAAGAGGAAGAAAGTGAACATCTCCCAGACCTGATGTCAACAAATAGAAAAATGGTTCAGTGAACGGGGTAGTTATCTCTACCACTTTGAGTAGTTATCAACAGAGAGACTGTTAAGACTTGCTTGGGTAGTCTGCTGACTTGTTTTCCTTGACCCTAAATTTGAAAAAATTGTGCACACATTTTGTGGACACAGGTGACCGTTTACCTGTCAAAAGTAAACTTTACAGACTATCAGACCAGTTCAAGGCTAGCACTAAAGGAAAGGATGCCAAAAATGCTAGTGCTGGGTGTGATTGAGCCCTCTCGTAGTCCCTGGGATAGGCCAGTAGTTCTGCTGCTCAAACCAAATCCCACAGGGGGAAACTAGATTTAAGATTCTCCGTGGACTACAGAGGTCTAAATACAGTCACTAAGACCAATGCTCACCCACCTCAGGAGCTGATGAGCTCATTGTAAGGTTGGGGGTTGCAAAATATTTGTGCACCTTTGACCTGACTTCTGGTTACTGGCAGAAAACCCTCACACCAGGAGCTAAGAGAGGTCAACCTTTTCAACACCATAAGGCTGCTTTCAAGTCAAGATTATACCCTTTGGTTTGAAAAATGCAAAGGCCACCCACCAAAGTTTGGGGAACTTTCAGGTCTGGGAAGCTTTAGTGCAGCATATCTGTATGATATAGTTGTCTTCAGTTTCACCTCAAGGATCATCTGGTCAACCTGGTCTACCTCAAGGAAGTGATTCAAGCCTTTCAACAGGCAGGCTGACTATCAAGGCAAGTAAGTGTCAAATAGTGCAAGGTTCTGTGGTGCACTTGGGCCCACAGTGCAACCTTGCTAGTCTCACCATCTCCCTGACAATGAGCCCACATCCCACTGACCCACTGACCAGTAACTCCTTCTGGAATCAAAGAGATATTTGATGAGCACAAAGGATGCTCTACACCCTGTTCCTCTTGTTGCGTTTTCCCACTGTAGACGCTAAAAATGTCGGCAATCTACACTTCCTCTCTGGGAGTTGCAGTCCTCATCCCTATTAGTCCCTTCAAGCCCTGCGCCTCCTTTTTATGTACAAAGTGCAGGCAAACACATGCATCCCAGCATGCATGTGCAAGTATCACCAGCTGTCCGGCACTGCAAATAATCCATGCAGGTCAAGGGAGAGATATGTTCACATCCCCACTCTATTGGCACAGCTAAAAAGGCGTGTTCACACTATGCTGTCACCACATGTCACTTAACTCTAAGAAGGGGCAGTAGCTCTCTGTCATCACAAAGGTAGTGCTTGGTGTGGCACCTTCCTGTCTAACCAGACCACACAGACCTAGATCATGGCGCACATGCATGATCCATGTTCACCCATTACCAAAAATTATGACCAGCGTTCCAGATACCCATGAACCCAGGGTACTCATGGCAGCCTTAAACGTCCATGACAAAGCAGGGGACATTTCTTTCCCACCAGTTTGCATCATTGATATAGACCACACGTTATTGTATTAGAAACCACAATTTTGTGAATTGATAATGATAGCTTCCTGCATTTTAACTAGGCAACACATGCCAGTTTTGTTCTAAAACAGGTAACAACTATCCGAGGCACATTATTAGAAGTGGTTGGTATTATCACTTTGCTATTTGAACATTTACCTTAGCGAACGTCATTGATTTAGAATCAAACTGCAGGTGGTTAGAGCATATGTTAGAACGTCGTGTGCACTCTTAAACAGGATGATTTAGCTAGATCTCAATTGCTGCATCTTCTGCATTTAAGAGCAAGCTTAATCAATGTATACCGCTGTGGACAGTAAAACTGACAATGATTGAAATCCCCTTCAAAGGCCTGTGTAAATAAGTGAAGGGCACTTGTTTCAGGCAAACATTACAACCATCCTCCTTCCATTAAATTCAAGGGCAATGTGTTTGGCACTTTTAGAAACAGAGAACACTACATTTCAATCAGCAACCATAATCTGTCTGTAGTTTCTCACAGAGCTGTAAACCCTGTGGGAAGATAATCATAGTCGTTGTGGAAACCAAAGTCAGCCCTGGAAAAAAATATCCAACCGTCTCCACTCTGCAATGGGGCGGGGGGTTACAACTAGATAGTGGCCATGTTGGCATGGTGGGGTCATGGCCACTCACCCTCCTCTGGAAGCAGCCCTCTAACTCTGCAGTCATCCGGGAATATACCAGAGAGGCAGAATCGCCAGGCTGGCCCAGTTAGCACTTTTTGTCATGCAATTTGTATTTGTCAACAGAGCTAAGTCCTATCCTTGTGTTACTTTCATCTTAGTTTAAATTGTTTGTCTTTCAAGAATTTAGGTAGAAGCGTGTAATTCAATATATCACCGAATGTTGGGGCATATTATGAAGGGGGTTTATCTCCGCTTTTTTGGCTTTAAAAGCCAAGAAAGCGGAGATAAAATTATCTCCCTATTACCAAGCTGTCGCTAACACCAGTTAGCGACAGCTAATAGGAGATAGCAACCATCTTGGGCCCCGCTTTGCATGTCAGTGATATTTATCACTAATGACATGCAAAGTGGGCGTACCAAGATGTTAGCGACTGGAAAAAGTCGCTAACATCGCTATCTCCTATTACCAACTTTTGGAGATATTCGCGCTAAGCGCGAATATCTCCAAAAGCTAACACCTGCCCAGGAGCAGTTCTTAGCCATGTTATCCAATGGGAGGTGGATAACATGGCTAAGAGCATTTGCTCGATAATGCATGAATATCGCTGACTTTTCAGCGATATTCATGCATTGCGGCGGTTTTTTATCGCATTTGCGATAAACCTTGCTAATAGCAAGGTTTATCTGCGATAAAAATCGCCGATTTGCGGCGATAATTTTTGTCTCTAAACAAGCTAGAGACAAAAATTATCGCTAGTTGTTGGTAATATGCCCCGTTATTCCGTTTCATTCAAGATTCAACACAATTGTATTTATTTCATTTTATTTTATTTGGGTGTATTTTATAGCTGGAACTAACTTAAAGAAGCAGATCAGTGATTTGCAGGGAACACTCCGTTGCAGTTAGATCACCACTATCACGAGATGTGAATTTAGAGCATAATCAAATGTGAGGGCCTGTTAAACATACTAGGAAGGGGTGATTGATGAGAGTGATTTTTAGGTCTGGCTTGATACCATAGCTGTACTTAGAAGTTATGTGAGCCGCAAAAGAAAGTTTAAAGAAGCACTACAGAGAGAGAGGCTTTGGCTCTGTCCACATGTTGGTTACTCTGAATACATGATTTGATTATTCGAACGATGTGGCCTTCTGCTAAATGATTGCCCTCATTCTACTTCTTTTGGCTCAAGGAAGACTTTCATGGCATATTATGGTAGCGCAATCCACCGTAATAACATGGAGACAAGAAAAGGGGAAACCTTCAGTGATGCTTGAATCCTATTACTGATATGGTTCTCTTGTCACTATGCAGGGGGAACTAGCAGCAGTCTAGCCAGCTCAATGTGGCATGATATATTTATTTACTCATATTCTCTGATGAAAGCTTGAATGTGGTGGTCCTGCAGCCTAATCAGGGGAGGGGATGACAGAAGGTAGACACTGATGCAGTGAGTTTGTAAAACATTTAATCTCATTACGTTGTATTAGTTCACATGCTATGCTGTGTCCCAACATTTAAAGTGGGTACAATGAAACCACTCTCCCTATAGCACTCTTGCAGCATAAAGCGTGGTAGACATATTTCTTATACACTTACTCTCCTTATTATTTTTACCCCACTGGGTCCTTTACGATGAGTCAATCTGAAGCGTTCCATTTAGCACAGAGGCAATGATCCTCTGATTAATCTGTCTCCACTGAAAGGAGGGGTGAAAATTAGGGTGACCAAATTCCACATTAGCGGTCACAATGAGGATCATTAATTGACAGCCAACTGACAAATTAGAGATCATATTTAAGTACACCACTCTCAAAACCATGCTGTAGAAATAAAAGATAGCAATAGGAAGTCCCACCCTCCTTAAGAAGCTAAAGTGGAATATGCACACAAAAAACTCTGCAACAGCAACGCAAAACAAATGAAGTAACACCTGATGTTCTGTCAGAGCTTGATGATTCTCCCTATAACACATTAAGTCATAAGTAAAGAGCACAGTTTGAATTTAGGGGTCAACAGGACTCAATAATAGACTCAGACAGATAATTGATTAATTAGGTTGTTGTATTAAAGATTCAAAGTTCATTACTGCAAATCATTTCTTCAGAAATTCAGTTAAGAATACAACAACTTGTATAAAAATGCCAAACATTTAAGCAGGCTTTCTCGATCAGTTATTATCAGTATCAACTACAGTGATATAGAGTCAAACCACCATGAAAGCAGAAGGAGTTTGTTGTCTAATAGCTCAGTTACTACAAAGATGGAAAAAGGGTTACCATTTTAAAGTCCATTTAAGGGCGAGTCCATTAGCATGAGCAAGGAAATAAAGAAAATGAAAAAATGGGAACTTGTTCGGTAAGGAAGGTTCAGTCCATCAGCTCCTGACTGTAGCAAGAACCAGGCAGTCTAAAAGCAAAGGATAGTTCAAACATTGCTTAGCTTAGCATCCTCTCACACGGGAAAAGTATGGTACTGCCCCTCCTTTGGGGGTTATTCGTTTATAAAGTTTTTAAGATCGCTCCAGTGAGGTAGCATCACACCACCATCAAAAGGCTATCACATTTCCATATTCGCATATTTCCACATAGGACACTTGCAACAATAAGTAATGTTCCTGTGCTAGTAATGTGAAATGAAAGATTTGAAAGTCCGCATAGACCTAACACTGATGGAAAAGTAATACAAAGCTACATTTTAAAGGAACAACTGCAGTCCTGTTCCCACAGGACTATTGCACTGTGAATGTTGAAGAAACATTCAAGAATGTCAGGGTGTACACATGAACAGGACAAATAAAGCAACATTTCACTAGTAGAAAATTAACCATTGTATTCAGTCAGGGGAAAGGTCACCATTAGATGGTGCACTTTGAAAAGGCCTTTAAGTTAACATCACATATTTAAATGAAATGAGCTTTAACCCAACATCAAATATAATAAAATTAAATAATTTCAAATAAGGAATATATTTACTTTGCTCAAATCTTTATTACATTAAAATAGCTAATGAAACGCCCTACTACCACAATTTTCTCAACATTCATATAAGTGCATGTTCAAAACTCGTGTTACAAAAATCGTTTTTATATTTTCATAAATATTCTAAGCTGTTTTCTCAGTATGTGAAGTTTCAAACTTGCACTTCACTGCTACACATTTTTGCACCAACTTTGTAACAGGTGCATTTTTAGCAGAAAGCATTTGAAACATTAGGCCACCTCACTTAACATCAAAATTCCATGATCTATTGACTTGGTAAGAGTAATCTGCATCATTCAGAAACTCTGTCCGTCACCACCCCCTTTTCCAAATATCGGTTTTATCCACACTATGTGTGGGAGGGTATACTCAGACGTGAGTCCCTTGCTCATTGCACCATCAGGATTCAAGCAAGCCGGGCCGAAGTAGGCTGTGATGCCAGAAACCGGTCCCCGGAAGCTTGTTTCCTTCCCAGTATAAGAATTGGCTTGGTAGTTTGGTTTGCCCTGTTCCCATCATGAACTGGGACAGGAACAGACTAATTTGCATATAGCCAGGTTCTGAGCTGGGATAGTGCAGTGAGCTAAAAAACGGTGATGGATTAAAACCATGATCTATTGACTTGGTAAGAGTATTCTGCATCATTCAGAAACTCTGTCCATCACCACCCCCTTTTCCAAAATCGGTTTTATCCACACTATGTGTGGGAGGGTATACTCAGACGTGAGTCCCTTGCTCATTAATCCATCAGGATTCAAGCAAGCCGGGCTGAAGAAGTCTGTGATGCCAGAAACCGGTCCCCGGAAGCTTGTTTCCTTCCCAGTATAAGAATTGGCTTGGTAGTTTGGTTTGCCCTGTTCCCATCATGCACTGGGACAGGAACAGACTAATTTGCATATAGCCAGGTTCTGAGCTGGGATGGTGCAGTGAGCTAAAAAACGGTGATGGATTAAAACCATGATCTATTGACTTGGTAAGAGTATTCTGCATCATTCAGAAACTCTGTCCATCACCACCCCCTTTTCCAAAATCGGTTTTATCCACACTATGTGTGGGAGGGTATACTCAGACGTGAGTCCCTTGCTCATTGCACCATCAGGATTCAAGCAAGCTGGGCCGAAGAAGGCTGTGATGCCAGAAACCAGTCCCCGTAAGCTTGTTTCCTTCCCAGTATAAGAATTGGCTTGGTAGTTTGGTTTGCCCTGTTCCCATCATGCACTGGGACAGGAACAGACTAATTTGCATATAGCCAGGTTCTGAGCTGGGATGGTGCAGTGAGCTAAAAAACGGTGATGGATTAAAACCATGATCTATTGACTTGGTAAGAGTATTCTGCATCATTCAGAAACTCTGTCCATCACCACCCCATTTTCCAAAATCGGTTTTATCCACACTATGTGTGGGAGGGTATACTCAGACGTGAGTCCCTTGCTCATTGCACCATCAGGATTCAAGCAAGCCGGGCCGAAGAAGGCTGTGATGCCAGAAACCGGTCCCCGGAAACTTGTTTCCTTCCCAGTATAAAAATTGGCTTGGTAGTTTGGTTTGCCCTGTTCCCATCATGCACTGGGACAGGAACAGACTAATTTCAATATAGCCAGTTTCTGAGCTGGGATGGTGCAGTGAGCTAAAAAACGTGATGGATTAAAACCATGATCTATTGACTTGGTAAGAGTATTCTGCATCATTCAGAAGCCCTGTGGCAGAGGGCTGAGGGCTTCGCGCTGAGCGCTGGGTATTGATTTTTAATTCTATTTTATCCTCGCTGCTGACTGCTAGCAGCTTCATTGTTCTTTTACCACCGGCCCGCTGATTGCAAGCGGGGACCGGCTACCTGTATTTTTTAAACCTCACGGCGCCCACCCCGCCCTTTGACCCCTCCCCCATCTCGTCACCGTCCATTTAGGCTCGCCTTCTCCCCCTCGCGCGCTGTCCAAAGCCCTGTGGCAGAGGGCTGAGGGCTTCGCGCTGAGCGCTGGGTATTGATTTTTAATTCTATTTTATCCTCGCTGCTGACTGCTAGCAGCTTCATTGTTCTTTTACCACCGGCCCGCTGATTGCAAGCGGGGACCGGCTACCTCTATTTTTTAAACCTCACGGCGCCCACCCCGCCCTTTGACCCCTCCCCCATCTTGTCACCGTCCATTTAGGCTCGCCTTCTCCCCCTCGCGCGCTGTCCAAAGCCCTGTGGCAGAGGGCTGAGGGCTTCGCACTGAGCGCTGGGTATTGATTTTTAATTCTACTTTATCCTCGCTGCTGACTGCTAGCAGCTTCATTGTTCTTTTACCACCGGCCCGCTGATTGCAAGCGGGGACCGGCTACCTGTATTTTTTAAACCTCACGGCGCCCACCCCGCCCTTTGACCCCTCCCCCATCTCGTCACCGTCCATTTAGGCTCGCCTTCTCCCCCTCGCGCGCTGTCCAAAGCCCTGTGGCAGAGGGCTGAGGGCTTCGCGCTGAGCGCTGGGTATTGATTTTTAATTCTATTTTATCCTCGCTGCTGACTGCTAGCAGCTTCATTTTTCTTTTACCACCGGCCCGCTGATTGCAAGCGGGGACCGGCTACCTGTATTTTTTAAACCTCACGGCGCCCACCCCGCCCTTTGACCCCTCCCCCATCTCGTCACCGTCCATTTAGGCTCGCCTTCTCCCCCTCGCGCGCTGTCCAAAGCCCTGTGGCAGAGGGCTGAGGGCTTCGCGCTGAGCGCTGGGTATTGATTTTTAATTCTACTTTATCCTCGCTGCTGACTGCTAGCAGCTTCATTGTTCTTTTACCACCGGCCCGCTGATTGCAAGCGGGGACCGGCTACCTGTATTTTTTAAACCTCACGGCGCCCACCCCGCCCTTTGACCCCTCCCCCATCTCGTCACCGTCCATTTAGGCTCGCCTTCTCCCCCTCGCGCGCTGTCCAAAGCCCTGTGGCAGAGGGCTGAAGGCTTCGCGCTGAGCGCTGGGTATTGATTTTTAATTCTATTTTATCCTCGCTGCTGACTGCTAGCAGCTTCATTGTTCTTTTACCACCGGCCCGCTGATTGCAAGCGGGGACCGGCTACCTGTATTTTTTAAACCTCACGGCGCCCACCCCGCCCTTTGACCCCTCCCCCATCTCGTCACCGTCCATTTAGGCTCGCCTTCTCCCCCTCGCGCGCTGTCCAAAGCCCTGTGGCAGAGGGCTGAGGGCTTCGCGCTGAGCGCTGGGTATTGATTTTTAATTCTACTTTATCCTCGCTGCTGACTGCTAGCAGCTTCATTGTTCTTTTACCACCGGCCCGCTGATTGCAAGCGGGGACCGGCTACCTGTATTTTTTAAACCTCACGGCGCCCACCCCGCCCTTTGACCCCTCCCCCATCTCGTCACCGTCCATTTAGGCTCGCCTTCTCCCCCTCGCGCGCTGTCCAAAGCCCTGTGGCAGAGGGCTGAGGGCTTCGCGCTGAGCGCTGGGTATTGATTTTTAATTCTATTTTATCCTCGCTGCTGACTGCTAGCAGCTTCATTGTTCTTTTACCACCGGCCCGCTGATTGCAAGCGGGGACCGGCTACCTGTATTTTTTAAACCTCACGGCGCCCACCCCGCCCTTTGACCCCTCCCCCATCTCGTCACCGTCCATTTAGGCTCGCCTTCTCCCCCTCGCGCGCTGTCCAAAGCCCTGTGGCAGAGGGCTGAGGGCTTCGCGCTGAGCGCTGGGTATTGATTTTTAATTCTACTTTATCCTCGCTGCTGACTGCTAGCAGCTTCATTGTTCTTTTACCACCGGCCCGCTGATTGCAAGCGGGGACCGGCTACCTGTATTTTTTAAACCTCACGGCGCCCACCCCGCCCTTTGACCCCTCCCCCATCTCGTCACCGCCTATATTGTCGCCCATTATGTGTCAGCGCAGCGGACGAGCGCAGCGGGCGCGACGTAGGCGCGCCGGAGTTGCGCCAGAGTTAAGCCCGTCTGCGCCCGTCCGCGGCAGACCGGGGCTAGGGGCCATTACCCCTGGCTCTCGCATCCAATATTCTGCCGCGACTTTGCTCCGACTGCGGGGCCACTGGTCTCTTGATCCCTGCTCTATTCAGCGGACTGCTTTGCTGGGCTGTAACTCTCGCTGTCACGCCTGTCCATCTGGTTGCCCGCCCCCTCACGCGTCACCGCCTCCTCCCGCCCCATTCATCACCGGCGACTCCCATCCTCCCCCATTATCTATCATACTACTCAACACTAGATCCGCTGTTAAACATCACCATGAACTCTTTACTCTCTTAGATACTGATAAACCCGACCTTCTACTGCTTACAGAAACATGGTTTACTGAAGCCTCCCTCCCTGCCCTCCTGGCTACCCTTCCCTCGACTTATTATGCCATCCGTGCCGACCGCCCTGGCGGGAAAACAGGTGGAGGCGTTGCTCTTATCGCCCGCTCAGATCTCCAGTTCCAAGTCCTTCCTTCCCCCTCCTTGGCCGGAATCGACTACTTGGTGGCCCGTTCTTCCTCCCTTTCCCCCCACCTAGCTATAGTGCTCGTTTATCACCCTCCTCAACTGACTCCCTCTTTTCTCCCGGCCTTTCAAGACCTACTTGGCACCCTGTCGGTCAACTATGCCTCGGCTTTAGTCCTCGGGGACTTTAATTACTGGCCTTCGGACCCTAAGGAGTGTGTGTCATCCAAGGAATTTTCAGAAACCCTTCTTTCCCTTAACTTTGTTTCCTTTGTCCACTCCCCTACTCATATCCACGGGCACATCCTCGACCAGGTCTGGTCTCTTAACTGCACCCTTTCCACGCTGGTTATTGCCCCTTGTACCTGGTCCGATCACTTTATTATTTCGTTCTCCCTTAGTCTTTTAGTAACTAAGCCCCCTATGCACATCAAAAACTCCTGGGCCCGCAACTGGGGTAAGGTCAACCTGCCTGATCTTTCGGCCGCTCTCCTGGCCTCTCTTCCCCCCCTATCGGGACTAGATTCCGCAGCCCAAGCCTCAGCCATTGACTCATGGCTCACGGAGGGAAGCGATCGTTTAGCTCCTCTCCGGCGTACCTCGATTAGGCGCCCTAAAGACGCCAATCGGTGGTTTAACATCGAGCTGAAGGAATTGAAGCTCACCGTTCGAAGGGCTGAACGCAAGTGGAGACTGGATTACTCCCCGAATACCAGGACCCACTACGTTAACCTCCTGGGGACCTACAAGCAAAAAATCGTTGAGGCCAAGAAAGCATATTTTTCGGCGAAAATCTTAGCGGCCGAGAACCAACCAAAGGAGATTTTTACCATCACCCATGATTTGGCGTTCTCGGACCGGACCACACTTAAGCCCCCCCCTCCCAGAAACTTTGCGATTCACTGAATCGCTACTTTGTCGACAAAATCACGACAATTAAATCCAATATCCCTCCCCCTTCTCCCTCCTATGTTGACCCTGTCCTTCACCCGTCCCCAGCTACCTTCAACTCCTTTCCTCCACTCTCCGAGGAACTTTTTCTGTCCCTCCTTCCTAAAATCAAGTCCGGCTCCCCATCTGATATATGCCCGGCTCATATTCTACGGCAGATTTACACTGTCCGCCCGTCGCCCCCCCTGGGCTTCCTTAACGATTCACTAGCCCGAGGGGTTGTCACCCCATCGTTAAAAGCCGCTTCCATTGTTCCCATCTTGAAGAAGCCGGGAGCTGACCCCTCTGTGATGGCTAACTATCGCCCCATCTCCCTTCTCCCTTTTTTGGCGAAGGTGCAGGAGCGGCATGTGACATCTGCACTCAGCGCCTTCGCCGAGGAGAATGGGAGGTTGGCCCCTTGCCAGGCGGGTTTTCGGCCAAGGCACTCAACTGAGTCAGCGGTGGTGTCAGTATCAGACACCCTCCGAGAGGGCATGGACTCCGGGAGATCTAAGGCGCTGGTCCTTCTCGACTTGTCCGCCGCCTTTGACACGGTGGACCATTCCATCTTGCTTTCCCGTGTCAAGGCGGCGGGCATAGGAGGATCAGCCCTCATCTGGCTCTCGTCCTTTCTGAGGGACCGGACCCAGGCAGTTCATCTTGGGGAGTTTTCAGCTACCCCCTGCCAGGTCCAGTGCGGTGTCCCCCAGGGTTCCTCTCTCTCTCCCTTACTCTTCAACCTTTATATTGCTCCGCTTATCTTTTCTCCACAGCACCTGGAGGTCTCGGTATTTAATTATGCCGATGACCTCCAGCTCATCTTTAATCTCTCTTCTACACCTGACTCTATCTCTAATTTCCAATCTACTCTATCTTTTATCAGGGACTGGATGAACCTCAACCACCTGAAACTCAATCCCGATAAAACGGAACTTGTGGTGACGGGTGGTTGCTCCAGTCCCTGGAATTCACTTTTCTGGCCCCCCTCTTTTGGTTCCTCTCCTACGCCTGTTTCCTCGGTCAAGACTCTTGGTATTAAGCTCAATAATCAACTCACTATGCACTCCCAGATTGGTTCCGTGGTATCTTCTTGCTTTCTTACTCTCCGCACCATTCGTTCTATCTCCCGCTTTTTCTCCTTTCCTGCACTCAAGCTAATTATGTCCGCACTGGTCCTGTCCCGCCTGGACTACGGGAACATTCTGTATAATGGCATCCCTCAGTACAGCCTCCGTAAATTGCAATTAGTGCAAAACCAGGCTGCTCGTCTCGCCTTTGGTCTCCCTAAATTCCATCACTCCTCCCCCCTCCTGAAAACTCTTCACTGGCTCCCAGTGCGAGAACGCGCCTTGTTTAAACTTGGCTGTATGGTGTTCCAGGCCAGGACTGGCCTGGCCCCCCTGTTTATATCATCGGCCATCAAGGCTTACGTCCCGGGCAGAGCCCTCCGTTCCTCGGCCCAACTTCTCCTAGCGGTGCCCCGCTACCGGAGAAAGAAACAGGGTGGCTCTAAATTTTCCACTCTCGCCCCCTTGTTTTGGAACTCTCTCCCTTTCCACCTTAGGTCCCTCACCGATTATTCCACCTTCCGTAAAGCTTTGAAGACCTTTTTATTTCCTCAGGCTCTTCCCTAGGCTATCGTTTAGTTTCCAGCCGCTGTTTCACTGACTGTCCCCGCTCAGTGGGATGCTCTTCAACTCTAGCGCCAAGAAACCGTCTAGGTGTATGTTGCGCTCAACAAATATTTTAAACTTAAACTTAAACTTCTGTCCATCACCACCCCCTTTTCCAAAACTAGTAGAAAATTAACCATTGTATTCAGTCAGGGGAAAGGTCAGCATTAGATGGTGCACTTTGAAAAGGCCTTTAAGTTAACATCACATATTTAAATGAAATGAGCTTTAACCCAACATCAAATATAATAAAATTTAATAATTTCAAATAAGGAATATATTTACTTTGCTCAAATCTTTATTACATTAAAATAGCTAATGAAACGCCCTACTACTACAATTTTCTCAACATTCATATAAGTGCATGTTCAAAACTCGTGTTACAAAAATCATTTTTATATTTTCATAAATATTCTAAGCTGTTTTCTCAGTATGTGAAGTTTCAAACTTGCACTTCACTGCTACACATTTTTGCACCAACTTTGTAACGGGTGCATTTGTAGCAGAAAGCATTTGAAACATTAGGCCACCTCACTTAACATCAAAATTCCATCAATATACTTTAATAAGCAACATGTGCATTGGAATTCATTAGTACAACTCATTTCTATGTATTATTATGGGTTTGTGTATATACGTTTTCTTCATGTTTACTTTTTAAAGCTTTTATGGTGCTTCTGCTATACTTGTCTCATTTTCATGTGTCACTATGTCTAACATGTGCAAAGTGTATTTTAAGTTTTTCATCCTTTAGTTCACAAATGTGTTGTGTATTATGATTTTTATAAAACTTACTGCATCACCACTCACACCACAGAGTCCTGCCCTATACCACTACGAGCATACTCTGTGCTTGGGGGCCTTTAGTGCACTGTGTTCATTACAATGGAGGGCTATCCCTGTGTCAGCACATTGTGTAGTTTAGCTGTAAGGACCTTGTAAGTCCAGTCACATGTCCACCTTTCCTGTGTGAAACCTGACAACAGAATCCCCTTTGCTGGAGTATGTGAGTGGCTATGGAGCAGAATGACAAGAAGAGGATGCTGTTACTGGCAGGTACCTTTTCAAGTACCTCCATGGCACGGGAGCTAGAGGGGTAGTTCTGCTAAAGAAGATCACCTGGCAGGAATGGGCACAGTGCTAGCATTTATTATGCAAAAGAGACCGTCACCCCTCCCTTACGACCACACACCTCTTCCCCACTTCTGCCAGCGATTTGCAGCAACACAGCTTCTGTCTTGCGGGAGCAGTTTCAGCTGGGAGGAAGGTCTGTGGAGTACTGTGTGTGTCTGTAGGGTCTGGTTTTCTATCTGCCTTGGAGCAATGGTTTTGAGTCTTGGCAAGGGGTTCGCAGATAGTCCACAAAACGTTTTTGGGGCTCAAGGGAACATCCCAAGTGAACACAAAATTCTTGAAAACATTTTTCAAAGACACTTTGTCCTGGAAATTCACCGATTGGGCCTCAGCCCACCAGAAGAGGAATGCAGAAGAAAAGGCTCCTCAGTTGTTCCTCGGCTTTCCCACTCACGAGCATCTGAGAGACTTTCATCCCTGCGCCATGAGATCTGAAAGTCCTCAGAATAGAGGCTTCAATGCAATGTGGAGTGGCAGAGGATGGGAAATCTGGTGTTGTAAAAGGGAAATCTCTTGTGCATACTTATGCCTGAGAACATGCTGTTGAGGTTCATGTAGCCTTTTGCCCCATATGCACCGCTTTTTAGTCATTTGCACGGTCTGCTTAAAAGAAGGTAGGACGACATGGCTCACTCTCATAGCAGCAAAAAAAGCAATCAATGCTCCACCTCCCGTCAAGCGACCTCCTCCTACAATGCGAAGGAAGCAGATCATTTTCCATTTATTACAGTTTTTAAAGGGATTTGCAACCTTCTCGGTCCCAGCATCAGAGACAGCATTCTAAGCTTTCCACCTTTCCCATTATGTGACAGCAAAGACATAAACAGAATGCATTTCAGCAGGCGTACCATGGAAAACACATCAATTTCTGACAACTGAAAAAATAAGGCATGGGTGTAAGGTTTTGCACTACTTGCTCACCACTGGTAGCTAGACATTTCCTAACGTTTAAACCCAATCTAAGGACAAGAGACTTAGAAATGACACACTTGTACTGCCAAGCTGACATTTTTTCGTCCCCCGAATTATGCCTCTAGCAAGTTCATATGAGGTGCGGCCTTGTACCTAAATAGCTGCACTCTGAACCTGCGACCTTGGCGATAACTTGGGCTGGACTGTTTCAACCACAAAGCTGTATAAAGTCACTTTATCTGTCCAGACATCGCATGAAAAAGCTTTTGAAGTAAGTATGGGTATTTTGTTTCAAATCTATCGGAGTGCACCATGAATCAAGCATAACACTGGATGATGGGGTCCCTTTTAAAGCCTGGATTGACAGAGATGACTGAGAGCTAATACCCTATATAGCAGCCTGAGTTGTGCGCCAGATCGAATGCAGATCGGGGATTGTACCTATGTGAGAGTTGTGTGAGAAGTGTGTCTATGTGACAGCAAGTGGAGTGGCTTCCACTTAGTTTCTTGTTTTTTTAATCCTTGTTTGTTTAAAATACGAATTGAGGTTACAGTAATTCAAAGTTAATAGTATCCTTTCTTCGTGCCACTTGGAATATTATGCTCTGCAAGGTGTATTAAAACTAAAACCGGTTTTAATATCTGCTCTGTACATATTTGTCTGGTAAGAATCACACATATGTTCTGTTTTTTCTTCTTTTTATTTTTGTAGCGTATGCTAGCCATAAAAATAAAAATAACCATTGCACAAGGATATCACGGCCAGAAATATTGGCATTAAATCTGTTACTTGCAGGTGTCCTGTCACTTATAGAGTTATTCTATGACCAAGGTACAATACCTGCCCATGTTCTGAAAAGGTGGTCAGATATGGTGTGTGTGAAAAAATCATCTTTTTTTACTCTGTTCACCCCTATTTTTGACTGATACTGGTTGTAACTGATTTTGACTGTACCCTGGACTTTGCTAACCAGACCAAGGGCCAGTCCCCTGATGAAAACGGTATAAGGTGATTAGGTATAAATACAATTGAAAATAAAAGAGCCTGTAAGCCCAAAGTATGTAATAGGGCAGGGGGATTCAACCTACATATAAGTCCCTAGTATATAATTGGACATGGGGGTTTAGAGTGCCAGTAGATTTCCTTCATTGAACTGTGAAATATTGTGTTGCCTGCAGTCATTTCAAAAGGCAGCCTTGCTTTGCAGACTGTCTTTAAAAGTAAATTACATGCAAAATCGACTTTGGTGTGACAGGTACTCCCAAAGTGGTAATCTACCTTATTTTTACATGTAATTCATCCCTAAGGTGCCCCATGGGTGGGGTACCATGAATCTATTGACAGGAACATAAAAGAGATGTTTACAAACTCCAGTGAGGTAAAAACTGTCAATTTTGTTTTCCGCCATTGTAGAATAATAGCTCCATAGGTTAGCACTGGAATATGTTAGTAAATTATAAATATTGCTAAGAAGGGGCTAAAATGTCGTTCAGGGACTTAAACGATTGGCAATGATAAATCCAACAACTTGCCACCGTTGAATTTATCATAACTAGTGCAGAAATGAAATCATAGAACTTCTGTTTCTGTGAGCCAACATCCAGCCTTCAAGCCGTATATCCTGATTAGTCAACCTTAACAGGCTCCTTTGATGAGGTGATAAGTGGTCGCTTAAAGGAGAGGTTATGTGATGGAGAGACTTCTGCAAGAAGTGTCAGAAAGGGGGCTGAGTAAAACAAACTGGGCTTCAAAGAGAGAGCAGGACATTAAGGAATGCCAAGCCTACAACCTCCTTTTCCTGTAACCCGAGCCAAAAGGCAGGTCAGGGAATGGAATTTGCAGGAGGTGAAGGGGGAGTGTTAATGCAAATAAGCTATCCAAGTGGGTTAGTTTAGCCAACTCTTACTCCAAAGAAAAGAAAATCTCCATCTTGAATTTTAAAGTGGAATACTTTGTGGGGCAAGAATATGTCACACTCTGGAGGAAGCTGTCACGCTTTAGGGTGACAGCCAACACTTCATTGGATAAGGGGGCCCCCTGCTTGTCACCCCAGATCACTGACTACATATGTGTGAGTTGCAGAGCTACTCAGTCCTAGTTCTGAATTTGAATATGCTGCCTGAAACTACAAGAAGAAGGATTGCCCTGCTGAAAACCTTGTCTGCTCCACACAGGATTGCTCCCTGAAGGACTGCTCCTGTTGCATACTTGGAGCTACAGCCCTGAGGACTATGCCTTGCTTCAAATATTATTAAGGAGTGAATGCCCTTAAAGCAACAGCATTAACATAGCTTCCTTGCACCAGCTCTATCAAGAAGTCCCCAGCCTGGAGTGCGTACAGTGGATTTTAAGGGTTTTGGCCAGGTGCATAGTGGGAACTGTAGTCCGAACACACAAGGACCATGTCAGAGCCTCTAGACCCTTGGAGTCATGTTTGGACACTTTGAACCCTCAAGGGAAACTTCAGGAAGAAGTTCCAGAAGTTTGGAAAAGTTTGGAGGAACTTTTGGAATGCGCTCAATAAGTGGACCGGCACAACATCAAGAGTCAAACCGACTACCTTCTACTGCAACCCAGCCTGAATTTCAAGTTTGTCCCTCTGAAAGCTCTGGAGCTCCAGACTTACATGGTTTGACCAGGGCCTCATGGGAAAGCAATTTGACGATGTTGCATTGCAATCAGCCAGCTGGAGGCGACCGCTTGACATCAAGAGAAAATCCTCCAGAAAAGTTTCTAAGTCTGAAGGTAACATTTGTCCTTGGGCCTTCCACTTACTGTAACCGTCCAGGGCTTTATCAAGGTCAGACTCAAACTTTGACTTTGTTGTGACGCTACGTGTTTTTAAGCTCTATAAAGTGGTTCATCGCAAAAAATCATATTTATGCTTCCCTACATTGGATATTTGTTATTTTGGTGTCATTGTAAGGATAAAAATATGTTCTATTTTTATAAATTGTTGTAGGATTTTTATTGTGTGTTGTGCGTCACTTATTTAATGTATTGGTGTATCTAAATGCTTTATATACCTCTCTCCTAAAATAACCCTGCCTGCTTGCAGCCAGCTACCCAGGGTCAAGCCAGACCTTGTCTGGACCTTATGTGATGTGGGTGACCTTATTGCTAGTGGTAGGTGCATACTTACCTCTACCAATAATCCATCCTGGAACATTGTAATGGTATAATGGGGAGGCACTCCAGATGGTAATAAAGTTATAGCAGACATGACCCACAGCATGTTAGATTAAGGGAAATCATGCTTGAAATATAATGAAGGCAATGATGAACCCAGTTATTGTATGACATCGCAATACTTTGCTTTGAATTACATATATTGTCAATTTAAAGGATGGATATCTCATGTGATTATCATTACATACCAAGATTTTTATTGCCTAAGACCAAAGTTGAGATTAGAACAGATGTCTCAGAAATGGAAGGCACACTATTAAGCTATTAGGCCTACTCTCCTCTGAGAATGCTGTTGCAGGGACTACATGCTCAGAAACTGGGAAAGGCGTGGAGCAGATGCCAGAGCAGCTGAATCCAGAGTGCCAGGATCATGGTTCGATCACTGGCTGCAGCTCAGCTAAGCATCATGTGACTATGGGCAGTAGCTCACTTAATCTCCCCGTCAGCCCGCAGCGCCTTCAAAACTTTAGGGTGATGTGTTTGTGCATTGCAAGTAAGGATTATTATGATGATTATTATTATAAACTCAACACATTCCACTTATGTGAGGGGTATAGCCCCAAGCCCCATCCACATTTTAAAAATATAGGCCCCAGGGTATTTGGTCACTGGGGCCTCTCTGAGGCTAGGGATGGAGGGCTGCATGCCCTCCATCCCAATTTGAAAATATTAGCCCCCATATAAAGGTGTCCGCAGGCCCCCTCCAAAAATTGGGTAGCGGGCCCTATGCCTCCCTCCCCACAATGACAATATTGACCCTATGGAATGGCATCAGGAAGGCCCGGAAAGAGGGTCCTCATGCACGCCCCTTCCCCAAAATATCAAGAATGCTTTGTTCTCTGGGGATCTGGCCCACTACATAAAAAGGCACCAACTGAATTCTCTGTGGATATGCGGTGATGATTCAAAAAATGCATGTGTAACCCCCCCCACCAGGCCTAGGGAGGTGCACGGTCTCCATATGCGCCACCCTGTTTGTTTATTTTATTTTTATTTTTTTATTAGACATGTGACTAATTTAACCCTGAGTCCTAAAATGGCTGCCACCACTTCTTTGTTGATGTGGTGTCAAATAATCAGTTGTTATGTTGAGTTTGTTGGCTCTGTGGGCTCTCTGTGGTGTAAAATATACAAAGTTATTGAAACAGCATTTTTTTAAACTACTGAATGCATTTACACTAAGTCACCAAAAGTACACTTTCTGGACCAAGATCTAGCTTTCTGGCAATTTTGGTCTAATTTTGTTTATCAGTTTTTGCATTATTGCTGTTCAATTTTCCTATAGAAAAGTAAATGGGGACCCTCTTTTTCTTACCCCGCTTCATGGATCAACCCAAAACCTTCCGGGAAGTAACTGAGGTGAATCAGACTTTTTTTTCTTTTTAATGTTTTATGGAGATTTGTCAAATGGCGGCAAAGTTATAAGCAAACAAAAAAAACTCTATGGAAACATAGTCTTAACTACAACTACCCAGTGGTGAGCATCACTGGGTAATATATGTGTAGAACTTTTTGAAAGCTACTTTTCCTGACATAATGGGGCAACTTTTAATGAAATCAGAAATATAAGGTGACCCAGACTCTTTGGGACCCATTAGGATATTGGGCTGATCGCCACAGCCATGCGGGCGGTGGCGATCCGCCCGACATCCTTGCCCGCCCGCCACCCATTTCCCCCCTGCCATATTACTATGGCGGAGGGTACCGTGGCGCGCTTTTCCGACCCAGTCGCAAGGTTTAATATGGTGGTGTGGTCTATCAAACACCGCCATCCATATTAGTATGGGCTTCGGGAGATGCCTTTCTGTGGCGGCAATGCCGCCACGGAAACAAAGGTGTTCTTCACTTTGGGGGCCCCCTGCGGGTCTCCATGGTGAAGGTGAGGTGGGGGTGCACATGGGGGGTACCTGTGGTACCCCCCTGCATTTGCATACACAATGCGGCAGGCACCACGTGGTGCCTGCCGCTTTGTGTATGCAAATGTATAACATGTATTTTTAGCATTGTGTCCGCGGTGCTGAGAGCACCGCACGCCAAAATGTTAAAAATGCAGGATGCGGCTGCCACTGTGCCGGGTGCATCCTAATACCCCCCACGGGACCCCCACCCTTATGGTGGGTGGTCCCGTTATCCGATAGGATGGCGGGCGGACTAAGGGCCATATGTATCAACATTCCGTTTTGCGATTCCTGAATAGCGAATTTTAAGGAATCGCTATTTAGAAATCGCAAAATGGTATGTATGTAAAAATGCGCTTCTTTTTAGCGATTTCTTTAAATTCCTCAATTGCGATTAGCAAATTGCTAATCGCAATTAAGGAATAATTTCCCATTCATTTCAATGGGCCAGGAGGCCCATAGGAATGAAGGGGAAATTCCTTAAGGCCAATTTGCTATTTTTCTAGCTTCTTACATTGCATTTAAGGAATCGCAAAATTTGCGATGCCTTAAATGCAATCGCAAGACAAGGAATCACATTTTTTGCGATTCCTTATTTTGGAGGCAGATTTCCTTGATGCATACCATTTGTCCAAATTGCAAATTTCGGCGTTTGCGAACTCAATTTGGCTTGATACATATGGCCCTGAGTGCACCCGCCATCCTAATGACCCCCTTTATGTCTAATGAAGTTAGATTTTGGTACTGCTAGAAGCCAGCATAAAAACAAATGTTCTATCTTTTGTAGGGGTACATAGATTAATATACTCCAGCCCTTGCCCCATAGCTACCCACTGACAAACATTTTTCCTATAGATTTCAAAATCCAATAAATTATTTCCCTACTACCTTTGTAGAAAATCTCTTAATAGATTGCACATATCTCAGCATATCTCAGCGTTTGTAGAGTTTCAATCAAATGAGTAAGGAAATTGCAAGCCCAACTAGCTAAAACGGGGAACTCTATTGACTTTTGAAGTATATATTTAATGACTTTTGATTTGAAAGTCCCTAGGCTCACTAGTCATAATATAAGATTTGGCTCAATTAATATTAATATTTACATCTAAACTTTTCATAAAAAGGTTAAATAAATCAAAGTTGAACTAAAAATTGTTCCAAATAGGTCATATAAAATGAAAATGAAAATAGAGCCAATACACATCCCTGTCTTATCCCTTTTAATGAAGGCGACTTTCTTTATACAGGCCCCAGTGGGAGCATAACAACCCTAAAGTGTGCCTTGATGTAACCGCTTTAACATAGTGATCAGTGGTTTTTACGCCTCGGCAGCTTCCATCATCAGCCAAAGTTTAGACCGATTCACAGAATCAAATGCTGCTGTCAAATCCATCCATAAAACCCATAAGGATATAGACATTTTGTGCCTTAGTATAGTTGCCTGTAATGAACAGGAGATTGAGACACTTCCCAATTGCTATCAATCCCGGATAAAAGCCATACTGAACATCTGTAAAAAATCCCTTTTTTCTCTGCCCAACTCTCTAGTCTATTAAGAAGAATTCTACGGGGACTTTGACTTTGGAGTCGAGGAGAGAAATCGGAAAATAACATACAGAGACTAGCTCCTTTTAAAAAAAAATCAGAACTATGACTGAATCCATCCATCCAACAATTGCTGTCTGTATCACATTTCCTATCAGAGGGGCCCAAGTGAGATATTGCTTTTAGAAACATAGACTTGCATTCTATCCGGTCCTGGTGCTTTTCCTGAAGAGGCTCTTAATAGTGCTCTTTCTATCTCCTGAATCTGTGTGGAGTGTGCAAATAACTCTAACCCATCTATGTCAATAGGGTGGATTGTCAAACCCCTGTCCTTCTCTGTATGTTTGGAGCCAAAGACTTCTGTGAAATATTCGGAGCAGGAATTATTGCATCATCAGAGGTGTCCAAAATGAGTGGGACTAAAATATGATTAATTCACCACACTCCAAAATGTACCTGACTATTTTAATTTACCAGCCATCTCTAAGTCATCCCAAGCCTTTTCTTTTAGTTCCCTCATTCTAGCTTTCAAGGTCTGAATATAATTGGCTTTAGCTTCCCTAATTTCAGAATTAGTCTTCAGAGTCCCCTTCAGAGCTTTAAAGAGCTGCTTATTTGCCTTTAAAGATAAACCATATGTTCTTGGAAGAACCTCTAAATTGTGTCTTGCTGGTTAACAAAGAATTTATAGACTCAGTAAGATGCTGACAGGATCATGTAATTTAATTTAGGGATCCTTCAGGATTTAGACAAATCTCGAAAAGTCCTGAGTTACCCTTACACACAGATTTTAAAATACGTATCTTGATCAAGTTTTCCCATTTTAATGTAACACCTTGATTTTCCATGCATTTTATTGACAAATACTTCCTTTGGTTACTCTTCCTAATGGCCAAAATATCAACATATGAGAAAAAAATGACTATGATTTACTGGCAATCTTCATTACTCCGAATCAAGTGCTCCTAGTCCCAGTCATAACAACGGAAGCATGCGCACAAATAGCCACTTTCCACATTTGGCATTTGGATAATCCTACTTTTCTTTTGAACAACTCAGTAAGGCACCTCCCTCCTGCTAGCACTTCCTGCCTTTACAAGCTAAGGGGCAGATTTACAAGCCCCTTGCGCGTCTTTTACGCCGCCGTTGCGTCACTTTTGTGACGCAGCAGCGGCACAAAAGATGCGCCATGGTGCGGGGTATTTACAACGTGACGCATCTCCCAGATGCGTCACGTTGTTAAGCCCTGCGCCAGAAGGAGGCGTTCCTGCTCAGGGAGGGGCGTTGCGGCGCAGGAACGCCTTCTAAAAGTGGCTGAATGAAATCTCCAAGATTTCACTCAGTCACTTTGGGGCCCATGCTGCGTCAAAACCCTGCGCCTGCTTCAAGCAGGCGTTAGGATTGACGCAGCATTAACAAGATAGGGCCCCCCCAGAGCATTGCTGGAGCTGCGTCGCGCTTGCGACGAAACTCCAGCAATGCATCACTTTTGCGGCACAGATGCGTGACGCACCTGTGCCGTTTTTGCCCCATAATGCTCCGCATTATAAATGCGGCGCATCCATGGTGGCGGAGGCATGGCGCACAATAAGTGGCACATCCCTGCTGATATGCAGGGATGCGCCACTTATTGTAAATATGCCCCTAAATATTTAGCAGTGCTTTGCACAGGAGGAAGGGTTAGGATGCAGACTGAGAGGTGGTGATTGTGATTTGGAGTAATGGAGATAACTGGAGTACTAACGATGGGGTGTGTGAAATTCCTATAATTTCCTTTGGCATAATTACGGGAAAACTTACACATAATTATGTTAAATTCAAAGCTGTCACTTCCCCCTATATGTTAGTGCAAATTGCATGGATTTTATACATCCATGATCTTCGCCTGAAACCTGCGGCTTGCCAAAATCTTGCAAAGTCTGCCCGAGGCCCCCGAGGCAGACGCCTGAATTGGGCCAGCTGAAACCCCATGATCAGTGCCTGGGACGGGGTAGGTCCATGCAGTGGCTCCCTGGTGCTCACCAGAGGCTGACGCCTGAATTGGGCCCACTGAAACCTTCTGACCCGCGCCCAGGTTCTGCTAGGTCCGTGCAGTGGCTCCCCACTGCTCGCCAGAAACTCGTCCGCATGACCCTGAGATTCTTTTAACCAGATGACATAATTGGGCCCACTGGGATACTCGCCTGTGAACTGCCCCGAGGTCGCTTGAGGCCGATACAAGAATTTGGGCCTGCTGTGACCCCTCGATCCTCTCCTCGCCTGAGGCCGACGCCAGAATTGGGCCACTGAAGCCCCCTTGATCCTCGCCCGAGAACTGGTAGGTCTGAGCAGTGGCTCCCTGCTGCCCGCCTTAAACTCGCCAAGACGGCCCAGAGATCCTGTGAGCCTGATGCCTTAATTGGGCCTGCTGGGACCCTCGATCCTAGCCTGAGAACTGCCCCGAGGTTGCTTGAGGTGATGAAATATTTGGACCTGCTGAGATTCCTCTATCCTCGCCTTGCGGATAGGGACGCCCTGCTGCTCACCTCCCCGATCAGACTAGCCCCCTTCGGAAGCCGAATCTCTCCTGAGATCCCTGATGGCATCTCTGTTTACATCAAGGGCAGTAGCAGGAGCAGATCCCGACCTCCACCACTGCAGAGTAGCACGGTTTCTCTCTGTCTGCACAGATGACCTCCCCCAACCTCTGATAAATTTTATGAACACCGCCACCATCTTGAGCCACAATCGAAGGTCCAACGCTGCCCTTACTTCGGACCGACCAATACAACTTTTTAATTCTCGCTGAGCCGTCACCACCGAGGGTTCACATCTTGGAGTAGATATTTTTCTAACCCGCTCCTGCCCCCTGAAGGTAAAGAGACACCGCTTCACTCTGAACTGGATTGTTTTCCCAGACCGGTTTTCGACATAAAACACCTCCCCTGGCCCCCACCTCCCTTCCGGGCCTTCACTGGGTTTTTTGACCCCGCCAAGGCCTCACTGTTGAACTCCTGGTACTCTAACAGCCCCAGATTCTTTAAAGTTGCGGCTGCAGATTGAGCCCGTTCCTGCATCCTGGAGCCTAAGACCCCTCCTAGACCCAAACTCTGAATCCCTCACGACACCAAGCTCTAAAACACTCGTTCGGAGACATGACCAGACTGACCCCGACAACCAAGACTGACTCTGTGTGACATGCCCCAGGGCCACCGTGTTCCTTTTGCCTCATTTCTCACCACAACAGGAGGACATACTCTGCTCCCTGGACCTGATCTCGAAGAACACAATCCTACGCTATCTCCAATGAATCCGCTCCATTCTAATCTAATCCTCGCCAGCCACACCTGGCAATCCTTGGCTTGAATTCCTAAATCATCCCTAAAAACACTATTGCGATTTCCTTGATGCTGTAGTACCATTTTATACCCTATCTTCCAGTTTAGATCTCTCCTACGTATCTTCTTATTGTTAAGCTCATGCCCTAGCCTTTTTTTCCGGTCTTTCTCTATCCTTCTCTGCCATTAATCTCCGCCCTCCTATCCAAACCCATCTATATGCACTTTACCTACCTTTTCTGATCTCTCCCTATGAGATCCTGCCCTTTCTCTCTCATTTCTTCTTCTTCCCCTATGTGCTCTCTTTTTCCTCATACTTCCTCATTGTTACTTAAATTATATCCGCGTGTACCTTAAACTGAATATATTGATTATATAACCTATAAACTATTGTCTCTTTCCTTTCACTCACTGTTATTCAACTCACCTTCACCGTCTAATATGATCCATAAACATATGCACTATATTCCACCTGTAACGGTCTTATGCCCTACTAAATTGTACGGCTTTCTGATCTTTTTGTATTTCTCACAAATCTCACTCATACCCTCTTAGCCATTTGCCTTTTCATCGGACTATGTATGCGTCATAAACTGGCTGTCTTGATTCTATGCTTTTTACTATTGTTGTTTCCATTTCCTGCATTTCCACACACCTCCCTATGCATTCAATTACTCCTCTCTCCACTCTGATAAAAAGTGCATCCCCCAGTCTTCACTCATATAGGAACAATACTGCCTATTCTAACTCTGAATCTGACCTCATTATAACGCTTCTCCATACCTCCTCTTAACCCATACCCCAACCCACTGCCCCCCCTATCTCATTATCACCTAACACCATCTTGGGCGCCAACCTCTGCCTTTCTACGCTCTCTATTGGTAACCTTCCAAATCCGAATATCCCTCCGCCCACCCCTATCTTGCCCAAAATTCTCCAATCTTCCACCAACCCCGCCAATCTGCGTAATTCTTATCCCCCCTGATTTGCTGCTGTGATTTATAAAATGAACCCCTCCCTCTTGCCCCTACCCTCTCCCTCCGCTTCTTACCCAAACCTCCTTCTTCAAAACTTCTCCCCCTTCTCTTTTCTTGCTCCTTTATTCTCCCCCAGCCAAACTTCACTATCATGTCCCACCTCAATACCATCCACACACCACGCCCTGTTCCTGCCCTAACCGACAAATGCCCCACCCTCAACAAACATAGACCCAACTCTTGGACCATTCCATACCCTCCCAACCTTTCAAAAAATGCCAAAAATAATTTTAAACATAAATTTCTAATCCTACAGCCTGAAACCCTAATTGAAGACAACTACCACAGCCCCACGTCCCCCATTAAAACTAACTATATTTTCTATAACAAACGACCCTACAAATGGAAGAGCACCTTTTTGTGCCACCTTCCAGTATCTAGTGCAATTAAAATCCCCTAAGGTTACAAACTTTCCAGTACTCCAACCTTTTTTATCCCTGGTGAAATAGCCATTCCCATCTACAAAACTGAAAACATCCTGATTCAAGCCTCAGAGCAGACCCTTACAATTGTTGAACTCCTCTTCAGCACTCTTTCTGACCAGCTGTCACTACCTACTCCACCCCCAACACCCTCAGAATCCCAAAACACCTTCTGGCTCCCCACAGCCACCCGACTCCAAGCCCACTCGCTAATAACACTCCCTGTACAACAACCTCTACTCTGTCACCTTCTCTTGAACTCTCCCCTGTCTCAATCTTCCCCCCCTCCCCATACCCGCTCCCACTCCTGCCCCCTCCCAGCTCTCCTCCACCTCCCTGAGACAAACTCCACACCCCCATGACACTTCTACCCGTAATGACAAATCCCACTCCTTAACTTCTTTTCTACCACCCTCTCTGGAACCAGCCCCCCAACTCCTCTAATGCACTCCTCCAAATTCCCATGTCCCCTAATGACCGTCCACCTCCAATACCCTATCATCTCCCTAGCCCCCTTCCTCTCCCTCTAAACCATCCGATAATGACCATAAACCTTCGTGTCCTTGCCCCTTCCTCCACAAACTACACTTCCACCCATCACGTTGTTACCACATCTCCTCTTACCCCTCACACTCTCCCCTCACCCCTTTCCCCCTCACTCCCCACCAGTCCATCATACATCACGTCCATCCCTCCCTCCCAACACCGGCCCACACCTCCCTTCCCTCACCTCCCCCACTCCTTCAAGCCCTGAACTACCCACGTCAACCCCTCCTGGCGAACCGCCCTCTCCAAGCTAAAAACCTTCTCACCCTAGCCACTCTGTCCCTAAATCCTCCTCCATTCCAGCCACTACCACTTCCCTCCTCACCAACCTCAACCAGACACTTCATAACTTGGACTACAATTTCTCCACTCTAGTTACTGAACTTACCCTACTCAGAGAAGATTCCAATCGGTTCAAATCCTACAAACCCAGAGCCTGCCCCTCTTGGCCCACTGCCCCATGTGCTAGCCCTCAAAAACGCTTGTATCCCAAGCTTTGGTTATCAACGCCTCTCCTCACCAGCTCTCACAGACCCCTTCAAACTTCGAGTATCTACTCCGCCATCAACCTCTCTGACCTCTGCAACGCCAACCTTAACAAACCCCCACTTAAAGATCTTTCCTCCCCTCACTCCAATATTCCTGTTATCATGGGGACTAGCAGAATCCCCGGCTCTCCTAGCTCCCCCAGATCCCCTCTCAACTCACCGCCATTCAACTACGCTCCGCCCCTAACACCAGCCCTAAACCCCTCACCGCTTGTGAATTGCCGCTAGGCTGTCTGGCATGCGACCGAAATTACAGAAACCATTCTTAACGAAGATACTGACATCGTCTTTCTCACAGAAACCTGGATCAAAGACCACTCTACACCCATCCTTGACCTTCTTGCCCCCCCGGCTATTCTTTTCTCAGAAAAGACAGACCTGAAAACATAGGGGGTGGTCTAGCAATCATTTTTAAAGAAGAACTACAACTCTCCCCAATCAGTAACACCTTCTACACAACCTTTGAATACTTAGGAGCCAAACTTAAAATTAAATGCTCCCCCCCCAATACGACTTCATAACATCTACCACCCTCCTGGTGAACCCCTTCCCTTTACCGAAGAACTATGAGACCTACTAACTAAATCACTACTTTCCAACTCCAAAAATCTCTTCCTAGGAGATCTTAACCTGCACTGGAATGAACCTGATGATCCTACTATCAACCTTCTCAATAATCTTCTTGAGATTAGCAACCTCAAGCAACTTTGCCACTCCCCTACTCACGCCACAGGAGCTATTCTAGACACCATCATCTCCAACCTTGATTTGGTATCCCTATTCAACATCATCCCTCTCGACTGGTCTGACCATAATCTCATTCTGTTCACGATCTCCCCTTCAACCCCACCCGCCCCTGTAAAAAACAATAAAACCACAATTGTGACCAGAAATCTTAAGCAAATTCCCCCCGGCGCACTGGAACATAAACTCAAAACCCAACTCAGTCTCACCCCCCTCTTCAAATGCAAATTAACTCACTGAGCACTTTAACAAAACTGTCTCGGAGGTTTCTGACCAACTTGCCCAAAACGCTAAAAAAGGCCCCCTCTAAATCATGGTTTACCTTAGACCGTAAGAAAGAAAGACGCTCACTTAGATTGGCTGAAAGAACATGGAGACAACACCCTTCCCCATTCCATCTTGCTCTACTTAGAATTGCAAGATCCTCTTACAAAAAACACATCTTTTTGGAAAAAGCATCTTTCTTTTGTCTGCAACTCTCCCGTGCCAACATTGATTGTGCTTTCCTTGAAACTCAACCCTCGCTCACCCTCAACATCCCCTGGATACTACACCTTTTCCACCTCTCCCCTTGAAACCATCCCTTACTCCCTCACTATTCCTCCCATAGCATACCCCTCCTGGACCCCTCCTCACGATCCCACCACTCAAAAACAATGCCTCATGGCATAATTTCCACTCCGTTTCTGAACTGGAAGTCTTTAACATCCTATCCAAACTCAAACCATCCTCCCAAACTAAAGACCCTCTCTCTTCCGCACTCGTCCAAGATCTCAAACACGTCATTGTCCCCTACTGGACCAACATCATTCACA
Organism: Lissotriton helveticus; assembly: GCF_964261635.1. Lineage (NCBI taxonomy): Eukaryota > Metazoa > Chordata > Amphibia > Caudata > Salamandridae > Lissotriton > Lissotriton helveticus. The sequence goes on along the minus strand of NC_136067.1, from coordinate 794,154,008 downwards.
CCTCCCTCTTAACAGGGAATGTTCCCATCTCCCTTCAACTCGGACAAATCACTCCCATCCCCAAAAACTCCAAGGCTGACCCTAATGACCCTAACAACCTCCCCCCTATCTCCAACCTCCCTCTCCTCTCCAAAGCCCTCGAAAAATGTGCCCTACTTCAACTGGACAAACACATTGACACGTTCAACCTTCTAGACCCCCTTCAATCTGGCTTCCGCAAAGGTTGCAGCACTGAAACTGCACTGCTCAACATAGTCAATGACATCCACCTTGCCCTGGACAAGGGAGAGACCTACCTACTCATCCTTCTTGACCTCACCACTGCATTTAATACAGTTAACCACCCAACCTTACTCAATGCACACAAAGATCGCTTCTGCCTTAATGGCACTGTCCTTTACTGGTTCACCTCCTACTTCCAACATAGAACCCAACACATTAAAATTCAAAATTGCCTCTCTAGCCCAACATCTGTCTCCCTAGGTGTCCCCCAAGGATCCATCCTCTCTCCCGCCCTTTTCAACCTCTTTATGGAACCCCTTACCTTTATACTTAAATAAGCCAGAATGAACTATCACCTGTACGCTGACTACACTAAACTGTACTATAAAATAAAATGTCATTGTGATATCCTGCACCATAACACTGCCCTAACCAAGATCCAAACCTGGTTCCACAACAACCATCTCAAACTCAACCCTAACAAAACTAACACCATCCTCTTCCCTCCCAAAAACAACCCTCTCCCCATTCAAACTTGAATCGCTGACCTTAATGCCCTAAACTGCTCTCTTTCCCTCACTGAATCTGTCAAATCACTCAGCATCACCATCAACAATAAACTCACGCTAAGTTCCCATGTAAGGAACTCAGCAAAAAGTACACTTTTCACACTCCGTCATCTCCAAAAAATCAAACCTTTTTTTCCAGCTGAAGACTTCAAATTAGTTATCCAATCTCTTGTCCTATCTAAAATCGAGTACGGAAATGCCCTCCTATCTGGTACTCCCAAAATCCACCTTGCCCCCCTCAAATCCGTCCTCAACCTCGCAGCCAGACTAACAACAAACTCTAAATGTTTTGACCACATCTTATCTGCCCTCAAGGCCCTCAAATGGCTCCCCATCGAAGGCAGATCCTCCTATTAAATCGCCTGTATTACGCACAAAGCCCTCTATCAGAAGACTTCAATCTTCCTCTCAACTAAACTCAAGAAAGCTGGCTGTTCCAAACGTTGAGAAGCACCAACTCTCTTCTTCTCTTACCCCCACTACTAAACAAATACGCCTCCCAATCCCACTCCTACTCTGGCAAGGCCCCAAACATCTGGAACGCCCTCCCCAAAGACCTTCGATGTAAACCCTCCTGTGCCAGCTTCAAAAGAGACCTTAAAATACACTTTCTTACTAAATATTGGGGACATTAATTCCCTGATCTCCTTTCTGACTACTTTTCCTCCTCCTTCCTTGGGCAACTCTGCCTACCTCTCGCACTTACCCACCCCCCCTCCTGACACCCTCCACACCCCTCTCCCCTCCATTATACTCTCCCACACCCTAGTATGTCCGCCGAGCCCTCCTTGGTATACTGTAAAATTGTTATCTGTAACAACATTCTTGTTCTTTTAATTGTTTTGGTTTATCTTCTACGCACTCATCTCAGTACATATTCTAATTTGTTTGTTTACTCTGTCTGACCACCTGTATAATTTGTTTTGCTCATAATAATTGTTGCTTTCTTGTTTATTACCATTGCAAATGTAAAGCGCTCTGATACCCTCGGGTAGAGCTAGCCCAATATAAAACCTTCAAAATAAATAAAAATAAATAAATAAATCCTTGGACTTCATTTTTTGGCAGAAGGATGCATGAAAACATTTGCTTGAGCTGTGTTGTTTTCATGCGTTCACAGTAAATAAAACTTTCCATCACAGAAAATTGAGGAAAATCTGTTTTTTAGGTCAACATTTGCAGCTTGCAAGGGATTCTGGGTAAATAGGCCTGATGAGAGTCACACACTTCAACCTACCCTAGATAACACAAGGGGGTCTATTATTGTATTGTATTGTATTGTAATTGCATTTATATAGCGCTTACTACCCCTGACTAGGCATCAAAGTGCTTTTTCAGCGAGTAGCATGCTGCTCCGGAACCCATAGCTGGTTAGTGTTGAATTAGTATAGTGAACATGCAAATACATTTTAAGTGGTGGATAGGTTAGTTAGTGATTTGGATTTGGAATGACAGCAGAAAGATAGAGGAGGAAAAAAAGGTTTGTATTTATATAGCGCTTGTTACCCCTGATGGGGTGTTGAAGCACGCTATTCCGGAAACCCATAAAGGATTGGTGGTGAATTAATATGGTGAAATATGAAAGTAATTTCAGTGGTGGATATTAGTCAGTAATTTGGAGTGAGAAGGATAGCGGAGAGATAAAAGGGGAAGAAAGGTTTGCATTCATATAGCACTTGTTAACCCCTGATGGGTGTTGAACCCCTTTTTGGCAAATAACATGACACTCCGGAACCCATGAAGGATTATTGTTGAAAATTAGTATAGTAAAATATGAAGTAATTTGTGTAGTGGATATGTTATTCCGTTATTTGGGTAGAGAGGGTAGGTGGCGGGATAGAAGAGGGAAAGAGCTTTGTATTTATATAGCGCTTGCTACCCCTGATGGGGTTTTGATGCGCAAGTAGCATGCTACTCTGGAACCCATAAGGATTAGTGTTGAATTAGTATGGTGAAACATGAAAGTCATTTCAGTGGTGGATATGTTAGTCAGTTATTTGGATTGAGAAGTGTTGGGGAAGGGTAGGAAATGAAAAAGGTTTGCATTTATATAGAGCTTTTAACCCTGATGGGGTGTTGAGACGATTTATTGGCGAGAAGCACGCTACTCTGGAACCCATAAAGGATTAGTGGTGAATTAGTATAGTTGAATATGGAATTTGAGAAGTGAACATGTTAGTCTGTTAATTTTGTTTGAAAAGGATAGTGGAGGGATAAAAGAGTGAAGGATTTTTTTTAGGTCTTAGCAGTAGGGGGAGGCTTTTGGATGAGTAAAAATGAGTTTCGGAGTGGAGGAGTCAGAGGGAAGAGTTTAGAAAGGTTTGTTTTAGGGTATCTGTATAGTCAAAAAAGTGTCAGATGATGTAAGGAGGGGTAGAGTAGGAGAGGTTTGGTATAAATGAGAGAGTGGATGTAGAGGATATATTGATAGATGTATAGGATGAGAAATAGGGTAGTGCATTGGAAAGAGTAGTAGAAATAAGTTTGAGATAAGTCAGAAGGTTGGGTTAGAAGATATATTGAGAGAAGTATAGGCTGAGAAATAGGGTAGTGCATTGGAAATGCTAAATTAGAAGAAAGTGATCAATATATTGATCCATAACAACATTAAAAGTACGTAGATAAATAAAGGAGGTAAGTATATATAGATTAAAGATATTGATAGAGGCACAGGATGAGAATTAGGGTAGTTCATTGGATATGCTTTTTCATGAGAAAGTAACAGACACACAGATCCAAGTACATGGAAGGTACATAGATGCACAATGGAAGTATGTACATGTAGACCAAAGATGATTTTTATTTATTTATTTATTTATTTATTTATTTTTATTATTATTTTTTTCCTTTTCTTTTTTTTCTCTCAACAACATAATTATTTTACATGTTTATACAAAGCAATACACAAAGATAGGTACATATCTATAGTGAAAACAAATGCTTATATACAGAGGTATATGCTGTAGATTTCTGTTTGTGTATGGTGCTCATGTGGGGAGGAGCCAATTCTTGAGTAATTTTCTGAAGATAAGGTGGACCTTATGTTGGGGGGTAAAGAGTTCCATAGTTTGGCTGCTTGAACAGAGAAGGATGTGCCACCCATGTTTTTTTTTTTAGTACCTTGGGATTTTGAGGCGAGATGCTCCTTCAAAGCGGAGGTTCCTTTGCTGGATGTGTTTGGTGATTTTATTCCTGATGAAGAGTGGTCCCATTCCATGTATTGCTTTGTGGGTGATACAAAGCAGCTTGAACGTGGACCTTCTTGCAACCGGTAACCAATGCAGGGCTTTCAAGGCAGGGGAGATGTGGTCTTGCGGTTTGATATGCAAGAGTAGTCTGGCAGCCGAGTTCTGAATCCGTTGTAGTCCTTTCATGGTCATTAAAGGTGATCCATGGTAGAGGCTTTTGGCGTAATCGAGTTTGGACAGAACAAGGGAGATGGTTGCTCGGACCTTGTGTGGAAATCCCAAATGAGGGAAAATTAATCGCAGCATTTTTACAGTGACAAAGCTTAATCTTGCTAGTTTGTCCACTTGGGCATTCATCGACAGCTTGGAGTCCATTGTCATTCGGAGGTTTCTTACTTCCTTCGATACTTTAGGCGGTGATCCCGGTTCATTAGGTCATGTGGCAAGCGGGTTGTAAGGTTTCCAATCGCCACATGTGAGTATTTCAGTTTTTGAAGCATTCAATTTGAGATGGCTCAAGTCATCCACTCATCCACGGCTCTGAGACAGCTAAAAATTGGTGATTTTTCCAATGTTTTTGGGGCATTCCAGTTTGAGGTGTATTTGCGTGTCATCTGCATAATTATAGCATGTGAAGTGAAATTTATTGATCAGTACTGGTAATGACTGCATGTAGATGTTGAAAAGCATGGGTGAGATGATAGAACCTTGGTGGACCCCTGCTTTTGTGGAGTACGATTTCAACGAGAAAGGTGGAGTATGGATGATATTAGTTCTGTTTCGAAGGTCGGACGCAATCCAGTCTAGAGCAGTTCCCCCTATGCCGGCTTCATAGAGCCTTTGTTTCAGAGTGCCATGGTCAACCGTGTCAAATGCAGCTGAGAGGTCCAAGACGAGTAGTGCAGCAACCCCGTTGCGGTCAACTGTATTCTGCAGGTCATCCCAGATGGCAAGGAGGGTAGATTCGTTGCCTTTTCCCGGACGGAATCCTGTTTGGAATTCTGAACGTTTGTCATTCTCTTCAATGAATTGTGACGTCTGGGCGAATATTGCTCCTTCTATCAGTTTGCCCAGGAAAGGTCCATTTGTAATGGGTCTGTAGTTGTCAGGGTTCAGCGGGTCCAAGTTTTTTTCTTCAGTAAAGGGCGTATGTGTGATTTATTGAGTTCTTCTGGAAATATTCCGGTAGTGAATGAATCTTTGATGGTTCTTATTGCTGGAGTGGCAGCAGAGGTTGTTAAAAGAATTGTCTTGAAAGTTTGTGGTGGACAGGGGTCAGAAGGGCTGCCAGCAGGCCTGCTTGCTTTGACCAGGTCCATAAATTCATTGTGTGAGATGTGTTAGAAGGAACGGAGAGGCTTGGTTAGAGTATTCTTGGATTGTTGTTTTGTACAAGGGTTAGTGATGGTGCTTTGTTTCTGTTTTAAGCAAAAGCAAAGGAAATGATGGACGGAGCGTTGACAATTCAAGCACTCACCCCCAGTCAACTGATCTGGGTTTAATCCATCACCATTCTTTAGCCCACTTTGCCACCCCAGTTCAGACATGGCCATATGCAAATCAGTCTGACCCTGTGCCACATGAGAACAGTCCAGCCCGAACTGCCAAGCCATGCCTTCCCTTGACCGGAAACAAGCTTCCCAGGACCGGTTTCTGGCATTGCAGCCGTCTTCAGCCGGGCTTGCTTGAATCCAGTGGCAAAGTGAGCAAGGGACTCACGTCTGAGCATACCCTGCCAACTTATGGCGAACAAAGCAAAACCAAAGGAAATGATGGACGGAGCGTTGACAATACAAGCACTCACCCCCAGTCAACTGATCTGGGTTTAATCCATCACCATTCTTTAGCCCACTCTGCCACCCCAGTTCAGACATGGCCATATGCAAATCAGCCTGACCCTGTGCCTCATGGGAACAGTCCAGCCCGAACTGCCAAGCCATGCCTTCCCTGGACCGGAAACAAGCTTCCCAGGACCGCTTTCCGGCATTGCAGTCGTCTTCAGCCGGGCTTGCTTGAATCCAGTGGCAAAGTGAGCAAGGCACTCACGTCTGAGCATACCCTGCCAACTTATGGCGAACAAAGCAAAACCAAAGGAAATGATGGGCAGAGCGTTGACAATACAAGCACTCACCCCCAGTCAACTGATCTGGGTTTATTCCATCACCATTCTTTAGCCCACTCTGCCACCCCAGTTCAGACATGGCCATATGCAAAACAGTCTCACCCTGTGCCTCATGGGAACAGTCCAGCCCGAACTGCCAAGCCATTTCTTCCCTGGACCGGAATCAAGTTTCCCAGGACCGGTTTCTGGCATTACAGCCGTCTTCAGCCGGGCTTGCTTGACTCCAGTGGCAAAGTGAGCAAGGGACTCACGTCTGAGCATACCCTGCCAACTTAGGACGAACAAAGAAAAACCAAAGGTGGTGATGGACAGAGCATTGACAATACAAACTGTGGTATCCTTCTCTATGTTTACTTCTACACTTACCCTAACTAGAATGTTATTCATAGAATCTGATGAGGTAGTCGTGTTATGGTTCTAATCTGAACTAGACTGTGTCAGTTGCTGCCTGCCCATCTCTGCTGTGGATGAGATCCTTTCTTCCTTGAATAAGAATAAAGAAACCTGCTTATCAACCTACTATTGAACTGTACTTCTTCACATTGGCGACGAGGACGGGATGCTGGTGAAGGTTCCCTTCTACAATCAACTTTATCTTCATAAAGGAAATTTTCACTTAAACAGAAAACATCACTGAAAAGGATCTCAACACCAAGCCTCTACTCAAGGTATTTTGGCACAATTTGACTCTAAAGCCTGGCAGCGTCACAAGACTTTGTTTAATTGCACCAATTTGGCTTAATTTAGACAATCGCCTGAGGCTTGATGCTATCTGCCTGCTCTTCATATAATTTTAAAACAGCAAACTTCTTCAAGTACTTTCGCTATTCTTGTGCCTGCCTCTTTACATTTATTACATTTGGCTCGTTTATTTATAAACGGAAGCGACAATTCACTGACTCTCTAGCTAAAGTACTAGTATGCTAACTCTTTATTAATGCGCTGGGCTGTTCATAGGAGTGAAGTGCTGGACTCTTCATTGGAGTGAAGCGTGATGCCTACCGTCTATAACGCTTTTAACTCGATACGTCTATTTATTTAAATACTGGGTTGAGACACTTGCTACATACAGTGCCTCCCACCGTCTCTCTGTTTCAACGCAAATACGGTTAGGGCCCTGTAGATGTTCTCTCTTGCTCTCAGTCTATATACTGTTTGAAAATAAATACCGGCATCTGCGCGCCTTCACGCTCCATCGCTGCACCTGCGCGCCCTCACGCTCCATCACTACCGGCTTCCTCTTCGTTCTCTGACACGCAGTGACGCTCCTGCATACGCACGTCTTAGACGTCTCAAGTCACCTTGCCTTTCATTTGCCACGCTTCAGACGTCGCTGCGTCTGACATCACAGTGAGCCTCGTTCCTCAGCAACGCTGATCTTCCGTGACAACAGGATTATCGAGTGTTTCTTCACCGGCGCTTTAGTGACTGCGCTTCTACTCCTGGGCAATCGGATTTCAGCAAATCTTTCACGGGCTGTGTATACTTCAACCAAAGAGGTAATAGCAAAAAGCAAAGAGACAATAGCGTTTTTAAAAAAAAAAAAAAAAAAAAAAAAAAAAACGCTTACTGCTGCAGACTTAAAGACACCTACAAGTCTCTCTGAAACATTGGTTCTGACACAATCAACTTCCTCTGCGCTGACACACTCAGCTTATTCCATGTGTGTTATCTCAGCTGTCTTACTCAGCTTCTTCTGCGCTGACACACTCAGCTTCTTCTAGATACATTACCTTCACTGTCATTTGATGCATTTCTTCTACTACTAATAATTTTCATTTGCAGGGGATGGTTACATTTAATATCTAAGTCTATTTGAATGGACGTCATCTTGTTTGCATAGTAGGTTTACATTTGATATTTGTGACTGATTAATACTTAAGTTGATGTCTCCTTATTTTGCATAACATACTTGTTCCTCTGTTACCTTTATATTTCACTTAATTGCCAAAGTTATGCAGAACGTCACAGCCGCACCCTTCTTCCTTTCAAAACCAGGGGATCCACCTATTCGCTGGTCTAAATGGAAAAAGGTATTTTTAAATTATGCTAGAGTATGTGGCACTTCTCTTTCTGCGGAGAGAAAATCTGCGCTACTAATGCACTGCTTGGGCTCTGAAGGGCAGGATGTATTTGAGCATTTGCCTGAGTTAACTACTGAAGAGGCTAATAATTTAAATGAATTCGACGTTAACCTTAAAAAGCTAGACAAGCACTATCTACCAAAGGTGAGTACCATTTTAGAAAGGTACCACTTTGGCAGACGCATGCAGAAAGAAGAAGAGTCAATTGAAACTTATGTCACGGCTTTGCGAAAGTTAGCTGCCACTTGCAAATTTGATGGTTCCTTAGAGGAAAGGCTGCGTGACCAATTCATGCTAGGTTGTTGCTTAGAAAAAGTTAAGGACGAACTGTGGCAGAAAGATGATCCTAACTTAGACGAAGTAATTGCTATAGCTAAAAGACTAGAACACTCAGACGCGTGTGTAAAAGTTTTTAAAAAACAGAAGGAGATCTCGGAGGAAAAGATTTTTGTGGTTAATAAAAATAAATATACAAAGAGATCAGACCCGAGATCAACTTCCAAAAACTCTAAAAAGGGGTACAATACACCTTCTTCTTCTCATGAATTTTCAAGAGTCTCTACCAATTCTAAATTAAAGTGTTTCCGATGCAATGCCTTTGATCATTTAGCTAATGATAGGTCATGTCCTGCCTTGTTTTCTAAATGCAATAATTGTGGTAAAGTAGGACATTTCTCTAAAGCTTGCAGGTCTCAAATAATTAAAAAAAAAAAAGTTAAGGAGGTATTGGTTGAGGATGACTCTGACTCTGATTCTGATGAATTACTTTGTGAGGAAATTTCTATATTTGATGATGACTGGGATCCTGATTCAGACTGTGCGGAGGTATCCTTATCCGATGAAAAAAAATGTAAAGGTGCCATTGATGTTGTTTACATTAATAAGTGTGAAGTCAAAATGTTGTTTGATTCAGGGGCAAAGATTACCTTAATTCCGGAAACCTTCTTTGATGAAAATCTGTTGGGTAAAGTGAAAGTTTTTAAACCCGACATAAGGCCATTGGCCTATGGTAGAAAGCCCATAAAAATCGTGGGTTACTTCATTGGTCATATCGACTACAAAGGACGACTCACTGCAGGTAAAATCTACATCTCATGTAGGGGTGACAGCATTTTAAGTTGGTTTCATCAGGCGGATTTACGTCTTGCCTTATTTCCGGGTGAGGACCCTTGCATTGTGTTAAGAGATATAGTGTCTCACGATGGGGGGAATTCTTCTTCCTTAAAGGTTATGACTCCATCTACATCAGGTTGTAATAAGGTCTCGATTCAAAAATCTCCTGATGTATGTAAGGATGTTGGGTTGTCAGTTCAAAAATCCTCCGTGGTGTGTAAAAATGTTGGGTCTTTTCCTGATTGGCGTAAGCTGTTTGAGAGAGTTTTTAGTGACAAACTTGGTTGTCTCACGGGGTATGTTCATAACATTGTCTTAAAGACGGATGCTATTCCAGTGGCATGTAAAGTGCGCAATGTTCCTTTGGCCATGCAAGAACCAATGCGGTTAGAATTGGATAAACTGTTAAATGATGGGATTATTGTTAAGACTGAAGCGAGTGAGTGGGTTTCGCCAGTCGTCTTAGCTCGTAAACCCTCAGGCGAGATTCGTTTTTGTGTGGACCTCAGGGCTCTCAATAGGGAGGTCGTGGCAGATAGGTACCCTCTTCCTAATATTAACACCATGTTGACTCAGTTAGGGGACGCCTGTATGTTCTCCACTCTTGACTTGAGGGCTGCATACCATCAAGTGAGGATTGATGAAACTTCCATGGGTTTCACTACTTTCATCACGCCTTTAGGAACGTTTAAATTTACTCGCCTGCCTTTCGGGTTAATATCTGCAGCTTCCGTTTTTCAGCGAGTGATGGAAGATGTATTGAGAGGTATTACGGGAGTCAAAATTTATCAGGATGACGTACTCGTCTTTGGCTCATCACAGGAAGAGCATGATTTAAGAGTTAGGTCTGTCTTGGAACGATTTGAAGGCAGGGGTTTGACTTTGAGAGAAAATAAATGTAGATTTAATTTAACTGAAATTGACTATCTGGGTCATTGCTTGACTCCCGATGGAGTTAAACCTAGGGATAAGTTGGTGAAGACCATACATAACTTGCCTACGCCAAAGTCTAGGGAGGAGTTAGTCACCTTTTTAGGTATGGCGGAGTATTATAATAAATTCATACCACACTTCGCCAATAAAACCTCTAACATGAGGGCGTTGTTAAAAAAGGGTGTGAGATTTTCGTGGTCTCAGGTTTGTCAAAAGGAATATGAACTGGTTAAACAAGATCTAAGTCTGGCTCCCTCATTGCGTAGCTTTGATGTTGACAATAGTTCTATTTTGGTCACAGATGCCAGTTCCCGTGGGTTAGGTGCCGTGCTTAAACAAGTGAGAGATGGGAAAGAAGTTACCATCTTGTTCTTGTCAAGATCTTTGGTTGGTCCAGAATTGTCGTACTCAGTGATTGAAAAGGAGGCGCTTTGTATCTATTGGGCCATCAAGAAATTGAAGAAGTTCTTGTGGGGTAATGCTTTCGTAGTCCACACTGATCATAAGCCACTGAAAGAAGTTTTTTATAAGAAGGGTCTAGATGCCATTTCCTCACGTATTTGTAAATGGGTTATTGCTCTCCAAGAATTCGAATTTGAAGTGAAGTACTTACCGGGGGTTAACAATAAGGTTGCTGATTGTCTCTCTAGGTTGGTAGTGGAGCAAAATAATCAGATTGATGAATCATCTGAGGATTCATGGGAGATTGATGAGTTCAAGGTGTGTGAGGTTATAGAAGGAGTTGTTCAGGAGTGTGATTGGAGGGATGCAATAAATGCGGATCCCGAGTTACAAGAGGTCTGTAAGTTGGTGAGTGATGGTTGGCCATGTCTCAGGAATCTGAGCGATGGTGCCAAGAGATATTGGAACGTCAAAGATGAGTTATCTTTGAAGGATGGTTTGTTGTGGAGAGGCACTCGACTCATACCACCTTCTTTGATCAGGGAAAAAATTCTTCTCTTGGCTCACCAAGGTCATCAAGGTATTTCCAAAACTAAAGAAAGGATACGTTTACACTTCTGGTGGCCGGGTATTGACCTTATTGTGGAGCGTATGATTCGTGATTGCATGGAATGCAACTCCTCTGATAAGGTTTGTAAAACAAGAACACAACCAATGGTTATTAGGGATGTCCCTGTGCGTTGCTGGCAAGATGTCGCTTTGGACATCCTAGGTCCTATTACTTCAGGGAACAACTCTCAACGGTATGTCTTGGTCATGGTAGACATGTTCTCTCGTTGGCCAGAGATAAAAATCACTCAAAACATTGAGACTAAAGATGTAGTCAAGTTTTTAGGTGAGGTGTTCAGTAGGGAGGGGTTTCCTGAAACCATCCTTACTGATAACGGGGTACAGTTGGTTTCAAAGGAGATGGAGGAATTTTTAGCTAGTAAAGGGATTAAACACAAACGTTGTTCACTTTACCATCCAGAAAGTAACGGTATGGTGGAAAGGTTTAACCGGGTCCTTAAAGAATCCATTCAGATTTCTAAAGACCAGGGTTCTGATTGGAAAAATAATCTGATGGAGAGAGTCATGATCTATAGAATTACGCCACATTCCTCCACAGGTGAGGTACCGTTTGTACTTTTTCGGGGTCGCACTCCAAACACATCTTTATTTCAAACTTGGATGAGGAATTTGGGGGTGGAAACTAGGACTTCCAACGAGGATCATGTACTAAAGCAGAAAGTGAAATCTGAGATGCGAAAAGAGAACTTTGATAGCAGACATGCTGTCTCTCCCACCAATGTTAGTGTTGGTGATCAGGTGAGGGTTCGTCTTCCACTCAGATCCTCGGGTCCTAAGTTTTCTTCTCCTTTTGTTGTTTCAAAGTTGTTTCGTAATGCTGTTAAATTGAATGATGGGAGAATCTGGAATTTGAATCGCATTGCTCCCTCTTTAGGTATGACACAGAAGCAAGCTACGAACGACAACTTGGCCAAGAAATGTGTACATCCCAAATCTGACATAGTGTCAAATATTCCCATCAGGAAAAGTATGCGTGTATGTCATGTTCCTAATGCCCTAAATGATTATATTTTGAAATAGTTTTGATTATTCTTTTGTATTCAGGGGAAGGTGTGTGGTATCCTTCTCTATGTTTACTTCTACACTTACCCTAACTAGAATGTTATTCATAGAATCTGATGAGGTAGTCGTGTTATGGTTCTAATCTGAACTAGACTGTGTCAGTTGCTGCCTGCCCATCTCTGCTGTGGATGAGATCCTTTCTTCCTTGAATAAGAATAAAGAAACCTGCTTATCAACCTACTATTGAACTGTACTTCTTCACACAAACACTCACCCCCAGTCAACTGATCTGGCTTTAATCCATCACCGTTCTTTAGCCAACTCTGCCACCCCAGTTCAGACATGGCTATATACAAATCAGTCTGACCCTGTGACTCATGGGAACAGTCCAGCCCGAACTGCCAAGCCATGCCTTCCCTGGACCGGAAACAAGCTTCCCAGGACCGGTTTCTGGCATTGCAGCTGTCTTCAGCTGGGCTTGCTTGAATCCAGTGGCAAAGTGAGCAAGGGACTCACGTCTGAGCATACCCTGCCAACTTATGGCGAACAAAGCAAAACCACGAGTCTCACGTGTCTGCTTTATCCGTGTAATGATTTGCCAGTTTGTCTGTGAAGTCTTGAGTAACAGGATGAGTTCCTTCTTGGCAATTTGGTTTGCGAAATTCATTGAGTATTTTATAGAATTCTTTAGTTGCACATTTTGGGTTTTGAATTCTGTCTGAACAGTACCATTTATTAGCTTTTTTGATAGCCGAATTGTATAATTTGTAAATTTTCTGTAGTTGAAGTTTGTATTGTTTGGCATTTTTTTTGAGCCAGGTATGTTGCAGCTTTCTAATTTGTTGTTTTATGCCTTTTATTTCTATGTTTCTCCAAGGCACTTTTTTTCCTTTGTTCTGTTGTGTGGTTTTGAGTGGTATCAGGATGTCAAAAGCTTCCTGTAGCCACTCATATAGATTTTGAACAGAATACATTTTTTCCAGATTTGAAGATAAAGGGCGAATCGCCACCACTCGCATGGAAGTGGCGATCTGCCCTACATCATCCCCTGCCTGCCTCCCATTTCCCCCCACCATATTATGAAGGCGGGGGGACTGCGGCGGATGGGAAGATCGTCTGCCGCTTTTCCACGACCGGTCGACCAGGCGGAAAAGGGTTGCATATGGTAGAGGTGTCTGCTAGACACTGCCAACCATATTAGGATGCCAGCGGGAAGCAGCATTTCCGTGGCAGCATTATCGCCATGGAAAGGCATGCAGATTCCTGAGTTGGGGGCCCATACTGGGCCCTGAGGATGTTGGGCGTGTTGGGGGGCACATTGGGGGTACCCCCCAGAATTTGCATGCACAACGTGGCAGGTACCGTGCGCTGCCTGCCACGTTGTGCCTGTAAATGCACACAGTGCAGCCACAACATTGTGGTGGGCGGTGCTGTGAGCACCACCCACCATAATGATGTGCATGGGGGATGCCACCACCACTGTGGCAATGTCATCCTAATTGCCTGGGCGGGACTGCCAAAGGACGGGCTTCTGGTCCTAGCACTGCTAGGGTCGCGGGAGGACAAAGTCCGCCCACCATCCTATTATGCCCCAAGGTGTCTAGTTTTCAAATATTACATTAGGTGCTGGCTAAGCAATGGCACAAAATGCACAGCTACTCACTATGCAATAAAAGGGTCAGTTTTGGGTGTGAAAATGTTATGGGTCAATTTTGGGTTTTGGGCTGTTTCCTATTGCGGGCTCTAGGCCTACCCACACAAGTGAGGCACCATTTTTATTGGAAGACTTAGGGGAATGCTGGGTTAAAAGATGTTTGTGGCTTCCGCAGACCCCAGGAGTTTCCATTACAGAAATGTGCAGAAAATGTGTGTTTTAGACAAAGTTTGAGGTTTGGAAGGGATTCTGGGCAACAGAACATGGTGAGAGCCATGCACGTCACCCCATCCTTAATTCCCCCAGATGTCTAGTTTAAAAAATGTTCAGGTATCTAAGATTTCCCTTCAGTGCTGGCTTAGCTAGGGCCCAAAAGCCACAGCTACCAACAATGGAATAACACTGTCAGTTTTTAGTGGAAAAATATGATGATCCATGTTACACTTTTGGCAGTTTCTGTCACAGGCACTAGACACCCACACATGTGAGTTACCATTTTTATTGGAAGACATGTGGGAACATATAATACTAGAACATTTGTTATTACCAATTGGACTTGCTGCAGTTGAGTCTTCCAAATGTAAGCCAGTGTGTAAGAAAGAAGAAGTATCGAAAAATACCCTCTAAATAATATGCACATACAGGTACCCACAAATTCAGCAATGTACAAATAACCACTGTTCACAAACTTTAAATCTTGCTCCCATTTCAGAAATACAGAGGTTTCCTTGATACCCATTCTACACTTTAAATATTTCACCATATGAATTTGTATACACTAAGTACACAAAGAAAAATGATGGTACAATACATCTCAGTTGGGTACCTTGGGTTGTTGGAGAACCCACAAGCCCTATATATTCCCACAAACCAGAAGGGTCTAACAGATGTAATGGTATATTGGTTTTATAAATCAGCCATCATGACAAACACTTAGAGATGAAAACATTACAAATGGTCATTATTTTCCTCCTCATTTTTTATATTTTTTCATTTTAATACGTAGCTCCTTGGTAAAACTTTGAGGGATCTACTCATATGACCCCTTGCTGAATTCAGAATTATATCTACTTTTCATAAAAATATAGTTTTTCTGGATCCCCATAGGTTTCACACAGATTTCCACCACAAACTGGAAGTCGGTTGAGGGCGTGAAAAAACAGGAAAATGGGCTACCTCTTTGAAACATGCTAAAACTGTGGTAATCAAATAGGTTTTTTAATTTTACCTTTTCATGTTCCTGAAGGCAAGGCAGGTGGTGGCTTGAAGTTGTCATGTCTAATTATTCAGGAATAGCCTTTGATCACTGGTAGGGCAATTTCCAGTAAGCAATGAAAATGCTTTTGGACTTAAGGTGTAAACCTCTGATCAGATCTTAAAATCGCCCTATCTATCATACTTGCTTCAAATAACCAGCACTACAGATGGGCTTTCAAATCCCCTGATACAGGATGAGTCTCTTGTACTCCTGTCTGAATGGTGACTAATGATCCAACGTGTGATACACTAATGGTGTCAGGTGGTGACACGCTCAATGAACTACTGTTGTGGTTGCCAATATTAGTCCGTCAATCCTCCACCGAAGTCTGGAGGTCATCATCTGCAAAGACAATATTTCTGCCAGGTGAATTTGCAAGGACTGAATTCTGTGTTCTGGAGAGAACACTTTCCCTTTCTGGGACTCTCTGAATTCCACAATGAATGTCTTATTCTGCTTTTATGATAAGTTATGATGGATCCCAGTGTTCATCATACTGGACAAGAATTAGATATAAGACTATCATCCACGTACTGAAGCAATTGAATTAAGTACAAGAAGGCCCGTCTGCTGCTAATATCTTCGTAAACACTCTTCACGATGAGGCCAGACTAAAACGAGTGCCTTCAACTGAAAATGGCGTTCCTGTATCGCAAACCTGAGACCTGAGATATTGTTGACTATCTTCCTTTATCTGAAGTATACAAAAAAGTGATGGATGAAATGGTTAAGTTTATCTCAACCACTGGTAATCACTCAGGCCACAACCCACACTAGCCTTATTATTATCACCATGCCACCTCAGTTTGGACCCAGCTATATGCAAATTAGTCCTGACCCTGCTCCAATTGGATCAGTTCACCCCAAACTGGCATACCAGGTCCTCCCTGAAGTGGAACACAAGCAACCCAGGACTGGTTTCGACCTAGTTATGGGCTCATCAGCCTGTTGCACCCTGGTTCCAGTGACATGGTGTGCAGGGGACCAATGTCTGGTTATACCCGTTCCACTTAGGGCAACAAAGTAAAATATACAACAAATTGATGAATGGAATGCTTGAATTAATTTCAGTCACTGGTATTGCTCAGGCCACATCCCAGTCCATCTTTATTTTGCACACAATGCCACCTCAGTTTGGACCCAGCTTATGAATCAATCAATCAATCAATCGGGAAATGTTAAACATGCTACTCACCCATGAGGGTCTCAAGGCACTGGGGGGTCCACAGTTCAGTTCAGTCGAAGAGCCAGGTCTTGAGAGCCTTCCTGTAGGAGTTCAGGGAGGGGGAGCGTCTAATGTCGATCCGGAGCGCGTTCCAGGTGTTGGCCGCGATGTAAGAGAAGGCTCTTCCCACTGTTCTGGCTTTGCGGATGTGTGGGATTTTGCTGAGGGCAATGTTGGCAGATCGGAGGTTTCTTTTGGGTACTTGGAAGGTGATTCTCTCATTGAGGTATTGGGGTCCGGTGTTTTGGAGGCATTTGTAGGCATGGGAGAGGATCTTGAAGGTGATTGTCTTCTCAGCGGGGAGCCAGTGGAGATTCCATAGGTGTTGGCTGATGTGCTCCTGTCGGGGGATGCCAAGGACGAGTCTGGCGGTGGTGTACTGTATCGTCTGGAGCTTGCAGAGTAGAGACTTGTTGATGCCAGCATAGAGGGCAATTCCGTAGTCCATTCTGCTGGTTGTGAGTGCTTGGGTGACTGTTTTCCTTATACGCAAATCAATCTTGACGCTCCTCCAATTGGAAGAATTCATCCAAACTGCCAAGTCAGGTCCTCCCTGAGTGAGACCACAAGCAACACAGGGCCATTTTCCCCCTAGTTATGGGTTCATCTTGCAAATCTATCATAGTCAGAAGGTCTTGCTATGACAATATTGGGATCATCATCTGTAGAGTCAAAATTCCCATAGGTGTGTACCGAAAAACTTGTTGAGCCACTTCAGGTTCAGTGCCGAAACATTATCAAATACACCTCCTACTCCCTCTACCAATCTGCTACTTGGACTGTAGCACCCTCCTGCAATGAGGTTTATACACTCAAATCCATAATTTGCCTTTTAGCTTGGTTGCCAGGTATCTGAGTGGTTCATAAGCGATGCTCTGGAGGATGACTTGAAATTTCTATAGAATAACCATTTCCTGTGACATCCAACACCCAATGAACTGTCACAATGTGAGCCCTTTGTGCATCCTATTTCATCAGACCTGCCCCCACTAACCTGTCTAAATATTCAGGATTTATTGACTTGATGAGGTCAGACTTTGTTGAGAAATTGAAGAGGACAGACTCCAGGCCTTGAGCCCTCTTCTGGAAGGGCCTTCTCTTCTTCTGTTCTACTTGAATAGGTTTTCTTAGAAAACTTGAATTCTTTGCTAAAAGGTCTCAAAATGGAAGAGTATTTTCCTCTCATCAGCTGAAATGTTCAACGTTTCATCCAGTTGGGTATCAAACAGTTTATTATCCATGAAGGAAGATTGTGAATTGAAAACATTTGCGACTGGTCCACCTTTCAAAGCTTTAAACACAAAAACCTCTAACCAGTTAGTGATCTCCCAGTTGATGTTACTGCTGCCAATAAAGTCAAAAAAATGGAAACCAATTGGAAGTGGGCCAGAAGTTCCATCTTTCCCAGAACTTCAGGTTTTTATTTACCTTACTGCCAGCAGTAAAAGAATTCCTGGAAGTCTTTCAACATTGCGTGAAATATCCTCTTTTGAACTTTGCTGTGTACAACATCGAGAAGAGAGGATTCAATCAATGCCAAAAAAGATGTCCAGAATAACATTTACTTTTGGAACCTGAGGAAAATGGTCATCAATTTGTTCCAAAGTATATCTTTTTGCAATAAATGTAGGAAATGACATCTTTTTCAAATCCTTCCATTATTTTAGCACCATAGTCTTCAGTACTTAATGAAAGGGTAAAGCATATGTCTGTGGTGCACTTTGCTGTGCACAAACTCTCTTCCTTCTGATGGGTTTGTTCTTGGAATTTTAACATATCCTTATATGTGCAGTCTGTTCCATTTTCTGCCATCCTGCATTTCTCTTTTAATCCTTCATCCCTATCTTGAGCTCCACCAGTTCTTTATCTTTTGTCATGAGGTTGAACCAGTACTATAGTTAGCACTTTCTTGATCAGAGATTTCACCTTTAATCTTGTTTTGGGAACCACCACTTCCAGCTCTGAATCTGTTGCTGGTTGTGGATGATTTATTTTCTGTGAGCTCTTCTTAAGCTCCAAACTGTTGTCAGGAAGTAAAAATATTTCTGCTAAAAAGGGAGCCACCTGTTAACACCCAGGACTCTAAGTGCAAAATAAGCTATAGCTTCATTGCAAACTTAAATGAGAATGCACTCAGCATGAAGAAATCTCTGAAAATAGTAATTATTTAATTTGCACCCAACTGGAAATTTAACATAATTAATACACATGTGTTGGGATGTTACTGTAGCTTTAATGAAGTCTCCACGAGAGCGCTTGTTGCTGTGTTCTGCGTGGAACTCCTGGGACAGCAGTTGCTGCCGGGAGAGCTGTCGTCTGGACGATAATAAAGGAAGTCTTGAATATAGTGGTGGTAATTTACTTCCTTTCACTACAAATGTATGACTAAATTACAAGGTATGACTAATACGTTCAGTATGTGACAAAATCACGAAATTTTCCAGGAACGAATTTGCACCTGGTGGAACAACGTTTAGTAATTGTGCCATTAGATTCAGCATTTGGTTTAGCAACAGGCAAAACACTTGGACTGGCATCAGGAGACATTGAACCTGAGTCAGGGGTGGATACATTATTAGACTTTAGACCAAATTTGCTCTTTACAAACTCCACCTTATGTCTAGGAACAATGGAAACACGCGATTTGTTCCAAATCTTTCCATTCTCCAGAATTACCACATGATCCTTAACTTCCTTGACTAGAACAGGAGGAGAAAAACGAGCCAAACCTTTACGCAAAAGTATAGGTTTCCTGACCCTCACCCAGTCCCCCGGCTGTACTGGGGACGACCTAAAGCTACTTTGAGCATAATTAGCTTGAGTACATGCTCTGACATCTGCTACCTTGCCCAACTTGACTACATCAACATCTTTCCTTGACATCCAATCCCTGTTCAATTCCGAACCTGCCACTCTACCTCTGAGCAAAGTAAAAGGTGAGACACCCGTGCTGGAATTGGGAGTAACTCTTAATGCCCACAACATGTCAGAAATTACTTTCCTCCAATTCAAACTATTGACGCTGGCTAGTTGTAACTGATCCTTGATTACACGGTTCAATCGTTCTACCAATCCATTACTCGAAGGATGATACAAAGATGTAAGAATGTGCTTAATTCCATGAGATTTGAAAAAACTGTCCATTTCACTCGACACCAATTGAGTGCCATTATCAGACACCAATTCTTCAGGCCAACCTTCCCGCAAAAAAATGTCATTGAAAAAATTAATAACAGTAGCCGAATTTATGCACTCAACAAATTTAACTTCCGGCCATTTTGACATGTAATCAATTAAAACCAAAGCATACTTCGGAGTCGCCCCAAGATTGTAAAATGGACCAGCCACATCAAATGCTAATTTATGCCAAGGCAATTCCTGAACTTGTATAGGAGTTACCGGAGAAGGACATGTGACTTGGGACTTGTCACTAAGAACACAAGCACTACAATCACGAACACAGTGTTCAATCGCCTTGTCCACTCCAGGCCACCAAAAGTCTTCACGTACTCTTCTCTTCATCGCACGAATGCCCAAGTGACCAACATGAGCCAATTCCAAGACTTTTTTGCAAAAAACATTCGGAACCACCAATAAACCACCCCTACGTAAGACACCATCAATTAAAGATAGCTCATCACAAATTCTCCTGAACGGTACTAACTCCGAAGGCAAGGATTTGTCATCGGGCCAACCATTAACCAAGTAATCCATTACACAACACAAATTCCTATCTTCAGGTATTGCCAACTTCCAATCAGTCTCTCTCAGCGTAATTCCAGCTTCAAATAAGGAACTTACTGCACACACCATTTCTAAATCATCACTACAGTGCTCCAAATCATCATGAGGAAAAGGCAACCTAGACAAACAATCAGCCACACTGTTTCTTATGCCAGGGACGTATTCTAGATGATAATCAAATTCACTAAGCCTGTATTGCCACTTGGCAATGCGAGGAGAAGCCCTCCCGCCACCTTTAGTAGTGAAAAGGTCAACAAGAGGCTTGTGGTCAGTCTTGAGTACAATGTGATTTCCCCACAGAAAATTTCTGAAATGCTGTACACCCCACCATAAAGCCAAGGCCTCTTTTTCGATGGTTGAATATGTGCTCTCCGCTCCACGAAGAGTTCTGGAGGCGAAAGCAATAACCTCTACATTACCATCCAATCTTTTCTGTGACAATACTGCCCCAAGACCCACATTACTGGCATCGGTAATTACAATACATTGGTCATTGATGTTGAAAAGTTTGAGGGGACGTGCTTGTACAATTGCATTTTTAAGTAATGTAAAATCGTTAGCACATTCTTGTGACCAATCATACTTGACATTTTTCTTTAGTAAATTCCTTAAAGACACAGTTCTATCAGAAAAATTACGAACAAATTTGGCGTAATATTCAACTAGCCCCAGAAAAGAACGTAATTGATCCTTGTTTGATGGTTCTGGTGCATTTTGAATGGCGTCTAACAATTTCATTTTGGGTTCCACTCCTTTAGCCGAGATGTGGTGACCCAAATAATCCACACTATCCCTGAAAAACTTGCATTTGTCTTTTCTTAATGTCAAACCAAATTTTCTTAAAATCTCTAAAGCTGTTCTTACTCTACTGTTATGTTCATCCTCCGACTTTCCATAAATGAGAATGTCATCCTGAAAGAAGACGACTCCCGCAGTCTCTTTAAAAAGGTTACCCATAAGGCGTTGAAAAACTGCGGAAGCCGACGCCAGACCGAACGGCATTCTCAAATAGCGGAATGCACCCTCTGGAGTCACAAAAGACGTAAGGTGTCTTGAATCTTTGCTTAACACAACCTGGTGATATGCTGAAAAGATATCCAGAGTGGTAAAATACTTGGCGCCTTCCAATGTTGATAACATTTCATTAATATTCGGTAAGGGTTGCCTATCAACCCAAATGCAAGCATTCAGATCACGCAAATCCACACACATCCTAAGGGACTAATCAGCCTTTCGTGCTAAAACTACAGGCGACAACCATTCTGACGCCTCTATTGGTTCAATCACACCCAAAAGACGCAATCTCTCCAGTTCGTTCTTCAATTCATTTCGCATACTAAGTGGCACTTTACGAACCTTATGTGCCACCGCTTTAGCTCCCTCCTTCAAAATAATTTGGTGCTGAAAACCCTTGAGTTTCCCCAATTTGTCGCAAAAAACTTCCGGAAACTCATGCACCCATTCGCTATCAGAAGAAACACTCAGGGAATGTACAGGCTCAATATCGGGCAAAGAGGCATAGTATTGCTTAGCCTCGCGTCTAGACAAAACCATCTCTTTATGGTTAGGATCAAGGATCATATTAAGCTCGCCTTGTTCGTGCCAACCTAGCAAATTACTACCGTCTTTGACAACATAAATCATGGAAGACGTAACATCACCCTTGAACTCAAGCTCACCCCTAAATTTTCCCAATACTTCCACCCTCTTGCCTCCATAAGCATACATTTTAATAAAAGATTGAGACAACATGATATTTCCTATCATGTCTAGATCTTTAACATTTACTATGGAAAAAGGTGAACCAGAATCCGCTAGAAACTTGATACACACGCCATTCACACTAATGGAACAGATTGGAGATTTTCTTCTCCGCGCTCCATCAATAGATGCTATTTCCACAATACCATCTGCATGCATTGGAGAAGAAGATAACATTAATAACTCGTATCGCTCATCTTCCTCATCAACATAGAAACGCTCATCAATGCTCTTCACCATGTGTGAAGATCCTTTCTGTACACTAGTGGCCTTGCACAAACGTGCCAGATGACCTTTCTTGCCACATTTAAAACAAGATTGATTGATTGCAAAGCAGAATTTAAAGTTTCCTAAATGAGATCTACTACCACAGCGATAACAAGATAATCCTTGTACGTCATTCCTAGTCTTGTTGGAAGGAGGTGAACGAAAGGCATTAGGATTCGATGTCCTGCGTTCTGAAGTTTTGATTGCAGTTTTGCTGGTAATGGCATTGACGTCAGAAGATTCTGTTGGTGTTGGAACTGTAACAGAAGATGCAGGAGTACTCATTTCCTTTCAGCAGAATTGGGAATGTTCGACAGATTTGGCTAAAGTCAAAGCAGTTTCTAAATCGGGGTCACCAGAAGACAAAAGTTTTTCACGCACTTTCCTGTCATTGGTGCGTTCTATTAGCTGATCCCTGATTATTTCATCCCTATATTCCCTGTAGTTGCAATTGACTGCTAGGATCCTTAAAGCAGCAACGAAATCGTCGATGGATTCTCCAGGCATTTGCGCACGTTGCAAAAACTTATGACGTTCCAAGACAGTGTTCCGTTTGGGACTAAATCTTTTGTCCAGCGTTTTGACCAGAGAAGCATATTCGTCCAAAACTTGCGCATCGCCATTATCACTTGAGATTGACACTCTCACTTCTTCAAGAGGTAAGGTTTCAAGAATGGACCTACCTTCAGGCCCCAAATTGTATACTAGTAGTGCCTTCTTCTTTTTCGACGTGAAGACGTCACCATCAATGGCTTCAATATAGGCGTCAAAGGTAGATTTCCATTGTTTCCAGGGCATGGGAGGGGGGCCCAGGAGACTGTAAAAAGGGAGGTGGTGAGGCTACTTTTTCCATTGCGTGGGGAGCTGCTGCCACAAAACTTCACTCAAATGAATTATTCCGAATATTTTTTTTTTTTTTTTTAAATTGTCTTGTAAAGTCTTGGTATAATTAATTTGTAAGATTATTAAAACACTTTTGAAAAAATTATTTTTGAGTAGTGTATTTCCTTCCTTTGTATGTATATATTCTCTTTACTGCTTCATTGAAAATAAGATTTCATAAAGTTTGATGATGAATGTGCATCACAATGCAGCATTGAGTAGTGTCATAATGCGTTGTAATTTGCAGTGCAAGCACACGTCATAGAGGTGTTCACAGTCTGATGTGAAAGAATGTAGAAGCGTGAATGCTGATGCGCTCAGAAAATGTCAGAGCTCGAGATTGCACGGCTCGCGTTTAAGCGTTCGAGTCTGTTTGTTTGATTTTTAAAAGTCGCGCTTGCTACAATGTTGCAGGGAAGATCAAATTTAGAGTTTTATGATAGGTGAATAATCGCGCTTGCGTTTGAAGAGTTCAAGGCGTCTAGAAATATACGCGGCAGTCTTTTAGGGAAGGAAATTAAAACTCACGGTCAAGATTTCATGTTTAGCCGCTTTTCTTTCAGAATTTCATGTCTTGCCGCTTTTCTTTTGACACGACGTGCGGTTGCTCCGCTCATGCGAGAGGCAACTTCTTGGGAGGGATGAAGCTGGACCCGCGTCGCCAGTGAAAGGAAGTAAATTACCACCACTATATTCAAGACTTCCTTTATTATCGTCCAGACGACAGCTCTCCCGGCAGCAACTGCTGTCCCAGGAGTTCCACGTAGAACACAGCAACAAGCGCTCTCGTGGAGACTTCATTAAAGCTACAGTAACATCCCAACACATCCCCCTTCCCTCAATTGATTACAATAAACAAAATGAATGATCACATTAAACCCACCCCCTCCCTAAATAAAATTAAATACATGTTATAATTAATGGTTCAACAGAACAAATGTATGACTAAATTACAAGGTATGACTAATACGTTCAGTATGTGACAAAATCACGAAATTTTCCAGGAACGAATTTGCACCTGGTGGAACAACGTTAAGTAATTGTGCCATTAGATTCAGCATTTGGTTTAGCAACAGGCAAAACACTTGGACTGGCATCAGGAGACATTGAACCTGAGTCAGGGGTGGATACATTATTAGACTTTAGACCAAATTTGCTCTTTACAAACTCCACCTTATGTCTAGGAACAATGGAAACACGCGATTTGTTCCAAATCTTTCCATTCTCCAGAATTACCACATGATCCTTAACTTCCTTGACTAGAACAGGAGGAGAAAAACGAGCCAAATCTTTACGCAAAAGTACAGGTTTCCTGATCCTCACCCAGTCCCCCGGCTGTACTGGGGACGACCTAAAGCTACTTTGAGCATAATTAGCTTGAGTACATGCTCTGACATCTGCTACCTTGCCCAACTTGACTACATCAACATCTTTCCTTGACATCCAATCCCTGTTCAATTCCGAACCTGCCACTCTACCTCTGAGCAAAGTAAAAGGTGAGACACCCGTGCTGGAATTGGGAGTAACTCTTAATGCCCACAACATGTCAGAAATTACTTTCCTCCAATTCAAACTATTGACGCTGGCTAGTTGTAACTGATCCTTGATTACACGGTTCAACCGTTCTACCAATCCATTACTCGAAGGATGATACAAAGATGTAAGATTGTGCTTAATTCCATGAGATTTGAAAAAACTGTCCATTTCACTCGACACCAATTGAGTGCCATTATCAGACACCAATTCTTCAAGCCAACCTTCCCGCAAAAAAATGTCATTGAAAAATTTTATAACAGTAGCCGAATTTATGCACTCAACAAATTTAACCTCCGGCCATTTTGACATGTAATCAATTAAAACCAAAGCATACTTCGGAGTCGCCCCAAGATTGTAAAATGGACCAGCCACATCAAATGCTAATTTATGCCAAGGCAATTCCTGAACTTGTATAGGAGTTACCGGAGAAGGACATGTGACTTGGGACTTGTCACTAAGAACACAAGCACTACAATCACGAACACAGTGTTCAATCGCCTTGTCCACTCCAGCCACCAAAAGTCTTCACGTACTCTTCTCTTCATCGCACATGCTCAACCTGAACAACGCACCGAGACCAGAAACCATCATGAACGTAGCAGTCACACAGAGTAGAGTCCATCTCTTCCAAATTGTTTCCCGTTCCAGGTAGCACACTAGTGAGGAGGACAACATGATCCACTTAAAGAGGGATACTGCCTGTCATGTTCAACACGTAAGAACAAACAAACAAAGTATTTTCAATTTTAATTAGCAGCACTCTGCCATGGACATTGTCTGATACTGGCACAGATATTACAAGGTGGTACTAGCAGGTGGTAGGAACCTTATTGGGATGTCTAAAATAGAAGTGCAAAAAGATCAATTGATGGAAAGAATGCAGGACAATGTCAAACATTCACCCCAGTACAGGGATCTGGTCCTAAACCATTGTTTTTTTGCTCACCATGCCATTCCAGTTTGGACACAGCCATATGCAAATCAGTCTTGACCCTGCGCCCACTGGGAACAGTCTAGCCCGAACTGCCAGGCCAGGTCTTTCCTGGTCTGGAAACAAGCATCCTAGCTGTAATTATAAAGAACAACATTGCCAGAAGTCAGCCAGACTCTTCTCAGTGAAACTGAGTGCAAAGTGAGCAAAGTGCATCAAGTGTCGATAAGGAGCTAAATCTCTTTTTTATTTTTATTTTTTTTATTTTAATTTTTTTATTTATCATTGCAAGAGAGAAGAGAAAAAATCATTCATTACAAACATAATATTAGACATCTCAATGTAAGTTGTTAATACAGAGGTATCAATTATAACATATTTTTCTTTGAAAAAACATATAGTCTAAATTCATATTACAGTAGTCTTAACATAATTTTTAAATAAACCTTCCCTAGATTTTCTCCCGTTTCCTTAATGAGCATGGGCCCGCTTATCTTTGCTAAAACAAATTCCATCGTATGAATTTCATTGACTAGAGTCCACCACTCTGTGACATGCAGAGGTTTCAGGGAAATCCAAGCCCTAGCAATTATCAATCTAGCACAGGCAAATAAAATAGTATTCAAATCTTTATGTGGGCTATTTACATCCTGTACATCCTGTAGAATCAAATGAATTGAAAGGTGTGGAAATTTGATTTGTTTTTTAGTGAGAACACCTTCTATTCCTTTCCAGAACTCAGACAGAGAGGGGCATAGAAATAGCATAGGCTCCAAGTCAGCGGCCACCAGATCACATTTTGGACATTTTGTACGATCATTCGATAGATTATTTTGTAACCAGTTGGAAATTCTTTGAAGTGTGTAATATAGCTGACAAAAAGTTCTGTTTAGTTGAAGTCTTAAATTAGAAGACTTAACCACCTGATTAATTTGACAAAAAGAAGCGAATATCTGATTTGATGTTATATTTGACCCTATTCTAGTAGTTCATTTAGCCGCTAGTTTGCAGCAATCATCCGCTTTTACCTGAGTAAAGTGTCTATAACTTTCACTGATAAGTGATTTGATCCGTTCAGAGTACAGACAGTTTAGAATATCAGAATGGCGAACTTCAGTGATTTTTATTTCCTTACTAAGAAGTCCTGGATTTGCATATATTTAAAGTACATACCATCATTCAGTTTATATAGAGATTTAAGTAGTGTGTAATCGAGCAGACCTTCAGAACCATAAAGATCGCCTAAAGTGTTAATGCCACGGCTAGACCATGAAGTCCCTGCACCGTCCGAGAATATTCCCAGAAGTCCTGGATTGCCCCATAGTTGTAATTCTGCATGAAAGAAAGAGATCTTACCATAGTTCATAATCAGATTCCAGATTCTTATAATATCCCTAACAGTCTTAAATTTTACTCGCTTGAAATAGTTTGGATCGTGAAGTCTAGCCAGAAATTGATTATGCTCAGGGCCCAGCATGAACTGATAAAAAAATAACGGGTTTTCGATTTTAAGCAAACTTCGAATACGACCAAAAAAAGTTGCAAAAAAATATAATTTAAAGTCAGGGAAGGTTAGCCCTCCCTTTTCAATTGGGAGTTTCAACAACTGGATCGACCTACGAGCTTTTTTGTACCCCCAAATATAACTGCTACATATTCCATCAAGTTTTTAAAAAAAAGACTATTAAGACGTAAAGGAATGGATCTAAATAGATAAAGAAATTTCAGTAGTATTTTCATTTTAATTAAATTAATCCGTCCAACTAAGCTCAGTGGTATCTTATGCAATCTTTGTATTGAGAGGGTTACTTCTTTTAATAATGCACTATAGTTAAGTGTTATCAATTCGTCAATATTTGCAGAGATTTTCACTCCCAAGTATACGGCGTTAGCGCACATACCTTGAATTGGAGTCAATAGTTTGTAATTAACAATGACCTGTGTTTTATTTAAATTTAATTTATAGCCAGATATATCCCCAAACTTTTTCGCTTCTCTAGTTATCCCCGGAATCGCTTTGACTACATCAGTAGTAAAGATTGCAATATTGTCCACATACGCGGTAATTTTCAAAGTGTTCCTACCATGTATGAAAGGGATAATATCAGCCTGCGAGAGGAGCGCGTTTAAGAATGGTTCCATAGAGAGAGCAAAGAGCAAGGTTGACAAAGGACACCCTTGCCTAGTGCCCCTTGCTATTGGAAATTTGTGTGAGCTCATACCTGCGTAGCTTATTTTAGCAGTAGGTTGATCGTACAGTGACTGAATTCAGCCAAGACATTGACCCTGTAGGCCAAAAGCCTTGAGTACTGCCCATAGATAGTCCCACCCCACTCGGTCAAATGCTTTCTCAGCATCCAGCATAACCCTTCCAAGTGGGGTGGACTCAGTTAGTGCAACGTCAAAGGCAGTAATAGCCATGTTAACATGGGCGGTGGTATCTCTCCCCATGACGAATCCATGTTGTTGCGTATTAACAAACTTAGGCATAAGAGGAGCTAGCCGGGTAGCCAGTATTTTTGCAAATGCCTTCACATCCGCATTGATCAGTGAAATGGGTCTGTATGACCCACATTCGTCAGCGGGCTTTTGTTTTTTAAGGAAAAAGACAATTTTTGCAGTATTCCACGAGGCGGGGGCCTTCCCTGTTTCCCCAATTGAATCTATGACTAAACTGAAAAGTAGTTCTTGAATGCAGATTTTATAGAGTTCAATAGGGAGTAAATCTTCCCCAGCAGCCTTACCAGAGAGGAGAGAGGCAATTGCTGACCTTATCTCTATAGCAGTAATATTTAATTCAAGTTGACTAACTCCTTCTCTATCTTATTGATTAGTCAGATAAGTATTGAGGTATGATAATATATGATCATTGAGGGGAACATTTTCTGGAGTATATAACCTGCTATAATATTTGACAAATTGATCGAGTATCTGCTCAGGCTGATTATAAAGTACCATGTTATTGTCTTTAATAGCTTTAAATAGTGTTTTAGCCTTCTTGTCCGCTACCTTGTAAGCTAATACCTTCCCAATGCTATCACCACTTTCATACTGTGAGAGATGGTATTTATGAAGTTTTACACTATATTTCTCCCTCAATGTTTTTTTAGTGGCTGACTGTAGATTCACCAATTCAATTCTTAGCTCATCGGCGTTAGATTCTCCTTGCGAGAGAGCTGAGGCCAACCGAGTTTCAAGAGACAAAATATTGAAAGTCATAGATTTAATCTCCTTTAGACGTTCTGAGTTTATTCTAAAAACATATTGCTGTGCGAAGCCCCTTATACTAGTTTTACAAGCATCTCAGACAGATATCACTGCAGAAGAATTCAAGTTGATCTCAATAAATTCAGTGATGTGCCTTTTAAGTTGAGAAGTAAAAGTTTCATCCATAAAGAGGTATCTAGGAAACGTAAATTGCCGAGCCCCATGTTTCTTAGTAGAAATGTTAAATCCTAGCAAGATGGGGTTATGATCTGATGTGACTCTTGGGCACAGATCTAAGATCCTATCTGTAGCCCAAGCCATGTCTATCCGGGAGCACAGTTTGTGGGGTGCAGAGTAATAAGTGAACCCAGCTGTATTCGGGTGTATTGTACGCCAGACGTCTTTCAAGTTGTGCAAGCGGCTTAGTTCTAATATTGCAGCTCTAATTTTGCGCATTCGCTGAAAAGCACCCCGCTTGGTGGAATCTACATCATAGTTCATGACACAGTTAAAATCACCCATTATCAATAGTTCTCCCTCCCAATCTAACAATTCTATATTTAATCGATCAGACATAATAGGTTCATCGATATTAGGACCATATACAACACAAAATACGTATTTGCAATGTTCAAATTATACTTGGGTTATTGCCCATCTACCCCTCGAATCGGCAGCTGTTCGGATAATTTCAACAGTTAATTGTTTCTGCTTCAGTATTGCAACCCCCCGGATCGAAGCACCCAAAGTTGACAAACAATAAGCTCTTTTCCCAGTTGTCCCAGTATTTTCCTATCTTTAAATCCTATATGCGTTTCTGAAAGCATAATTAAATGGGGTTTATACATATTAAGCTCTTCTAGGACCAATCTCCCCTTAATCTTATTGTTAAGACCAGCCACATTCCAAGCTAGGCATCTAAAAGAAAACATCTTTAGAAAACAGATAAATTACCTTCCTCTGTATTAAAGAAAGCCGCAATGTATCTATTTTAATTAGAATTCGTTTTACCACTTTTACTCTTGCAATGAAATTTTCAACCCTTTTTTCCCAACCACCCTTTCACCCACTTTCACCCCTCCCACCCCTATGTCCCTTCGAGGAGAACACCCCTCTATTCCCTACTGCCGTTGAATTGGCAGCTCTGCAGAGTGGCGGCCGGGAGGCTCCGACCGGTGATCCCTACCAGAGACCCTAATATTAAACAAAAAGAGTAAGGGGCAAAGCCCAAAAGCGAGAAAGACCATTAAGGAATATTGGCACCAATAATCTCATCAATGAGCATAGTATTTATAGTATATTCAATCAAAATATTGAACCATTTCTAAAAAGAAAAAAAAGGAAAAAGAGGCGAGGAGAGAAACCCTCCATAGGGCCATTCACTACATCATGGTATGATCACTTTGCTACAGCGGCCAATTGGACTATCGTTGGTATTTAACCCCTTCCAGGCTGATGACGAGCTCAGCTCGTCATGCAGTACACTGCTTGTGTGCTGATGACGAGCTGAGCTCATCATGAACAATGGCAAATATGGATCTGCAGCACAGAGCATGAATTGCTCTAGCATTCATGTGGTTAATTACTCAGCTTAGAGAGTGCCAACTCTGCTTCTTTTAAATCTGTGAAGAAATACGCATGCCCGTTCTTAATCACCTTAAGACGGGTGGGTTCCTGCAGATATACATCACAACCAATAGATTTAAAAGAATCAATCATTTGGCGGAGCTTCCACCGTCTTCCCATAGTACTTTTGCTCAAGTCAGAGCGGACAAAAAATTTATATTTTCTACAGTAACAGGAGTATTGGGTCTAGCTTTTAATGAGACTGCCTGTCTCAGTAGAAAATTACCGAAGTGTATCAGAAGGGGGCGCGGAAACTTACTCTCCTTGTTCCTTTGAAAGAGAGGTAATCTATGCACTCTTTGTAATTGCGAATCCCACTCCCAGTCCGAGAGATCTATAAAGGCCTTCTGAAACAATTTGACCACATAGGCCCTAGGATCTGAGCCTTCTGACCCCTCAGGAACCCCGAAAAGTCATACATTTTGCCTTCTTGTACGATTTTCCATGTCCTCTAGTTTGGTTTCTAGGATCGCTATTTGTTCCGCATGTTGATTAGTTAAAGATTCAGTTCGCACAGCCCCCTCTTCCACATCCACAACTCTCTGTTTTAGCTCTTCAATTTCTTGAGTGACCCCCCTAGTTTGCTGGAGAGATCTGATAGGGAATTCTGCAATTTGTTATTATCTTCCCTCAGCTGAGGAAATTGCTGTTCCCTTCTTGTCGATGATCCGTGAGAGTCTTCAAGATTAAATCAACAGAAGAGG
This sequence comes from Lissotriton helveticus, assembly GCF_964261635.1. Taxonomy (NCBI): domain Eukaryota; kingdom Metazoa; phylum Chordata; class Amphibia; order Caudata; family Salamandridae; genus Lissotriton; species Lissotriton helveticus. Next base: position 794,122,948 of record NC_136067.1, on the reverse strand, counting down.
TGGAATGATCTGAATTCAGCAATCTCTCAGTGAGAGGTGGCTCATTAGTCTCACCTGTAGCAGAAATTGGAGCTGGAGCTTCAGCAATAATAGACAAATCGGAGGTTGTAGCCAGATTTTGAGTGGTAACTACAATACTACCGGCGGGTTTGCCTATTTGATCCGTGCAAGCAGATTTTAGACCATCCTGAACAAAAATCAGAGGCGTCAGATTGTCCAGTGCTAAAGAAGAATTTGCTCTGTCTCTTAGGTTAATATCTTCCATTAAGCTAGCTCCGGATAGGAGTAGGGCCATATTCTTGACACCTCCCTTCGCTTGAATCCATTTACGCAAAGGGCTTTCATCCCTAATGAGCTTTATACGTGGTTTAGCGTTGCCTTTGTTTAGTTTAGTTTTAGCTTTTGTTTTTCCTTTTTTGCGGCCCAAAGGTTTAACAATACCTGTGGTAACTCCGCATACCTCATCCTCATCATCAGAAATCTCCTCATAGTCTGCACTTAAGCTCAGCTCCGCCTCTTCAGTAATTGGAACACCAGTTTCAGATATATAAACGGCTTCGTTGAGTGATTCCTCTCTAGTAGGACCAACCTGCACAGAGAGTTATTTTGATGAATCAATTATTATATCCAGTAGCTTGTTACAGTGTGAGCTTCCCATATTCAAGTTCAAAACGGGATCTATACCGCCCTCCTGATTTTCTTTTAAGGCTACTTCTGTGTCCGCCTCAACTCTGTCCATACTTTCCCCTGGGTTGGCTTTCCCCATTGTTTCACTAGACAGCTCACTCAAAATAGAAGAGATTTTGCCTCTGTCATCCAGATTCACATTACTAACCGCTCCTACTATTCCCAATGTTCCAGTAGCTGTTATCGCGGCACCGCCGGTTGCAGTCATAGTCACAGTGCTACTTAAATTTTCCTTAATGAGAGCGCTGTTGCCGCCATTATTACCAGAGTTATCGATATAGTTCAAATCTGAAATAACAAAAAGCGGAGCACGAATCAGTTACTTACCTGCTGCAGTCAGTGTTTTATCAGCAACGGCGAGTTCAGTTGCATCTGCAGACACCGATTTCAACGTCAGAATCGGTGTCTCCGGGTTAGCGCTTCTCCCTGCACGTGTGGCTCTGGTACTTATCTTTGGAGCCATTCTCATCTCCGACGATGATACCACATTAAGCACTTATGATTCTGTTGGTAAATCCCATACGTCCCATAATACACCACTGGGGAGCAAGGAGAGGCCCGCCCACCGAATCGGAGGGCTGCAGGGCAGTCGATTGCTCGGTAAACGGAGCGTGAGCAACCACCGCTGGCACCAACCACCAGCAAAGCGGAACATCTGGCGATTTACTTCCGAGGCAGGTAAGATGATAAAATGCAGTGGCGGTAAAGTGCAGAAAGAAAGCATGGCCAAATGTCCTTTTACATCTCCTGCTTAATCCAGCTACAGCTTGGCCGAAATCCCTCTCTCATTGTCTCTCAGTGGTAGGGTGGTAGGGAGCGAGGAGCCTCCAGAACTGCTTCCACTCCGAGACGGCATCAATCCTCCATCTTGATTCTCTCCCCTAAAGAGCTAAATCTCAGGTTGTTTTTTTTAAAGTTTTTATTAGGGCATCAGACATAGGTTGACAATGTTACAACCTCCTCTGTATTTCAGAAATGAAAAAAAACTATATCTAACACCCAATTTTTCCATTATTTACACCTCCCTCCCCCAACCCCAGTGGATCCCCTTAGAGAGAGGAAAAACAAGTAATTGAAACATATAAAAAATACATACTGCTCATCATACTGAGAGTTCATCCTGACTCCATCATTTAGTTAAAGATCCCCAAATCTTTTTACTTTCATCCTAGCCTTCCTACCCCTCTCTTAAACACAGAAATCTCCCAAGGATACACACATAATAATTTACTGAACCAAACATGTATGGACAGGGGGATCGGCTCAAGTCAGACTGTGGCTAAACAGAGCCGCAATACAGCCATTGCGACAAAGACCATTTTACGATCAGCTTCCTCCATATCTTGATTGGAAATCCCTAACATAATAACCTGTGGGGTCCATAAGATTGGGTATCCCAGAATGTGTTCTAACCGCTGTTCAATTTTAGCTTTCAGTTGAAACAAACTAGAACAGTTGGCAAACATATGCATACTATCCACAGCAAGCAATCCGCAACGAGGACAGTTTATCCCAGAGGTACCCCCGTCTATAAATACGAGCCGGAGTTATATATAGGTCGCACCAAGTCTTAAAACATTGTACCTGCAAATTTCCAGAGATACTTGTTGTTTAGCCAGGGCCGGTCCTAAACATGGGCGGTATGGGCAGATGCCCAGGGCCTCGCGCTCAGGGGGCCCCACCGCCGGCCCCGCAGAGTAGACCGCAGAGCAGGGGGCCCGATATGAAATGCGGGAAAAGCACTGCGCGCACTCGCGCAGGCAGTAAGGCACTTAGAGGGGCCTCACATCTTCCCTTTCGCCCGGGGCCTCAGAAGGCTTAGGACCGGCTCTGTGTTTAGCTATACAAAAGATACGTAGAAGCTAAAAATAAATCACCATAAAATATTTTAAGACTGCAGGGCCACGTCAACGCAGCCTAGCTGTAATTATAAAGAACAACATTGCCAGATGGCAGACAAACTCTTCACAGTGGAGCTGAGTGCAAAGTGAGCAAAGTGCATCAAGAGTCTTTAAAGAGCTAAATCTCAGGTTTTTAATCGTAGCAGGATTCACACTGTGAAGTAGAGTTAATCAGGACAAGATGTCATTTTTTGGCCTGCCACCCACTAAAGTGCAAGCTGCCCGGATGAGGAGATCCCTTAGATCAGCTGGCTCGGCCCTCAAGTTCACTTTTAGTGTACTCCTATGAATATTTTAAAATTGCAGAACCAGCCGGCAAGGCCACTGTTTGTAATTGGAAAGTGGAACAATTTCAGGGGCAGCCAGACTCTGGTTCCGATTGCAAAGAGAGAAAAGTGCAAAGTGCATCAGAGTTTGAAGTGCAAAAATGGCAGGTTCAGCCTCTCAGCATAGTTTGGACCACAATAAAGAGTTCACCAGGAGCAGATGTGATTTTGACCTACCATCTCTTGAAGTGCATGGTGGGTTATAGTCAAGGCACCACGTTGCCTTGTTTTACATTTAGCTTTCCTCCAATGCAAGGAACTTTACCAATCTACAGTTCAACTGTGGATCCCCAGGATCGAAGCAGGTCAGCACAGCCTGCCTCCGTGTGCTGATCCATCTTTGGTTGAAATGAGCCTTGAGCAGCTGCTTCCTTTCCCCAGCAGCTCTTTGCAACAAGCATAACAAATGGGGCAGGCTTTCCATTTCTTTTGCCACACTAGCAGCAGGCTATTGATGTCGCCACCCTCTGCCAGTGGGAGATGATGTTAGTGCCCCAAACAATGTTTCAGAAATTGCTCCTTGATGGTTCTGGAATAGCCGAGGCTAAAGTATTTTTGGAGGGCAAGTTTACTGTGGCTATTAAGTGTGACCCAGGCATGAGCTCTTCCTGATAAGGCAGCCTTGCCTTCTAGTTGCAAATAGAGCGTTATTGACTTCTATACTGATTTTATGAAAGGTGTATGACTAGTGGAGGAATCCCATAGCTGTGGTAGGCCAGTTTTAGTCAGGGATTCTTGAAGATAAGCTCTGGCGGGCGATGTGTCTCTCTGTTGCAGCTCCTGCCATGAATAGTAATTTAGTGTGCAGTGGACTGCCTTCCTAATTCTGCCCCAGCAAATTATATATGCTCCTTGTCTTGCCAGGGACTGTTTTTGCAGACTGAACTCCACCCGTAACTGTGCTGGTGAGGTGTAGTTTAGTAGGCTGAAGATGATTCTGTAAGCTTTAACTAGGGTACTGTCCAGTATTTTGGCATCTTTGCCTCTCAGCAGTTCGCTGCCATATGTTACAATTGATAAAAGTTTGGCTTGTACTATTTGGAAGGGGGGGACAGCGGTAGTCCCTCTTAGTTTTAAGATTCTTTAGATACTGCCATTGCCAACCCCCTCCTTTTAATTGGCTCTTTCTGGTGCATAGTAGGCTCTCTTTGTAGAGGATTATCTCTAAATAATTATATTAATTTGCAGTCTGGTTTCATGTGTTACCCCAGTACCAGACCGGTGTCCATTTATTGATCGTCTTAATGCGTGTCTTGTCAAAATTGCTGTTCCAGCCGTTCCCTGTAGAGTATTCCTGTTTTGTCTTGGGAAGGTGTTATAGACTCACCTGAGTGTGAATAACCAGAACAACATCATCAGCATAGACGAAGCTAGACAATGCCAAGCCCCCTACACTCGGACCATGGGAGTTGCAGGCATTGAGTACTTGCATCAGGTCAGTCATAAGACGCTTGAATAAAATGGGGGCCAGGACGCACCCCTGCTTCAGTACTTTACTTATTGTCATTCATCTTGAGAGGTGTATTCTCACACCTAGCTTCATCTGCACCCACGTATCCATGTGAAGCAATATTAGCAAGTCCGGCAGGGTCTGGGGAATGTTTCAGCGAGTCTGCTTACTCCAGAACCTGCCCCAATCTACATGGTTGAAGGCTGCCCTGATGTCAATAAATCAGAGATGAAGGGGCAGCTTGGAAACTTTCACCATGTTGATAAGGAATGACATGGCCAAGATGTTAGTTGTCATGCCTGATATTTTAGAGACCACTGTATGATTAAGCAGTTTTATTGAATTCGCACATGCCCATTAGGCATGTTCCTCTCCCAACATCGCTGCAAAGTATTTTACCTTGTTGCCGATGAGGGCAACCAAGCAATAGTTTTTTGCCAAGGACTTGTTCCCACTTTTATAAGTTGGAGAGATTATCTAGCATTTCCACAAGGCTGGGAGCATGCTAAACATTCTGTATAGAAAAATCTATCTAAAGATTCCGCTCAGAATGCCACATTCTGTTTGAAGAGTGCCGGGGGAATGCCATTGGGGCCTGGAGCCACTTCTCTCCTGCCCTTTTCAATTTGTTATATGCTTAGGTTCAGTTGGGATGACCTAGACATTGCTGTAGACCATCCGCTGGTTGGGAGGAGAGTACTGAGGGGGCTGCCTTTCTTTGGGTAAGTTTCAATAAGGGTGTCCATTGGCCACTTGCTGGTTTCCTAGCCCAGGGCATTTGCATCAGAATGGTGATTAAAATGGTCCCTCTGCCCAAGTTTCTTCTGATATATGAGATGTGACTCCACCATCGGATGGATACAATAGCTTATGGAGCGTCTTCCTAAATCGTACACTATCATTGAGCTTAATGTCTGCGAACAGCCTGGCAAAAACTACATTTTCTCATGCTAACTTCAGCTTCTTCAGTTTAGTTTTGGCCGTTGTAGTGATGCTTGTATATTAATGTCCTCATGATTGTTATGAATGAATCTTAAGGTGCTGTTCATAGTTTTTTTACTTGCTTCTGTTGTTCCCATTGGGCCTTTGTAATGCACCCCACCTCTGTGGGTGTTTGAAGAGACCTTACTTTAGGTGGCACAGCAAATGCTTCTGCAAAACTACTGATTAAGCAGTCCCACATTCCTATAGCACAGTTTCTTGTTCCCATTTGTGCCCTCTAGTAGCACCATTGCAGACTGTGACAGATCCCCTATTGTTGATTTTCCAAACGTAATTCTCTTGTACTTGACAGTAAAGACAGAGTTGGGTGCCTTTGCCAAACAGCTGAATGTGGGTGGAGTTGCTAAAAGGACTACTACTTGTGGGTGATGATTGCCTTTTCCTTTCTCCCCTAGACGAAACAAGAAGTCCTACTGGAATAATTAAAGGGGGATGAAGGTGCAATTAAAGGGTGACGAAGGTGCAATCTATTGTTGTACATGCGGAAAAGGATTAAAAAGACGCATCCTCTTGAAACCTGCCATTGAGTCCCCTGAAATTGAGATGCTCTAAATTGTCCAGTAGGTGTGTGCAGTTCTGTTCGTTTTGCTTTGGAGGGTCCTGCCTTGCACCAGTATATTCCATTATAAAGATTGGCCTATCACAGAGTTGTCCGAGGAGGAGCCCAGGAGGTACAGGTTCAAGTCACCTGAGAGGACAAAGTTTCCACCTCACTTATATGGCTCAAAAGCTGCTCCACCAGCTGTAGAGAGTCTGTTGCTGCTCAGTATGGAAGAGTTTTTCTAAGGGCAATTGGCCACAGGGGCCATTGGGCTCTTCTTAGAATTTATAAGCATAAAGTAGAGAGAAGATCATTTGTCCACAATCGGGCAACACCCACAACTTAATTGCTCCTCAAGTGAGCCTGCCAGCAACAAAGACTGCTAAAGTGTTGAGCAATGTCAGCTGAATGTCCATTTTGTCCGATTATTACTGGAGTGTGTCCAATGAAAGCTTCGTAATGTCCAGAAGGAAGGCCAAAGCACTCTCTGAACGCATTGGATTGCCCCTACCAAGGTTGACCCTTTCCTCATGGTCCAAATTGGCCGTTGTTGTGCAGCCTTGTGGTTCATCTGTGGAGTGGAATCCGTTGGGTGGGTCTTGCAGGTATGAAGCCAGCATGTTCTTACATTCTTGCGTACCAAGACGCAAGAGCATCGCTTGTGCTCACTCCTGATGCTCTTGATGTTCTGGAGGGGAGTGACATAATGTGTGGCTGTTAGCCGGTGGAGTAAGCTTAGGATATTGATCCTGCAGGATTATAGAAGGATCTAATCTGGGGTCAGATTCCTTGCTTTTCAAATTGACTGAGGTGTTCTCCTGGATTATAATTAGGTACTCATTTAGGGGCCTATTAAGATGGTGGATGGACTTTCGTCCGCACGCCACCCTAGCGGTGCTGGGACCAGCCGCCAGAGGTGCAGCAGTCCCTCACTGGCAATTAGGATGCCACCGCCACAGTGGCATCCCCCATCCACAACATTGTGGTGGGCGTTGCACACAGCCCACCTGCCACAATGCTGTGGCTGCAATGTGTGTATTTGCATGCACAATGTGGCAGGCACTGCGCGTGCCTGTCACGTAGTGCATGCAAATGTACCCCACCCCCCCAATACCCTGGGGGAACGCTACGGGCCCCCGCATGCAGTAACCACTTGCCTATTCATGGCGGCAACACCGCCATGGAAAGGCACATCACCGCATGTATTGTAATATGGATGGCGCTTTCTTGCAGAGACCGCCACCATATACATCCCCTCTTCCGCCCAGTCGACTCAGCAACCGGCGGACAGTCTTCCCGTCCGCCGGGATCCCCACCGCCATACTAATGTGGTGGGGGGAAATGGAATGAGGGTGGAGGAGAATGTCGGGCGGATTGCCACCGCCATGAATGCGGTGGCGATTTGCCCGACATTCCAATAGACTCCTTAGTTGGCAGATTTCAAAACTTACACCTTGTCATTTCCCCTCTTGCATGTTATGTGCAATTAAAGCTGGGCTTTGATCCACCATGGTGTGGAAATCAATTCCCCAATGCTGATGTTATGGGTGGTTTGCAAGCCTCACTGGCTGAGCCTGATCCCTGCATATGGATTTAGACAGCAAGTCCGTCCTCCAGAACCATGGTCCCTATTTGCCCGGGAGCAGACTGCGCTTGTCTAAATTAGGTATACCCAAGTACGACAGACCTAGAACTCATCCCTCCTTTTGTCTTAAATTCATTGGAGGGAAGCTGGGTGGCCGAGTGGAAGCCCCCCTCACTTGGCTGGCCGCCTCTTGCGACTGTTGAGGAGACTGCAGGCCTTGAAGCTTGCTATAGCTTGAAAACAAAGAGGAGTCTACATCTTTCTGAAAGCAGAATTTCAAATATATTTTTGGCTTAAAGGATTGAATGAGGCTCTTCTTGGCTTTGACTTAGGCTACACTCCTGCTTAGTGTGTCCTCCATGTCCATCCCAATTATAATTAGTGGCAACCCTGGCTGTGATTGCGGTTGGGTTTATGCTGATTGCAACATCCTCTTGTGGTTTTTCCCTTTGGATTTTGTGGGGGGTGGCCCATCATTTTCCCTGACCTCATTGGGGTCTGTGCTAGTGCTTCCAAGGCTCATGCCGCATGAGAATTGTGCAAAGCTGAGGGGAGTGCAGGTGCCATGAGCTTGTAGGGTCCTCCCATGAAACATTTTGTTAAGATGTCCTGTTAGGTGGGCAGGTGCCGCCTCAGCCCCCCCTTGTGGAGTTTGACCTCGCTGTGGTGGAAGGGGGGCACTAGCACGCGCATTTTAAAGATGAAGATTCCCAGTAAGCAAGAGGGGTAGAGTAGAGTGCAGACCATAGCCGAGGGCAGTCCAGGAGGGGATGTTGCTAGTCACACCAAGTCCTAGCTTGGCTGCTTTTGCTGCCACCGTGCACCCCCTCTAGTGGGCCCCCCCCTTGGCAGGCGACCCCCTCTGTGCAGACCAGCCCCCTGTCTGAGTCACTCTACCTCTTCCTCTTCCTTACCTCAAAGTTCTCCTTTCCTGATGAATTGGTGGATTTGGTGGGGTTCTCAATGTTGGGAGTAGTGCGGGCTGAGTTATGCAGGCTGGGTAGTGGGCTGGGTGGCGGTAATCATGCAGGCAACAGATAGACTGATGAAGCTGAAGGGTAGATGGGCCCTTCTCAGTAGCGCTGTGCCTGTTTTCCCCTGTTTCAGCAGTAAAGCTTGCGCAGTGCACAGTGTGCAGCACCTGGGCCTTGCCCAAGGACTACACCTTCGGCGAGCCTCACCTCAGGTCCAGGTGCCCTCTTCCTGGCTATCACAGAGCTGTGGCAACAAGAATATTGGGCTTGAGTTCAACCCGGTCCTGGGTGAAGTTGGCGGGGCTGGCGGGGCTGGCGGGGCTGGCGGGGCTGGCAATGCAGGCGGGGGCCTGGTGTCAGGTGTCTGAAGTTGGGTGTTGGATGTTTGAAGTCCTGGTTTTCCTCATGTTGCTTTCTTCCCGCCCACCACTCGGCTCATTCTAACCATGCCCCTCATAAACTCCACTCCCCAGTATTGCAGATGCGGATTGGTCCATCTATCATAGGGTTTTCCCTGGATTTCGCAGTTGCCCTTGGGTACCACAAACTCACATAGAAATGTCTTGACACTTGTCCGATTTCAATTTTTGTCCAATAATATAGAGAGTCTCCTTGTTCCTGCCATTGAGGCAATGCCATTTTAATCATAAACAAACAGCTAATTTCCCATTTTTTCATTAAGGGATTTCAATCACTCGTGGGATTCACATTTCAACAATTATATTTTGCAATCTCTTTTGACAAATGTACTTGTACATTTTAATGTGCAGAGCAAAGCTATTAAAATGACTTTTTATCTTTAGCGCTGCCTTTTGTTAGTCACAGCAAGGAATTACTTAATGAGGCAGAAAACTAAAACAATCTACATTTATCCTATTATAAATTGTTTGAGATTGTGCCCAGAGGCATGAGTAAAACAGCTTGATCAATAATAAGGTCAATTCATTAAACACTGGTGCATTCTGTCCTCTCCTAGGGCTCTGCACATGAAGGATGTTCCCAGAGGCACAACGGATTTGTTCTATCAACATAAATAGCATTATCGCTGTGTTAAAGGTTCCAGTCTTTCTTGGTAAACAACAAAATGAGAACTCCCGTGGCCGAGGAGAGAAAAGGAAAAGGGTAGCACTAAGGACAGGCAGAAACATGTCTTTGTTTCTGTAATTTTGGTATGAGCTTCCAGTCTGAAAGCAACAGACACTGCATAAATAGTTGGACGTGCCTTTGAAATTCACAATGAATATATTTCAGTCACATTCATTGTATAAATAAACGTCAGATAAAATATTCATTATAAAGATGTCAAAATACAGAAAGCTTTTCTATGACGCTAAAACGAATCTATCGCTACCTTCCCGCTTCTCTTCAACAAAGAAGTTCCGGCGCATCTTTCAATCAGAAAATATTGCCTTCAAAATGAAAAAGATCAAAGCCCGCCTTGCATTGCGTTGATGTGAAGTAATACTAATAGTTCTCTCTTTTTTCAATTGGAGAAGTAAAAACGGAGGGGCATATTATCAAGGACCGGTGTTAAAATTATCGCCGTTTTGTCGGCAGGAAACTGCCGATAAAACGGCGATAATGGGCTTGAAAATACTCCCTTGTTAATTCCCATTGAAGCCCATGTCCTGATGTTAACATGGGCTTCTAAGGGAAATAACAAGGACCTATTACCAAGCACATTATCGCCGTTTTATCGGCAGTTTCCTGCCGACAAGACAGCGATAATTTTAACACCGGTCCTTGATAATATGCCCCGGAGATTGTAAATCGTATTCTTCATATTTTTTGTCGACCTGTGTTTTTGATTGGGGATCACCCTCTTAAAAAAAGTCCCTGATCACCACTTGAAACACTCAGCAAACAGGAATAAAGGTAAATAACTTGCGAGGCAAGAATAGCAGTAGTTCAGCGGGGAAACGTGTGATCAGGCTCAGCTGGTTTGTCCCAGAGGAGGGCCACTCGACCACAAGTGCACCAATGGAAGATGGTTTGTTGTCCGCATCTTCTGCTCGATAGTCCAGACCCTATGCCAAATGGGGACATGATTTTTGGTAGGATCTGGCCTGAGCCAGAGCAACAGCTGTATTAGATAGACGCCTCGTAATTGTGGAGCGGTGGGGTAACAGGTACTAGGTTTGTGAAGGACAATTGGGGATAATATAGGAAGGATTAAAGGGCCAGATGTACAAAGCTTTTTACCGGTTTCAAACGGACCGATTTAAAAAAATGTTTTTTTAAGTGTGCAAAATGCAAAATGCGTTAAGGTGACTTGTTAATTGCATTTTGCATTTGTGATTGGGTATTTGGAAGGGGTGTGTTTAGGACATGCCTTCGAAATATCAAATCAGTATATCAGTATAGTATGTATTACTGTATTGCGACCTAATTCCAGTCGCAAAACGGTAACACTTTACTGCCAGTTTAAAACTGGTGGCAACCCTTTTGCAAACAAGAAGGGGCCCCCTTTAAAAATGTAAATAAATATATCATTTAAGAGCAGGCAGTGATCGCATGGTCCTTTGTTACTAGGCCTTCGCCCTCCCCCAGTGCTGTGCCCTTTTTTGACTATTTGGGGTAGTTTGCGCTTAGGCCTCTATAACTTTTTTACACATGAGGTATCCAACCCAAATATGTGTCCTTTTTTCCAACATCCGGGGGATTCCAAAGGTATCCTGGATTTTCTAAATTCCCCTGGAGTGGACTTTGAAAATAACCAAAATATAGCTTATTTTTAAGCTTTCTTTAGAAAATTAGGAAAAACAGCACTCTGAATAAAAGTGTCTTTAAAAAAAATGCCATCAACACACGGTTTGATGTGCTAAAGTCACCATTTCCCAGCTTTCAGGAACATGCAGAGCTGAATCAAAAAAGGTAGGGCCTCATTTATGAAAAGTGCTGCATCACTGGGGGAAAACACCAATGCAAACCTTGATGATGATCTCCAGAGATCTCAGCTTATCTCCCAGTTGTGTTACCTCTTAAACCAATGCTCCAAGGGCTCCCACCACTGCTCTGCTAGTGGTGCTCCTTATCACCACCATAAACGCTTTCCAACCCACTAGCAGGGAGGAGGCCGTGCCTGATTTGCAGAGAAATACATGTCAGTACAATTAGAAAGTGTGTCCATGCAGACCGCAACCTTGAGCAAAGCGGGCTGTAGGTACCAGGTGAGGATCCGGCCCTGAACTCTGCCCCACAACAGTGCCAGTTAAAAATGGGCTGTGGTCGGAAAATGTCTTTCCCACGTAAGTGATGTGTGGGACAGCAGCCTGGAGACTTGAGGAACAGAGAAAACTGTCAAGGTGGGAATGTAGCTGACTGGGGTAATTATATAACGAGTATTCTCTCATACACAAATTGCAGCTATGCTATACATCCGAAAGATCCTACCCTTCTATCCACTGTCATAGTTCTTTTGCTTGTCGAATGGGGGCAGTTCCAAGCAAGGGGGGTGTGAACCATCTAGTGATGTGTCTAAAACTGTATTAAAATCCCCACCCAGCACCCACAGGTGCAACAAACAATCTGCTAATACTGTCAACAAATGGGCCAGGAACACATCCTGTTCCACATTGGGTGCATGAATACAGCTCAATACAATAGGAGCCCCATTCAGGTCACCCCTCACCAAGACATACCATCCCTGAGTAACAATTCTGGTATCTGAAACTGAAAACGGGACAGCCAGCTCTAAGCCATATAGCAACCCCCTTTGCATACACAGAGTAGGATACATGGAATAATTGTCCCCTCCATTTTGTAGGTAGTTTCAGGGCCTCCAAGGCAGTGAGGTGGGGTTCACGCATAACGTTGGTATGGGCACGGTGCCTATGTAATTGTGCTAATACCCTTTGTCTCTTATGTACTGTCCCTAGGCCCCTCGCATTCCATGTAATAATGTTATAAGCATTAGGTGCAACAAATATCATAAACCCAAAAGCATCTCGCCCTCTGTGAGAGCATCCTCTGCCACTGCCCACCATTCTTCACTTCCTGTGCATACAATGGGTGACTAAGCTCTACAATGAAATAACTCGGTCCAGTGATACAGTGTTGATCCACCACATAATAAGAAAAAAACTACTGAGGAAAACTGTTGTAAATGAATCTAGGACTCTAGTGTAATTTTTCCCGAATCATGCCCTTATATAGGTATAGAGTGTTCAATCCTTATATAGGCATAGAGATCATTGCCATATTTAGAATGAGCCTATGCAGCCCGAATACGGCATGGCTACTTCCACTAAATTCCAAGAGTCAACAACGATTTCATAGAGAAACCCGCCTTCAGCAGCTAGGGATATTCCCTTGCCTGAATACTAATTTATCTAGGAAATCATGGACTTTTCGAAGAACTGCGTCTTTGATGACGTTATTAAGTCCAACCACACGTCAAACACGGCATCTTCAAAGTATAAATATGCCTAGATTTGCCCAGACAAGCACACAGTGGTTTGGAGCAGATCGACTTACTACTTGCCCGACGCCCTGCAGCAGCAAGTGCCAAAGGAAGCCGACTCTCCAGCTGACGCACTGAGAGACGCTGTCTTTTCTCCTGCTGAGAAATCCAGCTGCAGTGTTTCCAGGCTACCCTTGCGGGTTGCTGGGAAATCGAGTCCTGAGATAGAGATACAAGACCTCCTTCATTCTAAACCATGGTACGGAGCTGATTAGACCCTTAGAGAATTCTTGGATAGATTCTTGGTAGAGAAATACTAAACTTAAGCTACTCCTCACTTACTTCTTCCCTTGTACTAGAGCTAGGTTGGGTACACCGGGGTAGGTGTATTTTAGAAGCACCAGTTGAGTACTTTTAGTGATTATTTTATCATTGTATGTATTTTATGGAATGGAATGGAATGAGAATTTGTAGAGCGCGATGGCTACCGAAACCATATCATGCTTTGACAGTACTACTTTATAATACTTTTCGTATTATATGCTCTGTACTTTATAACCAGTATTACGATTGTAGCAGTACATTTCTTATGCTTGAGAAAGAAGACTGTTCAATAAATACGTTTTATTGAAAACGCCCATCTCTCTATTTTCTCAACACCTCTGGTGAAACGAAGCATGCCCGATTGACTGAGTAAAATAGCTATCTATTGTTTTTGCGACTCTAGAGATTGATTTCTTATTCTTGGGAAACAAAGTTGTCATTTTTATGCGGTTGTCAGAAACGAATCCCTTCTTGTGAATTCGAGAAAGTTTCTAGTGACCTCTGAGCTAGCTGGCACTCACAATTAAGACTAATATATACGATAGAGACCTAGTCGACCTCAGTCCTATGTCTAAACTATAGTATATGTTATTCCAATGCGCAGAGCCTATTGGGAACATAGGAACTACACTAGAAAACTGTGTGCCTATACACAAGAGATAATTATATTAGATCCAGTGACATGTTATATGGATCTAGAACAAAGGTAGTTCAATCATGATGGCCTATACTGACCCAGAGCCACAGTATAATTTGTAATCCAGCACTGACACTGCAACCTCAATTGCCGTTTGAAATGTAGCAGACAAGTATTAAGGACTGTCTCATAGTGTATGACTGATGGTGGGCCCCTAAAAGGAAAGCTAGGTGCAATATGCGATCCTCACAGTCTTTAGCCCTGAAAGATGAGGAATAGCTGCAGGAAAATACAGAGAAGAACTTCAATCATATTATCCAGGAGCATTCGGGGTAGCCCATTTAACAGAGACCAGGGGCAATATCCTGGAAAAAAAAACACACTACACAGTGACATTCAGGCAGTACTCACAGTCCTTAATCTAAAAAGTCATGGGTAATCTGAGGCATGATCTATGGGAACGGTGTCATGCGGCCCACTGACTCAGAGTCCGAGGCACTGCCCTGTGACTAGTTGGAACTGTTTGGCTTCTTGGATTGCTGCACTGTGGTTGCTGATCTGATAGCTTCTTGTTGTCCTTATAAGACCTGCCGCATGGAGGGAACCATACCGGAATGCGCTCTGGGCTCCGCTGGGTCCTCTGTGGCTTTGGTGGGTCTGGTCTCAGAGTCTTGCCTCACTAGGAGTGGGGGAGATGTAGTTCCAGCCAATTTCATGCTTTATCAGGCATTTCAAAAACGATGGGCTGCTGTGCATGGATCACCTTGAGCCTGGCTGGGAACAGTTGGGCATACTGGTGACCAGCCATGTGCAAGTGTTTCTTGGCATCCTGTAAGGAAGTGAGATGGTGCTGGACGGTGATCACGTAATTCAGAAACAACAAAATCCTGCAGTTCTTTATAAGGATAGGTGCCTTTTCTTGTGCTTTATGTAGAACTACATCTTGGTCCTTGAAATTGGGGATTTTAACCACTATGTGATGTGGCAGATAACCTGGTATAGGCCTTCTGGAGGGGAACCGGTGTGCCCGCTCCACTAGAAACATTTCAGACAGCCGAGTCGGTACCACCACAGTCCGAAACCAGTCTTTGATGAATTGAGTGGCATTGGAAACCTCTGGAACTCCCACAATGTGAACATTATTTCTATGTGCCCTCCCTTCTGCATCATCTACACGGTTCTGTATTTATTCCACCTGTCGGCGCAGGTGGTTGAGTTGTGATGCATGATCTGCCTCGCCTGAGGATAAGACAGAGACAGCCAGTTCATTCTGTTTAACTCTATCAGTTAATTTGCTTTGACCATCCTTGAGTAGGTTGATGTCACTTGTGATGGCCACCATGCATTGTACAATCGCTACTCGTGAATCCCATATTTCCTGAAGGATGAGGTCCAGCCTGTCGATGTGTGGCAGCTCTGATGTTGGGGGAACACAGTCCTCTGGCGTTTGGGTCAGGGAGGACTCCGATGCAGCTAAAGGGGACTGAGAAGGCAGTTCTAATTCCTCCGATCTGTTCTTGGTGCACCACAGCCCGAACACCAATCCTCCAGGATCATGGCAGTTGTGCAAGAAATGTATCTCTCTCTGTCCGTCTCCTCAAGCCAGCACAGGAATGGGAGGCTCCCTCCTGGGACAGAAGCGAGGGTGCTCACTCCGTGGTCATACAGGTCTGATCGCAGTTGCTCCATGTATGCAAGGGAAACACAGGGCACCTCAATCAAGGGGAAGAGCAGGTGAGCGTCATGGTGCAAAAGGGTAACTGTGCAGAGCAGGAGGCTCAGTTGCCACCCAAAAAATCCCCACTCGCATCACGTGACAGCGTTCAATTTCCAGCAGGGTGACTGTGTCCTCTCTTGCCTCTGTGATGCTCCCATCACAGCAACCCAAGTAGGTGGGTCCCCACTCTGCCTACACTCCAACAAGTCAGGTGTCTGAATGCAGCTGGCGAACAGTCACCACCCTCACCACCAACTGGGGATGTCTGAGGCAGGGGGGAACTCCCGAAACGACTTCAGGTGACCAAAACTATGGTTCACAGCCAACTGGGGGGCCTCCACTGCCAATCCCCCACACCGCTTTTTAGGGCTGCCCCAGAACTGCTCAGTTCCATCAGGCCCACGCGCATTCTTCCTAGGCTGCTGCACTGCCACACAGCAGGGACGTATCTCTGTCCTGGCCGTGTTCCCCTTTACTTGGAAGCTGCGTCCGCCATCTGGTGATCCATCATAGACTCAGCACTCATGGTCATCATGCAGGGGGCGCACAGGTCACATCATGCTGGGGTAGTACAGGTCACATTAGCGGCAGCCCTTGTCCCCGCTGTGTTCCACACAGCCAACTCGGGGCACAGGCCTAACATCATGCTAGCCACCATTGCTGCTGCAATTCTGGCAGGGACACACAGGTGGCAATCCTCAATGCATTCGACCACCTGAATCCAATTCGGGACCACTCGATCACTACGCTGTCAGCACAGTGATGCACAGGAAACGCTGCAGGATTCTTCAGGGAATTATATTAGATCTCGAATCACACATCAAAAATGGAGGTAAGTAGGCAAAAGGTTTGGAGGAAGACAACCCTGTACTAATACTGCCTGGGCCTGCCACCTTCAATAACTGTTCTTTATTATCTAACAAGGCTATTTCAATACTCCACCATAGTCTAATGTTTAACTACGTATTCCATGGTAGCTTGCACAACTCATCATATCTAGAGATTTGAACAGTCTCAATCGTCTCCTTCGCCATAGCCTGGGAAATGGACAAATAAAATATGCTTATAATTTGCTTGATTTAGCAGTATCAAGAACTGGTTTTCTAAACAGGTGAGTGGTCCAAGAATGCAATCAAAGACTGCTTGAGACAGCAAAGAACAAAGCTGTCAGTAAAGTAAGAGTTGTTGATTTCAGAGAGGATGACAAGCAGTGATTAAACACAAATGTTATACCATACTTTGGACTTAAGTCTCCTTAGCACCTGCCACCCTTTTGAAAACATATTCCACCACTATCAGTGTAATAATGATTGGTGTAAATGTATAAAAATATAATTAGCGTAAATTAGTGTTTTCATTATCGGCTCAGTATTTCTATCGCTAACAGCAATCTTTTTTTCAGACATTACTTTAAACAAAGCTCTGGACTTTCATCTCCTCACATACATTTGACTTTCTTCTATCAGGATGCAGAATAATTCCACCATGCAATATTATGCTTTACATATAGGGGAACGATTATGAGGCAGCTTGTAAAGGCACCGACATACGGTTGGAGTCTATACAGCCGCATCGTAATGGGCCTTTCGGTTTCCTTTCTGACTGCCTCCTTACGATGGAGGCAGTCAGAAAAGAAACCAGTTGCTTATTCCGGCTGGTCCCAGATGAGCTTAGAGAGCCCATCCACCAGTCGGAATGCAGCCTGTAATCTCAAGGGCAGCTCTTTCCGCCCTTGAGATTACAATGCATGCTTTACATCATGGTTTCTATGCCGGTCTGTCTGACATGGAAACCATGTTGGAAAGTGTGTTAGGTGGCCCCCTGCAGGGCCCCCTTTATTGCATGGCCTCTGGTTCAAGGCTGAGGGGGCACCTATGGTGCCCACCTATTGATCCCGGCACCTTGAGGTACCTGGCACAAGGATGAACTGCAAATCCCATTTTACTATGGGTGCATCCATTACGGCCAGTATATGGTCGGAATGCATGCTCTCATGGTAAACTATAGGAACGTGACCGAACAGTGATCGATTGCATCCTAATGAGGTGGTCGGGACCGCTGACCGGGTGTCGGTCAGTTCCATGACGGATGTGGTGTCGGGCGGAATCACATTGTAATGCCCCCCTTAGTGTCCTACGATTTTCATTAGCAGGTCTACATTATCTTCTTAGATTATTCATGATAGCCTTATTAGAATCCAATTTAGATTTTTGATATATCTGTAGCTATGCTTAGTTTCCATGTAAACTGTCAAAAGACCTCACAACACAAATTCTGTGAGCTGCTGGTCTTTTCTTTTTTCAAAATGTTCTTTAGCAATGTCCTCTCATCAGTAATATAAATAGCTTTTAGTGTTTGTGGCAATTAAAATGGATAGCTCTAAAAACAATGGTGAGAGCGCAGAACTTAATTTATGGGAAATTGGAAAACCAGTGTAGTTTTTGAAGGATAGTTGCAATATGCAATATCATGGGGTACTACTTTTACTCCTGATGGGGTTTTCTGTTTGTTTAGGAATCTAGTTGAGATATTTCTAGGTGTACCTAAAACTGAGAGTTGCATCTGTCTCTGAGGGAGCTAAGAATGGTTCTCCAAATGGTGGCCATGTGGTTCTCATCCAAAAATGAATGTAGTGTGCCCAAGATGTTTCTTCTAATGGCTATAGGTTCTTAGCTGGTTTGTTTGTTCTTCTAGGTTAAGCTGTGAAAATAATAAGATGCCAACATTTCCATTCCTCATATTAAAACTTCGGCCTGTTCAAAAGTAGAGCTGTATGGCCCATTGCCTCATTAGTAGGTTCACTGTCTAATTCAGATGGCACTGCACTGCCCAGCCATGCCTGCCTTTAATTTAATTTTAATCCAGTGAAGTTCCTTAGAATATAATTTTGGGGACTGCCTGGCCATGGTTTTGGCAAGTTTTCATTAGAAGGGCCTGCTCATCAGTAATGCATGGTAAATAGGTGTTTCATCCACAGTTCATTTTGCAGCTGTATGTGTTAAATGTTGGAGTACATTCTCTATAGAATCTCCTGAAAACTTATTTAAACCATGTATCATAGTAATGTCTGCCGAACACTTGGATGATGTGTGATTATGTTTGGTTGAACATGAATTCAGGTCATAGTCAACATCATGGAACAGGGTGTGCTGAAATTACATTAGGTTTCATAGTTTCTGAGCACACTTTACACCCAGTGCACTTTACATCCAAATAATGTGATTATTGCCTGATATCTAAGGACTTGAGGTGTACCAAGAAGAAATGAACACAAGGATCTGTAAGTTGTTCCGCCCAATTAATTAACGATTTACAGAATCATTGTTTGTCACCTATGATCAAACATTGACTGGACCAAATCTGTGAAATCTTCATCAAAGCTCTTACTCATCTGGTGGGTCCTGACAACTCTATCACAAACACAGTTTTATAGCTTTGGATGAAAATATTGCCTGCCACGGTCTTGAATGAAAAATATAGTTTGTAATACTAAAGGCTTGATAACTTACACTTACGAGTAATTTACACTTTTGAGTATATTTACTACTTTTTGCTTATTTCAAAAATCTGTAAGTTACTACTAAAAAAGCAGTAGAGTAATTCCAGCAACACACATGACCAAACATTGGTGCTGCGAAACCCTCCCATGGAAAACAATGGGGCTCTGGAATTAAAATGAAACCTCACAGAAAATAATGCTATGTTAAATTAAGTTATTTAAAACTGTTAAAATATAAATAAATAACATTTAATGTTTTAAACGTATATAAAATAGTTCTTATTAATTACTTTTTAAAATATGTTACTATGCTATTCAAAATGTAAGAATTAATGTAACAATAAATTGTATTAAAATGAATTTAAATTCATACTATAAAGCATTTGTAATAATTATGAATATATTTTTTACTTTATTTTATTTGGAAAAGTACTTGTAATCTAAATTTCAGAAACATAATTGTAATTTAATCCGCATGTCCATTAATGAAAGATTCATTCAAAATTAATTTAATAGTGCTGTAGCATTTTTGGGATTTTGTTAAACTCCCATTTCTCTATGGGAGCTTGTGCTGTGGGCGTAAACTGGCTGTAGCACAAGATCCCATGGAGAAATGGGAGAATCGGTTTATCCCTGCTCGTTTTGCAGGCACATCAAGGTGCGTGCCCCACAATGCAGGGGTCAACAGGGGGACACCATAGGTGCCCCCTCGGCCCCTAACCAGTGGCCCCAGGGAGAAGAGGGCCCTGCTAGGGACCCCCAAAGTCACTTTCCGGCAGCCATTCCATGTTGGAAAGCCCGACATGGAAATCCTGTCAGAAACCGACATCGTAATCCCGATGGCAGAAACGCCATCCATAGGGATTACGGTGAGGCCTTCGACTGGCCGACAGGCTCCTTGAGCCTGTTGTAATCCAGTCCAAATGACCAGACAGTTTTTACTTTCGAACGCCTGCATCGTAATGCAGCAGTCGAAAGTGAAACCCATGAAGTGACTCATAACCCCCCCCCCGACCTGTGGTTGGAGGCTTTCCGAGTCTCATCGTAATAAGGCCTTTAATGTAAATATAAGTCTAAGGTTTATTTTCAAGCTAAGCATTTTTTTTCACTTTTCACTATACTCTACCATGAGGAAAATCCACAAATGGGGTGATAACTGCTGTGCAGCATAGTTGAATGTTTTAGAAAAAATGCTAAGGGACGGTCAGTGCTCGCAGAAAGATGGAACTCTTAAATCTATTGAGTTATATATGGGCTTATATTTTGGTTGCTTCGAAAAACTACATTAGTATTGTTGATACAACTGTCCCTTTAGCGTTTTATACAGTTTTATGATTAAAAGCCAGCTACTTTGTTTTTAGGAACTCTAGAGGCCCTGATTACAAGTGCAAGGCTAAATGTTGATTCCTGTGCAAACACGTGTTTGCACAGGAATCAGAATTACGAGTTGTGTGAAAATTATTACACCCTTGCAGATTTACTCAGATAAATTCTGTCAAGTCAAACATGCCAAAAGTCGGAATAGGGGTTATTCACCACACGTGGTGACTGCCTGACTCCTGGCAAGTGTAATCTTTCATATGTGGTAAGTACCTCATCTATTTCACCTAACTTGTAATAAGAGATCAGGTGTTATTTAGAGTTTGGCAGATGGAGGACACCTGACAAACGTTGACAGATTTCCCATCTGCCATATTTCGAAAGTATACCGTTGTAGACTCTTATATCCAATGCAATCCTATGTGCAAACCCAAATCTGTAATCAGGGTTGCAGTAACCTTATTTGTAGTGTGTATACAAAGACACAGGTTAATGTGTGCCTGAGGCAATGAATTTTGAAGAATTTGTTTGGTACCTACTACTTACTTCTTCAAGAAAATCAGCTACAATCTACACATTTCAGGATTCTTTACATGAAAGTGAAGTCAGTGAGAACCTTCTACCAATCGGTTTATTTCCACTCGCCAATTGTGTTGTGCTAGTTACCCCTTTAAGAACTCCTTAAAAACCATTGTTTGGTTTAATTAAACTTCTTGAAGCACTGGAAAAGTGGCGCTTCCCTTCCTATTGCAAGAATATGACACTGTAGCAAGCTGATCAGGCCATATCAGTCATTACACTCCCTCTCCATAAACTATTAGAATGTATTACACACTTAGGATAGAAGACAAACCTTTGAAATGTGGGAGTAGAAGATGAATTCTATCCATTGTGTAGCCTTCTTCAAACCTAAACACAAACCGATAAAGAAGGGTCCAAGGGCATATTTTTAGACCTAGCATGGAAACAGCCCCCAATATTCAACATAGTAAACATAGAGTTCTCACGGGTCTATAATAAGTAAACCTTAATAAGACATGAACCAACAGAAACAACAAAATTGGAGTGTGAAAAGAGTACCCTAGAGGTATATCCAGTGGATAAGGATACCCATCAGTCACTGTCCGATACTGCCCTGGTCATCATCTGGGCTGCCTTACACTTCTCTTACCGTGAAACATAAAAGCTGGATGTGAGGACTGGATGTATACATCCAACAACTTAAATAGGAAACACGGGGTACATGGGGAGGTGTTAGGTCAAGGTATCCAATGATGAGTGAAAAGAAAGCCCTGTTTTATCCCTTAGGTTACGTTTTCAACAAGTACTAAAACCAATCAATCAATCAAAACGAGCTTCATTCGATTTCAAGTAATACAATCATAAAAGCATACATGCAAGAAAAAAAAATCATCAATTAATATCACATAAAATGCAACTATATACGACGATCCAGTTAATTATACTAACAGGTTCATAAAAGTAGTTATAGACAGATAAAACCATTTTATTGTTTCTTTCATGTCTCCCAACGCAGTGGACAACCACATCAAGAATATGGATAGAGCGACGATGTCAAATGACACAAGCAACACGGTCAACACAGGGGGAGCATCCACATCACAAAGACAAGATGTCTTCCTCAAAGCACAGCAGATCAGTCTCTGTTCCAAGTCTTAATCTGCAACCCAATTGGATAGGTGTCAGGATGACTGTCGATTTGCTATTGCAGTAGTTGGTTATTGGTTTTCCCAGAATTTGTATTCTAACAGGCAGGGTTTTTATAGGATCGACACTTACTAGGATTAGGGAGCAGTTGTCCGAAGATTTTACAATTTGGTGACCAGTCACAAGCAGGTAAGCAACTGCAAAAATAGGCTTTTGTATAAACGATGTGCCATATTGTTAATATTTTTAGCAATCAGAAAAAATTCGGAGTCACTAATTGTGCAAATCCAAATAGCAATTTGCTATTATGGATTTGTGGAATAGCGATTTGCATGGATAAACCATTTGTAAATTGTGAATGGTCATAGAATGATGATTTTGCTTCTGCAATTTAGTACCAAATGGAATAAGGTGCTAATCAGGTGCACCATATATAAACAGCCCAGCATGCATCAGGACCTTTCACAATATCTGCTTTCTATGTGATGAAGAGGAGGATGTAAATACTGGCTTGTCTGCAAACAAATAGCAGGAAACAGGAGAGGGTTTTTTGGGTCAGTACTTCCCTTTTTGAACAAACAAAGGAGGATATAATATGTACTCAGTAGTCATTTTATTTTAGAAGTAATTACTGAGCTTAAACCTCTTCTAAAATGACATACTGGCAGAAGGAATGCCATACTTACTAATGCCTAAGTACTCTGTTCCCTTAACTTGTTGGCCTATTGTAGTTACCGGAGAGCAAGTCCAGTAGAAATGGATTGCAGTGACAGGTGATGTTTCCCAAAGTGCCTTAGCTCATTTTTGAAAGGTTTTTGAATATTATGTTAGAAAACAATAATAATTATGCATATTTTCCTAACACACAATAGGAATTAAAGCAGTCACTCACGTAGCAATCTGCCCACCAATTAAAAAAACTCATTAAGCATACAGGTTGCGTGTGATGCATCCTGTATTATCACAGACCTAGTTGCATGTATCCCAGGCAGCACATATCATTCCTACATGTTTAGATACCGTGGGATATACAATTGTCCATGTACAGGAGACTTTGGTATGGATATTTGCGTGGTAAGTGGTGTGATAAATCTTTACACATATAAATCCTGGGTGCATTTTCACAAGTCATAATATACTTTTTTCATCATTTAAGAGACAGTGCTTATGCTTTACGTCCTGAGGGCCTGATTCACAAAGGTAAACTTACATTTGTGTGTAATTTTTATGATTGTTTGCCATTCATAATGGGATTTACGAGTAATATATTTCCGCGAGAGTAGTTTCCAGCATTAAAAATAAAGGACAGTTCTAACTTTTTATATGTGGTGACTCTGCAGTGATAAAGAAAGTATTCATAAATCCCTTGTGAATGGAAAACAATCCTAAACTACATAAAAGTTGAAGTTTACATTTGCGAATCATGTCCTTAGATTGTAACTCCATATCTCAAACCAAGCAGCCAAAATGAGAAAAAATGTGGACGTATTGGACTTATGAAAGGAAAACGTTTCTGTCTAGTTAACATTGGTGGGGAACTGTATTTTCACCCAGACACATGTTGAAAACTCGTATTATCATGTGCTATTTTGCATAATACATCAACTAGAAATGGACTCCCACTCTTGATCTCGATTCAGATTTGGATTCTTACACTGCAGAGGCTAATACGCTACTCCATCTACTGCAGGATGCATCAAAAGTTGGCGAAGCAAGAGTGCCACTTGCAGATATAACTTCTAATTATTTGAGTACATGTTAAAATAATAATTTACAAAGCACCAAACAACAGTTGGCTTTTACAGAAAAAAATTAACCTTTAATTCAGGCTTTTGATTCATATTTTTTTTTACATTTCAAAATAAAGATATTAGTGTATTAAAATACTTCCCTTTGATTACATTTATCATTTATTACAAAGGTCACACTACCAAATACAATTTTAACACATTTTACTAATGCTTTCTTCTCTCTCTCTCCCAGCACCTCCCTTATCTATGATTGCAATATCACCAGCTGCAGAGACACTGCCATCTGTAGCTTAACTATGAGAGAGATAC